>NW_027140433.1:10000-695000 GCF_036365525.1 Heterodontus francisci | reverse complement strand
CGCCGTCCTGCTTTACACAGTCACAGACTGTTCTGTCTGGTTCACCGTCACTTTCACCTTTGATCGATTTGTGGCCATTTGTTTTCAGAATCTGAAAAGTAAATATTGCAGTGAGAAAACATGTGCTGTGGTTGTGGGAACAGTGAGTTTGCTGAGCTGTTTAAAGAACATCACCTGGTATTTTATGTTCACGGGTCGGTATTGGCTGTGGAACGAACCCTGGTTTTGTGATGTAACAATGGATGTTTATTATTCTCGTGTCTGGGGAACAATCGAGTTCCTCCACAACATTCTAACCCCGGTCATCCCATTTGTGCTGATTCTGCTGCTCAACGCTCTCACCGTCAGACACATTTTAGTGAGCAGCAGAGGACGCAGGAGACTCCGGGCTCACAGCAGTGGAGAGAGTCACAGAGACCCCGAGATGGAGAGTCGAAGGAAATCTATCATTTTACTGTTAGTTATCTCTGGTAATTTCATGCTGTTGTGGGCCCTGTTAATGGTGTATTCTATATGGAACCGGATGTATTATTTGGGTTATCAGTCTGTTTATCTCCCTTGGTTTCTGCTGGAATTGGCCTTCATGCTCCAGCTCCTGAGCTGCTCCACAAACACTGTGATTTACGCCGTGACCCAGACTCAGTTCAGAGAGCAGGTGAAGAATGTGCTGAAATATCCCTTTAATACAATTGTTAAATTAATTCAATAATCAGAGGAGGGGGAGGGGCCTGTCACCATGGAGACAGAGCGGGGGAGGGGCCTGTCACCATGGAGACAGAGCGGGGGAGGGGCCTCTCACCATGGAGACAGAGCGGGGGAGGGGAGTCTCACCATGGAGACAGAGCGGGGGAGGGGACTGTCACCATGGAGACAGAGCGGGGGAGGGGACTGTCACCATGGAGACAGAGCGGGGGAGGGGCCTGTCACCATGGAGACAGAGCGGGGGAGGGGAGTCTCACCATGGAGACAGAGCGGGGGAGGGGACTGTCACCATGGAGACAGAGCGGGGGAGGGGACTGTCACCATGGAGACAGAGCGGGGGAGGGGCCGGTCACCATGGAGACAGAGCGGGGGAGGGGACTCTCACCATGGAGACAGAGCGGGGGAGGGGACTGTCACCATGGAGACAGAGCGGGGGAGGGGACTGTCACCATGGAGACAGAGCGGGGGTGGGGACTGTCACCATGGAGACAGAGCGGGGGAGGGGACTGTCACCATGGAGACAGAGCGGGGGAGGAGCCTGTCACCATGGAGACAGAGCAGGGGAGGGGACTGTCACCATGGAGACAGAGCGGGGGAGGGGACTGTCACCATGGAGACAGAGCGGGGGAGGGGACTGTCACCATGGAGACAGAGCGGGGGAGGAGCCTGTCACCATGGAGACAGAGCGGGGGAGGGGCCTGTCACCATGGAGACAGAGCGGGGGAGGGGACTGTCACCATGGAGACAGAGCGGGGTAGGGGACTGTCACCATGGAGACAGAGCGGGGGAGGGGACTGTCACCATGGAGACAGAGCGGGGGAGGGGCCTCTCACCATGGAGACAGAGCGGGGGAGGGGACTGTCACCATGGAGACAGAGCGGGGGAGGGGACTGTCACCATGGAGACAGAGCGGGGGAGGGGCCTGTCACCATGGAGACAGAGCGGGGGAGGAGACTGTCACCATGGAGACAGAGCGGGGGAGGGGCCTGTCACCATGGAGACAGAGCGGGGGAGGGGACTGTCACCATGGAGACAGAGCGGGGGAGGGGACTGTCACCATGGAGACAGAGCGGGGGAGGGGACTGTCACCATGGAGACAGAGCGGGGGAGGGGACTGTCACCATGGAGACAGAGCGGGGGAGGGGCCTGTCACCATGGAGACAGATCGGGGGAGGGGCCTGTCACCATGGAGACAGAGCGGGGGAGGGGACTGTCACCATGGAGACAGTGCGGGGGAGGGGCCTCTCACCATGGAGACAGAGCGGGGGAGGGGACTGTCACCATGGAGACAGAGCGGGGGAGGGGAGTGTCACCATGGAGACAGAGCGGGGGAGGGGCCTCTCACCATGGATACAGAGCGGGGGAGGGGCCTCTCACCATGGAGACAGAGCGGGGGAGGGGCCTGTCACCATGGAGACAGAGCGGGGGAGGGGCCTGTCACCATGGAGACAGAGCGGGGGAGGGGCCTGTCACCATGGAGACAGAGCGGGGGAGGGGCCTCTCACCATGGATACAGAGCGGGGGAGGGGCCTGTCACCATGGAGACAGAGCGGGGAAGGGGCCTCTCACCATGGAGACAGAGCGGGGGAGGGGACTGTCACCATGGAGACAGAGCGGGGGAGGGGTGTGTCACCATGGAGACAGAGCGGGGGAGGGGCCTCTCACCATGGAGACAGAGCGGGGGAGGGGCCTCTCACCATGGAGACAGAGCGGGGGAGGGGCCTGTCACCATGGAGACAGAGCGGGGGAGGGGCCTCTCACCATGGAGACAGAGCGGGGGAGGGGCCTCTCACCATGGAGACAGAGCGGGGGAGGGGCCTGTCACCATGGAGACAGAGCGGGGGAGGGGCCTCTCACCATGGAGACAGAGCGGGGGAGGAGCCTGTCACCATGGAGACAGAGCGGGGGAGGGGCCTCTAACCATGGAGACAGAGCGGGGGAGGGGCCTGTCACCATGGAGACAGAGCGGGGGAGGGGACTGTCACCATGGAGACAGAGCGGGGGAGGGGCCTCTAACCATGGAGACAGAGCGGGGGAGGGGCCTCTCACCATGGAGACAGAGCGGGGGAGGAGCCTGTCACCATGGAGACAGAGCGGGGGAGGGGCCTCTAACCATGGAGACAGAGCGGGGGAGGGGCCTGTCACCATGGAGACAGAGCGGGGGAGGGGACTGTCAGCATGGAGACAGAGCGGGGGAGGGGACTGTCACCATGGAGACAGAGCGGGGGAGGGGCCTGTCACCATGGAGACAGAGCGGGGGAGGGGACTGTCACCATGGAGACAGAGCGGGGGAGGGGCCTGTCACCATGGAGACAGAGCGGGGGAGGGGACTGTCACCATGGAGACAGAGCGGGGGAGGGGCCTGTCACCATGGAGACAGAGCGGGGGAGGGGACTGTCACCATGGAGACAGAGCGGGGGAGGGGCCTCTCACCATGGAGACAGAGCGGGGGAGGGGCCTGTCACCATGGAGACAGAGCGGGGGAGGGGCCTCTCACCATGGAGACAGAGCGGGGGAGGGGACTTTCACCATGGAGACAGAGCGGGGGAGGGGCCTCTCACCATGGAGACAGAGCGGGGGAGGGGCCTGTCACCATGGAGACAGAGCGGGGGAGGGGACTGTCACCATGGAGACAGAGCGGGGGAGGGGCCTCTCACCATGGAGACAGAGCGGGGGAGGGGACTTTCACCATGGAGACAGAGCGGGGGAGGGGACTGTCACCATGGAGACAGAGCGGGGGAGGGGACTGTCACCATGGAGACAGAGCGGGGGAGGGGCCTCTCACCATGGAGACAGAGCGGGGGAGGGGCCTCTCACCATGGAGACAGAGCGTGGGAGGGGCCTCTCACCATGGATACAGAGCGGGGGAGGGGCCTCTCACCATGGAGTCAGAGCGGGGGAGGGGCCTGTCACCATGGAGACAGAGCGGGGGAGGGGCCTCCACCATGGAGACAGAGCGGGGGAGGGGACTGTCACCATGGCGACAGAGCGGGGGAGGGGCCTGTCACCATGGAGACTGAGCGTGGGAGGGGCCTCGCACCATGGAGACAGTGCGGGGGAGGGGCCTCTCACCATGGAGACAGAGCGGGGGAGGAGACTGTTACCATGGAGACAGAGCGGGGGAGGGGCCTGTCACCATGGAGACAGAGCGGGGGAGGGGCCTCCACCATGGAGACAGAGCGGGGGAGGGGACTGTTTCCAAGGTGACGGCGAATGGGGGCGGGGTCTGTTTCCAAGGTGACGGCGAATGGGGGCGTGGTCTGTTTCCAGAGTGACGGCGAATGGGGGCGTGGTCTGTTTCCAAGGTGACGGGAGTGGGGGCGGGGTCTGTTTCCAAGGTGACGGGAGTGGGGGCGGGGTCTGTTTCCAAGGTGACGGGAGTGGGGGCGGGGTCTGTTTCCAAGGTGACGGGAGTGGGGGCGGGGCCTGTTACCAAAGTGACGGGAGTGGGGGGCGGGGTCTGCTTCCAGAGTGACGGGAGTGGGGGCGGGGTCTGTTTCCAGAGTGACGGCGAGTGTGGGCGGGGTCTGTTTCCAGAGTGACGGGAGTGGGGGCGGGGTCTGTTTCCAGAGTGACGGGTGTGGGGGCGTGGTCTGTTTCCAGAGTGACGGGAGTGGGGGCGGGGTCTGTTTCCAAGGTAACGGAGTGGGGGCGGGGTCTGTTTCCAAGGTAACGGAGTGGGGGCGGGGTCTGTTACCAAAGTGACGGCGAGTGTGGGCGGGGTCTGTTTCCAGAGTGACGGGAGTGGGGGCGGGGTCTGTTACCAAAGTGACGGCGAGTGGGGGCGGGGTCTGTTTCCAGAGTGACGGGAGTGGGGGCGGGGTCTGTTTCCAGAGTGACAGGAGTGGGGGCGGGGTCTGTTTCCAGAGTGACGGGAGTGGGGGCGGGGTCTGTTTCCAGAGTGACGGGAGTGTGGGCGGGGTCTGTTTCCAAGGTGACGGGAGTGGGGGCGGGGTCTGTTACCAAAGTGACGGCGAGTGGGGGCGGGGTCTGTTTCCAGAGTGACGGCGAATGGGGGCGTGGTCTGTTTCCAGAGCGACGGGAGTGGGGGCGTGGTCTGTTTCCAAGGTGACGGGAGTGGGGGGCGGGGTCTGTTTCCAGAGCGACGGGAGTGGGGGCGTGGTCTGTTTCCAAGGTGACGGGAGTGGGGGGCGGGGTCTGTTACCAAAGTGACGGCGAATGGGGGCGTGGTCTGTTTCCAGAGCGACGGGAGTGGGGGCGTGGTCTGTTTCCAAGGTGACGGGAGTGGGGGGCGGGGTCTGTTACCAAAGTGACGGCGAGTGGGGGCGGGGTCTGTTACCAAAGTGACGGGAGTGGGGGCGGGGTCTGTTTCCAAGGTGACGGGAGTGGGGGCGGGGTCTGTTTCCAAGGTGACGGGAGTGGGGGGCGGGGTCTGTTTCCAGAGTGACGGCGAATGGGGGCGTGGTCTGTTTCCAAGGTGACGGCGAGTGGGGGCGGGGTCTGTTACCAAAGTGACGGCGAGTGGGGGCGGGGTCTTTTTCCAGAATGACAGGAGTGGGGGCGGGGTCTGTTACCAAGGTGACCGGAGTGGGGGCGGGGTCTTTTTCCAGAGTGACGGGAGTGGGGGCGGGGTCTGTTGCCTGAGTGACGCGAGTGGGGGCGGGGTCTGTTACCAAGGTGACGGGAGTGGGTGCGGGGTCTGTTTCCAGAGTGACGGGAGTGGGGGCGGGGTCTGTTTCCAGGGTGACGGGAGTGGGGGCGGGGTCTGTTTCTAGGGTGACGGGAGTGGGGGCGGGGTCTGTTACCAAAGTGACGGGAGTGGGGGCGGGGTCTGTTTCCAGGGTGACGGGAGTGGGGGCGGGGTCTGTTACCAAGGTGACGTGAGTGGGGGCGTGGTCTGTTACCTAGGTGACGGGAGTGGGGGCGGGGTCTGTTACCTAGGTGACGGGAGTGGGGGCGGGGTCTGTTACCTAGGTGACGGGAGTGGGTGTGGTGTCTGTTACCAAGGTGACGGGAGTGGGGGCGGGGTCTGTTTCCAGGGAGACGGGAGTGGGGGCGGGCTCTGTTTCCAGGGAGACGGGAGTGGGGGCGGGGTCTGTTTCCAGGGTGACGGGAGTGGGGGCGGGGTCTGTTTCCAGAGTGACGGAGTGGGGGCGGGGTCTGTTTCCAGGGTGACGGGGAGTTGGGGCGGGGTCTGTTTCCAGGGTGACGGGGAGTGGGGGCGGGGTCTGTTTCCAGGGAGACGGGAGAGGGGGCGGGGTCTGTTTCCAGGGTGACGGGAGTGGGGGCGGGGTCTGTTTCCAGGGTGACGGGAGTGGGGGCGGGGTCTGTTTCCAGGGTGACGGGGAGTGGGGGCGGGGTCTGTTTCCAGGGTGACGGGAGTGGGGGCGGGGTCTGTTTCCATGGTGACGGGAGTGGGGGCGGGGTCTGAATCTTTCTGATTCTTTTATAATCCCTTTCAAACTAAAAGAATCCTGATAATTATTGATAATAATTTATAATAATTTATAAACATTTACTGACCTTTACAACCTTTATAAACTGTTTATAATTCTTCCTCTCACTTTGTAAATCTTTATAATATTTATGATTGTCTGTGATTTATTATCCTTTATGAGACTTTATTCTCATTTATAATCTGTTACATTCACTGCCCTGGACAGAAAACATTGAAAATGATCCCCGTGGATTACTCTCAATTCAAACAGATCACAGAGCATATCATTTAAAATGGCTGCAGCACATGTCGCGTAAAATGGCCGCAGTGAAGGTGACATCAAACAGACCACAGTGCATATCATTTAAAATGGCCGCAGCACATGTCACGTAAAATGGCTGCAGTCAAGGTGACATCAAACAGACCACAGAGCATAACATTTAAAATGGACGCAGTGACGGTGACATCAAACAGACCACAGTGCATATCATTTAAAATGGCCACAGCACATGTCGCGTAAAATGGCCGCAGTGAAGGTGACATCAAACAGACCACAGTGCATATCATTTAAAATGGCCGCAGCACATGTCACGTAAAATGGCTGCAGTCAAGGTGACATCAAACAGACCACAGAGCATAACATTTAAAATGGACGCAGTGACGGTGACATCAAACAGACCACAGTGCATATCATTTAAAATGGCCGTACCATATGTCACGTAAAATGGCCGCAGTGAAGGTGACATCAAACAGACCACAGAGCACATCATTTAGAATGGCCGCAGCACATGTCGCTTAAAATGGCCGCAGTGCAGGTGACATCAAACAGACAACAGTGCATATCATCAGATCAAACTGGCCTTTGTTAAAACCAGCTGGAGTGGTACTGAGTCCCACACACACACCAGGAAACAGCCAATTCAATCCAGACCTCTATTAATGCCAGCTGGAGTGGTACTGAGCCCCACTCACACACCAGATAAGAGCCAATTGAATTTGAGCCGATATTAATACCAGCTGGAGTGGTACTGAGGCTCATTCACATACCGGGAAAGAACCAATTCAATCCAGGCCTCTATTTATACCAGCTGGAGTAAAATTAACTCCCATTTACACACCAGGAAAGAGCCAATTGAAACCGAGCCTATATTAATACCAGCTGGAGTGGTACTGAGTCCCACTGACACACCAGGAAAGAGCCAATTCAATGCAAACCTTTATTAATACCAGCTGGAGTGGTACTGAGCCCCACTCACACACCAGGAAAAAGCTAATTAAAGCCAGACCGCCATTGATACCAGCTGGAGTGGGACTGAGACCCACTCACACACCAGGAAAGAGATAGTTCATTCCAGGCTTCCATCAATACTAGCTGGAGTGGCACTGAGTCCCACTAACACCCCAGAAAGAGCCAATTCAATCCAGGTCTCTATAAATACCAGCTGGAGGGGTACTGAGTCCCACTCACACAGCAGGAAAGGGACAGTTCATTACAGGCCTCTATTAATACCAGCTGGAGTGGCAGTGAGTCCCACTCACACCAGTAAAGAGCCAATTCAATCCAGGCCTCTATTTATACCAGCTGAAGTGGTACTGAGTCCCACTCACACACCAGTAAAGAGCCAATTCAATCCAGGCCTCTATTTATACCAGCTGGAGTGGTACTGAGTCCCACTCACACAGCAGGAAAGGGACAGTTCATTACAGGCCTCTATTAATACCAGCTGGAGTGGCAGTGAGTCCCACTCACACCAGTAAAGAGCCAATTCAATCCAGGCCTCTATTTATACCAGCTGGAGTGGCACTGAGTCCCACTCACTCACCAGGAAGGAGCCAATTCAATCCAGACCTCTATTAGTAACATTTGGAGTGGGACTGAATCCCACTCACACAGCAGAGAAGAGACAGTTCATTCCAGGACTCTATTAACACCGGGTGTTCTGGCACTGTGTCCCACTCACACACCAGAAAGAGCCAATTCAAACCAGATCTCTATCAATACCAGCTGGAGTGATACTGATTCTCACGGACGCACCAGGAAAGAGACCATTCCATCCAGACCTCTAATAATACCAGCAGGATGGTACTGAGCCCCCCTCAGGCACCAGCAAGAGCCAGTTCAATCCAGACCTCTTTTAATACCAGCTGGCATGGTTCTGATTCACACTCACACACCAGGAAAGAGCAAATTCAAACCAGATCTCTATTAATACCAGCTGAAGTGGTACAGATCCCCACTCACTCCCCAGCAAAGAGCCAATTCAATCCAGGCCTCTATTAATACCAGCTGGAGTGGTACTGAGTCTCACTCACACACCAGGAAAGAGACAATTCAATTTAGGCCTCTTTTAATACCAGCAGGAGTGGCACTAATCCCCACTCACTCACCAAAAAAGGGCCAATTCAATCCATGTCTCTATTAATAGCAGAAGGAGTGGAACTGAGCCCCACTCACACACCAGGAAGTGGCTAACTCAATCCAGGCCTCTATTAATACCAGCTGGAGTGGTACTGAGTCCCACTCACACACCAGTTAAGAGCCAATTCAATCCAGACCTCTATGAATAACAGCTGGAGTGGTACTGAGCCCCACTCACACACCAGGAAAGAGAGAATTCAATCCAGACCTCTATTAATACCAGCTGGAGTTCTACTGAACCCCACTCACACACCAGGAAAGAGCCAATTGAATCCAGAACACTAATTAATACCAGCTGGAGTGGTACTGAGCCCCACTCACACACCAGGAAAGAGAGAATTCAATCCAGACCTCTATTAATACCAGCTGGAGTTCTACTGAACCCCACTCACACACCAGGAAAGAGCCAATTGAATCCAGAACACGAATTAATACCAGCTGGAGTGGTACTGAGTCTCACTCACACACCAGGAAAGGGACAGTTCATTCCAGGCCACTATTAATACCAGCTGGAGTGGTACTGAGTCCCACACACACAGCAGGAAAGGGACAGTTCATTCCAGGCCACTATTAATACCAGCTGGAGTGGTACTGATTCTCACGGACACACCAGGAAAGAGACCATTCCATCCAGACCTCTAATAATACCAGCAGGATGGTACTGCGCCCCCCTCAGGCACCAGCAAGAGCCAATTCAATCCAAGCCTCTATTAATACCAGCTGGAGTGGTACTGAGTCCCACTCACACACTAAAAAGAGCCAATTCAATCCAGACCTCTTTTAATACCAGCTGGAATGGTTCTGATTCCCACTCACACACCAGGAAAGAGCAAATTCAACCAGATCTCTATTAATACCAGCTGGAGTGGTACGGAACCCCACTCACTCCACAGCAAAGAGCCAATTCAATCCAGGCCTCTATTAATAGCAGCTGGAGTGGTACTGAGTCTCACTCACACACCAGGAAAGAGACAATTCAATTCAGGCCTCTTTTAATACCAGCAGGAGTGGCACTAATCCCCACTCACTCACCAAAAAAGAGCCAATTCAATCCATGTCTCTATTAATAGCAGAAGGAGTGGAACTGAGCCCCGCTCACACACCAGGAAGTGGCTAACTCAATCCAGGCCTCTATTAATACCAGCTGGAGTGGTACTGAGTCCCACACACACCAGGAAAGAGCCAATTCAATCCCAACCCTATTAATACCAGCTGGAATGGTACTGAGTCCCACTCACACACCAGTTAAGAGCCAATTCAATCCAGACCTCTATAATACCAGCTGGAGTGCGACTGAGCGCCAAGCACACAGCAGGAAAGGGACAGTTAATTCCAGGCCTCTATTAATACCATCTGGAGTGGTACTGAGTCTCACTCACACACCAGGAAAGGGACAGTTCATTCCAGGCCACTATTAATACCAGCTGGAGTGGTACTGAGTCTCACTCACACACCAGGAAAGGGACAGTTCATTCCAGGCCACTATTAATACCAGCTGGAGTGGTACTGAGTCCCACTCACACACCAGGAAAGGGACAGTTCATTCCAGGCCACTATTAATACCAGCTGGAGTGGTACTGAGTCCCACACACACAGCAGGAAAGGGACAGTTCATTCCAGGCCACTATTAATACCAGCTGGAGTGGTACTGAGTCTCACTCACACACCAGGAAAGAGACAATTCAATTCAGGCCTCTATTAATACCAGCTGGACTGGTACTGAACCCCATTCACCCACCCGGAAAGAGCGAATTCAGTCCAGACCTGTTTCAATCCCAGTTGGAGTGGTTCTGAGCCCCACTCACACACCAGGAAAGTGCCAATTCAATACAGACCTCTATAATACCAGCTGCAGTGCGACTGAGTCCCACTCACACAGCAGGAAAGGGACAGTTCATTCCAGGCTTCTATTAATCCCAGCTGGAGTGGTTCTGAGCCCCAGTCAAACACCAGGAAACGGCCAATTCAATCTAGGCCTCTATTAATACCAGCTGGAGTGGAATTAACCCCCACTCACACACCAGGAAATAGCCAATTCAATCCAGACCTCTATTAATACCAGCAGGAATGGTACTGAGCCCCACGCAGACACCAGAAAGATCCAATTCAATCCAGGCCTCTATTAATACCAGCTGGAGGGGTACTGAGTCTCACTCACAAACCAGGAAAGGGCAGTTCATTCCAGGCCTCTATTAATACCAGCTGGAGTGGAATTAACTCCATCACACACATCAGAAACAGCCAATTCAATCCTGACCTCTATAATACCAGCTGGTGTGCGTCTAAGTCCCACTCACACGCCATGAAGGGGTAAGTTCATTGCAGGCTTCTATTAATACCAGCTGGAGTGGTATTGAGTCCCACTCACAAACCAGGAAAGAGCCAATTCAATTCAGACCTCTATTAATACTAGCTGGAGTGGTACTGAGTCCCACTCACAAACCAGGAAAGAGCCAATTCAATTCAGGCCTCTATTAATACTAGCTGGAGTGGTACTGAGTCCCACTCACAAACCAGGAAAGTACCAATTCAATTCAGGCCTCTATTAATACTAGCTGGAGTGGAATTAACTCCATCACACACACCAGAAAGAGCCAATTCAATCCTGACCTCTATAATACCAGCTGGTGTGCGTCTGAGTCCCTCTCACACGCCATGAAGGGGTCAGTTCATTCCAGGCCTCTATTCATACCAGCTGGAGTGGTACTGAGCCCCACGCAGACACCAGAAAGATCCAATTCAATTCAGGCCTCTATTAATTCGAGCTGGAGTGGTACTGAGTCCCACTCACAAACCAGGAAAGTGTCAATTCAATCCAGACCTCCATAATACCAGCTGGAGTGCGTCTGAGTCCCTCTCACACGCCATGAAGGGGTCAGTTCATTCCAGGCCTCTATTCATACCAGCTGGAGTGATACTGAGACCCACTCACACCCCAGGACAGAGCCAAATCAATCCAAACTTCTATTAATACCAGCAGGAGTGGGACTGAGGATCACTCAGACACCAGGAAAGAGGCAATTAAATCCAGACCTCTTAATACCAGCTGGAGTGGTACTGAGCCCCACTCACACACCAGGAAAGAGCCAATTCAATTCAGACCTCTGTAATACCAGCTGGAGTGCGACTGAGTCCCACTCACACAGCAGGAAAGGGACAGTTCATTCCAGGCCTCCATTAATAGCAGCTGGAGTGGTACTGAGTCCCACACACACACCAGGAAAGAGCCAATTCAATCCTGACCTCCATAATAGCAGCTGGTGTGCGTCTGAGTCCCTCTCACACGCCATGAAGGGGTCAGTTCATTCCAGGCCTCTATTGATACAAGCTGGAGTTGTACTGAACCCCACTCACACACCAGGAAAGTGCCAATTCGATCCAGACCTCCATTAATAGCAGCTGGAGTTGTACTGATCCCCACTCACACACCAGGAAAGTGCCAATTCAATCCAGACCTCCATTAATAGCAGCTGGAGTGGTACTCAAAGAACAAAGAACAAAGAACAAAGATAATTACAGCACAGGAACAGGCCCTTCGGCCCTCCAAGCCTGCGCCGATCCAGATCCTCTATCTAAACATGTCACCTATTTTCTAAGGGTCTGTATCTCTTTTCTTCCTGCCCATTCATGTATCTGTCTAGATACATCTTAAAATACTCCATCGTGCCCGCATCTACCACCTCCGCTGGTAACGCGTTCCAAGCACCCACCACCCTCTGCGTAAAGAACTTTCCACGCATATCCCCCCTAAACATTACCCCTTTCACTTTGAACTCGTGTCCTCTAGTAATTGAATCCCCCACTCTGGGAAAAAGCCTCTTGCTATCCACCCTGTCTATACCTCTCATGATTTTGTACACTTCAATCAGGTCCCCCCCTCAACCTCCGTCTTTCTAATGAAAATAATCCTAATCTACTCAACCTCTCTTCATAGCTAGCGCCCTCCATACCAGGCAACATCCTGGTGAACCTCCTCTGCACCCTCTCCAAAGCATCCACATCCTTTTGGTAATGTGGCGACCAGAACTGCAAGCAGTATTCCAAATGTGGCCGAACCAAAGTCCTATACAACTGTAACATGACCTGCCAACTCTTGTACTCAATACCCCGTCCGATGAAGGAAAGCATGCCGTATGCCTTCTTGACCACTCTATTTACCTGCGTTGCCACCTTCAGGGAACAGTGGACCTGAACACCCAAATCTCTCTGGACATCAATTTTCCCCAGGACTTTTCCATTTACTGTATAGTTCACTCTTGAATTGGATCTTCCAAAATGCATCACCTCGCATTTGCCCTGATTGAACTCCATCTGCCATTTCTCTGCCCAACTCTCCAATCTATCTATATTCTGCTGTATTCTCTAACAGTCCCCTTCACTATCTGCTACTCCACCAATCTTAGTGTCGTCTGCAAACTTGCTAATCAGTCCACCTATACTTTCCTCCAAATCATTTATGTATATCACAAACAACAGTGGTCCCAGCACGGATCCCTGTGGAACACCACTGGTCACACGTCTCCATTTTGAGAAACTCCCTTCTACTGCTACTCTCTGTCTCCTGTTGCCCAGCCAGTTCTTTATCCATCTAGCTAGTACACCTTGGACCCCATGCGCCTTCACTTTCTTCATCAGCCTGCCATGGGGAACCTTATCAAACGCCTTACTGAAGTCCATGTATATGACATCGACAGCCCTTCCCTCATCAATCAACTTTGCCACTTCCTCAAAGAATTCTATTAAGTTGGTAAGACATGACCTTCCCTGCACAAAACCATGTTGCCTATCACTGATAAGCCCATTTTCTTCCAAATGGGAATAGATCCTATCCCTCAGTATCTTCTCCAGCAGCTTCCCTACCACTGACGTCAGGCTCACCGGTCTATAATTACCTGGATTATCCCTGCTACCCTTCTTAAACAAGGGGACAACATTAGCAGTTCTCCAGTCCTCCGGGACCTCACCCGTGTTTAAGGATGCTGCAAAGATATCTGTTAAGGCCCCAGCTATTTCCTCTCTCGCTTCCCTCAGTAACCTGGGATAGATCCTATCCGGACCTGGGGACTTGTCCACCTTAATGCCCTTTAGAATACCCAACACTTCCTCCCTCCTTATGCCGACTTGACCTAGAGTAATCAAACATCTGTTCCTAACCTCAACATCCGTCATGTCCCTCTCCTCGGTGAATACCGATGCAAAGTACTTGTTTAGAATCTCACCCATTTTCTCTGAGTCCAAGCATAACATTCCTTCTTTTTCCTTTAGTGGGCCAATCCTTTCTCTAGTTACCCTCTTTCTCCTTATATATGAATAAAAGGCTTTGGGATTTTCCTTAACCCTGTTTGCTAAAGATATTTCATGACCCCTTTTAGCCCTCTTAATTCCTCGTTTCAGATTGGTCCTACATTCCCGATATTCTTTCAAAGCTTCGTCTTTCATCAGCCGCCTAGACCTTATGTATGCTTCCTTTTTCCTCTTAGCTAGTCTCACAATTTCACCTGTCATCCATGGTTCCCTAATCTTGCCATTTCTATCCCTCATTTTCACAGGAACATGTCTCTCCTGCACGCTAATCAACCTCTCTTTAAAAGCCTCCCACATATCAAATGTGGATTTACCTTCAAACAGCTGCTCCCAATCTACATTCCCCAGCTCCGACCGAATTTTGGTATAGTTGGCCTTCCCCCAATTTAGCACTCTTCCTTCAGGACCACTCTCGTCTTTGTCCATGAGTATTTTAAAGCTTACGGAATTGTGATCACTATTCCCAAAGTAGTCCCCTACTGAAACTTCAACCACCTGACCGGGCTCATTCCCCAACACCAGGTCCAGTATGGCCACTTCCCGAGTTGGACTATTTACATACTGCTCTAGAAAACCTTCCTGGATGCTCCTTACAAATTCTGCTCCATCCAGAACTCTAACACTAAGTGAATCCCAGTCAATGTTGGGAAAATTAAAATCTCCTATCACCACCACCCTGTTGCTCCTACATCTTTCCATAATCTGTTTACATATTTGTACCTCTATCTCACGCTCGCTGTTGGGAGGCCTGTAGTACAGCCCCAACATTGTTACCGCACCCTTCCTATTTCTGAGTTCTGTCCATTTTGCCTCACTGCTCGAGTCCTCCATAGTGCCCTCCTTCAGCACAGCTGTGATATCCTCTTTGACCAGTAATGCAACTCCTCCACCCCTTTTACCTCCCTCTCTATCCCGCCTGAAGCATCGATATCCTGGGATATTTAGTTGCGAATCATGCCCTTCCTCAACCAAGTCTCAGTAAGAGCAATAACATCATACTCCCAGGTACTAATCCAAGCCCTAAGTTCATCTGCCTTACCTACTACACTTCTTGCATTAAAACAAATACACCTCAGACCACCAGTCCCTTTACATTCATCATCTGCTCCCTGCCTGCTCTTCCCCTTAATCACACTCACACACCAGGAAACAGCCAATTCAATCCAGACCTCTATTCATACCAGCTGGAGTGCGACTGAGTCCCACACACACAGCAGGAAAGAGCCAATTCAATCCAGGCCTCTGTTAATACCAGCTGGAATGGTAATGCGCCCCCTCACACACCAGGAAAGAGCAAATTCAATCCAGAACTCCAAGAAAAGCAGCTGGACTGATACTGAACCCCATTCACACACCCAGAAAGAGCGAATTCAGTCCAGACCTCTTTTAATCCCAGCTGGAGTGGTTCTGAGCCCCACTCACACACCAGGAAAGTGCCAATTCAATCCAGACCTCTATAATACAAGCTGCAGTGCGACTGGGTCCCATTCACACAGCAGGAAAGGGACAGTTCATTCCAGGCTTCTATTAATACCAGCTGGAGTGGCTATGAGCCCCAGTCACACACCAGGAAACGGCCAATTCAATCTAGGCCTCTATAAATACCAGCTGGAATGGAATTAACCCCCACTCACACACCAGGAAAGCGCCAATTCAATCCAGACCTCAATTAATACCAGCAGGAATGGTTCTGAGCCCCACGCAGACACCAGAAAGAGCCAATACAATCCAGGCCTCTATTAATACGAGCTGGAGGGGTACTGAGTCCCTGTCACAAACCAGGAAAGGGCAGTTCATTCCAGGCCTCTATAAATACCAGCTGGAGTGGTACTGAGACCCACTCACACACCAGAAAGAGGCAATTCAATCTGGGCCTCTATTAATACCAGCAGGAATGGTACTGAGTCCCACTCACAAACCAGGAAAGAGCCAATTCAATTCAGGCCTCTATTAATACTAGCTGGAGTGGTACTGAGTCCCACTCTCAAACCAGGAAAGAGCCAATTCAATTCAGGCCTCTATTAATACCAGCTGGAGTGGTACTGAGTCCCACTCACACATCAGGAAAGAGCCAATTCAATCCAGGCATCTATTAATACCAGCTGGAGTGGTTCTGAGTCCCACTCACACACCAGTAAAGAGCCAATTCATTGCAGGCCTCTATTAATAACATTTGGAGTGGGACTGAGTCCCACTCACACAGCTGAGAAGAGACAGTTCATTCCAGGACTCTATTAACCCCGGGTGATCTGGCACTGTGTCCCACTCACACACCAGAAAGAGCCAATTCATTTTAGGCCTCTATTAATACCAGCTGGAATGGTACTGATTCTCACGGACACACCAGGAAAGAGACAATTCCATCCAGACCTCTATTAATACCAGCTGGAGTGGTACTGAGCCCCCCTCAGGAACCAGCAGCAACCAATTCAATCCAGGCCGCTATTAATACCAGCTGGAGTGGTACTGAGTCCCACTCACACACCAAAAAGAGCCAATTCAATCCAGACCTCTTTTCATACCAGCTGGAGTGGTTCTGAGCCCCAATCACACACCCGGAAAGAGCCAATTCAATGCAGGCCTCTATTAATAACATTTGGAGTGGTACAGATCCCCACTCACACAGCTGAGAAGAGACAGTTCATTCCAGGACTCTATTAACTCCGGGTGATCTGGCACAGTGTCCCACTCACACACCAGGAAAGGGACAGTTCATTCCAAACATCAATCAATACCAGCTGGAGTGGTACTGAGCCGCCCCACTCACCCACCAGGAAAGAGCCAATTCAATCCAGACCTCTATTAATAACAGATGGGGTGGTACTGAACCCCACTCACACACCAGGAATGAGCCAATTCTACCCAGACCACTATTAATAACAGATGGGGTGGTACTGAGTCCCACTCACCCACCAGGAAAGAGCCAATTCTACCCAGACCACTATTAATAACAGATGGGGTGGTACTGAACCCCACTCACACACCAGGAATGAGCCAATTCTACCCAGACCACTATTAATAACAGATGGGGTGGTACTGAGTCCCACTCACACATCAGGAATGAGCCAATTCTACCCAGACCACTATTAATAACAGATGGGGTGGTACTGAGTCCCACTCACACACCAGGAAAGAGCCAATTCAATACAGGCTTCTATTAATACCGGCTGGAGTGGTACTGAACCCCACTCAAACACCAGGAAAGAGCCAATTCAATACAGGCTTCTATTAATACCGGCTGGAGTGGTACTGAACCCCACTCACCCACCAGGAATGAGCCAATTCTACCCAGACCACTATTAATAACAGATGGGGTGGTACTGAGTCCCACTCACACACCAGGAATGAGCCAATTCAATACAGGCTTCTATTAATACCGGCTGGAGTGGTACTGAACCCCACTCACACACCAGGAATGAGCCAATTCTACCCAGACCACTATTAATAACAGATGGGGTGGTACTGAGTCCCACTCACACACCAGGAAAGAGCCAATTCTACCCAGACCACTATTAATACCGGCTGGAGTGGTACTGAGTCCCACTCAC
This sequence comes from Heterodontus francisci, assembly GCF_036365525.1. NCBI lineage: Eukaryota > Metazoa > Chordata > Chondrichthyes > Heterodontiformes > Heterodontidae > Heterodontus > Heterodontus francisci. The sequence continues at coordinate 677,629 of NW_027140433.1, read as the reverse complement.
CCACCAGGAATGAGCCAATTCAATACAGGCTTCTATTAATACCGGCTGGAGTGGTACTGAACCCCACTCACACACCAGGAATGAGCCAATTCTACCCAGACCACTATTAATAACAGATGGAGTGGTACTGAACCCCACTCACACACCAGGAATGAGCCAATTCTACCCAGACCACTATTAATAACAGATGGGGTGGTACTGAACCCCACTCACCCACCAGGAATGAGCCAATTCAATACAGGCTTCTATTAATACCGGCTGGAGTGGTACTGAACCCCACTCACCCACCAGGAATGAGCCAATTCAATACAGGCTTCTATTAATACCGGCTGGAGTGGTACTGAGTCCCACTCACCCACCAGGAATGAGCCAATTCTACCCAGACCACTATTAATAACAGATGGGGTGGTACTGAGTCCCACTCACACACCAGGAATGAGCCAATTCTACCCAGACCACTATTAATAACAGATGGGGTGGTACTGAACCCCACTCACCCACCAGGAATGAGCCAATTCAATACAGGCTTCTATTAATACCGGCTGGAGTGGTACTGAACCCCACTCACCCACCAGGAATGAGCCAATTCAATACAGGCTTCTATTAATACCGGCTGGAGTGGTACTGAACCCCACTCACCCACCAGGAATGAGCCAATTCAATACAGGCTTCTATTAATACCGGCTGGAGTGGTACTGAACCCCACTCACCCACCAGGAATGAGCCAATTCTACCCAGACCACTATTAATAACAGATGGGGTGGTACTGAGTCCCACTCACCCACCAGGAATGAGCCAATTCTACCCAGACCACTATTAATAACAGATGGGGTGGTACTGAGTCCCACTCACCCACCAGGAATGAGCCAATTCTACCCAGACCACTATTAATAACAGATGGGGTGGTACTGAGTCCCACTCACACACCAGGAATGAGCCAATTCAATACAGGCTTCTATTAATACCGGCTGGAGTGGTACTGAGTCCCACTCACCCACCAGGAATGAGCCAATTCAATACAGGCTTCTATTAATACCGGCTGGAGTGGTACTGAGTCCCACTCACACACCAGGAATGAGCCAATTCAATTCAGGCTTCTATTAATACCGGCTGGAGTGGTACTGAACCCCACTCACACAGCAGGAATGAGCCAATTCAATACAGGCTTCTATTAATACCGGCTGGAGTGGTACTGAACCCCACTCACCCACCAGGAATGAGCCAATTCAATACAGGCTTCTATTAATACCGGCTGGAGTGGTACTGAACCCCACTCACCCACCAGGAATGAGCCAATTCAATACAGGCTTCTATTAATAACAGATGGAGTGGTACTGAGTCCCACTCACCCACCAGGAATGAGCCAATTCAATACAGGCTTCTATTAATAACAGATGGAGTGGTACTGAGTCCCACTCACCCACCAGGAATGAGCCAATTCTACCCAGACCACTATTAATAACAGATGGGGTGGTACTGAACCCCACTCACCCACCAGGAATGAGCCAATTCAATACAGGCTTCTATTAATACCGGCTGGAGTGGTACTGAACCCCACTCACCCACCAGGAATGAGCCAATTCAATACAGGCTTCTATTAATACCGGCTGGAGTGGTACTGAACCCCACTCACCCACCAGGAATGAGCCAATTCTACCCAGACCACTATTAATAACAGATGGGGTGGTACTGAGTCCCACTCACACACCAGGAATGAGCCAATTCTACCCAGACCACTATTAATAACAGATGGGGTGGTACTGAGTCCCACTCACACACCAGGAATGAGCCAATTCTACCCAGACCACTATTAATAACAGATGGGGTGGTACTGAACCCCACTCACCCACCAGGAATGAGCCAATTCAATACAGGCTTCTATTAATACCGGCTGGAGTGGTACTGAACCCCACTCACCCACCAGGAATGAGCCAATTCTACCCAGACCACTATTAATAACAGATGGGGTGGTACTGAACCCCACTCACCCACCAGGAATGAGCCAATTCAATACAGGCTTCTATTAATACCGGCTGGAGTGGTACTGAACCCCACTCACCCACCAGGAATGAGCCAATTCTACCCAGACCACTATTAATAACAGATGGGGTGGTACTGAACCCCACTCACCCACCAGGAATGAGCCAATTCAATACAGGCTTCTATTAATACCGGCTGGAGTGGTACTGAACCCCACTCACCCACCAGGAATGAGCCAATTCTACCCAGACCACTATTAATAACAGATGGGGTGGTACTGAGTCCCACTCACACATCAGGAATGAGCCAATTCTACCCAGACCACTATTAATAACAGATGGGGTGGTACTGAACCCCACTCACCCACCAGGAATGAGCCAATTCTACCCAGACCACTATTAATAACAGATGGGGTGGGACTGAGTCCCACTCACACACCAGGAAAGAGCCAATTCAATACAGGCTTCTATTAATACCGGCTGGAGTGGTACTGAGTCCCACTCACCCACCAGGAATGAGCCAATTCTACCCAGACCACTATTAATAACAGATGGGGTGGTACTGAGTCCCACTCACACACCAGGAATGAGCCAATTCAATACAGGCTTCTATTAATACCGGCTGGAGTGGTACTGAACCCCACTCACCCACCAGGAATGAGCCAATTCAATACAGGCTTCTATTAATACCGGCTGGAGTGGTACTGAACCCCACTCACCCACCAGGAATGAGCCAATTCTACCCAGACCACTATTAATAACAGATGGGGTGGTACTGAGTCCCACTCACACATCAGGAATGAGCCAATTCTACCCAGACCACTATTAATAACAGATGGGGTGGTACTGAGTCCCACTCACACATCAGGAATGAGCCAATTCTACCCAGACCACTATTAATAACAGATGGGGTGGTACTGAGTCCCACTCACACACCAGGAATGAGCCAATTCAATACAGGCTTCTATTAATACCGGCTGGAGTGGTACTGAACCCCACTCACCCACCAGGAATGAGCCAATTCAATACAGGCTTCTATTAATACCGGCTGGAGTGGTACTGAACCCCACTCACCCACCAGGAATGAGCCAATTCTACCCAGACCACTATTAATAACAGATGGGGTGGTACTGAGTCCCACTCACACATCAGGAATGAGCCAATTCTACCCAGACCACTATTAATAACAGATGGGGTGGTACTGAGTCCCACTCACACATCAGGAATGAGCCAATTCTACCCAGACCTCTATTAATACCAGCTGGAGTGGTACTGAGTCCCACTCACCCACCAGGAATGAGCCAATTCAATACAGGCCTCTATTAATACCGGCTGGAGTGGTACTGAACCCCACTCACCCACCAGGAATGAGCCAATTCAATACAGGCTTCTATTAATACCGGCTGGAGTGGTACTGAACCCCACTCACCCACCAGGAATGAGCCAATTCTACCCAGACCACTATTAATAACAGATGGGGTGGTACTGAGTCCCACTCACCCACCAGGAATGAGGCAATTCTACCCAGACCACTATTAATAACAGATGGGGTGGTACTGAGTCCCACTCACACATCAGGAATGAGCCAATTCTACCCAGACCTCTATTAATACCAGCTGGAGTGGTACTGAGTCCCACTCACCCACCAGGAATGAGCCAATTCAATACAGGCCTCTATTAATACCGGCTGGAGTGGTACTGAACCCCACTCACACACCAGGAATGAGCCAATTCTACCCAGACCACTATTAATAACAGATGGGGTGGTACTGAGTCCCACTCACACACCAGGAATGAGCCAATTCAATACAGGCTTCTATTAATACCGGCTGGAGTGGTACTGAACCCCACTCACACACCAGGAATGAGCCAATTCTACCCAGACCACTATTAATAACAGATGGGGTGGTACTGAGTCCCACTCACACACCAGGAATGAGCCAATTCTACCCAGACCACTATTAATAACAGATGGGGTGGTACTGAGTCCCACTCACCCACCAGGAATGAGCCAATTCTACCCAGACCTCTATTAATACCAGCTGGAGTGGTACTGAGTCCCACTCACACACCAGGAATGAGCCAATTCAATACAGGCCTCTATTAATACCGGCTGGAGTGGTACTGAACCCCACTCACCCACCAGGAATGAGCCAATTCTACCCAGACCACTATTAATAACAGATGGGGTGGTACTGAACCCCACTCACACACCAGGAATGAGCCAATTCAATACAGGCCTCTATTAATACCGGCTGGAGTGGTACTGAACCCCACTCACCCACCAGGAATGAGCCAATTCTACCCAGACCACTATTAATAACAGATGGGGTGGTACTGAGTCCCACTCACACATCAGGAATGAGCCAATTCTACCCAGACCACTATTAATAACAGATGGGGTGGTACTGAGTCCCACTCACACATCAGGAATGAGCCAATTCTACCCAGACCACTATTAATAACAGATGGGGTGGTACTGAGTCCCACTCACACACCAGGAATGAGCCAATTCAATACAGGCTTCTATTAATACCGGCTGGAGTGGTACTGAACCCCACTCACCCACCAGGAATGAGCCAATTCTACCCAGACCACTATTAATAACAGATGGGGTGGTACTGAACCCCACTCACCCACCAGGAATGAGCCAATTCTACCCAGACCACTATTAATAACAGATGGGGTGGTACTGAGTCCCACTCACACACCAGGAATGAGCCAATTCAATACAGGCCTCTATTAATACCGGCTGGAGTGGTACTGAACCCCACTCACCCACCAGGAATGAGCCAATTCTACCCAGACCACTAATCGAATTTAGAATTAGAACATGACAGCGCAGTACAGGCCCTTCGGCCCTCGATGTTGCGCCGACCTGTGAAACCATCTGACCTACACTATTCCATTTTCATCCATGTGTCTATCCAATGACCACTTAAATGCCCTAAACGTTGGCGTATCTACTACTGCTGCAGGCAGGGCGTTCCACGCCCCTACTACTCTCTGAGTAAAGAAACTACCTCTCACATCTGTCCTATATCTATCACCCCTCAACTTGAAGCTATGTCCCCTCGTGTTTTCCATCACCATCCGAGGAAAAAGACTCTCACTATCCACCCTATCTAACCCTCTGATTATCTTATATGTCTCTAGTAAGTCACCTCTCCTCCTCCTTCTCTCCAACGAAAACAACCTCAAGTCCCTCAGCCTTTCCTCGTAAGACCTTCCCTCCATACCAGGCAACATCCTAGTAAATCTCCTCTGCACCCTTTCCAAAGCTTCCACATCCTTCCTATAATGCGGTGACCAGAACTGCACGCATTACTCCAGGTGCGGTCTCACCAGAGTTTTGTACAGCTGCAGCATGACCTCGTGGCTCCGAAACTCGATCCCCCTACTAATGAAAGCTAACACACCATATGCCTTCTTAACAGCCCTATTAACCTGGGTAGCAACCTTCAGGGATTTATGCACATGGACACCAAGATCTCTCTGTTCATCTACACTACCAAGAATCTTCCCATTAGCCCAGTATTCTGCAATCCTGTTACTCCTTCCAAAGTGAATCACCTCACACTTTTCCGCATTAAACTCCATTTGCCATCTCTCAGCCCAGCTCTGCAGCCTATCTATGTCCCTCTGTACCCTACAACACCCTTCGGCACTATCCACAACTCCACCGACCTTCGTGTCATCCGCAAATTTACTAACCCACCCTTCTACACCCTCTTCCAGGTCATTTAGAAAAATGACAAACAGCAGTGGCCCCAAAACAGATCCTTGCGGTACACCACTAGTAACTATACTCCAGGATGAACATTTACCATCAACCACCACCCTCTGTCTTCTTTCAGCTAGCCAATTTCTGATCCAAAGCTCTAAATCACCTTCAATCCCATACTTCTGTATTTTCTGCAATCGCCTACCGTGGGGAACCTTATCAAACGCCTTACTGAAATCCATATACACCACATCCACTGCTTTACCCTCATCCACCTGTTTGGTCACCTTCTCGAAAAACTCAATAAGGTTTGTGAGGCACGACCTACCCGTCACAAAACCGTGCTGACTATCTCTAATGAACTTATTCTTTTCAAGATGATTATAAATCCTGTCTCTTGTAACCTTTTCCAACATTTTACCCACAACCGAAGTAAGGCTCACAGGTCTATAATTACCAGGGCTGTCTCTACTCCCCTTCTTGAACAAGGGGACAACATTTGCTATCCTCCAGTCTTCCGGCACTATTCCTGTCGACAATGACGACATAAAGATCAAGGACAAAGGCTCTGCAATCTCCTCCCTAGCTTCCCTGAGAATCCTAGGATAAATCCCATCTGGCCCAGGGGACTTATCTATTTTCACACTTTCCAAAATTGATAACACCTCCTCCTTGTGAATCTCAATCCCATCTAGCCTAGTAGCCTGAATCTCAGTATTCTCCTCAACAAAATTTTCATTCTCTACTGTAAATACTGACGCAAAATATTCATTTAACGCTTCCCCTATCTCCTCTGATTCCACACACAACTTCCCACTAATATCCTTGAGTGGCCCTAATCTAACTCTAGTCATTCTTTTATTCCTGATATACCTATAGAAAGCCTTAGGGTTTTCCTTGATCCTATCCGCCAATGACTTCTCGTGTCCTCTCCTTGCTCTTCTTAGCTCTCCCTTTAGATCCTTCCTGGCTAGCTTGTAACTCTCAAGCGCCCTAACTGAGCCTTCACGTCTCATCCTAACATAAGCCTTCTTCTTCCTCTTGATAAGCGCTTCAACTTCTTTAGTAAACCACGGCTCCCTCGCTCGACAACTTCCCCCCTGCCTTACAGGTACATACTTATCAAGGACACACAGTAGCTGCTCCTTGAATAAGCTCCACATTTCGATTGTTCCCATCCCCTGCAGTTTCCTTCCCCATCCTACGCATCCTAAATCCTGCCTAATCGCATCATAATTTCCTTTCCCCCAGCTATAATTTTTGCCCTGCGGTATATACCTGTCCCTGCCCATCGCTAAGGTAAACCTAACCGAATTGTGATCACTATCACCAAAGTGCTCACCTACATCTAAATCTCACACCTGGCCGGGTTCATTTCCCTGTACCAAATCCAATGTGGCATCGCCCCTGGTTGGCCTGTCTACATACTTTGTCAGAAAACCCTCCTGCACACACTGGACAAAAACTGACCTATCTAAAGTACTTAATAACAGCTGGAGTGGTACTGAGTCCCACTCACACACCAGGAAAGAGCCAATTCAATCCAGACTTGTGGCAAAGGGGAGTTGGAGTGAGGAGTGGAGAGTGGGGGAGGGCAGTGGGGGAGGGGAGTGGGGGATGGGAGAGGCGGGGAGTGGGGAGGGGAGTGGGGGACCGAAGTGGGAAGAGGAGTGGAGAGGGGAGTGGAGGTGAGAGGGGAGGGGAGTGTGTGAGGGGTGAGGAATAGGGGAAATGGAAGTGGAGTGGGGGTGCGGAGGGGAGTGGAGGGGAGAGGTCGAGGTGAGTGGAGGAGGGGTGAGGGATAGGGGAGTGAAAAGTGGAGTGATGAAAGGAGTGGGGGAGGGGTGTACGGGAGTGGAGATTGGGGGACGAGAGTGGAGAGTGGGAAGTGGTGGAATTGAGTCGGGAGTGGGGAGTGGGGGAGAAGAGTGGAGAGGAGGCGTAGTGGGGGAGGAGAGAGGAGGCACGTGTGGGAGGGGTGGGGAGAGGAGGCGAGTGGGAGAGGGGAGGGGAGAGGAGGCGTGTGGGGGAGGGGAGGGGAGAGGAGGCGTAGTGGGGTAGGAGAGAGGAGGCAAGTGTGGGAGGGGAGGGGAGAGGAGGCGAGTGGGAGAGGGGAGGGGAGAGGAGGCGTGTGGGGGAGGGGAGGGGAGAGGAGGCAAGTGGGGGAGGGGAGAGTTGTGGAGTGGGGGAGGGGAGGGGAGAGTTGTGGAGTGGGAGGAGAGAGGGGGAGTGGGAGGGCTTTGGGGGAGGGGTGGGGGACATGCGGGAGGTCAGTTGGGAGTGGAAGAGTGGAGGAGGGGAGTAGAGGAGGGGAGTGGGGAGTGGGGAGTGAGAGGGGCGGGGGAATTGGGAGTTGGGGAGGGGAGTTGGAGTGTGTTGTATGTGAGTGGGGAGTGAGGAGTGGGGATTGGAGGAAGTGAGTGGGGAGTTGGGGAGGGGAGTGGGGGAGTGGAGTGGGGTAAGGGAGTGGGGGAAGGGAGTGGGGGAAGGGAGTGGGGGAAGGGAGTGGGGGAATGGAGTGGGGAGTGAGGAGGGGGAGTGGGGGAGGGGCGTGGAGAGTGCGGGAGGGGAGTGAGGAGGAGGAGTGGGGGTGGGAGAGTGGGAATGTGACTTGGGAAGGGAGTGAGGATGGGGAGTGGGGGTGGGGAGTGGGGATGTGAGTTGGGAGCGCAGGAGTGAGAGTGGGGAAAGGATTGTGTGTGGGTGTGGTTGTGGGGAGAGGTAAGGAGGGCAATGAGGAGTGGGGGTGGGAAGTGGGGGAGGGGGGTGGGGGAGAGGAGTGGAGAGTGGGAGAGGGGAGTGGTGGACGGGAGTTTAGAGTGGGATAGGGGAGTGGGGAGTGGGGGAAATTGAGTCTGGAGTGGAGAGTGGGGGAGGGAAGTGGGTAGTGGAGAATGGGGGAGTGGAGTGAGGACTGGGGGAGGGGAGTGGGGAGTGGGGGAGTGGAGTGGGGAGTGAGGAGTCGGGTGTGGAGGAGTGCTGCGGGGTGTGGGGGTGGGGGTGGGTGATGGGAGTGGGGAGTGGGGTAGGGTAGTGGGGTTGTGAGATGGGAGTGTGGAGTGGGGGAGGGGAGTGAGGAGGCGGGGAGGGAATGTGCAGTGGGGAGTGGGTGTGGGGGGTGGGGTGTGGGGTAGGGGAGTGGTGAGTGGGTGACATGAATGAGGAGTAGGGAGGGGAGTGTGGAGTTGGAAGTGGAGTTGGGAGTGAGGAGTGGGCAGTGGGGTAGTGGGGCGTGATGTGGGGAGATAGGAGTGGGGAGTGATGGAGTGGGGAGTGGAGTGAGGAGTGGGGAGTGGGGTTGGGGAAGGGATGGTTGAGAGGGGAGTGTGTGAGGGGAGTGGAGAGTGAGGAGTAGAGTGGGGAGTGAGTAGTGGGCAGTGGGGGAGTGGGGAATGGTGTGGGGAGTGAGGAGTAGTGAGTGGATTGGGGAGTGAGGAGTGGGGAGTGAGGAGTGAGGAGTGGGGAGTGGGGAGTTGGGAGTGGGGAGTTGAGTGGGGAGTGAGAAGTGGGGAGTGAGAAGTGGGGAGTGAGAAGTGGGGAGTGAGGGAGTGGAGTGAGAAGTGGGTAGTAGGGAGTGGGGGAGTGGAGAGGGGAGTGAGGAGTGGGGTGTGGGGGAGGGGAGTTGGGAGTGGGGGAGGGGAGTGGGGAGTGGGTGAGGGGAGTGGGGTTTGTGGGAGGGGAGTGAGGAGTGGGGGAGGGGAGTGAGCAGTGCGGGAGGGGATTGGGGATTGGGTAGTTGGGGAGGGGAGTGGTAAGTCGGTGAGGGGAGTGGGGGAGGGGAGTGAGGAGTGGGGAGTGGAGTGGGGAGTGAGGAGTGGAGAGTGGGGGAGAGGTGAGTGGGGGAGTGGGGAGTGAGGAATCAGGGAGTGGGGAGTGAGGAGTCGGGGAGTGGGGAGTGGAGTGGGGAGTGAGGAGTGGGTGAGTGGGGGAGTGGGGAGGTGGTGGGGTGTGTAGGAGTGGAGTGATAGAGGGGCAGGGCCTTGTCGGGGAGGGGGAGTGCGGCGGGGTGTGGGGGAGAGGAGTAAGGGAGGGTAGTGGGGAGGATAGTGGGGGAGGGTAGAGGGGAGTGGGGGAGTGGAGGGGGAGGTGAGGGGAATGGAGAGTGAGGACAGGGGAGTGAGGAGTGGGGAGTGGGGGAGGGGAGTGTGGAGTGCGGGAAGGGAGTGGGGAGGGAGAGGGGGTGAGGGGTTAGAACAAAGAACAAAGAACAAAGATAATTGCAGCACAGGAACAGGCCCTTCGGCCCTCCAAGCCTGCGCCGATCCAGATCCTCTCTCTAAACATGTCGCCTATTTTCTAAGCTTCTGTATCTCTTTTCTTCCTGCCCATTCATGTATCTGTCTAGATACATCTTAAAAGACTCCATCGTGCCCGCATCTACCACCTCCGCTGGCAATGCGTTCCAGGTGCCCACCACCCTCTGCGTAAAGAACTTTCCACGCATATCCCCCCTAAACATTTCCCCTTTCACTTTGAACTCGTGTCCTCTAGTAATTGAATCCCCCACTCTGGGAAAAAGCCTCTTGCTATCCACCCTGTCTATACCTCTCATGATTTTGTACACCTCAATCAGGTCCCCCCTCAACCTCCGTCTTTCTAATGAAAATAATCCTAATCTGCTCAACCTCTCTTCATAGCTAGCGCCCTCCATACCAGGCAACATCCTGGTGAACCTCCTCTGCACCCTCTCCAAAGCATCCACATCCTTTTGGTAATGTGGTGACCAGAACTGCATGCAGTATTCCAAATGTGGCCGAACCAAAGTCCTATACAACTGTAACATGACCTGCCAACTCTTGTACTCAATACCCCGTCCGATGAAGGAAAGCATGCCGTATGCCTTCTTGACCACTCTATTTACCTGCGTTGCCACCTTCAGGGAACAGTGGACCTGAACACCCAAATCTCTCTGTACATCAATTTTCCCCAGGACTTTTCCATTTACTGTATAGTTCACTCTTGAATTGGATCTTCCAAAATGCATCACCTCGCATTTGCCCTGATTGAACTCCATCTGCCATTTCTCTGCCCAACTCTCCAATCTATCTATATTCTGCTGTATTCTCTGACAGTCCCCTTCACTATCTGCTACTCCACCAATCTTAGTGTCGTCTGCAAACTTGCTAATCAGTCCACCTATACTTTCCTCCAAATCATTAATGTATATCACAAACAACAGTGGTCCCAGCACGGATCCCTGTGGAACACCACTGGTCACACGTCTCCATTTTGAGAAACTCCCTTCTACTGCTACTCTCTGTCTCCTGTTGCCCAGCCAGTTCTTTATCCATCTAGCTAGTACACCTTGTACCCCATGCGCCTTCACTTTCTCCATCAGCCTGCCATGGGGAACCTTATCAAATGCCTTACTGAAGTCCATGTATATGACATCGACAGCCCTTCCGTCATCAATCAACTTTGTCACTTCCTCAAAGAATTCTATTAAGTTGGTAAGACATGACCTTCCCTGCACAAAACCATGTTGCCTATCACTGATAAGCCCATTTTCTTCCAAATGGGAATAGATCCTATCCCTCAGTATCTTCTCCAGCAGCTTCCCTACCACTGACGTCAGGCTCACCGGTCTATAATTACCTGGATTTTCCCTGCTACCCTTCTTAAACAAGGGGACAACATTAGCAATTCTCCAGTCCTCCGGGACCTCACCCGTGTGTAAGGATGCTGCAAAGATATCTGTTAAGGCCCCAGCTATTTCCTCTCTCGCTTCCCTCAGTAACCTGGGATAGATCCCATCCGGACCTGGGGACTTGTCCACCTTAATGCCTTTTAGAATACCCAACACTTCCTCCCTCCTTATGCCGACTTGACCTAGAGTAATCAAACATCTGTTCCTAACCTCAACATCCGTCATGTCCCTCTCCTCGGTGAATACCGATGCAAAGTACTCGTTTAGAATCTCACCCATTTTCTCTGAGTCCAAGCATAACATTCCTTCTTTTTCCTTTGGTGGGCCAATCCTTTCTCTAGTTACCCTCTTTCTCCTTATATATGAATATCAGGCTTTGGGATTTTCCTTAACCCTGTTTGCTAAAGATATTTCATGACCCCTTTTAGCCCTCTTAATTCCTCGTTTCAGATTGGTCCTACATTCCCGATATTCTTTCAAAGCTTCGTCTTTCATCAGCCGCCTAGACCTTATGTATGCTTCCTTTTTCCTCTTAGCTAGTCTCACAATTTCACCTGTCATCCATGGTTCCCTAATCTTGCCATTTCTATCCCTCATTTTCACAGGAACATGTCTCTCCTGCACGCTAATCAACCTCTCTTTAAAAGCCTCCCACATGTCACGTGTGGATTTACCTTCAAACAGCTGCTCCCAATCTACATTCCCCAGCTCCGACCGAATTTTGGTATAGTTGGCCTTCCCCCAATTTAGCACTCTTCCTTCAGGACCACTCTCGTCTTTGTCCATGATTATTCTAAAACTTACGGAATTGTGATCACTATTCCCAAAGTAGTCCCCTACTGAAACTTCAACAACCTGGCCGGGCTCATTCCCCAATACCAGGTCCAGTATGGCCCCTTCCCGAGTTGGACTATTTACATACTGCTCTAGAAAACCCTCCTGGATGCTCCTTACAAATTCTGCTCCATCTGGACCTCTAACATTAAGTGAATCCCAGTCAATGTTGGGAAAATTAAAATCTCCTATCACCACCACCCTGTTGCTCCTACATCTTTCCATAATCTGTTTACATATTTGTACCTCTATCTCACGCTCGCTGTTGGGAGGCCTGTAGTACAGCCCCAACATTGTTACCGCACCCTTCCTATTTCTGAGTTCTGTCCATATTGCCTCACTGCTCGAGTCCTCCATAGTGCCCTCCTTCAGCACAGCTGTGATATCCTCTTTGACCAGTAATGCAACTCCTCCACCCCTTTTACCTCCCTCTCTATCCCACCTGAAGCATCGATATCCTGGGATATTTAGTTGCCAATCATGCCCTTCCCTCAACCAAGTCTCAGTAATAGCAATAACATCATACTCCCAGGTACTAATCCAAGCCCTAAGTTCATCTGCCTTACCTACTACACTTCTTGCATTAAAACAAATGCACCTCAGACCACCAGTCCCTTTATATTCATCATCTGCTCCCTGCCTGTTCTTCCCCTTAGTCACACTGACTTCATTATCTAGTTCCTTACAGGCTTTTGTTACTACCTCCTCACTGTCAACTGACCTCAATTGGTTCCCATCCCCCTGCCACATTAGTTTAAACCCTCCCCAACAGCGTTAGCAAAAGCACCTCCAAGGACATTGGTTCCAGTCCGGCCCAGGTGTAGACCGTCCAATTTGTAATAGTCCCACCTCCCCCAGAACCGGTCCCAATGTCCCAAAAATCTGAACCCCTCCTTTCTGCACCATCTCTCAAGCCACGCATTCATCCTGACTATTCTTTCATTTCTACTCTGACTATCCCGTGGCACTGGTAGCAATCCTGAGATTACTACCTCTGAGGTCCTACTTTTTAACTTGGCTCCTAACTCCCTAAACTCTGCTTGTAGGACCTCATCCCGTTTTTTACCTATATCATTGGTGCCTATGTGCAAAACGACAACTGGCTGTTCACCCTCCCCCTTCAGAATGTTCTGCAGCCGATCTGAGACATCCCTGACCCGTGCACCTGGGAGGCAACATACCATTCGGGAGCCTCGTTTTCGACCACAGAACCGCCTATCTACTCCCCTTACAAACCGCCCAAATATATAGTGTTTTACTTACCCAGCAGCCCCCTGGCCTCCGCCGAAAAACAAAAGGAAATTAAATTTACTTTCAAACGGACTTTCCCAGCTGCTCACTCGCTCACTCTCTGCTCCCGAAAAAGCTGCTGCACTGAAAGGTTAGGGAGGGTAGTGAGGGTGGAGAGTGAGGGGTGCGGTGTTGAGGAGGGTAGTGCGGAGTGAGGAGTGGGGTAGGGATGAGCGGATTGTGGGAGAGGAGTGGGGGAGGGTGGTGGGGAGGGGAGTGGGGGAGGGGAGTGAGGGAGGGGGAATTGTGGAGGGGAGTGGGGGAGATGGAGTGGGCGAGGCAGATAGGCAAGTGGGGGAGGGGAGTGGAGAGTGAGGAGTGGGGGAGGGGTGAGCGGAGTAGGTGAGGGGTGTGGATGAGGGGAGTGGGGAGGGGAGTGAAGGATGGAAGTGAGGGACGAGAGTTGAGAAGTGGAGTGGGAGAGGGGAGTGCGGTAGTGGAGCGGGGAGTGAGGGAGGGGAGGGTGATGTGAGTGGGGGAGGGGCAGTGGGATTCAGGGATGGGAGTGGGGAAGGAGAAGGAGTGTGAGGGGGAGAAGGAGGTGAGTGGGAAGTGTACGGTAGGGGAGAGTGGAGTTGGGAGTGGAGTGGAGGATGGGAGTGAGGGAGGAGAGTGGGGGAGTGGTGAAGCGGAATGAAGGAGGGCGAGGGGGAGCGGTGTGGGTGAGGGTAATAGGGGACAGAAGTGTGGGAGGGGAGTGGGGGAGGGGAAGGGGAGTGGGAGACGGGAGGGGAGGAGGGAGGGGTGCGGGGAACGGAATGGGGGTGGGCAGTGGGGGAGGGGAGTGGGGAGGGGAGTGGGGGAGGGTAGTGGAGGTTGGGGGTAGGGGAAGGGAGGCAGAAGAGGAGTGGGGAGGTGCTGGGGAGTGTAGGAGGGGGTGTTGCGTGAGGGGGAAAGGGAGGGAAGGGTTGATGGGACTAGGGGAAAGGTGTGGGGGAAGGGATTGGGGATGGGGCGTGAGGGAGGGGGAGGGCAGAGCAGAAGGGGCACGGGGGAGGGAGAGTGGGGGAGGGTGAGTGGGATTGGGGGAGGGTAGTGGGGAGTGAGAGGGAGTGTGAGGGGAGAGGGTGGTGAGTGAGCGGTAAAGGGGACGGGAGAGAGGAGTAGGAACTAGAGTGGAGGATGCGAGTGAGGGAGGAGAGTGGGGAGTGTGGGAGGGGAGTGCAGGGGGTTGGGGAGGGGAGTAGGGGAGGGGACTGGGCAGGGGAGGGTGAGGGGAGCAGGGAGAGGAATGTGCAAGGTGGCAGTGAGAGTGGAGTGGGAAATGGGAGTGAGTTTGCAGTGTTGGTTAGGGGACGGAAGAGGGGTGTGGGGAAGGGAGGTGAGTTGGTAGGGCAGTGGAGAAGGGATGTGGGGAAGGGGACTCGTGGAGGGTAACGGGGTAGGTGGATGGTAGTGGGGGAGGTGAGTGGCGGAGGGAAATGGGGTTAGCCAATGAGGAGTAGGGTAGGTGAGTGGTGGAGGGGATTGGGGAGGGGAGAGGGAAGGGAATGGGGGAATAGAGTGGGGAAGGGGAGGGGGAAGGGCAGGGAGGGGGATGGGAGTGGTAGAGGGGGAGCAGGAAGGGAATAAGGGAGGGAAGTGGGGTGGGGTGCAGGGAACAGGGAGGGGAGTTGGGGAGTGGGGGTGCAAAGTTAGGGGAGTGGGGGAGGGTGAGTGGGGCAGGGGGAGGGTTGTGGGGAGGGAGAGGGGATGTGAGGGGGAGAGGGTGGTGAGTGAAAGGGTGTACGGGAGGGAAAAGAGGAGTGAGGAGTGGAGTGGCGGATGGGAGTGAGGCAGGAGAGTAGTGGAGTGGGGGAGGGAGTGGGAAATGGGGTCTTGGAGTGGGGGAGTGGAGTGAGGATGTGAGTGGAGGAGGGGGATGTGAGAAGTTAAGGGGAGTGATGCAGGGGAAGGGGAGTAGGGGAGAGGGGGAGTGGGGAGGGGTAGGGAATGGGAGACGGGAGTGAGTGTGCAGAGTGTGGTGGGGAGAGGGAGGGAGGGGAGTGGAATGAGGAAAGGAGGGGAGTGGACAGGGCAGTGGAGAAGGGGACTCACGGAGGGTAGTGGGGGAGGTGTGGGGTAGTGGGGGAGGGTAGTGGGGAAGGGTACTGGGGGAGGGTAGTGAAAAATGGGAATGGCGGAGAGGAGTGGGGGAGGCCGATGAGAAGTAGGGGGTGGGTGTTGTGGAAGGGATTGGGGAGGGGGTAAGGCGGAAGGGGGAAGGGGAGATGGAAGGGAGTGGGGGAATAGAGTGGGGAGGGAGGGGGAAGGGCGGGGAGGGAGGGGGAAGGGCGGGGAGGGGGAGTAGGGGAGGGGGGAGGGGGAGGGAAGTGGGAGATGCAGGTGAGTGTGCAGCGGGTGGTGCGGGAGGGGAGAGGGGAGTGGAGTGGGGAAAGGAGGCGAGTGGACAGGGCAGTGGGGAAGGGGACTCGAGGAGGGTAGTGGGGGAGGTGTAGGGTAGTGGGGGAGGGCAGTGAAAGATGGGAGTGGCGGAGGGGAGTGGCGGAAGCCGATGAGAAGTAGGGGGTGGGTGTTGTGTAGGGGATTGGGGAGGGGGAAGGGGGAAGGGGAGAGGGAAGGGAGTGGGGGAATAGAGTGGGCATGTTGAGGGGGAAGGGCGTGGTGGTGGGGGGTGGGGGAGGTGGTGGGGGGTGGGGGAGGGGGAGGGGAAGGGAATGGGGAGGGTAGTGGGGGAGGGGGAGGGGAGTGGAGAGGGGATTGGGGGAGGGGAGTTGAGGGGAGGGGGTGTTGGGGAGGAGAGTGGAGGGGTAAGTGGGAGGTTGTTGGGGAGGAGAGGGGAGGGGGTAGGTGATGGGGTATTGGGGAGGAGAGGGGAAAGGGACTGGGGGTGGGGGAAGGGAATGGGGGAGGGGAGTGGGGGAGGGGAGTGGAGAGGGCAATGGGAGAGGGGAGGTGGAGGTGAGTGAGGAGGATGAGGGGAGTGAATGTGTGAATTGGGGAAGTGGAAAGGGGGAGGGGAGTCATGAGGGGCGTGGGGAAGGGAGGGAAGTGGTGAGATAGGTGTTGAAGGGGGTGAGGGAGGGAAGTGGGGGATGGGAGTGGGGGGAGTGGAGTGGGAGAGGGTGAGTGGTCTTGGGGGAGTGCGAGTGGTATTGGGGGAGGGTGCGTGGGATTGGGGGAAGGTGAGTGGGATTGGGGGGAGGGGAGTGGGATTGGGGGAGGGTGAGTGGAATTGGGAGAGGGTGGTGGGGAGTGGCGTGGAGGATGTGAGTGAGGGAGTAGGGGATGTGGCAGGGGGGTGGGGGATGGAGATGTGGCAAGGATATTAGGAAGGGAGTGAGAGAGCAAAGATGGGAGAGATGGAGATGAGTGGGGGAGCGCAGAGTTGGGGGTTAGGGGAGGGGATTGGGGAGGGGAGCGGGGAGGGGAGTGGGGGAGGGGTTGGGGTGTTGGGCAGGAGAGGAGGGTGAGGAGGGGAGTGTGGGAGGGGTTGGGGTAGGGAGTGTGGCAAGTCGGGGAGGAGTGGTGGGATTGGCAGAAGAGTGGGGGAGGGGAGTGGGGGAGGGGAGTGGGTGAGGTGTGTTGGGGAGGGGAGTTGGGGAGGGGCGTGAGGGAGGGGTTGGGGGTGTAAGGGTTGGGGAGGGAGGGGAGTGAGGGAGGGGAGTGGGGAGAGGAGTGAGGGAGGGGTCGGAGAGGGAAGGGAGTGGGGGAATGGAGTGGGGAAGATGAGGGGAGTTTGGGGGTGGGGGAGGGGAGTGGGAGTGGATTGGGGTGGGGAGGGTTCTGCTGGAGGGGTGTGCGGGAGAGGAGTGGGTGAGGTGAGGGAGTGGGGGAGGGGAATGGGAGACGGGACTGGGTGAGAGAAGTGGGAGTTAGGGAGGGACTAGGAAAGGGGAATGGGGGAAGGCGAGTGGGAAAATTGGAGTGAGTGTGTGAGGTGGGGTAGGGGAAAGGAGGGGAGTTGGGAAGGGGTGGGGGAGGGAAGGGGTGGGGGAGGGAAGGGCGGTGGGAGATGTGGGAGAGGAGGCGAAGTGGAGTAGGGGGCTGTGAGGGGAGGGAGATGTGAGAGGTGAAGGGAGTCGCGGAGGGGAGGGCAATGGGGGCAGCGGGTGTGGAGGAGGAAAGTGGTGGAGGGGATTGAGGGATGGGAGATGAGTGGGAAGATGAGTGGGGAGGGAAATGGGGGAGGGGAGTGGGCGAGTGGAGGGGTGGGGAGAGGATGGGGAGAGGAGTGGGGGAGAGGAGTGGTGAAGAGGAGTGGGGGAGAGAAGTGGGGAGAGGAGGGGTGGGGAGTGGAAGGGGAGAGGAATGGGGAGGGGACGGGTAAGGGAGTGAGTGAATGGAGTGGGTGGGATAGTAAATTGGGTTAAGGAGGGGGAAGAGAGTGGGGGACAGGTGTTGGAGAGGGTGAGTGCGGAGGGCAGTGGACTGAGGAGGGGAATGTACGAGGGCAGTGGAGGAGGGGCGTGGGGGAAGTGAGAGTGGGGAGGGAAATGGGAGGGGAGTGGGTAGTGGGGGAGGGAAATGGGAGGGGAGTGGGGAGTGGGGTAGGTGAGTGGGGGAGAGGAGTGGGGGAGGGGAGCTCTTGGGGGAGGGGAGAGGCTGGGGGAGCGGTTTGAGGAAGGGGAGTGGGGGAGGGGAGTAAGGAGGAGTGGGGGAGGGGAGTGGGGGCAGAGTGGGGGAGGGGACTGGGGGGAGGGGACTGGGGACAGGAGTGAGGGGAGAGGTTGGGGAGGGAGGGAAGAGGGGGAATAGAGTGGGCAGAGGGACGTTAGGGGAGTGCAGCGCGGAGTTAGCAGAGTGGGTGAGGGGATTTGGAGTTGTGAGTGGGAGGAGTGGGGGAGGAGTGCGGGGGTAGTGGGGGAGGGTTGGAGGAGGGAAGTGTGGGAGGAGTGGGGGAGAAGTGGGGGAGGGGTGGGCGAAGGGAGTGGGGGGAGGGGTTTGGGGACAGGAGTGAGAGGAGGGGTTGGGGAGTGAGGGGAGTGGAGTGGGGAGAGGGTAGTTAGGGGAATGGAGGAGGGGATTTGCAGTTGGGAGTGTGAGGGGAGTGGAGTGGAGGGGAGGGGGTGGGGAGGCATGTGGCGGAGGGGCAGGGATGTGGGGGAGGGAGAGGTGGAATGAGGATGTAGGGGAACGAGAGTGGGTTAGGGTTAGGGTGAGTGCGGGACGGGAGTGGGGGAGGGGAGTGTGGGGAGAGTTGGGGAGGGCAGAGTGGGAGGGAAGGGGGAGGGGAGTGGGGGCGGTAGTGGAGGATGGGAGTGGGGAGTGGAGTGGGGTGGAGGAGGACGGGAGTAGGGGAGGGGTGTTTGGAAGTGGAGCGGGGTAATGGTAGGGGAGGGAGAGAAGTGGGAGATGGGAGGGAGTGGAGTGGGGAGGAGAGGGAGGGGATTGGGGAGGGGGACAGGAGAGCGGGGAGTGGGTAGGGCTTAGGGGCACGGGAGTGGGGGTGAGGAGGGGGTGGGAGGGTAGTGAGGGAGGGGATTTGGTGCAGGGTGTTGGGGGGAGGTAGAGGGGCAGGGGTATGGGCGAGGGGAGCGGGAGAGGGGCGGGGGTGAAGGTGAGTCGGCAGAGGAGTTGGGAGGGGTGTTTGGCAGGGGAGGTGGAGGTGTGGGGAGTGGGGAAGGGGAGTGGGGGACGAGGGACGGGAGAGAAGGGAGTGGGGGAGGGGAGTTGACCGAGTGGGGTGGGTAGTGGCGGAGGGTAGTGGAGCAAGGTAGTGGGGGAGAGGGTTTTGAGGGTAGGGCAGATGGAGGGGAGTGGCGGATGGGTGTGTGTGAGAGGGAGTGTGGGAGTGGAAGTGGGGGATGTGAGAGGGAGGGCAGTGTGGAGGGAGACCAGGTCTGAGGGGGAGAGGATGCGAACAAGGGGTGTAGGGGAGCGAAGTGAGGAGTGGGGGACTGGAGTGGACGATAGGAGTGAGAGAGGGGAGTGGGATGTGGGAGGGGAAAGGGGAGTGGGGACCGGGGACGAGTGGGGGAGGGGTGCGTTGAGGGGAATGGCAGAATGAGAGGGGAGGTGAGTGGGGAATGCGGAAGTAGAGTGGAGGATGGGGAGTGGGGAAATAGGAGAGGGGAAGGGGAGGGTGTGTAATGGTGAGGGGGAGGGGAGTGTTAGGGGGAGGGGAGTGTGAGGGGAGGGAGAGGGTAGTGTGGAAGGAAGTTGGGGAGGGGAGTGGGGGATGGGGAGGGGGAGTGTGGCAGAGAGTGGGGAGGGGAGTTTGAGAGGAGAGTGGGGGAGGGCAATGGTCAGAAAGGAGGGGGAAAGTGGGAGGAGGAGTGTGGAAGAAGGAGAGAGTGCGAGATTGGCGGAGGGGAGAGTGGAAGGGAGTGGGGGAAGAGAGTGGGGGAGAGGGTAGGGGAATGAAGAGGGGGCGAGAGGAGGAGGGGAATGAAGAGGGGGGAGGGGAGGTGGAGGGGAATGAAGGGGGCGGGAGGGGGTGGTGGAAGGGAATGCAGAGGGGCAGGGAGGTAGAGGTGGAGGGGAATGAAGAGGGGGGAGGGGGGTGGAGGGCAATGAAGAGGGGGAGGGAGGGGGAGGTGGAGGAGAATGAAGAGGGGGAGGGGAGGGAGGGGGAGGTGGAGGAAAATGAAGAGGGGGAGGGAGGGGGAGGTGGAGGGGGATGAAGAGGGGGAGGGAGGGGTTGGTGGAGGAGAAAGAAGAGGGGGAGGAAGGGGGTGGTGGAGGAGAATGAAGAGGGGGAGGGAGGGGCAGGTGGAGGGGAATGAAGAGGGGGAGGGAGGGGGAGGTGGAGGGGAATGAAGAGGGTAGGGAGGGGTTGGTGGAGGGGAATGAAGAGGGGGAGGGAGGGGAGGTGGAGAGGAATGGAGGGAGGGGGAGTTGCAATGGAATGAATAGGGGGAGTGAGGGGGTGGTGGAGGGGAATGAAGAGGGGGAGGGAGGGGTGGTGGGGGGGAATGAAGAGGGGGAGGGAGGGGTGGTGGAGGGGAATGAAGAGGGGGAGGGAGGGGTTGGTGGAGGAGAATGAAGAGGGGGAGGGTGGGGCGGGTGGAGGGGAATGAAGAGAGGGAGGGAGGGGTGGTGGAGGGGAATGAAGAGGGGGAGGGAGGGGTTGGTGGAGGAGAAAGAAGAGGGGGAGGGAGGGGGTGGTGGAGGGGAATGAAGAGGGCGAGGGAGGGGGAGGTGGAGGGGAATGAAGAGGGGAGGGAGGGGGTGGTGGAGGGGAATGAAGAGGGGGAGGGAGGGGAGGTGGAGAGGAATGGAGGGAGGGGGAGTTGGAATGGAATGAATAGGGGGAGTGAGGGGGTGGTGGAGGGGTATGAAGAGGGGGAGGGAGGGGTGGTGGGGGGGAATGAAGAGGGGGAGGGAGGGGTTGGTGGAGGGGAATGAAGAGGGGGAGGTGGGGGTGGTGGAGGAGAATGAAGAGGGGGAGGGAGGGGGAGGTGGAGGGGAATGAAGAGGGGGAGGGAGGGGAGGTGGAGAGGAATGAATGGGGGAGTGAGGGGGTGGTGGAGGGGAATAAAGAGGGGGAGGGAGGGGGTTGTAGAGGGGAATGAAGAGGGGGAGAGAGGGGGTATGGAGGAGAAAGAGGAGGGTGTGGGATGGGGTGATGGATGATAATGAAGAGGTGGAGGGAGGGGTGGTGGAGGGGAATGAAGAGGGGGAGGGAGGGAGGGAGTGGTGGAAGGTAATGAAGAGGGGGAGGGAGGGGGAGGTGGAGGGGAATGAAGAGGGGGAGGGAGGGGATGGTGGTGGGGAATGAAGAGGAGGAGGGTGGGGGAGGTGGATGGGAATGAAGAGGGGGAGGGAGGGGGAGGTGGAGGAGAATGAAGAGGGGAGGGAGGGGGTACGGAGGAGAAAGAAGAGGGTGTGGGAGGGGGTGATAGATGATAATGAAGAGGTGGAGGGAGGGGGTGGTGGAGGGGAATGAAGTGGGGGAGGGAGGGGGAGGTGGAGGGGAATGAAGAGGTGGAGGGAGTGGGTGGTGGAGGGTAATGAAGAGGGGGAGGGAGGGGGAGGTGGAGGGGAATGAAGAGGGGGAGGGAGGGGATGGTGGTGGGGAATGAAGAGGAGGAGGGTGGGGGAGGTAGATGGGAATGATGAGGGGGAGGGAGGGGGAGTTGGAGGGGAATGAAGAGGGGGAGGGAGGGGTGGTGGAGGGGAATGAAGAGGGGGAGGGAGGGGTTGGAGGAATTGAATGAGGTTGGGGCCGGAGGGGCTGGTGGAGGGGAATGAAGATGGGGGAGGGGGTGGTGGATGGGAATGACGAGTGGGAGGGAGTGGTGGTGGAGGGAATGAAGAGGGGCAGGGAGCGGGAGGTGGGGAATGAAGAGGGGGAGGGAGGGGGTGGTGGGGAATGAATAAGTGGAGGGAGGGGGTGGTGGAGGGGAATGAAGAGGGGGAGGGAGGGGGAGGTGGGGAATGAAGAGGGGGAGGGAAGATGTGGTGGAGGGGAATGAAGAGGGGGAGGGAGGGTTTGGAGGATGGGCATGAAGATGGGGAGGGAGGGGGTAGTGGAGGGGAATGAAGATGCGGAGGGAGGGGGTGGTGGAGGGGAATGAAGAGTGGGAGGGAGGGGGTGGTGGATGGGATAGAAGATGGGGAGGGAGGGGGTGATGGAGGTGAATGAAGAGTGGGAGGGAGGGGGAGGTGGAGGGGAATGAAGAGGGGGAGGGAGGGGGTGGTGGAGGGAAATGAAGAGTGGGAGGGAGGGGGAGGTGGAGGGGAATGAAGAGGGGGAGGGAGGGGGTGGTGGAGTTTCATGAAGATGGGGAGGGAGAGGGTGGTGGAGGGCAATGGAGAGGGGGAGGGATGCGGTGGTGGAGTGGAATGGAGAGGGTGAGCAAGGGGGTGGTGGAGTGTGGTAGCGGAGTGGGTGATGGGTTTGGGGTAGGGGTGTGGGGTAGGGGTGTGGGTTAGGGGTGTTGTGGAGCGGAGTGCGGTCTGGGAAGTGGGGGAGGGTAGTGGGGGATGGCAGTGTGGGGTGGGAGTGTGGTAGAGACGGGCAGTGAGGACGTGAATGTAAGTGGAGTGGGGTAGGGGTGTGGGAGAGGGGAGTGGGGGAGTGGGGTAGGTTAGTGTGAGAGGGGAGTTGGGGAGTGGGGGAGGGGAATGGGGAGGCGAGTGAGGGAGGGCAGCGGGTGAGGGTAGTGGGTGAGGGGAGTGGGGGAGGGGAGTGGGGGTGGGTTTGAGGGAGGGGAATTGTGGAGGGGGGTTGTCGAGGGGGTGGGGTAGGGGAGTGGGGTATGGGAGTTGTTGAGGGGACTGGGGGAGATGAGTTAGGGTGCGGGGTTGGGGAGCGGAGTTGGGGAGGGTAGTTAGGGAGGGGAGTAGGGGAGGGGTGTGGGGTAGGGGAGTGAGGTAGGGGAGTGGGGTAGGGGAGTGAGGTAGGGGAGTGCGGTAGGGGAGTGAGGTAGCGGAATGTAGGAGGGCAGTTGGGGAGGGGAGTGGGGGAGGGGAGTGGGGTAGGGGAGTTGGTTAAGTGTGTGGGGTAGGGGAGTGGGGGACGGGATTGAGGTAGGGTTATGGGGAGGGGATTGAGGTAGTGGATTGGGGG
Organism: Heterodontus francisci; assembly: GCF_036365525.1. Lineage (NCBI taxonomy): Eukaryota > Metazoa > Chordata > Chondrichthyes > Heterodontiformes > Heterodontidae > Heterodontus > Heterodontus francisci. The sequence goes on along the minus strand of NW_027140433.1, from coordinate 654,698 downwards.
AGGGGAGTGGGGGAGGGGAGTGGGGTGGGGTAGGGGGTAGGGGAGTGGTGGAGTGGGGTGGGGTAGTGTGGTAGGGGAGTGGTGGAGTGGAGTGGGGTGGGGTAGTGGGGTGGGGTAGTGGGTTAGGAGAGTGGAGATGGGGAGTGGGGGTGCAGAGTGGTGTCAGGGAGAGTGGTAGGGGTGGTCTCTAAGGAGGTGGAGGGAAGGGGAGTGGGGAGGGGAGTTGGGGAGGGGAGTTGGAGAGGGAAGTGGGGTAGGGGAGTGGGGGAGGGAAGTGGGGTGTTGGAGTGGCTGAGGGGAGTGGCAGATGGGAGTGGATGAGGGGAGTCGGGGAGGGGAGGGCAGTGAGGAGGTGGAGGAAAGGGGAGTGAGGCAAGGCAGTGGGGTTGGGGAGAGCAGTGAGGATTTGGCGGGAAGGGGAGTGGGGAGGGTAATGGGGAGGGGAGTGGGGGAAGGGTGTGTGATAGGTCAGTGGAGTAGGGGAGTGCGGTAGGGGTGTGGGGTAGGGGTGTGGGGTAGGGGAGTGGGGTAGGGGAGTGGGGGTGGGGAATGGGGGAGGGGAGTGGGGGAGGGGAGTGAGGTAGATGTATGGGAGAGGGGATAGAGGGAGTGGAATGGGGGAAGGGATTGGCGGGAAGGGAGTGGGGTAGGGTCGTGGGGGCGGTAACTGGTGGAGTGGAGTGAGGTAGGGCAGTTTGAGATGGGAGTGGAGTGGGGGTGTGGGGTAGGGGAGGGCAGTGAGCAGGTGGAGGGAAGGGGAGTGACGTGGGGAGTGAGAGAGGCGGTGGCGTAGGGGAGCTGGGTAGGGGAGGGCAGTGAGGAAGAGAATGAAGAGGAGTGGGGGAGGGAAGTGAGTTAGGGGAGTGGGGTAGGGGAGTGGGAAAGTGCAGTGGGAAAGGGGAGTGGGTAGGGGAGCGCAGTGAGGAGGTGGAGAGAAGGGGAGTGGGGGAGGGTATTGGGGTCGGAGTGTTGGGAAGCGGAGTTGGGTAGGGGTGTGGGTTACGGGTGTGGTGTCAGGGAGTGGGGTAGGGGAGTGTAGTAGCAGAGTGGGGTAGGGTCGTAGGGGAGCGAGTGGGGTAGGGGCGTGGGGGAGGCATGTGGGGTCGTGGAGTGGGGTAGGGGAGTTGTGGAGGGGAGTGCAGAAGGGGAGTGGGGGAGTGGAGCAGGGTAGGGAAGTGGGGTAGGGGAGTGGGGAAGGGTAGTGGGGGATGGGAGTGTGGTAGGGGAGGGCAGTGAAGAGGTGCTGGGAAGCGGAGAGGTGGACGGGAGTGGGGGGAGGGGAGTGGGGGAGGGGGTGGGGTATGGAAGTGGGGCAGGGGAATGGGGAAGGGGTGTCGGGTAGTGGAGTTGGGTAGGGGAGTGATTTAGGGGATTGGGGCAGGGGAGCGCAGTGAGGAGGTGGAGGGAAGGGGAGTGGGGGAGTAGAGTGGGGGAGGTGTCTGGGGTAGGGGAGTTGGGTAGTGGAGGGCAGAGAGGAGGTATGGGAAGGGGAGTGGGGGAGGGGGTGGGGTAGGGGAGTGGGGGAGGAGAGTGGGGGAGGTGTCTGGGGTAGGGGAGTTGGGTAGTGGAGGGCAGAGAGGAGGTATGGGAAGGGGAGTGGGGGAGGGGTGTGGGGTAGGAGAGTTGGGGTGCGGAGTGGGGTCGGGGAGTGGTGTCGGGGATTTGGGTGGGGGAGTGGGGGAGCAGAGTGGCGGAGGGGAGTGTGGTATGGGTGTGGTAACGGGGGTTGATAAGGGAGTCGGGTAGGGGAGTTGTGAAGGGGAGTGCGGTAGGTGAGTGAGGGAGCGTGGTGGGGGATAGGTGTGTGGTAGGGGAGGGAAGTGAGGAGGTGCAGGGAATCGGAGTGGTGGACGGGAGGGGAGTGGGGGAGGGGGTGGGGTAGGGGAGTGGGGGAGGAGAGTGGGGGAGGCGAGTGGGGGAGGCGAGTGGGGGAGGCGAGTGTGAGGAGGGGAGTGGGGGAGGGGAGTGCAGTAGGGGTTTTGGCGTAGGGTATTTGGGGAAGGGAGTGCGGGAGGGGAGTGGGGGAGGGGAGTGGGGGAGGGGAGTGGGGGAGGGGAGTGGGGAGGGGAGTGGGGAGGGGAGTGGGGAGGGGTGTGGGGGAGGTTAGTGTGATGGGGAGTGGGGGAGGGGAGTGGGGGAGGGGAGAGAGGGAGGGGAGTGGGGGAGGGGAGTGAGGAAGGGGAGTTGAGGAGGGGAGTGGGGGAGAGGGGTGGAGTAGGGCAGTGGGGTATGGGATTAGGTGAGGGGAGCGGGCGAGGAGAGCTGGGGAGGGGGGTGGGGTAGGGGTGTGGGTAGCGGAGTGGGGGAGGGGAGTTGAGGCAGGGATTGAGGTGAGGAGTGGGGGAGGGGTATTGTGCTGGAGGGGAGTGGGGGAGGGGAGTGGGGGAGGGGATTGGGGGAGGGGAGTGGGAACCTGGGAGTGGGGGAGGGGAGTGGGGGAGGGTTGTGGGGGGGGAATGGGGAATGGGAGTTTGGGAGGGGAGTGGGGGAGGGGAGTGGGGGAGGGGTGTGGGGGAGGGGAGTGGGGAGGGGAGTGGGGAGGGGAGTGGGGAGAGGCGTGATGCAGGGGAGTTGAGGAGGGGAGTTGAGGCAGGGGAGTTGAGGCGGGGAGAGGAGTGTGGGAGAGGAGTGAGGAGAGGAGTGGGGGAGAGGAGTGGGGTAGAGGAGTGGGGGAGGGGATTAGGGGACGGCGTGGGGGACGGGCGTGGGGGAGTGGGGTCGGGTTGTGGGGTCGGGGAGTGGGGTCGGAGTGTGGGGTCGGGGTGTGGGGACGGGGAGTGGGGTCGGCGAGTGGTGTCGGGGAGTGAGGGAGGGGAGCGCAGTGAGGAGGTGGAGGGAAGGGGATTGGGGGAGTGGAGTGGGAGAGGTGTCTGGGGTAGGGGAGTTGGGTAGTGGAGGGCAGTGAGTAGGTGGAGGGAAGGGGAGCGGGGAGGAGTGTGGGGTAGGAGAGTTGGGGAGTGGAGTGGGGTAGGGGAGTGAGGTAGGAGAGTGGGGTAGGGGAGTGGGGTAGGGAAATGGGGTATGGGAGTGGGGTAGGGGTGTGATGCCGGGGAGTTTGGTAGGGGAGTGGGAGAGCGGAGTGGGGGAGCAGAGTTGGGGAGGGGAGTGTGGTAGGGGAGTGTGGTAGGGGAGTGTGGTAGGGGAGTGTGGTAGGGGAGTGTGGTAGGGGTGTGGTGACGTGGGTTTGGGTAGGGGAGTCGGGTAGGGGAGTTGTGGAGGGTTGTTGTGCAGGGGAGAGCAGTAGGCGAGTGGGGGAGGGGATTTGGGGGAGGGGATTTGGGGTCGGGGATTTGGGGTGGGGGATTTGGGGTAGGGGATTTGGGGGAGTGGAGTTGCGAGGGGAGTGGGGGAGGGGAGTGGGGGAGGTGAGTGTGGGAGAGGAGTGGGGGAGTGGAGTGGGATAGGGAAGTTGGCCAGCTGAGTGAGGGAGCGTAGTGCGGGATAGGTGTGTGGTAGGGGAGGGCAGTGAGGTGGTGCAGGGAATTGGAGTGGTGGACGGGAGGGGAGTGGGGGAGGGGGTGGGGTAGGGGAGTGGGGGAAGCGAGTGGGGGAGGCGAGTGGGGGCGGGGAGGGGGGAGGGGAGTGCGGTAGTGGTTTTGGGGTAGGGGATTTGGGGAGGGGAGTGAGGGAGGGGAATGATGAGGGGAGTGGGGGAGGTGAGTGGGGGAGGGGAGAGGGGAGGTGTGTGGGGGAGGTTAGTGTGGTAGGGGAGTGTGGTAGGGGAGTGGGGAGGGGAGTGGGGGAGGGGAGTGGGGGAGGGGAGTATGGGAGGAGAGTTGGGGAGGGTAGAGGTTTAGGGGGTGAGGGAGGGGAGTGGGGGAGGGGAGTGAGGGAGGGGAGTTGGGTAGGGGAGTGAGAAAGGGGAGTTGAGGAGAAGGAGTGGGGTAGAGGGGTGGAGTAGGGGAGTGGGGTATGGTAAAATGTGAGGGGAGTGGGGGAGGAGAGTTGGGGAGGGGAGTGGGTAGGGGTGTGGAGTAGGGGAGTGGGGGAGGGGAATTGAGGCAGGGAGTGAGGTGAGGAGTGGGGGAGGGGTGCTGTGGTGGAGGGGAGTAGGGGAGGGGAATGGGGGAGGGGAGTGGGGGAAGGGAGTGGGAACCTGGGAGTGGGGGAGGGGAGTGGGGGAGGGGAGTGGGGGAGGGTTTGCGGTAGGGGAATGGGGAATGGGAGTGGGGAGGGGAGTGGGGGAGGGGAGTGGGGGAGGGGAGTGGGGGAGGGGAGTGGGGGAGGGGTGTGGGGGAGGGGAGTGGAGAGGGGAGTGGGGGAGTGGAGTGGGGGAGGGGAGTGGGGAGGGGCGTGATGCAAGGGAGTTGAGGAGGGGAGTTGAGGCAGGGGGGTTGAGGAGGGGAGTTGAGGCAGGGGAGTTGAGGCGGGCAGGGGAGTATGGGAGAGGAGTGGGGGAGAGGTGTGGGGCAGAGGAGTGGGGGAGAGGTGTGCGGAGAGGAGAGGGGAGGAGAGTGGGGTAGAGGAGTGGGGGAGGGGATTAGGGGAGGGCGTGGGGGACGGGCGTGGGGGAGTGGGGTCGGGTTGTGGGGATCGGGTTGCTGGGTCGGGGAGTGAGGTCGGGGAGTGGGGTCGGGGAGTGGGGTCGGGGAGTGAGGGAGGGGAGCGCACTAAGGAGGTGGAGGGAAGGGGAGTGGGGGTGTGGAGTTGGAGAGGTGTCTGGGATAGGGGAGTTGGGTAGTGGAGGGCAGTGAGGAGATGGAGGGAAGGGGAGCGGGGAGGAGTGTAGTGTAGGAGAGTTGGGGAGCGGTGTGGGGTAGGGGAGTGGGGTAGGGGAGTGGGGTAGGGGAGTGGGGTAGGGTGTGGTGCCGGGGAGTTTGGTAGGGGAGTGGGAGAGCGGAGTTGGGGAGCGGAGTGGGGGAGGGGAGTGTGGTAGGGGAGTGTGGTAGGGGAGTGTGGTAGGGGAGTGTGGTAGGGGAATGGTGACGGGGGTTTGGGTAAGGGAGTCGGGTAGGGGAGTCGGGTCGGGGAGTTGTGGAGGGGGTTTGTGGAGGGGAGAGCAGTAGGCGAGTGGGGGAGGGGATTTGGGGGAGGGGATTTGGGGTGGGGATTTGGGGTAGGGGATTTGGGGTAGGGGATTTGGGGGAGGGGATTTGTGGGAGGGGATTTGGGGGAGGGGAGTGGGGGAGGGGAGTGGGGGAGGGGAGTGGGGGAGAGGAGTGGGGGAGAGGAGTGGGGGAGATGAGTGGGAGAGTGGATTGGGGGAGGGGTGTTGCGGAGAGGAGAGTGGAGAAGAGTGGGGTAGAGGAGTGGGGGAGGGGATTAGGGGAGGGGCGTGGGGGGAGGAGATTAGGGGAGGGGCGTGGGGGAGGGGGTACGGGGAGTGGGGTCGGGGAGAGGGGACGGGGAGAGGGGTGGGGGAGTGGGGTCGGGGAGTGGGGGAGGGGAGAGCAGTGAGGAGGTGGAGGGAAGGGGAGCGGGGGAGGAGGGTGGGTTAGGAAAGTTGGGGAGCGGAGTGGGTTAGGGGAGTGGGGTAGGGGTGTGATGCAGGGGAGTGGGGTCGGGGCGTGAGGGAGGGGAGCGCAGTGAGGAGGTGTAGGGAAGGGGCGTGGGGGAGTGGAGTGGGAGAGGTGTCTGGGGTAGGGGAGTTGGGTAGTGGAGGGCAGTGAGGAGGTGGAGGGAAGGGGAGCGGGGAGGAGTGTGGGGTAGGAGAGTTGGGGAGCGGAGTGGTGTAGGGGTGTAGAGTAGGGGAGTGGGGTAGGGGAGTGGGGAAGGGATGTGGTGCCCGGGAGTTTGGTAGGGGAGTGGGAGAGCGGAGTGGGGGAGCGGAGTGGGGGAGGTGTCTGGGGTAGGGGAGTTGTGTAGTGGAGGGCAGTGAGGTGGTGGAGGGAAGGGGAGCGGGGGAGGAGGGTGGGTTAGGAAAGTTGGGGAGCGGAGTGGGTTAGGGGAGTGGGGTAGGGGTGTGATGCAGGGGAGTGGGGTCGGGGCGTGAGGGAGGGGAGCGCAGTGAGGAGGTGTAGGGAAGGGGCGTGGGGGAGTGGAGTGGGAGAGGTGTCTGGGGTAGGGGAGTTGGGTAGTGGAGGGCAGTGAGGAGGTGGAGGGAAGGGGAGCGGGGAGGAGTGTGGGGTAGGAGAGTTGGGGAGCGGAGTGGTGTAGGGGTGTAGAGTAGGGGAGTGGGGTAGGGGAGTGGGGAAGGGATGTGGTGCCCGGGAGTTTGGTAGGGGAGTGGGAGAGCGGAGTGGGGGAGCGGAGTGGGGGAGGGGAGTGTGGTAGGGGAGTGTGGTAGGGGAGTGTGGTAGGGGTGTGGTGACGTGGGTTTGGGTAGGGGAGTCGGGTAGGGGAGTTGTGGAGGGGGGTTGTGGAGGGGAGAGCAGTAGGCGAGTGGGGGAGGGGATTTGGGGTAGGGGATTTGGGGGAGGGGATTTGGGGGAGGGGATTTGGGGTAGGGGAGTGGGGGAGGGGAGTGGGGGAGGGGACTGGGGGAGAGGAGTGGGGGAGTGGAGCGGGGTAGGGAAGTGGGGTAGGTGAGTGAGGGAGCGTAGTGGGGGATAGGTGTGTGGTAGGGGAAGGCAGTGAGGTGGTGCAGGGAATCGGAGTGGTGGACGGGAGGGGAGTGGGGGAGGGGGTGGGGTAGGGGAGTGGGGTAGGGGAGTGGGGGAGGCGAGTTGGGGAGCTGAGTGGGGGAGGGGAGTGGGGGAGGGGAGTGCGGTAGGGGTTTTGGGGTAGGGAATTTGGGGAGGGGAGTGGGGGAGGGGAGTGGGGGAGGGGAGTGATAAGGGGAGTGGGGGAGGGGAGTGGGGGAGGGGAGTGGGGAGGGGTGTGAGGAGGGGTGTGGGGGAGGTTAGAGTGGTAGGGGAGTGGGGGAGGGGAGTGGGGGCGGGGAGTATGGGAGGAGGGTTGGGGAGGGTAGAGGGTTAGGGCAGTGAGGGAGGGGAGTGAGGGAATGGAGTGGGGGAGGGGAGTGAGGAAGGGGAGTTGAGGAGGGGAGTGGGGGAGGGGTGGTGGAGTAGGGGAGTGGGGTATGGGATTAGATGAGGGGAGTGGGGGAGGAGAGTTGGGGAGGGGAGTGGGGTAGGGGTGTGGAGTAGGGGGTGGCGGAGGGGAGTTGAGGCAGGGAGTGAGGTGAGGAGTTTGGGAGGGGTGTTGTGGTGGAGTGGAGTGGGGGAGGGGAGTGGGGGAGGGGAGTGGGAACCTGGGAGTGGGGGAGGGGAGTGGGGGAGGGGAGTGGGGGAGGGTTGTGGGGGAGAGGAACGGGGAATGAGAGTGGGGAGGGGAGTGGGGGAGGGGAGTGGGGGAGGGGTGTGGGGAGGGGAGTGGTGAGGGGAGTGGGGAGGGGAGTGGGGAGGGGAGTGGGGAGGGGCGTGATGCAGGGGAGTTGAGGAGGGGAGTTGAGGCAGGGGAGTTGAGGCAGGGGAGTTGAGGCGGGGAGGGGAGTCTGGGAGAGGAGTGGGGGAGAGGAGTGGGGCAGAGGAGTGGGGAAGGGGTGTTGCGGAGAGGAGAGGGGAGGAGAGTGGGGTAGAGGAGTGGGGGAGGGGATTAGGGGAGGGCGTGGGGGACGGGCGTGGGGGAGTGGGGTCGGGTTGTGGGGTCGGGGTGTGAGGGAGGGGAGCGCAGTGAGGAGGTGGAGGGAAGGGGAGTGGGGGAGTGGAGTGGGAGAAGTGTCTGGGGTAGGGGAGTTGGGTAGTGGAGGGCAGTGAGGAGGTGAAGGGAAGGGGAGTGGGGAGGAGTGTGAGGTAGGAGAGTTGGGGAGCGGAGTGGGGTAGGGGAGAGGGGTAGGGGAGTGGGGTAGGGGTGTAGTGCCGGGGAGTTCGGTAGGGGAGTGGGAGAGCGGAGTGGGGGAGTGGAGTGGGGGAGGGGAGTGTGGTAGGGGAGTGTGGTAGGGGAGTGTGGTGGGGGAGTGGTAACGGGGGCTTGGGTAGGGGAGTCGGGTCGGGGTGTCGGGTCGGGGAGTTGTGGGGGGGGTTCTGGAGGGGAGAGCAGTAGGCGAGTGGGGGAGGGGATTTGGGGTAGGGGATTTGGGGTAGGGGATTTGGGGGAGGGGATTTGGGGGAGGGGAGTGGGGGAGGGGAGTGGGGGAGGGGACTGTGGGAGAGGAGTGGGGGAGAGGAGTGGGGGAGAGGAGTGGGGGAGAGGAGTGGTGGAGGGGTGTTGCGGAGAGGAGAGGGGAGAGGATTGGGGTAGAGGAGTGGGGGAGGGGATTAAGGGAGGGGCGTGGGGGAGGAGATTAGGGGAGGGGCGTGGGGGAGGGGGGTCGGGGAGTGGGGTCTGGGAGTGGGGTCGGGGTTTGGGGTCGGGGTTTGGGGTCGGGGAGAGGGGTAGGGGAGTGAGGGAGGGGAGTTGATGAGGGGAGTGGTGATGGGGGGTTGGGTAGGGGAGTCAGGTATGGGAGTTGTGGAGGGGGGTTGTGGAGAGGAGAGCAGTAGGCGAGTGGGGGAGGGGATTTGGGGTAGGGGATTTGGGGGAGGGGATTTGGGGGAGGGGATTTGGAGAGGGCAGTGGTGGAGGGGAGTGGGGGAGGGGAGTGGGGCGGAGTGTGTTGGTGGTTAGTGTGGGAGGGGAGTGGGGGAGAGGAGTGGGGGAGGGGAATGGGGAGGGGAGAGGTGGTGCGGAGTGGGGGAGTGGAGTGGGGGTGTGGAGTGGGGGAGTGGTTTGGGGGGGAGAGGGGAAGCGCAGTGGGGGAGGGGAATGGGGGAGGGTGTTGCGGAGAGGAGAGGTGAGGAGAGTGGGGTAGAGGAGAGGGGAGGAGAGTGGGGTAGAGGAGTGGGGGAGTGCATTAGGGGAGGGGATTAGGGGAGGGGCATGGGGGTGGGGAGTGGGGTAGGGTGAGTGGGGTCGTGTGAGTGGGGTCGGGTGAGTGGGTCGGTGAGTGGGTCGGTAAGTGGGGTCTGGGTGTGGGGTCAGGGGGTGGGGTCGGGGAGTGGAGTAGGGATGTGGGTTAGGGGAGTGGGGGAGGGGAGTGAGGTAAGGGAGTGGGGGAGGGGAGTGGGGGAGGGGAGTGTGGTAGGGGTGTGGTGACGGGGGGTTGGGTAGAGGAGTCGGGTAAGGGAGTTGTGGAGGGGACTGCGGTCTGCGAGTGGAGTGGGGGAGGGGATTTGGGTTACGGAATTTGGGGTAGGGGAGTGGGGGAGGGGAGTGGGGGAGGAGTGTGCGGAGGAGTGTGGGGAGGTGTGTGGGGGAGGTTAGAGAGGGAGGGGAGTGGGGGAGCGGAGTGGGGGAGGGGAGTGTGGTAGGGGGTGTGGTGACGGGGGGTTGGGTAGGGGAGTCGGGTGGGGGAGTTGTGGAAGGGAGTGCGGTATGCGGGTGTAGTGGGGGAGGGTATTTGTGGGAGGGTATTTGGGGGAGGGGATTTGGGGGAAGGGATTTGGGGTAGGGGACCTGGGGTAGGGGAGTGGGGGAGGACTTTGGGGAGGAGTGTGGGGAGGAGTTTGGGGGAGGTTAGTGTGGGAGGTTAGTGTGGGAGGGGAGTGGGGGAGGGGAGTGGGGGAGGGGAGTTGGGGAGGGGAGTTGGGGAGGGGAGTTAGGGAGGGGAGTTGAGGGGTGTGAGGGAGTGGAGTGGTGTAGGGGAGTGGAGTAGGGGAGTGGGGCAGGGGAGTGGGGTAGGGGAGTGGGGTAGGGGAGTGGGGTAGGGGTTTTGGGGTAGGGGATTTGGGGAGGGGAGTGGGGGAGGGGAGTGGGGGAGGGGAGTGATGAGGGGAGTGGGGGAGGGGAGTGGGGGAGGGGAGTGGGGAGGGGTGTGAGGAGGGGTGTGGGGGAGGTTAGAGTGGTAGGGGAGTGGGGGAGGGGAGTGTGGGCGGGGAGTATGGGAGGAGGGTTGGGGAGGGTAGAGGGTTAGGGCAGTGAGGGAGGGGAGTGGGGGAGGGGAGTGAAGGAGTGGAGTGGGGGAGGGGAGTGAGGAAGGGGAGTTGAGGAGGGGAGTGGGGGAGGGGTGGTGGAGTAGGGGAGTGGGGTATGGGATTATGTGAGGGGAGTGGGGGAGGAGAGTTGGGGAGCGGAGTGGGGTAGGGGAGAGGGGTAGGGGAGTGGGGTGGGGGTGTAGTGCCGGGGAGTTCGGTAGGGGAGTGGGAGAGCGGAGTGGGGGAGTGGAGTGGGGGAGGGGAGTGTGGTAGGGGAGTGTGGTAGGGGAGTGTGGTGGGGAAGTGGTAACGGGGGCTTGGGTAGGGGAGTCGGGTCGGGGTGTCGGGTCGGGGAGTTGTGGGGGGGGTTCTGGAGGGGAGAGCAGTAGGCGAGTGGGGGAGGGGATTTGGGGTAGGGGATTTGGGGTAGGGGATTTGGGGTAGGGGATTTGGGGGAGGGGATTTGGGGGAGGGGAGTGGGGGAGGGGACTGTGGGAGAGGAGTGGGGGAGAGGAGTGGGGGAGAGGAGTGGTGGAGGGGTGTTGCGGAGAGGAGAGGGGAGAGGATTGGTGTAGAGGAGTGGGGGAGGGGATTAAGGGAGGGGCGTGGGGGAGGAGATTAGGGGAGGGGCTGGGGGAGGGGGGTCGGGGAGTGGGGTCTGGGAGTGGGGTCGGGGTTTGGGGTCGGGGAGTGGGGTCGGGGAGAGGGGTCGGGGAGAGGGGTAGGGGAGTGAGGGAGGGGAGTTGATGAGGGGAGTGGTGATGGGGGGTTGGGTAGGGGAGTCAGGTATGGGAGTTGTGGAGGGGGGTTGTGGAGAGGAGAGCAGTAGGCGAGTGGGGGAGGGGATTTGGGGTAGGGGATTTGGGGGAGGGGATTTGGGGGAGGGGATTTGGAGAGGGCAGTGGTGGAGGGGAGTGGGGGAGGGGAGTGGGGCGGAGTGTGTTGGTGGTTAGTGTGGGAGGGGAGTGGGGGAGAGGAGTGGGGGAGGGGAATGGGGAGGGGAGAGGTGGTGCGGAGTGGGGGAGTGGAGTGGGGGTGTGGAGTGGGGGAGTGGTTTGGGGGGGAGAGGGGAAGCGCAGTGGGGGAGGGGAATGGGGGAGGGGTGTTGCGGAGAGGAGAGGTGAGGAGAGTGGGGTAGAGGAGAGGGGAGGAGAGTGGGGTAGAGGAGTGGGGGAGTGCATTAGGGGAGGGGATTAGGGGAGGGGCATGGGGGTGGGGTAGAGGAGTGGGGGAGTGGGGTTGGGGAGTGCGATGGGGAGTGGGGAGTGGGGTAGGGTGAGTGGGGTCGTGTGAGTGGGGTCGGGTGAGTGGGTCGGTAAGTGGGGTCTGGGTGTGGGGTCAGGGGGTGGGGTCGGGGAGTGGAGTAGGGATGTGGGTTAGGGGAGTGGGGGAGGGGAGTGAGGTAAGGGAGTGGGGGAGGGGAGTGGGGGAGGGGAGTGTGGTAGGGGTGTGGTGACGGGGGGTTGGGTAGAGGAGTCGGGTAAGGGAGTTGTGGAGGGGACTGCGGTCTGCGAGTGGAGTGGGGGAGGGGATTTGGGGGAGGGGATTTGGGTTACGGAATTTGGGGTAGGGGAGTGGGGGAGGGGAGTGGGGGAGGAGTGTGCGGAGGAGTGTGGGGAGGAGTGTGGGGGAGGTTAGAGAGGGAGGGGAGTGGGGGAGCGGAGTGGGGGAGGGGAGTGTGGTAGGGGGTGTGGTGACGGGGGGTTGGGTAGGGGAGTCGGGTGGGGGAGTTGTGGAAGGGAGTGCGGTATGCGGGTGTAGTGGGGGAGGGGATTTGTGGGAGGGGATTTGGGGGAGGGGATTTGGGGGAAGGGATTTGGGGTAGGGGACCTGGGGTAGGGGAGTGGGGGAGGACTTTGGGGAGGAGTGTGGGGAGGAGTTTGGGGGAGGTTAGTGTGGGAGGTTAGTGTGGGAGGGGAGTGGGGGAGGGGAGTTGGGGAGGGTAGTGGGTTAGGGAAATGGGGGAAGGTAGTGGGTTAGGGGAGTGAGGGAGGGGAGTTGGGGAGGGGAGTTAGGGAGGGGAGTTGAGGAGGGGTGTGAGGGAGTGGAGTGGTGTAGGGGAGTGGTGTAGGGGAGTGGAGTAGGGGAGTGGGGCAGGGGAGTGGGGTAGGGGAGTGGGGTAGGGGAGTGGGGTAGGGGTTTTGGGGTAGGGGATTTGGGGAGGGGAGTGGGGGAGGGGAGTGGGGGAGGGGAGTGATGAGGGGAGTGGGGGAGGGGAGTGGGGGAGGGGAGTGGGGGAGGGGAGTGGGGAGGGGTGTGAGGAGGGGTGTGAGGAGGGGTGTGGGGGAGGGGAGTGGGGGAGGGGAGCTGGGGAGGGGAGTGGCGGATGGGAGCGAGGGAGGGGCGTTGGGGAGGGGAGTTGGGGTGGAGGAGTGGGAGAGGGGAGTGGGGTTTGTGAGTGCGGTAGGGGAGTGAGGATGGGGGGTGAGGGACAGGGAATGGGTAGGGGAGTGGCGACAGTGAGTGGGGGCTTGGAGAGGGGAGTGGAGTGGGGGAGGGGTGTGTAGGGAATGGGAGTTGTGGAGTGGAGTGGGGGAGGTGTGTGAGGTAGGAGAGTTGGGTAGTGGAAGGCAGTGAGGAGGTGGAGGGGAGGGGAGTGGGCTAGGAAAGTTGGGGAGCGGACTGCGATAGGGGAGGTGAGTGGGTGAGCGGAGTGGGGGAGCGGAGTGGGGTAGCAGAGTGGGGTAGCAGAGTGGGGTAGCAGAGTGGGGCAGGGGAGTGGGGCAGGGGAGTGGGGCAGGGGAGTGGGGCAGGTGAGTGGGGCAGGTGAGTGGATCAGGGGAGTGGAGCAGGGGACTGGGGCAGGGGAGGGGAGTGGGGAGGGGAGTGGGGAAGGGGAGTGGGGCAGCGGGTGTGGTGTCAGGGAGTGGGGGAGGGGTGTGGGGTTGGGGAATGGTGCTGGGGAGTGGGGCCGGGGAGTGGGGTCGGGGAGTGGGGTCGGGGAGTAGGATCGGGGAGATGTGAAGGGGAGTGCGATAGGGGAGTGGGGGAGTGGAGAGCGGTAGTGGAGTGCGGTAGGGGAGTGGGGTAGGGGAGTGGGGTAGGGGAGTGGGGGAGGGGAATGGGGGCTGGGAGTGGGGTAGTGGATTTGGGTAGGGTAGTGGATGAGGGGAGTGGGGAGTGGGGGAGCGGAGTGGGGGTGCGGAGTGGGGGAGTGGGGGAGTGGGGTAGGGGAGCGGGGTAGGGGAGTTGTGGAGGGGAGTGAGGTATGGGAGTGGGGGAGTGGAGTGGGGTACGAGAGTGGGGGAGTGGAGTGGGGTACGAGATTGGAGTAGGGGGGTGGGGAAGGGGACTGTGGTACGGGAGGGCAGTGAGGAGGTGCAGGGATGCGGAGTGGTGGACGGGAGTGGGGGAGGAGAGTGGAGTGGGGGAGGAGGTGGGGGAGGGAAGTGGGGGAGGGGTGTTCGGGAGGAGAGTGGCGGTGGAGAGAGGGCGAGGGGAGTGTCGGAGGGGAGGGGAGTGGGAAGGGGTGTGTGGGAGGGGAGTGTGAGAGTGGAGCGGAGTAGGGGAGTGGGGTAGGGGAGTTTGTGATGGGTTTGGGGGAGTGGAGTGGGGGAGGGGAGTGGGGGAGGGAAGTGGGGGAGGGGAGTGGGAAGGGGAGTGGTTTAGGGGAGTGGGGAGGGGAGTTGAGGTAGGGAGTGGGGTGAGGAGTGGTGTAGTGATTTGGAGTGCTGTAGGGGAGTTGTGAAGGGGAGTGCGGTAGGGGAGTGGGGGGGTGGAGTGCGGTAGGGGAGTGGGGTATGGAATGCAGGAGCGTAGTGGGGGATGGGAGTGTGTTAGGGGAGGGCAGTGAAGAGATGCAGTGGAGCGCAGAGGTGGACTGGAGTGGGGGGAGGTGAGTGTGGGAGGGTTTGGCTAGGGGAGGGGGTTAGGGGAATGGTGGAGTGGAGAGGGGTAGTGGAGTTGGGGAGGGGAGTGAGTTAGGGGAGTGGGGTAGGGAAGTGGGAAAGTGGAGTCGGATAGGGCAGTGGGATAGTGGAGTGGGATAGGGGAGTGGGATAGGGGAGCGCAGTGAGGAGGTGGAGGGAAGGGGAGTGGGTGAGTCGAGTTGTCGAGGTGTGTGGGGTAGCGGAGTTGGGTTGAGGAGGGCAGTGAGGAGATGGAGGGAAGGGCAGTGGGGAAGGGGTGTGAGGCAGGAGAGTTGGGGAGCGGAGTGGGGGATGGGAGTGTGGTAGGGGAGGGCAGTGAGGAGGTGCAGGGAAGTGGAGTGTTGGACGGGAGGAGAGTGGGGGAGGGGAGTGGGGGAGGGGTGAGGGGGAGGGGAGTGGGGGAGGGGAGTGGAGTGGGGGAGGAGTGTCGGGAGTGGAGTGTGCGAGGGGTGTGGGGGAGTGGAGTGGGGGAGGGGAGTGGGCGAGGGGAGTGGGCGAGGGGAGTGGGCGAGGGGAAAGGGGGAGGGGAAAGGGGGAGGGGAAAGGGGGAGGGTTGTGGGGCGGAGTGGGGGAGGGGAGTGGGGGAGGGGAGTGGGGGAGGGGAGTGGGGGAGGGGAGTGGAGTGGGGGAGGAGTGTCGGGAGTGGAGTGGGCGAGGGGTGTGGGGGAGTGGAGTGGGGGAGGGGAGTGGGCGAGGGGAGTGGGCGAGGGGAGTGGGGGAGGGGAAAGGGGAGGGTTGTGGGGCGGAGTGGGGGAGGGGAGTGGTTGAGGGGAGTGGGGGAGCCGGAGTGGTGTCAGGGAGCAGGGGAGGGGAGCGGGGGAGGGGAGTGGGGGAGGGGAGTGGGTTAGCGGAGTGGGGGAGGTGAGTGGGTAGGGGAGTGGGGTTGGTGTGTGGTGATTGGGAGTGGGGTAGGGGAGTGGTGGAGGGGGGTGCGGTAGTGGAGTGCGCTAGTGGAGTGCGCTAGTGGAGTACGGTAGGGGAGTGGGGTAGGGGAGTGGTGTAGGGGAGTGGGGTAGGGGTGTGCGTGAGGGTAGTGAGGGATGGGAGTTTGGTCGGGGAGGGCAGTGAAGAGGTGCAGGGAAGCGCAGAGGTGGACTGGAGTGGGGGAAGGGGAGTGTGGGACGGAGTGGGCTAGGGGAGGGGGTTAGGGGAATGGTGGAGTGGAGAGGGGTAATGGTGTTGGGGAGGGGAGTGAGTTAGGGGAGTGGGGTAGGGAAGTGGGAAAGTGGAGTCGGATAGGGCAGTGGGATAGTGGAGTGGGATAGGGGAGTGGGATAGGGGAGCGCAGTGAGGAGGTGGAGGGAAGGGGAGTGGGTGAGTGGAGTGGGTGAGATGTGTGGGGTAGGGGAGTTGTGTTGAGGAGGGCAGTGAGGAGGTGGAGGGAAGGGGAGTGGGGGAGGGGTGTGAGTTAGGAGAGTTGGGGAGCGGAGTGGGGGATGGTAGTGTGTTGGGGAGGGCAGTGTGGAGGAGAAGGAAGGGGAGTAGGGGAGGGGATTGGAGGACAGTGAAGAGGTGGAGGAAAAGGGATAGGGTGAGGGGAGTGGTGCAGGGGAGGGCAGTGAGGATTTGGAGGGAAGGGATGCGGGTAAGGGGAGTGCGGGAGGGGAGTGGGGGAGGGGGGAGGGGAGAGGGGTAGGGGAGTTGGGGAGCGGAGTGGGGTAGGGGTGTGGGGTAGGGGTGTTGGGGAGGGGAGTGGGGGATGGGAGTGGGGGAGGGGAGTGGGGTACGGGAGCACAGTGAGGAGGTGCAGGGATACGGAGTGGTGGACAGGAGCGGGGGAGGGGGGCGGGGGAGGGGAGCGGGTGTGGGGTGTGGGGGAGGGGAGTGGGGGAGGGGAGTTGTGGAGGGGAGTTGGGGAGAGGAGTGGGGTAGGGAAGTGGGGGAGGGGAGTGAGGGAGGGGAGTTGACGATGGGATTGAGGGAGGGGAGTGGGGGAGGGGAGTGGGGGAGGGGTGTGGGGGAGGGGAGGGGGAAGGGGAGTGGTTTAGGGGGTGGGGGAGGGGAGTTGAGGCAGGGAGTGTGGGAGAGGAGTGGGGAAGGGGAGATGCGAAGAGGAGAGGCAGAGGGGAGTGGGGTGGAGGAGTGGGGGAAAGGCAGTGGGGGGAGGGGAGTGGGGGGAGGGGAGTAGGGGGAGGGGAGTTGGGGAGGGGAGTGAGGTAGGGGGTGAGGAAGGGGAGTTGGGGAGTTGAGTGGGGGAGTTGAGTGGAGGAGTTGAGTGTGGGAAGGGAGTGTGGGAGGGGAGTGTGGATGGGGAGCGTGGAAAGGAGTGTGGAAGGGGAATTGGGGTGGGGAGTTGGGGTGTGGAGTTGGGGAGGGTAGTTGGGGAGGGTAGTGGGGTAGGGGAGTGTGGAAGGGGAGTGTGGAAGGGGAGTGTGGAAGGGGAGTGTGGAAGGGGAGTTGGGGTGGGGAGTTGGGGAGGGTAGTTGGGGAGGGTAGTTGGGGACGGTAGTGGGGTAGGGGAGTGAGGGAGGGGAGTGGGGGATGGGAGTGGGGGAGGGGAATGAGGGAGGGGAGTGAGGGAGGGGAGTGTGGGTGGGGTGTGGGGGAGCGGTGTGGGAGAGGGGAGTGGAGTAGGGGTGTGGGGTAGGGGAGATGGTTAGGGGAGTGGGGTCGGGGTGTGGGGTCGGGGTGTGGGGTTGGGGTGTGGGGTCGGGGAGTGGGGTAGTGGAGTTGGGGGGCGGAGTGAGTTAGGGGAGTGGGGTAGGGAAGTGGGAAAGTGGAGTGGGATAGGGGAGTGGGATAGGGGAGTGGGGGAGGTGTGTGGGGTACGGCAGTTGGGTTGTGGAGGGCAGTGAGGAGGTGGAGGGAAGGGGATTGGGGGAGGTGTGTGAGATAGGAGAGTTGGGGAGCGGAGTGGGGGATGGGAGTGTTGTAGGGGAGGGCTATGAGGAGGTACAGGGAAGCGGAGTGGTGGACGGGAGGGGAGTCGGGTAGTGGAGAGGGGCAGGGGAGAGGGGGAGGGGAGTCGGGGAGGGGATTGGGGGAGGAGAGTTGGGGAGGGGAGTCGGTCTGGGAGTGGAGTGGGGGCGTGGAGTGGGGGCGTGGAGTGGGGGCGTGGAGTGTGGGCGTGGAGTGGGGAGGGATGTGAGGGTGGTTAGTGGGGGAGGGGAGTGGGGGAGGGGAGTGGGAGGAGGGGAGTGGGGGAAGGGGAGTTTGTGAGGCAAGATGGTGAGGGGAGATAGTGAGGGGAGATGGTGAGGGTAGATAGTGCGGGGTGTTGGGGAGGGGAGCTGGGTAGGGGACCTGGGGAGGGGACATGAGGAGGGGACATGAGGAGGGGACATGGGGAGGGGACATGGGGAGGGGTCTTGGGGAGGGGACTTGGGGAGGGGACTTGAGGAGGGGACTGGGGGAGGGGACTGGGGGAGGGGACTTGGGGTAGAGGAGTGGGCTAGAGGAGTGGGGTAGAGGAGTGGGGTAGAGGAGTGGGGAAGGAGTTTTGCAGAGATGAGAGGGGGAGGAGAGAGGGGGAGGGGAGAGGGGGAGGGGAGAGGGGGAGGGGAGTGGGGGAGGGGAGTGGAGTGGGGGAGGGGAGTGATGTAGGGGAGTGATGTAGGGGAGTGATGTAGGGGAGTGGGGGATATGTGGTGTAGGGGAGTTGGGGACTGGAGCACAGTGAGGATGTGGAGAGAAGTGGAGTGAGGGAGGGGCCTGGGGGAGGTGTTTGGGGTAGGTGAGTTGGGGACCGGGGTGCAGTGAGGAGGTGGAGGGAAGGGGAGTGCGGAAGGGGAGTGGGGTAGGAGAGGTGACTAGGGGAGTATGGGAGGGGAGTGAGGTAGGTAATTGGGGACTGGAGTGGGGTAGTGGAGTGGGGTAGTGGAGTGGGGTAGTGGAGTGGGGCAGGGGTGTGGGGCAGGGGTGTGGGGTAGGGGTGTGGGGGAGGGGAGTGGCGGAGGGCAGCGGGGGATGGGAGTGGGGAGGGGAGTTGGGGATTGGGGGAGGGGAGTTTTGGAGGGGCGTGTGATAGGGGAATTGGGAGGAGAGTGGGGTAGGGGAGAGGTGCAGGGGTGTGGGGGAGGGGATTTGGGGGTGGGGTGTTTGGGAGTGGGGGAGGGGAGTGGGTGAGGGGAGCGGGGGAGGGGAGTTGGGGAGGGGAGTTGGGGAGGGATCTGGGGGTGGTGTGAGGGGGAGGGGAGTTGGGGAGGGGAGTGGGGTTGGGGACTGGTGGAAGTGGGGGAGGGCAGTGAGGAGGTGGAGTGAAGGGGAGTGGCGTGGGGAGTGGGCAGGGCATTGGCGTAGGGGAGTTGGGTAGGGGAGGGCAGTGTGGAGGAGAAGAAAGGGGAGTAGGGGAGGGGATTGGAGGACAGTGAGGAGGTGGAGGAAAAGGGAGTGGGGGAGGGAAGTGGTGTAGGGGAGGGCAGTGAGGATTTGGAGGGAAGGGATGTGGGTAAGGGGAGTGGTGTCGGGGAGTGGGAAAGTGGAGTGGGGAAGGGGAGTGGAGAAGGGGAGTGGGGGAGGGGAGTGGGGGAGGGGAGTGGGGGAGGGGGAGGGGAGAGAGGTAGGGGAGTTGGGGAGCGGAGTGGGGTAGGGGTAGGGTGTGGGGGAGGGGAGTGGGGGAGGGGAGTGGGGTACGGGAGGGCAGTGAGGAGGTGCAGGGATACGGAGTGGTGGACGGGAGCGGGGGAGGGGTGTGGGGGAGGGGAGCGGGGGAAGTGAGTGGGCGGAGAGGAGTTGGGGGAGTGGATTTGGGGAGTGGAGTGGGAGAGGGGAGTGGGGTTGGGGACTGGTGGAAGTGGGGGAGGGCAGTGAGGAGGTGGAGTGAAGGGGAGTGGCGTGGGGAGTGGGCAGGGCATTGGCGTATGGGAGTTGGGTAGGGGAGGGCAGTGTGGAGGAGAAGAAAGGGGAGTAGGGGAGGGGATTGGAGGACAGTGAGGAGGTGGAGGAAAAGGGAGTGGGGGAGGGAAGTGGTGTAGGGGAGGGCAGTGAGGATTTGGAGGGAAGGGATGTGGGTAAGGGGAGTGGTGTCGGGGAGTGGGAAAGTGGAGTGGGGAAGGGGAGTGGAGAAGGGGAGTGGGGGAGGGGAGTGGGGGAGGGGGAGGGGAGAGAGGTAGGGGAGTTGGGGAGCGGAGTGGGGTAGGGGTAGGGGTGTGGGGGAGGGGAGTGGGGGAGGGGAATGGGGAGGGGAGTGTGGAGGGGATTGGGGGAGGGGAGTGGGGTACGGGAGGGCAGTGAGGAGGTGCAGGGATACGGAGTGGTGGACGGGAGCGGGGGAGGGGTGTGGGGGAGGGGAGCGGGGGAAGTGAGTGGGCGGAGAGGAGTTGGGGGAGTGGATTTGGGGAGTGGAGTGGGAGAGGGGAGTGGGGTAGGGGAGTGGGGGAGGGGAGTGGGGAGGGGAGTTGGGGAGGGGAGTTGGGGAGGGGAGTGGGGTAGGGAAGTTGGTGAGGGGAGTGGGGTAGGGAAGTGGGGAGGGGAGTGAGGGATGGGAGTGAGGGAGGGGAGTTGACGAGGGGATTGAGGGAGGGGAGTGGGGGAGGGTGTTGGGGAGGGGAGGGGGAAGGGGAGTGATTTAGGGAAGTGGGGGAGGGGAGTTGAGGCAGGGAGTGTGGGAGAGGAGTGGGGAAGGGGAGATGCGGTGAGGAGAGACAGAGGGGAGTGGGGTGGAGGAGTGGGGGAGGGGACTGGGAGAGGGGAGTGGGGGATGGGAGAGGGGGAGGGGAGTAGGGGGAGGGGAGTTGGGGAGGGTAGTCGGGTAGGGGAGTTGGGTGGGGGAGTTGAGTGGGGGAGTTGAGTGTGGGAGGGAAATGTGGGAGGGGAGTGTAGGAGGGGAGTGTGGAAGGGGAGTGTGGAAGGGGAGTGTGGAAGGGGAGTTGGGGTGGGGAGTTGGGGTGGGGAGTTGGGGAGGGGA
Source organism: Heterodontus francisci (assembly GCF_036365525.1). Taxonomy (NCBI): domain Eukaryota; kingdom Metazoa; phylum Chordata; class Chondrichthyes; order Heterodontiformes; family Heterodontidae; genus Heterodontus; species Heterodontus francisci. The sequence continues at coordinate 635,211 of NW_027140433.1, read as the reverse complement.
GTTGGGGAGGGTAGTTGGGGAGGGGAGTTGGGGAGGGGAGTGCGATCGTGGTGTGCGGTAGGGGAGTGCGGTAGGGGTGTGCGGTAGGGGAGTGGGGGAGTTGGGTAGGGGAGTGGGGGAGTGGGGGAGGGGAGGGCAGTGAGAAGGTGGAGTGAAGGGGAGTTGTGTAGGGAGTGGGCAGGGCAGTGGCGTAGGGGAGTTGGGTAGGGGAGGGCATTGTGGAGGAGAAGGAAGGGGAGTAGGGGAGGGGAGTGGAGGAGGGTAGTGGGGGAGGGGAGGGCAGTGAGGAGGTGGAGGAAAAGGGAGTGGGGGAGGGGAGTGGTGTAGGGGAGGGCAGTGAGGATTTGGAGGGAAGGGATGTGGGGGAAGGGATGTGGGGAAGGGGAGTTGGGTCGGAGAGTGGGAAAGTGGAGTGGGATAGGGGAGTGGGGGAGGGGAGTGGGGGAGGGGAGTGGGGGTGGGGAGTGGGGGAGGGGAGTGGGGGAGTGGGGGAGTGGCGTGGGGGAGGGGAGGTGGGGAGCGGAGTGGGCTAGTGGTGTGGAGTAGGGGTGTGGAGTAGGGTTGTGGGGGAGGGGAGTGGGGGAGGGGAGTGGGGTACGGTGGGCAGTGAGGAGGTGCAGGGATGCGGAATGGTGGACGGGAGTGGGGGAGGGGAGGGGAGCGGGGAGGGGGTGGGGAGGGGGCGGGGGAGGGGAGCGGGGGAGGAGGTTTGTGAAGGTGAGTGGCGGACAGGAGTTGGGGGAGGAGATTTGGGGAGTAGAGGAGAGGGGAGTGGGGGAGGGGAGTGGGGGAGGGGATAGAGGGAGGGGAGTTGGGGGAGGGGAGTTGGGGGAGGGGAGTTGGCGGAGGGGAGTTGGCGGAGGGGAGTTGGCGGAGGGGAGTGAGGGAGGGGAGTTGATGAGGGAAGTGAGGGAGGGGAGTGGGGGAGGGGAGTGGGATAGGGGAGTGGGATAGAGGAGTGGGGGATGGGAGTGGGGGAGGGGAGTGGGGGAGGGGAGGGGGAAGGGGAGTTGTTTAGGGGAGTTGAGGCAGGGAGCGTGGGAGAGGAGTGGGGAAGGGGAGATGCGGAGAGGAGAGGAGAGGGGGAGGGGAGTCGGGTGGAGGAGTGGGAGAGGGGAGTGGGGTTTGTGAGGGCGGTAGGGGAGTGTGGGAGGGGAGTGGGGGACAGTGAATGGGGTAGGGGAGTGGCGTAAGTGAGTGGGGGCAGGGAGAGGGGAGGGGAGTGGAGGGAAGGGGAGTTGGGGAGTGGAGTGGGGGAGGTGTGTGGGTTAGGAGAGTTGGGTAGTGGAGGGCAGTGAGGAGGTGGAGGGGAGGGGAGTGGGGTAGGAAAGTTGGGGAGCGGACTGCGGTAGGGTAGTGGTGTCAGGGAGTGGGGTAGCGGAGTGGGGTAGCGGAGTGGGGTAAGGGTGTGGTGACGGGGAGTGGGGTAGGGGAGTGGAGTAGGGGAGTTGTGGAGGGGAGTGCGGTGGGGGAGTGGGGGTGTAGAGTGGGGTAGGGGCGTGGTGTAGGGGAGGGCAGTGAGGATTTGGAGGGAAGGGGAGTGGAATGGGGTAGGGGAGTGGGGGAGGGGTGTGTGTTATGTGAGTGGGGTTGGGGAGAGGGGAGGGGAGTGAGGTAGGGGAATCGGGGAGGGGACTGGGGGAGGAGAGTGGGGGAGGGGAGTGGGGAAGGGGAGTGGGGGAGGGGAGTGGAGTGGGGGAGGGGAGTGTTGTGGAGGGTCGTGTGGGGGAGGGTCGTGTGGGGTAGGGGAGTGTGGGGTAGGGGAGTGAGTTAGGGGAGTGGGTTAGGGGAGTGGGTTAGGGGAGTGGGGGAGGGGAGTGGGACAGGGGAGTGGGACAGGGCAGGGCAGTGAGGAGGTGGAGGGAATGAGAGTGGGGAGGGGAGTTTGGGAGGGAAGTGTGGTAGGGCTTTGGGGTCGGGAATTGGGGTCGGGAAGTGAGGGAGGGGAGTGGGAAAGGGGAGTGGGGGTAGGGGAGTGGGGGTAGGGGAGTAGGGGTAGGGGAGTGGGGGTAGGGGAGTAGGGGTAGGGGATTGGGGTAGGGGTGTGCTGTCGGGGAGTGGAGTAGGGGAGTGGGGTATGGGAGATTGTGAGGGAAGTGCGGGAGGAGTGTTGGGGGAGGGGAGTTGGGGAGGGGAGTGGGGTAGAGGAGTGGGGTAGTACAGTGGGGGAGGGGAGTTGCGGCAGGGGTTGGGGAGCGGAGTGGTTGAGGGGAGTTGCGGAGAGGAGATGGGGAGGGGAGTGGGGTACAGGAGTGGGGGAGGGCAGTGGGTGGGAATGTTGGAGCGGAGTTGGGGAGGGGACTTGGGGAGGGGCGTGGGGGATGGGGTGGGGGAGGGGAGTGGGGGAGGGGATTTGGCTACTGGAGTGGGGAGGGGAGTGGGGGAGGTGATTGGGGTTGTGGAGTTGGGGAGGTGAGTGGGGGAGGGGAGTTTGGGACTGGAGTGGGGGTGGGGAGTGGGTTAGGGGAGTGAGTGAGGGTTGTTGTGGAGGTGAGCGGGGGAGGGGAGTGAGGGAGGGGAGTTGAGGTGGTGTGTGGGGGAGGGGAGTGCGGTAGGGGAGTGGGGGAGGGGGAGGGGAGTGCTGTCGGGCAGTGGGGGAGGGGAGTGAATGAGGGTAGTGGGGTAGGGGAGTGAGTGAGGGTAGTGAAGTAGGGGAGTGAGGGAAGAGAGTGAGGGAGGGGAGTGAGGGAGGGGAGTGCGGTAGGGGAGTGGGGGAGGGGAGTTAGAGAGGAGGGGGAGGGGAGTGGGTTGTGGAGTGGGGGAGGGGCGTTGGGGAGGGGAGTTGGGGAGGGTAGTAGTGGAGGGGATTGGATGTGGGGAGTGGGGTAGGGGAGTGGGGATTTGTTGTGAAGTAGGGGAGTGGGGGATGGGAGTGGGGAGGAGAGCGAGGTAGGGGAGGGGGCAGGGGAGGGGGCAGGGGAGTTGTTAGAGGTAAGTGCGGGAGGGGAGCGGGGGAGTGGAATGGGGGAGGGGAGTTGGGGAGTGGAGTGCGGTAGGGGAGTTGGGGTGGGGAGTTGGGGAGGGGAGTAGTGTAGGGGCGTGAGGGAGGCGAGTTGGGGAGGGGAGTTGGGGAGGGGAGTTGGGGAGGGGAGTTGGGGAGGGGAGTTGGGGAGGGGAGTTGGGGAGTGGAGTGCGGCAGGGGATTTGGGGTGGGGAGCTGGGGAGGGGAGTGGAGGTGGGGAGTGGGGGAGGGGTGTGGGTGAGGGGAGTGGGGTAGGGGAGTGAGGGAGGGGAGTTGAGGAGGGGTGTGGGGGAGGGGAGTTAGGGACTGGAGTGGGGGAGGGGAGTGTGGGAGTGGAGTGGGGGATGGGGGTCCGGTACGGGAGTTGGGGAGGGGAGCTGGGGAGGGGAGCTGGGGAGGGGAGTGAGGGAGGGGTGTTGGTGAGGAAAGTGGGGTAGGGGAGTGGGGGAGGGGAGTGGGGGAGGGGAGCAGGGTATGGGAGTTGGTGCGGGCAGTGGGGGAGCAGCGTTGGGGTGGGGAGTGGGGGAGGGGAGTGAGTGAGGGAGGGGAGTTGAGAAGGGGTGTGGGGGAGGGAAGTGTTGTGGTAAGTCGGGCAGGGGAGTTGGGTATGGGAGTTGGTGAAGGGAGTGGGGGAGGAGATTTGGGGGTGGGAGTTGGGAAGGGGAGTTGGGGAGGGGAGAGCCGTAGGGGAGTAGGGGAAGGGTGTGGGGGAGGGGAGTGGGGAGAGGAGTCGTTGCGGGAAGTTGCGGAGAGGAGAGGGGGAGGGGAGTGTAGTGGGGTGCAGGTGTGGGGTAGGGGAGTGGGGGAGGCTTGTTGGGTATGGGAGTGGGTGTGAGGAGTGGGGTATGGGTGTGCAGTAGGGGAGTGGGGAAGGGGACTGGGGGAGGGGAATGAGGGAGGGGAGTGGGGGACTGGGAGTGGGGTAGGGGAGTGGCAAAGGTCCGTGGGGGAGGGGAGAGGGGAGTGGAATGGGGGAGGGGCGTGTGGAGGGGAGTGGGGTGGGGAGTGGGGTGGGATGTGGAGCATGGGAGTTGGGTATGGGAGTTGGTGAGGGGGGTGGGGATGGAGAGTTTGGGAGAGGAGTGGGTGAGCGGAGTGGGGCAGGGGAGTGAGTGAGGGGAGTGGGGGTGGGGAATTGGGGATGGGAGTGGGGGTGGGGAGTGGTGTCGGGGTGTGGGGTAGGGGAGTGGGGTACGGGATGGGTAGGGGAGTGGGGTAGGGGAGTGGGGGAGGGGAAAGAGGGAGGGGATTGAGGGAGGGAAGTGAGGGAGGGGAGATGGGGAGGATGTGAGAAGGGGAGTGAAGGAGGGGAGTGGAGTAGGGGAGTCGGGTATGGAAGTTAGTGCGGGGAGTTGAGGAGGACAGTGGGGGAGTGTAGTACGGGAGGGGAGTTGGGGAGTGGAGTTGGGGAGGGGAGTGAGGGAGGGGAGTTGAGAAGGGGTGTGGGGGAAGGGAGTGGGGTGGTAAGTGGTGCAGGGGAGTTGGGTATGGGAATTGGTGGGGGAGTGGGGGAGGAGAGTTGGGGATGGTAGTTGGGAAGGGGAGTTGGGGAGGGTTGGATAGGGGACTGCGGTAGGGGAGTGGGGGAAGTGAGTGGGGGAGGGGCGTGGGGAGATGTGGTTGCGGGGAGTTGCGGAGAGGAGAGGGGGAGGGGAGTGTGTGAGAGGAGTGGGGGAGTGTAGTGGGGTGTGGGAGTGGGGTAGGGGAGTGGAGAGGGGAGTTGGGGATGGGAGTGGGGGTGAAGTGTGGGGTAGGGGTGTGGGGTAGGGGTGTGTTGTCGGGGAGTGGAGTAGGGGAGTGGGGTATGGGAGATTGTGAGGGAAGTGCGGGAGGAGTGTTGGGGGAGGGGAGTTGGGGAGGGGAGTGGGGTAGAGGAGTTGGGTAGTACAGTGGGGGAGGGGAGTTGCGGCAGGGGTTGGGGAGCGGAGCGGTTGAGGGGAGTTGCGGAGAGGATATGGGGAGGGGAGTGGGGTACAGGAGTGGGGGAGGGCAGTGGGTGGGAAGTGGTAGCGGAGTTGGGGAGGGGACTTGGGGAGGGGCGTGGGGGATGGGGTGGGGGAGGGGAGTGGGGGAGGGGATTTGGCTACTGGAGTGGGGAGGGGAGTGGGGGAGGTGATTGGGGTTGTGGAGTTGGGGAGGTGAGTGGGGGAGGGGAGTTTGGGACTGGAGTGGGGGTGGGGAGTGGGGTAGGGGAGTGAGTGAGGGTTGTTGTGGAGGTGAGCAGGGGAGGGGAGTGAGGGAGGGGAGTTGAGGTGGTGTGTGGGGGAGGGGGGTGCAGTAGGGGAGTGGGGGAGGGGGAGGGGAGTGCTGTCGGGCAGTGGGGGAGGGGAGTGAGTGAGGGTAGTGGGGTAGGGGAGTGAGTGAGGGTAGTGGGGGAGGGGAGTGAGGGAAGAGAGTGAGGGAGGGGAGTGAGGGATGGGAGTGCGGTAGGGGAGTGGGGGAGGGGAGTTACAGAGAGGAGGGGGAGGGGAGTGGGTGGGGAGTGTGGTAGTGGGGGAGGGGCGTTGGGGAGGGGAGTTGGGGAGGGTAGTAGTGGAGGGGATTGGATGTGGGGAGTGGGGTAGGGGAGTGGGGATTTGTTGTGAAGTACGGGACTGGTGGATGGGAGTGGGGAGGAGAGCGAGGTAGGGGAGGGGGCAGGGGAGGGGGGCAGGGGAGTTGTTAGAGGTAAGTGCGGGAGGGGAGCGGGGGAGTGGATTGGGGGAGGGGAGTTGGGGAGTGGAGTGCGGTAGGGGAGTTGGGGTGGGGAGTTGGGGAGGGGAGTAGTGTAGGGGCGTGAGGGAGGCGAGTTGGGGTGGGGAGTTGGGGAGGGGAGTTGGGGAGTGGAGTGCGGCATGGGATTTGGGGTGGGGAGTTGGGGAGGGGAGTTGGGGAGGGGAGTGAAGGTGGGGAGTGGGGGAGGGAAGTGGGTGAGTGGAGTGGGGTAGGGGAGTGAGGGAGGGGAGTTGAGGAGGGGTGTGGGGGAGGGGAGTTAGGGACTGGAGTGGGGGAGGGGAGTGTGGGAGTGGAGTGGGGGATGGGAGTCCGGTACGGGAGTTGGGGAGGGGAGCTGGGGAGGGGAGTGGGGGAGGGGAGTGAGGGAGGGGTGTTGGTGAGGAAAGTGGGGTAGGGGAGTGGGGGAGGGGAGTGGGGGAGGGGAGCAGGGTATGGGAGTTGGTGCGGGCAGTGGGGGAGCAGCGTTGGGGTGGGGAGTGGGGGAGGGGAGTGAGTGAGGGAGGGGAGTTGAGAAGGGGTGTGGGGGAGGGAAGTGTTGTGGTAAGTTGGGCGGGGGAGTTGGGTATGGGAGTTGGTGAGGGGAGTGGGGGAGGAGATTTGGGGGTGGGAGTTGGGAAGGGGAGTTGGGGAGGGGAGAGCCGTCGGGGAGTAGGGGAAGGGTGTGGGGGAGGGGAGTGGGGAGAGGAGTAGTTGCGGGGAGAGCCGTCGGGGAGTGGGGGAGGCTTGTTGGGTATGGGAGTGGGTGTGAGGAGTGGGGTATGGGTGTGCGGTAGGGGAGTGGAGAAGGGGACTGGGGGAGGGGAATGAGGGAGGGGAGTGGGGGACTGGGAGTGGGGTAGGGGAGTGGCAAAGGTCCGTGGGGGAGGGGAGAGGGGAGTGGAATGGGGGAGGGGCGTGGGGAGGGGAGTGGGGTGGGGAGTAGGGTGGGATGTGGAGCATGGGAGTTGGGTATGGGAGTTGGTGAGGGGGGTGGGGATGGAGAGTTCGTGAGAGGAGTGGGTGAGCGGAGTGGGGCAGGGGAGTGAGTGAGGGGAGTGGGGGTGGGGAATTGGGGATGGGAGTGGGGGTGGGGAGTGGGGTAGGGGAGTGGGGTACGGGATGGGTTAGGGGAGTGGGGTAGGGGAGTGGGGGAGGGGAAAGACGGAGGGGATTGAGGGAGGGGAGTGAGGGAGGGGAGATGGGGAGGATGTGAGAAGGGGAGTGAAGGAGGGGAGTGGAGTAGGGGAGTCGGGTATGGAAGTTAGTGCGGGGAGTTGAGGAGGACTGTGGGGGAGTGTAGTACGGGAGGGGAGCTGGGGAGGGGAGTGAGGGAGGGGTGTTGAGAAGGGGTGTGGGGGAAGGGAGTGGGGTGGTAAGTGGTGCAGGGGACTTGGGTATGGGAATTGGTGGGGGAGTGGGGGAGGAGAGTTGGGGATGGTAGTTGGGAAGGGGAGTTGGGGAGGGTTGGATAGGGGACTGCGGTAGGGGAGTGGGGGAAGTGAGTGGGGGAGGGGCGTGGGGAGATGTGGTTGCGGGGAGTTGTGGAGAGGACAGGGGGAGGGGAGTGTGTGAGAGGAGTGGGGGAGTGGAGTGGGGTGTGGCAGTGGGGTAGGGGAGTGGGGAGGGGAGTTGGGGATGGGAGTGGGGGTGGAGAGTGGGGTAGGGGTGTGGGGTAGGGGAGTGGGGTATGGAGTGTGGGAGGGGAGGGAGGGGAGTGGGGTAGAGGGAGTGGGGTAGGGGAGTGGCATAGGTCCGTGAGGGTGGGGAGCGGGGAGTGGAGTAGGGGAGGGGACTGCGGTAGAATAGTGGTGGATGGGAATGGGGAGGGGAGTTGGGGCGGGGAGTGGGGGAGGGGAGTAAGGCAGGGGTGTGGGGTAGGGGAGTACGTTAGGGGAGTGGGAGCGGGGAGTGGGAGAGGGGAGTGGGGGACAAGGGGTGGGGTAGGGGAGTGATGTAGGGGAGTGGGTGAGGGGAGTTGGAGAGAGGAGTGGGGGAGGGGAGTGGGGGAGGGGAGTGGGAGAGGGGAGTGGGGGAGGGGAGTGAGGTAGGGGAATGGGAAAGGCGACTGCGTTAGGGGAGTTGCAGAGGGGAGTGGGAGAGGGGAGTGGGGGAGGGGAGTGGGGGAGGGGAGTGATGTAGGGAGTGTGAAAGGGGCGTGGGATAGGGGAGCGCAGTGAGGAGGTGGAGGGAAGGGGAGTGGGGAGGGGAGTGAGGATGTGTGTAGGGTCGAGGAGTTGGGTAGTGGAGGGCAGTGTGGAGGTGGAGGGAAGGGGAGTGGGGAAGGGGTGTGGTAGGAGAGGTGGGTACGGGAGTAGGGGAGGGTAGTGATGTATGGGAGTTTGTTAGGGGAGTGGGGGAGGGGAGTGGGGGAGGGGAGTGATGTAGGGAGTGGGAAAGGGGCGTGGGATAGGGAAGCGCAGTGAGGAGGTGTAGGGAAGGGGAGTGGGGAGGGGAGTGAGGATGTGTGTAGGGTCGAGGTGTTGGGTAGTGGAGGGCAGTGAGGAGGTGGAGGGAAGGGGAGTGGGGAAGGGGTGTGGTAGGAGATGTGGGTACGGGAGTAGGGGAGGGTAGTGAGGTATGGGAGTGGTTGATGGGAGTGGGGTAGGGGAGCGTGGTAGGGGATTGGGGTAGGGGAGTGGGGTAGGGCAGTGTGGTAGGGGAGTGGGGTAGGGGAGTTGTAGAGGGAGTGCAGTAGGGGAATGGGGGAGGGGAGTGGGGTTGGGGATTGGGGGAGTGTACTGGGGATGGGAGTGTGGTTGGGCAGGGCAGTGAAGAGGTGGAGGGAACTGAGTGGTGGAGGGGAGTGGGTGAGGTAATTGGAGGAGGGGGTGTGGCAAGGGTGTGAGGTAGGGGAGTGAGGTACGAGAATTGGGTAGGGGATGTGGTCACGGAGTTTGGGAGGGGAGTGGGGGAGGGGAGTGGGGGAGTGGAGTGGGGTAGGGGAGTGATGTAGGGAGTGGGAAAGGGGCGTGGGATAGGTGAGCGCAGTGAGGAGGTGGAGGGAAGGGGAATGGGGAGGGGAGTGAGGATGTGTGTAGGGTCGAGGTGTTGGGTAGTGGAGGGCAGTGAGGAGGTGGAGGGAAGGGGAGTGGGGAAGGGGTGTGGTAGGAGAGGTGGGTACGGGAGTAGGGGAGGGTAGTGAGGTATGGGAGTTGTGAGGGGAGTGGGGGAGGGGAGTGGGGGAGGGGCGTGATGTAGGGAGTGGGAAAGGGGCGTGGGATAGGGAAGCGCAGTGAGGAGGTGGAGGGAAGACGAGTGGGGAAGGGAGTGAGGATGTGTGTAGGGTCGAGGTGTTGGGTAGTGGAGGGCAGTGAGGAGGTTGAGGGAAGGGGAGTGGGGAAGGGATGTGGTAGGAGATGTGGGTACGGGAGTAGGGGAGGATAGTGAGGTATGGGAGTGGTGGGGGGGAGTGGGGTAGGGGAGTGTGTTAGGGGATTGGGGTAGGGGAGTTGTCGAGGGAGTGCAGTAGGGGAATGGGGGAGGGGAGTGGGGTTGGGGATTGGGGGAGTGTACTGGGTGATGGGAGTGTGGTTGGGCAGGGCAGTGAAGAAGTGGAGGGAACTGAGTGGTGGAGGGGAGTGGGTGAGGTGATTGGAGGAGGGGGTGTGGTAAGGGTGTGAGGTAGGGAAGTGAGGTAGGAGAATTGGGTAGGGGATGTGGTCAGGGAGTTTGGGAGGGGAGTGGGGGAGGGGAGTGGCGGAGGGGAGTGATGTAGGGAGTGGGAAAGGGGCGTGGGATAGGTGAGCGCAGTGAGGAGGTGGAGGGAAGGGGAGTGGGGAGGGGAGTGAGGATGTGTGTAGGGTCGAGGTGTTGGGTAGTGGAGGGCAGTGAGGAGGTAGAGGGAAGGGGAGTGGGGAAGGGGTGTGGTAGGAGATGTGGGTACGGGAGTAGGGGAGGGTAGTGAGGTATGGGAGTGGTGGAGGGGAGTGGGGTAGGGGAGTGTGGTAGGGGATTGGGGTAGGGGAGTGGGGTAGGGCAGTGTGGTAGGGGAGTGGGGTAGGGGAGTTGTAGAGGGAGTGCAGTAGGGGAGTGGGGGAGGGGAGTGGGGTTGGGGATTGGGGGAGTGTACTGGGGGATGGGAGTGTGGTTGGGCAGGGCAGTGAAGAGGTGGAGGGAAGCTGAGTGGTGGAGGGGATGTGGTAAGGGAGTGAGTTAGGGGAGTGGGGTAGGAGAATGGGGTAGGGGATGGGGTCAGGGAGTTTGGGAGGGGAGTGGGGAGGAGAGATAGGCCGGGGAGTGGGGGAGGGAAGTTGGGAGGATTTGGGGAGGGGAGTGGGGAAAGGAAGTGAGGCAGGGGAGTTGGGGAGGGGACTGGGGGATGTGAGTGGTGGAGGGGAGTGGGGTATGGGAGTTTGTGAGGGGAGTTGCGGGGGCGCTGTGGAGGGGAGTGGGATAGGGGAGTTGGGGAGGGGACTTGGGGAGGGGAGTGGGGTAGAGGAGTGTGCGATGGAAGTGGGGTGGGGAGTGGGATAGGGGACTGGGGGATGGGAGTTGGGGAGGGGAGTGGGGGCAGGGCGTGGGGTAGGGGAGTGATGTAGGGGAGTGGGGGAGGCAAGTGGGGGATGGGAGTGTGGTAGGGGAGTGGGAATGGGATAGTGGAGTGGGGTAGGGGCGTTGGGTATTGGAGGGCAGTGAGGAGGTGGAGAGAAGGTGAGTGGGGGATGGGGTGGGGTAGGAGAGGTGGGTAGGGGTGTGGGGGAGGGGAGTGAGGTAGGGGAGTGGGGAGGGGTGTGGAGGAGGGGAATGGGGTAGGGGAGTGGGGTAGGGGAGTTGTGGAGGGGAGTGCGGTAGGGGAGTGCGGTAGGGGAGTAGGGTCGGGGAGTGGCGTATGGGAGTGTGGTAGGGGAGTGGGGTAGGGGAGTGGGGTAGGGGAGTTGTGGAGGGCACTGCGGTCGGGGTGTGGGGTCGGGGAGTGGGGCAGGGGAGTGGGGGAGGGTAGTGGAGGATGGGATTGTCTTAGGTGAGGGCAGTGAAGAGGTGGAGGGAAGCGGAGTGGTGGATCGGAGTAGGGGAGGGGATTGGTGGTGGGGTGTGGTAAGGGAGTGGGTTCAGCGAATGTGGTAGGGGAGTGTGGTAGCGGAGTTGGGGAGGCTAGTTGGAGAGGGGAGTGGGGAGGAGAGTGCGGGAAGTTAATGTGGGAGGGGAGTAGATGAGGGGAGCTGGGGCGGGGAGAGGGTGAGGGGAGTGGGGAGAGGAGTTGGGGAGGGGAGTGGGGGAGGGGTGTGGGGGAGGGAGGTGGGGGAGGGCTGTTGGGGGGAGTTGGGGAGGGGTGTTCTGGAGGGAAGTGAGGGAGGGGAGTTGTGGAGGGGAGTGGGGGAGGTGAGTTTGGGAGGGGAGTGGAGTAGGGGCGGGTGGTAAGGGAGTTGGTGGGGGGAGTGGGGTAGGGGAGTGGGGTAATGAGTTGGGTGGGGAGTGTGGGAGGGGAGTTGGGGAGGGGAGTTGGGGAGGGGAGTTGGGGAGGGGAGTTGGGTAGAGGAGTGGGGGTAAGGAGTGGGGTGCGGGAGTGGAGTAGGGGAGTGGGGGAGGTGAGTTGTGGAGGGGAGTGGGGGACAGGGAATGGGGGACGGGGGAGTGGGGTAGGGGAGTGATATAGGAGAGTGGGTTAGGGGAGTGGTTGAGGGGAGTGGGGTAGGGGAGTGGGGTAGGGGAGTGGGGGAGGGGAGGGGGGGACAGGGAGTGGGGGATAGGTAGTGGGGTAGGGGAGTGATATAGGGGAGTGGGGGAGGGGAGTGGGGGAGGGGAGTGGATGAAGGGAGTGGGAGAGGGGAGTGGGGGACAGGAAGTGGTGTAGGGGAGTGCGGTAGGTGAGTTGGGGTGCGGGGAGGGGAGTGGGGGATGGGAGTGTGGTAGGGGAGTGTAGTCGGGGAGTGTGGGAGGGGTGTTCAGTAGGGGGAGTGTGGGAAGGGAGTAGGGAAGGGGAGTGTTGTAAGGAAGTGAGGGATGGGAGTGGGGTAGGGGAGTGGGTGAAGGGAGTGGGAGTGGGGAGTGGGGGACAGGAAGTGGGGTAGGGGAGTGCTGTAGGTGAGTCAAGGCTGGGGGAGGGGAGTGGGGGAGGGGAGCGTGGTAGGGGAGTGTGGTCGGGGAGTGTGGGAGGGGAGTTCGGTAGGGGGAGTGTGGGAAGGGAGTAGGGAAGGGGAGTGTGATCGGGGAGTGGGGGATGGGAGTGGAGTAGGGGAGTGGGGTAGGGGAATGATGTAGGGGAGTGTGAGAGTGGAGTGGTAAGGGGACTGGGGAGGGGAGTGCGGTAGGGGAGTGGAGGCATTGAGAGGGGAGTGGAGTGGGGAAGGGGAGTAGGGTAGGGGAGTGGCAGCAGGAATGGGGTAGGGGAGTGGGGGAGGGAAGTGGGCTGGGGAGTGTGGGAGGGTAGTTTGGGAGGGGAGGGAAGAGGGGAGTAGGGGATCGGATTGGAGGAGGAGATTGGCGGAGGGGAGTGGGGGAGGGGAGTGGGGGAGGGGCGATATTGATGGAGTTGGGGAGTGGAGTGGTTGAGGGGAGATGGGGAGGGGAGTGGGGGAGGGGTGTGGGGTAGGAGAGTGAGGGAGGGCAGTGGGGGAAGAAGTGGGATAGGGGAGTGTGGTTGGGGGAGGGGTTGGGGAGTGGGGGAGGGGAATGAAGGAGGGAAGTTGGGAGGGGAGTGGGGAAGGGGAGTGGGCGAGGGGTGGCTGGGTGGGATGTGGGGTATGGGAGTGAGGGAGGGGTGTTAGGGGGTAGTGGTATCGGGGAATGGTGTATGGGAGTGGGGGATGGGATTTGGGGAACAAAGTGATGAGCTCAAAGGAGGAGAAGGTGCAAGAGGAGTTGTGGGGGGAGAGAGAGAGCAAAATGTGAAAGGGGCGATTTGGCGAGTGTGGAATATTAACACCTGACAGAGAACACAGATTAATATTAACACACTCACTGACACACTGTGTACATCATGACCCACAGTCAGATACACCCTGTGAAGTGTAAAACACCCCCACTGTCCTCAGTAATATTAACACACTGACAGAGAACACAGATTAATATTAACACACTCACTGACACACTGTGTATGTCATGACCCACAGTCAGATACACCCTGTGAAGTGTAAAACACCCCCACTGTCCTCAGTAATATTAACACCTGACAGAGTACACAGATTAATATTAACACACTCACTGACACACTGTGTATATCATGACCCACAGTCAGATACACCCTGTGAAGTGTAAAACACCCCCACTGTCCTCAGTAATATTAACACACTGACAGAGAACACAGATTAATATTAACACACTCACTGACACACTGTGTAGATCATGACCCACAGTCAGATACACCCTGTGAAGTGTAAAACACCCCCACTGTCCTCAGTAATATTAACACCTGACAGAGTACACAGATTAATATTAACACACTCACTGACACACTGTGTATATCATGACCCACAGTCAGATACACCCTGTGAAGTGTAAAACACCCCCACTGTCCTCAGTAATATTAACACACTGACAGAGAACACAGATTAATATTAACACACTCACTGACACACTGTGTATATCATGACCCACAGTCAGATACACCCTGTGAAGTGTAAAACACCCCCACTGTCCTCAGTAATATTAACACCTGACAGAGTACACAGATTAATATTAACACACTCACTGACACACTGTGTATATCATGACCCACAGTCAGATACACCCTGTGAAGTGTAAAACACCCCCACTGTCCTCAGTAATATTAACACACTGACAGAGAACACAGATTAATATTAACACACTCACTGACACACTGTGTAGATCATGACCCACAGTCAGATAAACCCTGTGAAGTGTAAAACACCCCCAATGTCCTCAGTAATATTAACACACTGACAGAGAACACAGATTAATATTAACACACTCACTGACACACTGTGTATATCATGATCCACAGTCAGATACACCCGGTGAAGTGTAAAACACCCCCACTGTCCTCAGTAATATTAACACACTGACAGAGAACACAGATTAATATTAACACACTCACTGACACACTGTGTATATCATGACCCACAGTCAGATAAACCCTGTGAAGTGTAAAACACCCCCACTGTCCTCAGTAATATTAACACACTGACAGAGAACACAGATTAATATTAACACACTCACTGACACACTGTGTATATCATGATCCACAGTCAGATACACCCGGTGAAGTGTAAAACACCCCCACTGTCCTCAGTAATATTAACACACTGACAGAGAACACAGATTAATATTAACACACTCACTGACACACTGTGTATATCATGACCCACAGTCAGATAAACCCTGTGAAGTGTAAAACATCCCCACTGTCCTCAGTAATATTAACACACTGACAGAGAACACAGATTAATATTAACACACTCGCTGACACACTGTGTATATCATGACCCACAGTCAGATACACCCGGTGAAGTGTAAAACATCCCCACTGTCCTCAGGAATATTAACACACTGACAGAGAACACAGATTAATATTAACACACTCACTGACACACTGTGTACATCATGACCCACAGTCAGATAAACCCTGTGAAGTGTAAAACACACCCACTGTCCTCAGGAATATTAACACACTGACAGAGAACACAGATTAATATTAACACACTCACTGACACACTGTGTATATCATGACCCACAGCCAGATACACCCGGTGAAGTGTAAAACACCCCCACTGTCCTCAGTAATATTAACACACTGACAGAGAACACAGATTAATATTAACACACTCACTGACACACTGTGTACATCATGACCCACAGTCAGATACACCCTGTGAAGTGTAAAACATCCCCACTGTCCTCAGGAATATTAACACACTGACAGAGAACACAGATTAATATTAACACACTCACTGACACACTGTGTATATCATGACCCACATTCAGATAAACCCTGTGAAGTGTAAAACACCCCCACTGTCCTCAGTAATATTAACACACTGACAGAGAACACAGATTAATATTAACACACTCACCGACACACTGTGTATATCATGATCCACAGTCAGATACACCCTGTGAAGTGTAAAACACCCCCACTGTCCTCAGGAATATTAACACACTGACGGAGAACACAGATTAATATTAACACACTCACTGACACACTGTGTATATCATGACCCACAGTCAGATACACCCTGTGAAGTGTAAAACACCCCCACTGTCCTCGGTAATATTAACATACTGACAGAGAACACAGATTAATATTAACACACTCACTGACACACTGTGTATATCATGACCCACAGTTAGATACACCCTGTGAAGTGTAAAACACCCCCACTGTCCTCAGTAATATTAACACACTGACAGAGAACACAGATTAATATTAACACACTCACTGACACACTGTGTACATCATGACCCACAGTCAGATACACCCTGTGATGTGTAAAACATCCCCACTGTCCTCAGGAATATTAACACACTGACAGAGAACACAGATTAATATTAACACACTCACTGACACACTGTGTATATCATGACCCACAGTCAGATAAACCCTGTGAAGTGTAAAACACCCCCACTGTCCTCAGTAATATTAACACACTGACAGAGAACACAGATTAATATTAACACACTCACTGACACACTGTGCATATCATGACCCACAGTCAGATACACCCTGTGAAGTGTAAAACACCCCCACTGTCCTCAGTAATATTAACACACTGACAGAGAACACAGATTAATATTAACACACTGACTGACACACTGTGCATATCATGACCCACAGTCAGATACACCCTGTGAAGTGTAAAACACCCCCACTGTCCTCAGTAATATTAACACACTGACAGAGAACACAGATTAATATTAACACACTCACTGACACACTGTGTATATCATCACCCACAGTCAGATACACCCTGTGAAGTGTAAAACACCCCCACTGTCCTCAGGAATATTAACACACTGACAGAGAACACAGATTAATATTAACACACTCACTGACACACTGTGTATATCAGCACCCACAGCCAGATACACCCTGTGAAGTGTAAAACATCCCCACTGTCCTCAGGAATATTAACACACTGACAGAGAACACAGATTAATATTAACACACTCACTGACACACTGTGTACATCATGACCCACAGTCAGATACACCCTGTGAAGTGTAAAACATCCCCACTGTCCTCAGTAATATTAACACACTGACAGAGAACACAGATTAATATTAACACACTCACTGACACACTGTGTATATCATGACCCACAGTCAGATACACCCTGTGAAGTGTAAAATATGCCCACTGTCCTCAGCAATATTAACACACTGACAGAGAACACAGATTAATATTAACACACTCACTGACACACTGTGTATATCATGACCCACAGTCAGATACACCCTGTGAAGTGTAAAACACCCCCACTGTCCTCAGTAATTTTAACACACTGACAGAGAACACAGATTAATATTAACACACTCACCGACACACTGTGTATATCATGACCCACAGTCAGATACACTCTGTGAAGTGTAAAACATCCCCACTGTCCTCAGGAATATTAACACACTGACAGAGAACACAGATTAATATTAACACACTCACTGACACACTGTGTACATCATGACCTACAGTCAGATAAACCCTGTGAAGTGTAAAACACCCCCACTGTCCTCAGGAATATTAACACACTGACAGAGCACACAGATTAATATTAACACAATCACTGACACACTGTGTATATCATGACCCACAGTCAGATACACCCTGTGAAGTGTAAAACACCCCCACTGTCCTCAGGAATATTAACACACTGACAGAGAACACAGATTAATATTAACACACTCACTGACACACTGTGTATATCATGACCCACAGTCAGATACACCCTGTGAAGTGTAAAACACCCCCACTGTCCTCAGCAATATTAACACACTGACAGAGAACACAGATTAATATTAACACACTCACTGACACACTGTGTATATCATGACCCACAGTCAGATACACCCTGTTAAGTGTAAAACACCCCCACTGTCCTCAGGAATATTAACACACTGACAGAGAACACAGATTAATATTAACACACTCACTGACACACTGTGTATATCATGACCAAGAGTCAGATACACCCTGTGAAGTGTAAAACACCCCCACTGTCCTCAGTAATATTAACACACTGACAGAGAACACAGATTAATATTAACACACTCACTGACACACTGTGTATATCATGACCCACAGTTAGATACACCCTGTGAAGTGTAAAACACCCCCACTGTCCTCAGTAATATTAACACACTGACAGAGAACACAGATTAATATTAACACACTCACTGACACACTGTGTACATCATGACTCACAGCCAGATACACCCGGTGAAGTGTAAAACACCTCCACTGTCCTCAGGAATATTAACACACTGACAGAGAACACAGATTAATATTAACACACTCACTGACACACTCTGTATATCATGACCCACAGTCAGATACACCCTGTGAAGTGTAAAACACCCCCACTGTCCTCAGTAATATTAACACACTGACAGAGAACACAGATTAATATTAACACACTCACTGACACACTGTGTACATCATGACCCACAGTCAGATACACCCGGTGAAGTGTAAAACACCCCCACTGTCCTCAGTAATATTAACACACTGACAGAGAACACAGATTAATATTAACACACTCACTGACACACTGTGTACATCATGACCCACAGTCAGATACACCCGGTGAAGTGTAAAACACCCCCACTGTCCTCAGTAATATTAACACACTGACAGAGAACACAGATTAATATTAACACACTCACTGACACACTGTGTATATCATGACCCACAGTCAGATACACCCTGTGAAGTGTAAAACATCCCCACTGTCCTCAGTAATATTAACACACTGACAGAGAACACAGATTAATATCAACACACTCACTGACACACTGTGTATATCATGACCCACAGTCAGATACACCCTGTGAAGTGTAAAACACCCCCACTGTCCTCAGTAATATTAACACACTGACAGAGAACACAGATTAATATTAACACTCTCACTGACACACTGTGTATATCATGACCCACAGTCAGATACACCCTGTGAAGTGTACAACACCCCCACTGTCCTCAGGAATATTAACACACTGACAGAGAACACAGATTAATATTAACACACTCACTGACACACTGTGTATATCATGACCCACAGTCAGATACACCCTGTGAAGTGTAAAACACCCCCACTGTCCTCAGTAATATTAACACACTGACAGAGAACACAGATTAATATTAACACACTCACTGACACACTGTGTATATCATGACCCACAGTCAGATACACCCGGTGAAGTGTAAAACACCCCCACTGTCCTCAGTAATATTAACACACTGACAGAGAACACAGATTAATATTAACACACTCACTGACACACTGTGTATATCATGACCCACAGTCAGATAAACCCTGTGAAGTGTAAAACACCCCCACTGTCCTCAGTAATATTAACACACTGACAGAGTACACAGATTAATATTAACACACTCACTGACACACTGTGTATATCATGACCCACAGTCAGATACACCCTGTGAAGTGTAAAACACCCCCACTGTCCTCAGTAATATTAACACACTGACAGAGAACACAGATTAATATTAACACACTCACTGACACACTGTGTACATCATGACCCACAGTCAGATAAACCCTGTGAAGTGTAAAACACCCCCACTGTCCTCAGGAATATTAACACCTGACAGAGAACACAGATTAATATTAACACACTCACTGACGCACTGTGTACATCATGACCCAAAGTAAGATACACCCTGTGAAGTGTAAAACACCCCCACTGTCCTCAGTAATATTAACACGCTGACAGAGAATACAGATTAATATTAACACACTCACTGACACACTGTGTATATCATGACCCACAGTCAGATACACCCTGCGAAGTGTAAAACACCCCCACTGTCCTCAGTAATATTAACACACTGACAGAGAACACAGATTAATATTAACACACACACTGACACACTGTGTACATCATGACTCACAGCCAGATACACCCGGTGAAGTGTAAAACACCTCCACTGTCCTCAGGAATATTAACACACTGACAGAGAACACAGATTAATATTAACACACTCACTGACACACTCTGTATATCATGACCCACAGTCAGATACACCCTGTGAAGTGTAAAACACCCCCACTGTCCTCAGTAATATTAACACACTGACAGAGAACACAGATTAATATTAACACACTCACTGACACACTGTGTACATCATGACCCACAGTCAGATACACCCGGTGAAGTGTAAAACACCCCCACTGTCCTCAGTAATATTAACACACTGACAGAGAACACAGATTAATATCAACACACTCACTGACACACTGTGTATATCATGACCCACAGTCAGATACACCCTGTGAAGTGTAAAACAACCCCACTGTCCTCAGTAATATTAACACACTGACAGAGAACACAGATTAATATTAACACTCTCACTGACACACTGTGTATATCATGACCCACAGTCAGATACACCCTGTGAAGTGTACAACACCCCCACTGTCCTCAGGAATATTAACACACTGACAGAGAACACAGATTAATATTAACACACTCACTGACACACTGTGTATATCATGACCCACAGTCAGATACACCCTGTGAAGTGTAAAACACCCCCACTGTCCTCAGTAATATTAACACACTGACAGAGAACACAGATTAATATTAACACACTCACTGACACACTGTGTATATCATGACCCACAGTCAGATACACCCGGTGAAGTGTAAAACACCCCCACTGTCCTCAGTAATATTAACACACTGACAGAGAACACAGATTAATATTAACACACTCACTGACACACTGTGTATATCATGACCCACAGTCAGATAAACCCTGTGAAGTGTAAAACACCCCCACTGTCCTCAGTAATATTAACACACTGACAGAGTACACAGATTAATATTAACACACTCACTGACACACTGTGTATATCATGACCCACAGTCAGATACACCCTGTGAAGTGTAAAACACCCCCACTGTCCTCAGTAATATTAACACACTGACAGAGAACACAGATTAATATTAACACACTCACTGACACACTGTGTACATCATGACCCACAGTCAGATAAACCCTGTGAAGTGTAAAACACCCCCACTGTCCTCAGGAATATTAACACCTGACAGAGAACACAGATTAATATTAACACACTCACTGACGCACTGTGTACATCATGACCCAAAGTAAGATACACCCTGTGAAGTGTAAAACACCCCCACTGTCCTCAGTAATATTAACACGCTGACAGAGAATACAGATTAATATTAACACACTCACTGACACACTGTGTATATCATGACCCACAGTCAGATACACCCTGCGAAGTGTAAAACACCCCCACTGTCCTCAGTAATATTAACACACTGACAGAGAACACAGATTAATATTAACACACACACTGACACACTGTGTACATCATGACTCACAGCCAGATACACCCGGTGAAGTGTAAAACACCTCCACTGTCCTCAGGAATATTAACACACTGACAGAGAACACAGATTAATATTAACACACTCACTGACACACTCTGTATATCATGACCCACAGTCAGATACACCCTGTGAAGTGTAAAACACCCCCACTGTCCTCAGTAATATTAACACACTGACAGAGAACACAGATTAATATTAACACACTCACTGACACACTGTGTACATCATGACCCACAGTCAGATACACCCGGTGAAGTGTAAAACACCCCCACTGTCCTCAGTAATATTAACACACTGACAGAGAACACAGATTAATATTAACACTCTCACTGACACACTGTGTATATCATGACCCACAGTCAGATACACCCTGTGAAGTGTAAAACACCCCCACTGTCCTCAGTAATATTAACACACTGACAGAGAACACAGATTAATATTAACACTCTCACTGACACACTGTGTATATCATGACCCACAGTCAGATACACCCTGTGAAGTGTAAAACACCCCCACTGTCCTCAGTAATATTAACACACTGACAGAGAACACAGATTAATATTAACACACTCACTGACACACTGTGTATATCATGACCCACAGTCAGATACACCCTGTGAAGTGTAAAACACCCCCACTGTCCTCAGTAATATTAACACACTGACAGAGAACACAGATTAATATTAACACACTCACTGACACACTGTGTACATCATGACCCACAGTCAGATACACCCTGTGAAGTGTAAAACACCCCCACTGTCCTCAGTAATATTAACACACTGACAGAGAACACAGATTAATATTAACACACTCACTGACACACTGTGTATATCATGACCCACAGTCAGATACACCCTGTGAAGTGTAAAACACCCCCACTGTCCTCAGGAATATTAACACACTGACAGAGTACACAGATTAAAATTAGCACTCTCACTGACACACTGTGTACATCATGACCCACAGTCAGATACACCCGGAGAAGTGTGAAACACCCCCACTGTCCTCAGTAATATTAACACACTGACAGAGAACACAGATTAATATTAACACACTCACTGACACACTGTGTATATCATGACCCACAGTCAGATAAACCCTGTGAAGTGTAAAACACCCCCACTGTCCTCAGTAATATTAACACACTGACAGAGTACACAGATTAATATTAACACACTCACTGACACACTGTGTATATCATGACCCACAGTCAGATACACCCTGTGAAGTGTAAAACACCCCCACTGCCCTCAGGAATATTAACACACTGACAGAGAACACAGATTAATATTAACACACTCACTGACACACTGTGTATATCATGACCCACAGTCAGATACACCCTGTGAAGTGTAAAACATCCCCACTGTCCTCAGGAATTTTAACACCTGACAGAGAACACAGATTAATATTAACACACTCACTGACACACTGTGTACATCATGACCCACAGTCAGATACACCCTGTGAAGTGTAAAACACCCCCACTGTCCTCAGTAATATTAACACACTGACAGAGAACACAGATTAATATTAACACACTCACTGACATACTGTGTATATCATGACCCACAGTCAGATACACCCTGTGAAGTGTAAAACACCCCCACTGTCCTCAGGAATATTAACACACTGACAGAGTACACAGATTAATATTAGCACACTCACTGACACACTGTGTACATCATGACCCACAGTCAGATACACCCGGTGAAGTGTGAAACACCCCCACTGTCCTCAGTAATATTAACACACTGACAGAGAACACAGATTAATATTAACACACTCACTGACACACTGTGTATATCATGACCCACAGTCAGATAAACCCTGTGAAGTGTAAAACACCCCCACTGTCCTCAGTAATATTAACACACTGACAGAGTACACAGATTAATATTAACACACTCACTGACACACTGTGTATATCATGACCCACAGTCAGATACACCCTGTGAAGTGTAAAACACCCCCACTGTCCTCAGTAATATTAACACACTGACAGAGAACACAGATTAATATTAACACACTCACTGACACACTGTGTACATCATGACCCACAGTCAGATAAACCCTGTGAAGTGTAAAACACCCCCACTGTCCTCAGGAATATTAACACCTGACAGAGAACACAGATTAATATTAACACACTCACTGACACACTGTGTACATCATGACCCAAAGTCAGATACACCCTGTGAAGTGTAAAACACCCCCACTGTCCTCAGTAATATTAACACACTGACAGAGAACACAGATTAATATTAACACACTCACTGACACACTGTGTATATCATGACCCACAGTCAGATACACCCTGTGAAGTGTAAAACACCCCCACTGTCCTCAGGAATATTAACACACTGACAGAGAACACAGATTAATATTAACACACTCACTGACACACTGTGTATATCATGACCCACAGTCAGATACACCCTGTGAAGTGTAAAACACCCCCACTGTCCTCAGTAATATTAACACACTGACAGAGTACACAGATTAATATTAACACACTCACTGACACACTGTGTATATCATGACCCACAGTCAGATACACCCTGTGAAGTGTAAAACACCCCCACTGTCCTCAGTAATATTAACACACTGACAGAGAACACAGATTAATATTAACACACTCACTGACACACTGTGTACATCAAGACCCACAGTCAGATAAACCCTGTGAAGTGTAAAACACCCCCACTGTCCTCAGGAATATTAACACCTGACAGAGAACACAGATTAATATTAACACACTCACTGACACACTGTGTACATCATGACCCAAAGTCAGATACACCCTGTGAAGTGTAAAACACCCCCACTGTCCTCAGTAATATTAACACACTGACAGAGAACACAGATTAATATTAACACACTCACTGACACACTGTGTATATCATGACCCACAGTCAGATACACCCTGTGAAGTGTAAAACACCCCCACTGTCCTCAGGAATATTAACACACTGACAGAGAACACAGATTAATATTAACACACTCACTGACACACTGTGTATATCATGACCCACAGTCAGATACACCCTGTGAAGTGTAAAACACCCCCACTTTCCTCAGGAATATTAACACACTGACAGAGAACACAGATTAATATTAACACACTCACTGACACACTGTGTATATCATGACCCACAGTCAGATACACCCTGTGAAGTGTAAAACACCCCCACTGTCCTCAGTAATATTACTACACTGACAGAGAACACAGATTAATATTAACACACTCACTGACACACTGTGTATATCATGACTCACAGTCAGATACACCCGGTGAAGTGTAAAACACCCCCACTGTCCTCAGTAATATTAACACACTGACAGAGAACACAGATTAATATTAACACACTCACTGACACACTGTGTATATCATGACCCACAGTCAGATACACCCTGTGTAGTGTAAAACACCCCCACTGTCCTCAGGAATATTAACACACTGACAGAGAGCACAGATTAATATTAACACACTCACTGACACACTCTGTATATCATGACCCACAGTCAGATACACCCTGTGAAGTGTAAAACATCCCCACTGTCCTCAGTAATATTAACACACTGACAGAGAACACAGATTAATATTAACACACTCACTGACACACTGTGTATATCATGACCCACAGTCAGATACACCCTGTGAAGTGTAAAACACCCCCACTGTCCTCAGGAATATTAACACACTGACAGAGAACACAGATTAATATTAACACACTCACTGACACACTGAGTATATCATGACCCAGAGTCAGATACACCCTCTGAAGTGTAAAACACCCCCACTGTCCTCAGGAATATTAACACACTGACAGAGAACACAGATTAATATTAACACACTCACTGACACACTGTGTATATCATGACCCAGAGTCAGATACACCCTCTGAAGTGTAAAACACCCCCACTGTCCTCCGTAATATTAACACACTGACAGAGAACACAGATTAATATTAACACACTCACTGACACACTGTGTACATCATGACCCACAGTCAGATACACCCGGTGAAGTGTAAAACACCCCCACTGTCCTCAGTAATATTAACACACTGACAGAGAACACAGATTAATATTAACACTCTCACTGACACACTGTGTATATCATGACCCACAGTCAGATACACCCTGTGAAGTGTACAACACCCCCACTGTCCTCAGGAATATTAACACACTGGCAGAGAACACAGATTAATATTAACACACTCACTGACACACTATGTATATCATGACCCACAGTCAGATACACCCTGTGAAGTGTAAAACACCCCCACTGTCCTCAGTAATATTAACACACTGACAGAGAACACAGATTAATATTAACACACTCACTGACACACTGTGTATATCATGACCCACAGTCAGATACACCCTGTGAAGTGTAAAACACCCCCACTGTCCTCAGTAATATTAACACACTGACAGAGAACACAGATTAATATTAACACACTCACTGACATAATGTGTATATCATGACCCACAGTCAGATACACCCTGTGAAGTGTAAAACACCCCCACTGTCCTCAGGAATATTAACACACTGACAGAGTACACAGATTAATATTAGCACACTCACTGACACACTGTGTACATCATGACCCACAGTCAGATACACCCGGTGAAGTGTGAAACACCCCCACTGTCCTCAGTAATATTAACACACTGACAGAGAACACAGATTAATATTAACACACTCACTGACACACTGTGTATATCATGACCCACAGTCAGATAAACCCTGTGAAGTGTAAAACACCCCCACTGTCCTCAGTAATATTAACACACTGACAGAGTACACAGATTAATATTAACACACTCACTGACACAATGTGTATATCATGACCCACAGTCAGATACACCCTGTGAAGTGTAAAACACCCCCACTGTCCTCAGTAATATTAACACACTGACAGAGAACACAGATTAATATTAACACACTCACTGACACACTGTGTACATCATGACCCACAGTCAGATAAACCCTGTGAAGTGTAAAACACCCCCACTGTCCTCAGGAATATTAACACCTGACAGAGAACACAGATTAATATTAACACACTCACTGACACACTGTGTACATCATGACCCAAAGTCAGATACACCCTGTGAAGTGTAAAACACCCCCACTGTCCTCAGTAATATTAACACACTGACAGAGAACACAGATTAATATTAACACACTCACTGACACACTGTGTATATCATGACCCACAGTCAGATACACCCTGTGAAGTGTAAAACACCCCCACTGTCCTCAGGAATATTAACACACTGACAGAGAACACAGATTAATATTAACACACTCACTGACACACTGTGTATATCATGACCCACAGTCAGATAAACCCTGTGAAGTGTAAAACACCCCCACTGTCCTCAGTAATATTAACACACTGACAGAGTACACAGATTAATATTAACACACTCACTGACACACTGTGTATATCACGACCCACAGTCAGATACACCCTGTGAAGTGTAAAACACCCCCACTGTCCTCAGTAATATTAACACACTGACAGAGAACACAGATTAATATTAACACACTCACTGACACACTGTGTACATCATGACCCACAGTCAGATAAACCCTGTGAAGTGTAAAACACCCCCACTGTCCTCAGGAATATTAACACCTGACAGAGAACAAAGATTAATATTAACACACTCACTGACACACTGTGTACATCATGACCCAAAGTCAGATACACCCTGTGAAGTGTAAAACACCCCCACTGTCCTCAGTAATATTAACACACTGACAGAGAACACAGATTAATATTAACACACTCACTGACACACTGTGTATATCATGACCCACAGTCAGATACACCCTGTGAAGTGTAAAACACCCCCACTGTCCTCAGGAATATTAACACACTGACAGAGAACACAGATTAATATTAACACACTCACTGACACACTGTGTATATCATGACCCACAGTCAGATACACCCTGTGAAGTGTAAAACACCCCCACTTTCCTCAGGAATATTAACACACTGACAGAGAACACAGATTAATATTAACACACTCACTGACACACTGTGTATATCATGACCCACAGTCAGATACACCCTGTGAAGTGTAAAACACCCCCACTGTCCTCAGTAATATTAACACACTGACAGAGAACACAGATTAATATTAACACACTCACTGACACACTGTGTATATCATGACTCACAGTCAGATACACCCGGTGAAGTGTAAAACACCCCCACTGTCCTCAGTAATATTAACACACTGACAGAGAACACAGATTAATATTAACACACTCACTGACACACTGTGTATATCATGACCCACAGTCAGATACACCCTGTGTAGTGTAAAACACCCCCACTGTCCTCAGGAATATTAACACACTGACAGAGAGCACAGATTAATATTAACACACTCACTGACACACTCTGTATATCATGACCCACAGTCAGATACACCCTGTGAAGTGTAAAACATCCCCACTGTCCTCAGTAATATTAACACACTGACAGAGAACACAGATTAATATTAACACACTCACTGACACACTGTGTATATCATGACCCACAGACAGATACACCCTGTGAAGTGTAAAACACCCCCACTGTCCTCAGGAATATTAACACACTGACAGAGAACACAGATTAATATTAACACACTCACTGACACACTGTGTATATCATGACCCAGAGTCAGATACACCCTCTGAAGTGTAAAACACCCCCACTGTCCTCAGGAATATTAACACACTGACAGAGAACACAGATTAATATTAACACACTCACTGACACACTGTGTATATCATGACCCAGAGTCAGATACACCCTCTGAAGTGTAAAACACCCCCACTGTCTTCAGGAATATTAACACACTGACAGAGAACACAGATTAATATTAACACACTCACTGACACACTGTGTATATCATGACCCACAGTCAGATACACATTGTGAAGTGTAAAACACCCCCACTGTCCTCCGTAATATTAACACACTGACAGAGAACACAGATTAATATTAACACACTCACTGACACACTGTGTACATCATGACCCACAGTCAGATACACCCGGTGAAGTGTAAAACACCCCCACTGTCCTCAGTAATATTAACACACTGACAGAGAACACAGATTAATATTAACACTCTCACTGACACACTGTGTATATCATGACCCACAGTCAGATACACCCTGTGAAGTGTACAACACCCCCACTGTCCTCAGGAATATTAACACACTGACAGAGAACACAGATTAATATTAACACACTCACTGACACACTATGTATATCATGACCCACAGTCAGATACACCCTGTGAAGTGTAAAACACCCCCACTGTCCTCAGTAATATTAACACACTGACAGAGAACACAGATTAATATTAACACACTCACTGACACACTGTGTATATCATGACCCACAGTCAGATACACCCTGTGAAGTGTAAAACACCCCCACTGTCCTCAGGAATATTAACACACTGACAGAGAACACAGATTAATATTAACACACTCACTGACACACAGTGTATATCATGACCCACAGTCAGATACACCCTGTGAAGTGTAAAACACCCCCACTGTCCTCAGGAATATTAACACACTGACAGAGAACACAGATTAATATTAACACACTCACTGACACACTATGTATATCATGACCCACAGTCAGATACACCCTGTGAAGTGTAAAACACCCCCACTGTCCTCAGTAATATTAACACACTGACAGAGAACACAGATTAATATTAACACACTCACTGACACACTGTGTATATCATGACCCACAGTCAGATACACCCTGTGAAGTGTAAAACACCCCCACTGTCCTCAGGAATATTAACACACTGACAGAGAGCACAGATTAATATTAACACACTCACTGACACACTCTGTATATCATGACCCACAGTCAGATACACCCTGTGAAGTGTAAAACACCCACACTGTCCTCAGTAATATTAACACACTGACAGAGAACACAGATTAATATTAACACACTCACTGACACACTGTGTATATCATGACCCACAGTCAGTTACACCCTGTGAAGTGTAAAACACCCCCACTGTCCTCAGGAATATTAACACACTGACAGAGAGCACAGATTAATATTAACACACTCACTGACACACTGTGTATATCATGACCCACAGTCAGATACACCCTGTGAAGTGTAAAACACCCCCACTGTCCTCAGGAATATTAACACACTGACAGAGAACACAGATTAATATTAACACAGTCACTGACACACTCTGTATATCATGACCCACAGTCAGATACACCCTGTGAAGTGTAAAACATCCCCACTGTCCTCAGTAATATTAACACACTGACAGAGAACACAGATGAATATTAACACACTCACTGACACACTCTGTATATGATGACCCACAGTCAGATACACCCTGTGAAGTGTAAAACATCCCCACTGTCCTCAGTAATATTAACACACTGACAGAGAACACAGATTAATATTAACACACTCACTGACACACTGTGTATATCATGACCCACAGTCAGATACACCCTGTGAAGTGTAAAACACCCCCACTGTCCTCAGGAATATTAACACACTGACAGAGAACACAGATTAATATTAACACACTCACTGACACACTGTGTATATCATGACCCACAGTCAGATACACCCTGTGAAGTGTAAAACACCCCCACTGTCCTCAGCAATATTAACACACTGACAGAGAACACAGATTAATATTAACACACTCACTGACACACTGTGTATATCATGACCCACAGTCAGATAAACCCTGTGAAGTGTAAAACACCCCCACTGTCCTCAGTAATATTAACACACTGACAGAGAACACAGATTAATATTAACACACTCACTGACACACTGTGTATATCATGACCCACAGTCAGATACACCCTGTGAAGTGTAAAACACCCCCACTGTCCTCAGGAATATTAACACACTGACAGAGAACACAGATTAATATTAACACACTCACTGACACACTGTGTATATCACGACCCACAGTCAGATACACCCTGTGAAGTGCAAAACATCCCAC
The DNA here is from genome assembly GCF_036365525.1 of Heterodontus francisci. Taxonomy (NCBI): domain Eukaryota; kingdom Metazoa; phylum Chordata; class Chondrichthyes; order Heterodontiformes; family Heterodontidae; genus Heterodontus; species Heterodontus francisci. The sequence goes on along the minus strand of NW_027140433.1, from coordinate 606,012 downwards.
TGTCCTCAGTAATATCAACACACTGACAGAGAACACAGATTAATATTAACACACTCACTGACACACTGTGTATATCACGACCCACAGTCAGATACACCCTGTGAAGTGTAAAACGCCCCCACTGTCCTCAGTAATATTAACACACTGACAGAGAACACAGATTAATATTAACACACTCACTGACACACTGTGTATATCATGACCCAGAGTCAGATACACCCTGTGAAGTGTAAAACATCCCCACTGTCCTCAGGAATATTAACACACTGACAGAGAACACAGATTAATATTAACACACTCACTGACACACTGTGTACATCATGACCCACAGTCAGATACACCCTGTGAAGTGTAAAACACCCCCACTGTCCTCAGTAATATTAACACACTGACAGAGAACACAGATTAATATTAACACACTCACTGACACACTGTGTATATCATGACTCACAGTCAGATACACCCTGTGAAGTGTAAAACACCCCCACTGTCCTCAGTAATATTAACACACTGACAGAGAACACAGATTAATATTAACACACTCACTGACACACTGTGTACACCATGACCCACAGTCAGATACACCCTGTGAAGTGTAAAACACCCACACTGTCCTCAGTAATATTAACACACTGACAGAGAACACAGATTAATATTAACACACTCACTGACACACTGTGTACATCATGACCCACAGTCAGATACACCCTGTGAAGTGTAAAACACCCCCACTGTCCTCAGTAATATTAACACACTGACAGAGAACACAGATTAATATTAACACACTCACTGACACACTGTGTACATCATGACCCACAGTCAGATACACCCAGTGAAGTGTAAAACATCCCCACTGTCCTCAGTAATATTAACACACTGACAGAGTACACAGATTAATATTAACACACTCACTGACACACTGTGTATATCATGACCCACAGTCAGATACACCTTGTGAAGTGTAAAACACCCCCACTGTCCTCAGTAATATTAACACACTGACAGAGTACACAGATTAATATTAACACACTCACTGACACACTGTGTATATCATGACCCACAGTCAGATACACCTTGTGAAGTGTAAAACACCCCCACTGTCCTCAGTAATATTAACACACTGACAGAGAACACAGATTAATATTAACACACTCACTGACACACTGTGTATATCACGACCCACAGTCAGATACACCCTGTGAAGTGCAAAACATCCCACTGTCCTCAGTAATATCAACACACTGACAGAGAACACAGATTAATATTAACACACTCACTGACACACTGTGTATATCACGACCCACAGTCAGATACACCCTGTGAAGTGTAAAACGCCCCCACTGTCCTCAGTAATATTAACACACTGACAGAGAACACAGATTAATATTAACACACTCACTGACACACTGTGTATATCATGACCCAGAGTCAGATACACCCTGTGAAGTGTAAAACATCCCCACTGTCCTCAGGAATATTAACACACTGACAGAGAACACAGATTAATATTAACACACTCACTGACACACTGTGTACATCATGACCCACAGTCAGATACACCCTGTGAAGTGTAAAACACCCCCACTGTCCTCAGTAATATTAACACACTGACAGAGAACACAGATTAATATTAACACACTCACTGACACACTGTGTATATCATGACTCACAGTCAGATACACCCTGTGAAGTGTAAAACACCCCCACTGTCCTCAGTAATATTAACACACTGACAGAGAACACAGATTAATATTAACACACTCACTGACACACTGTGTACACCATGACCCACAGTCAGATACACCCTGTGAAGTGTAAAACACCCACACTGTCCTCAGTAATATTAACACACTGACAGAGAACACAGATTAATATTAACACACTCACTGACACACTGTGTACATCATGACCCACAGTCAGATACACCCTGTGAAGTGTAAAACACCCCCACTGTCCTCAGTAATATTAACACACTGACAGAGAACACAGATTAATATTAACACACTCACTGACACACTGTGTACATCATGACCCACAGTCAGATACACCCAGAGAAGTGTAAAACATCCCCACTGTCCTCAGTAATATTAACACACTGACAGAGTACACAGATTAATATTAACACACTCACTGACACACTGTGTATATCATGACCCACAGTCAGATACACCTTGTGAAGTGTAAAACACCCCCACTGTCCTCAGTAATATTAACACACTGACAGAGAACACAGATTAATATTAACACTCTCACTGACACACTGTGTATATCATGACCCAGAGTCAGGTACACCCTCTGAAGTGTAAAACACCCCTACTGTCCTCAGGAATATTAAGACACTGACAGAGAACACAGATTAATATTAACACACTCACTGACACACTGTGTATATCATGACCCAGAGTCAGATACACCCTGTGAAGTGTAAAACATCCCCACTGTCCTCAGGAATATTAACACACTGACAGAGAACACAGATTAATATTAACACACTCACTGACACACTGTGTATATCATGACCCACAGTCAGATTAAACCCTGTGAAGTGTAAAACACCCCCACTGTCCTCAGTAATATTAACACACTGACAGAGAACACAGATTAATATTAACACACTCACTGACACACTGTGTACATCATGACCCACAGTCAGATACACCCTGTGAAGTGTAAAACACCCCCACTGTCCTCAGTAATATTAACACACTGACAGAGAACACAGATTAATATTAACACACTCACTGACACACTGTGTACATCATGACCCAGAGTCAGATACACCCTGTGAAGTGTAAAACACCCCCACTGTCCACAGTAATATTAACACACTGACAGAGAATACAGATTAATATTAACACACTCACTGACACACTGTGTACATCATGACCCACAGTCAGATACACCCTGTGAAGTGTAGAACATCCCCACTGTCCTCAGTAATATTAACACACTGACAGAGAACACAGATTAATATTAACACACTCACTGACACACTGTGTATATCATGACCCACAGTCAGATACACCCTGTGAAGTGTAAAACATCCCCACTGTCCTCAGCAATATTAACACACTGACAGAGAACACAGATTAATATTAACACACTCACTGACACACTGTGTATATCATGACCCAGAGTCAGATACACCCTGTGAAGTGTAAAACATCCCCACTGTCCTCAGGAATATTAACACACTGACAGAGAACACAGATTAATATTAACACACTCACTGACACACTGTGTACATCATGACCCACAGTCAGATACACACTGTGAAGTGTAAAACACCCCCACCGTCCTCAGTAATATTAACACACTGACAGAGAACACAGATTAATATTAACACACTCACTGACACACTGTGTATATCATGACTCACAGTCAGATACACCCTGTGAAGTGTAAAACACCCCCACTGTCCTCAGTAATATTAACACACTGACAGAGAACACAGATTAATATTAACACACTCACTGACACACTGTGCATATCATGACCCACAGTCAGATACACCCTGTGAAGTGTAAAACACCCCCACTGTCCTCAGGAATATTAACACACTGACAGAGAACACAGATTAATATTAACACACTCACTGACACACTGTGTATATCATGACCCACAGTCAGATACACCATGTGAAGTGTAAAACACCCCCATTGTCCTCAGCAATATTAACACACTGACAGAGTACACAGATTAATATTAACACACTCACTGACACACTGAGTATATCATGACCCACAGTCAGATACACCCTGTGAAGTGTAAAACATCCCCACTGTCCTCAGGAATATTAACACACTGACAGAGAACACAGATTAATATTAACACACTCACTGACACACTGTGTATATCATGACCCACAGTCAGATACACCCTGTGAAGTGTAAAACACCCCCACTGTCCTCAGTAATATTAACACACTGACAGAGAACACAGATTAATATTAACACACTCACTGACACACTCTGTATATCATGACCCACAGTCAGATACACCCTGTGAAGTGTAAAACATCCCCACTGTCCTCAGTAATATTAACACACTGACAGAGAACACAGATTAATATTAACACTCTCACTGACACACTGTGTACATCATGACCCACAGTCAGATACACCCTGTGAAGTGTAAAACACCCCCACTGTCCTCAGTAATATTAACACACTGACAGAGAACACAGATTAATATTAACACACTCACTGACACACTGTGTATATCATGACCCACAGTCAGATACACCCTGTGAAGTGTAAAACACCCCCACTGTCCTCAGTAATATTAACACACTGACAGAGAACACAGATTAATATTAACACACTCACTGACACACTCTGTATATCATGACCCACAGTCAGATACACCCTGTGAAGTGTAAAACATCCCCACTGTCCTCAGTAATATTAACACACTGACAGAGAACACAGATTAATATTAACACACTCACTGACACACTGTGTACATCATGACCCACAGTCAGATACACCCTGTGAAGTGTAAAACACCCCCACTGTCCTCAGTAATATTAACACACTGACAGAGAACACAGATTAATATTAACACACTCACTGACACACTGTGTAAATCATGACCCACAGTCTGATACACCCGGTGAAGTGTAAAACATCCCCACTGTCCTCAGGAATATTAACACACTGACAGAGAACACAGATTAATATTAACACACTCACTGACACACTGTGTATATCATGACCCACAGTCAGATACACCCTGTGAAGTGTAAAACATCCCCACTGTCCTCAGGAATATTAACACACTGACAGAGAACACAGATTAATATTAACACACTCACTGACACACTGTGTACATCATGACCCACAGTCAGGTACACCCTGTGAAGTGTAAAACACCCCCACTGTCCTCAGTAATATTAACACACTGACAGAGAACACAGATTAATATTAACACACTCACTGACACACTGTGTATATCATGACCCACAGTCAGATGCACCCTGTGAAGTGTAAAACATCCCCACTGTCCTCAGGAATATTAACACACTGACAGAGAACACAGATTAATATTAACACACTCACTGACACACTGTGTACATCATGACCCACAGTCAGGTACACCCTGTGAAGTGTAAAACACCCCCACTGTCATCAGTAATATTAACACACTGACAGAGAACACAGATTAATATTAACACACTCACTGACACACTGTGTATATCATGACTCACAGTCAGATACACCCTGTGAAGTGTAAAACACCCCCACTGTCCTCAGTAATATTAACACACTGACAGAGAACACAGATTAATATTAACACACTCACTGACACACTGTGTACACCATGACCCACAGTCAGATACACCCTGTGAAGTGTAAAACACCCCCACTGTCCTCAGTAATATTAACACACTGACAGAGAACACAGATTAATATTAACACACTCACTGACACACTGTGTACATCATGACCCACAGTCAGATACACCCTGTGAAGTGTAAAACACCCCCACTGTCCTCAGTAATATTAACACACTGACAGAGAACACAGATTAATATTAACACACTCACTGACACACTGTGTACATCATGACCCACAGTCAGATACACCCTGTGAAGTGTAAAACATCCCCACTGTCCTCAGTAACATTAACACACTGACAGAGTACACAGATTAATATTAACACACTCACTGACACACTGTGTACATCATGACCCACAGTCAGATACACCTTGTGAAGTGTAAAACACCCCCACTGTCCTCAGTAATATTAACACACTGACAGAGAACACAGATTAATATTAACACTCTCACTGACACACTGTGTATATCATGACCCAGAGTCAGATACACCCTCTGAAGTGTAAAACACCCCTACTGTCCTCAGGAATATTAACACACTGACAGAGAACACAGATTAATATTAACACACTCACTGACACACTGTGTATATCATGACCCAGAGTCAGATACACCCTGTGAAGTGTAAAACATCCCCACTGTCCTCAGGAATATTAACACACTGACAGAGAACACAGATTAATATTAACACACTCACTGACACACTGTGTATATCATGACCCAGAGTCAGATACACACTGTGAAGTGTAAAACATCCCCACTGTCCTCAGGAATATTAACACACTGACAGAGAACACAGATTAATATTAACACACTCACTGACACACTGTGTACATCATGACCCACAGTCAGATACACCCTGTGAAGTGTAAAACACCCCCACTGTCCTCAGTAATATTAACACACTGACAGAGAACACAGATTAATATTAACACACTCACTGACACACTGTGTATCTCATGACCCACAGTCAGATACACCCTGTGAAGTGTAAAACACCCCCACTGTCCTCAGTAATATTAACACACTGACAGAGAACACAGATTAATATTAACACACTCACTGACACACTATTTATATCATGACCCTCAGTCAGATACACCCTGTGAAGTGTAAAACACCCCCATTGTCCTCAGCAATATTAACACACTGACAGAGTACACAGATTAATATAAACACACTCACTGACACACTGAGTATATCATGACCCACAGTCAGATACACTCTGTGAAGTGTAAAACACCCCCACTGTCCTCAGGAATATTAACACACTGACAGAGAACACAGATTAATATTAACACACTCACTGGCACACTGTGTATATCATGACCCACAGTCAGATACACCCTGTGAAGTGTAAAACACCCCCACTGTCCACAGTAATATTAACACACTGACAGAGAATACAGATTAATATTAACACACTCACTGACACACTGTGTACATCATGACCCACAGTCAGATACACCCTGTGAAGTGTAAAACACCCCCACTGTCCTCAGTAATATTAGCACACTGACAGAGAACACAGATTAATATTAACACACTCACTGACACACTGTGTATATCATGACCCACAGCCAGATACACCCTGTGAAGTGTAAAACACCCCCACTGTCCTCAGTAATATTAGCACACTGACAGAGAACACAGATTAATATTAACACACTCACTGACACACTGTGTATATCATGACCCACAGTCAGATACACCCTGTGAACTGTAAAACATCCCCACTGTCCTCAGTAATATTAACACACTGACAGAGAACACAGATTAATATTAACACACTCACTGACACACTGTGTACATCATGACCCACAGTCAGATACACCCTGTGAAGTGTAAAACACCCCCACTGTCCTCAGGTATATTAACACACTGACAGAGAACACAGATTAATATTAACACACTCACTGACACACTGTGTATATCATCACCCACAGTCAGATACACCCTGTGAAGTGTAAAACATCCCCACTGTCCTCAGTAATATTAACACACTGACAGAGAACACAGATTAATATTAACACACTCACTGACACACTGTGTACATCACGACCCACAGTCAGATACACCCTGTGAAGTGTAAAACATTCCCACTGTCCTCAGTAATATTAACACATTGACAGAGAACACAGATTAATATTAACACACTCACTGACACACTGTGTATATCATGACCCACAGTCAGATACACCCTGTGAAGTGTAAAACATCCCCACTGTCCTCAGTAATATTAACACCTGACAGAGAACACAGATTAATATTAACACACTCACTGACACACTGTGTATATCATGACCCACAGTCAGATACACCCTGTGAAGTGTAAAACACCCCCACTGTCCTCAGTAATATTAACACACTGACAGAGAACACAGATTAATATTAACACACTCACTGACACACTGTGTACATCATGACCCACAGTCAGATACACCCTGTGAAGTGTAAAACACCCCCACTGTCCTCAGTAATATTAACACACTGACAGAGAGCACAGATTAATATTAACACACTCACTGACACACTGTGTATATCATGACCCACAGTCAGATACACCCTGTGAATTGTAAAACACCCCCACTGTCCTCAGTAATATTAACACACTGACAGAGAACACAGATTAATATTAACACACTCACTGACACACTGTGTATATCATCACCCACAGTCAGATACACCCTGTGAAGTGTAAAACACCCCCACTGTCCTCAGTAATATTAACACACTGACAGAGAACACAGATTAATATTAACACACTCACTGACACACTGTGTATATCATGACCCACAGTCAGATACACCCTGTGAAGTGTAAAACACCCCCGCTGTCCTCAGTAATATTAACACACTGACAGAGAACACAGATTAATATTAACACACTCACTGACACACTGTGTACATCATGACCCACAGTCAGATACACCCTGTGAAGTGTAAAACACCCCCACTGTCCTCAGGAATATTAACACACTGACAGAGAACACAGATTAATATTAACACACTCACTGACACACTGTGTATATCATGACCCACAGTCAGATACACCCTGTGAAGTGTAAAACATCCCCACTGTCCTCAGTAATATTAACACACTGACAGAGAACACAGATTAATATTAACACACTCACTGACACACTGTGTATATCATGACCCACAGTCAGTTAAACCCTGTGAAGTGTAAAACACCCCCACTGTCCTCAGGAATATTAACACACTGACAGAGAACACAGATTAATATTAACACACTCACTGACACACTGTGTATATCATGACCCACAGTCAGATACACCCTGTGAAGTGTAAAACACCCCCACTGTCCTCAGTAATATTAACACACTGACAGAGAACACAGATTAATATTAACACACTCACTGACACACTGTGTATATCATGACCCACAGTCAGATACACCCTGTGAAGTGTAAAACACCCCCACTGTCCTCAGTAATATTAACACACAGACAGAGAATACAGATTAATATTAACACACTCACTGACACACTGTGTACATCATGACCCACAGTCAGATACACCCTGTGAAGTGTAAAACACCCCCACTGTCCTCAGTAATATTAGCACACTGACAGAGAACACAGATTAATATTAACACACTCACTGACACACTGTGTATATCATGACCCACAGTCAGATACACCCTGTGAAGTGTAAAACACCCCCACTGTCCTCAGTAATATTTGCACAATGACAGAGAACACAGATTAATATTAACACACCCACTGACACACTGTGTATATCATGACCCACAGTCAGTTAAACCCAGTGAAGTGTAAAACACCCCCACTGTCCTCAGGAATATTAACACACTGACAGAGAACACAGATTAATATTAACACACTCACTGACACACTGTGTATATCATGACCCACAGTCAGATACACCCTGTGAAGTGTAAAACACCCCCACTGTCCTCAGTAATATTAACACACTGACAGAGAACACAGATTAATATTAACACACTCACTGACACACTGTGTATATCATGACCCACAGTCAGATACACCCTGTGAAGTGTAAAACACCCCCACTGTCCTCAGTAATATTAACACACTGACAGAGAATACAGATTAATATTAACACACTCACTGACACACTGTGTACATCATGACCCACAGTCAGATACACCCTGTGAAGTGTAAAACACCCCCACTGTCCTCAGTAATATTAGCACACTGACAGAGAACACAGATTAATATTAACACACTCACTGACACACTGTGTATATCATGACCCACAGTCAGATACACCCTGTGAAGTGTAAAACACCCCCACTGTCCTCAGTAATATTTGCACACTGACAGAGAACACAGATTAATATTAACACACTCACTGACACACTGTGTATATCATGACCCACAGCCAGATACACCCTGTGAAGTGTAAAACACCCCCACTGCCCTCTGTAATATTAGCACACTGACAGAGAACACAGATTAATATTAACACACTCACTGACACACTGTGTATATCATGACCCACAGTCAGATACACCCTGTGAAGTGTAAAACATCCCCACTGTCCTCAGTAATATTAACACACTGACAGAGAACACAGATTAATATTAACACACTCACTGACACACTGTGTACATCATGACCCACAGTCAGATACACCCTGTGAAGTGTAAAACGCCCCCACTGTCCTCAGGAATATTAACACACTGACAGAGAACACAGATTAATATTAACACACTCACTGACACACTGTGTATATCATGACCCACAGTCAGATACACCCTGTGAAGTGTAAAACATCCCCACTGTCCTCAGTAATATTAACACACTGACAGAGAACACAGATTAATATTAACACACTCACTGACACACTGTGTATATCATGACCCACAGTCAGTTAAACCCTGTGAAGTGTAAAACACCCCCACTGTCCTCAGGAATATTAACACACTGACAGAGAACACAGATTAATATTAACACACTCACTGACACACTGTGTATATCATGACCCACAGTCAGATACACCCTGTGAAGTGTAAAACACCCCCACTGTCCTCAGTAATATTAACACACTGACAGAGAATACAGATTAATATTAACACACTCACTGACACACTGTGTACATCATGACCCACAGTCAGATACACCCTGTGAAGTGTAAAACACCCCCACTGTCCTCAGTAATATTAGCACACTGACAGAGAACACAGATTAATATTAACACACTCACTGACACACTGTGTATATCATGACCCACAGTCAGATACACACTGTGAAGTGTAAAACACCCCCACTGTCCTCAGTAATATTTGCACAATGACAGAGAACACAGATTAATATTAACACACTCACTGACACACTGTGTATATCATGACCCACAGTCAGTTAAACCCTGTGAAGTGTAAAACACCCCCACTGTCCTCAGGAATATTAACACACTGACAGAGAACACAGATTAATATTAACACACTCACTGACACACTGTGTATATCATGACCCACAGTCAGATACACCCTGTGAAGTGTAAAACACCCCCACTGTCCTCAGTAATATTAACACACTGACAGAGAACACAGATTAATATTAACACACTCACTGACACACTGTGTATATCATGACCCACAGTCAGATACACCCTGTGAAGTGTAAAACACCCCCACTGTCCTCAGTAATATTAACACACTGACAGAGAATACAGATTAATATTAACACACTCACTGACACACTGTGTACATCATGACCCACAGTCAGATACACCCTGTGAAGTGTAAAACACCCCCACTGTCCACAGTAATATTAGCACACTGACAGAGAACACAGATTAATATTAACACACTCACTGACACACTGTGTATATCATGACCCACAGTCAGATACACCCTGTGAAGTGTAAAACATCCCCACTGTCCTCAGTAATATTAACACCTGACAGAGAACACAGATTAATATTAACACACTCACTGACACACTGTGTATATCATGACCCACAGTCAGATACACCCTGTGAAGTGTAAAACACCCCCACTGTCCTCAGTAATATTAACACACTGACAGAGAACACAGATTAATATTAACACACTCACTGACACACTGTGTACATCATGACCCACAGTCAGATACACCCTGTGAAGTGTAAAACACCCCCACTGTCCTCAGTAATATTAACATACTGACAGAGAACACAGATTAATATTAACACACTCACTGACACACTGTGTATATCATGACCCACAGTCAGATACACCCTGTGAAGTGTAAAACACCCCCACTGTCCTCAGTAATATTAACACACTGACAGAGAACACAGATTAATATTAACACACTCACTGACACACTGTGTATATCATCACCCACAGTCAGATACACCCTGTGAAGTGTAAAACATCCCCACTGTCCTCAGTAATATTAACACACTGACAGAGAACACAGATTAATATTAACACACTCACTGACACACTGTGTATATCATGACCCACAGTCAGATACACCCTGTGAAGTGTAAAACACCCCCACTGTCCTCAGTAATATTAACACACTGACAGAGAACACAGATTAATATTAACACACTCACTGACACACTGTGTATATCATGACCCACAGTCAGATACACCCTGTGAAGTGTAAAACACCCCCACTGTCCTCAGTAATATTAACACACTGACAGAGAACACAGATTAATATTAACACACTCCCTGACACACTGTGTATATCATGACCCAGAGTCAGATACACCCTGTGAAGTGTAAAACACCCCCACTGTCCTCAGGAATATTGACACACTGACAGAGAACACAGATTAATATTAACACACTCACTGACACACTGTGTATATCATGACCCACAGTCAGATAAACCCTGTGAAGTGTAAAACACCCCCACTGTCCTCAGTAATATTAACACACTGACAGAGAACACAGATTAATATTAACACACTCACTGACACACTGTGTATATCATGACCCACAGTCAGATAAACCCTGTGAAGTGTAAAACACCCCCACTGTCCTCAGGAATATTAACACACTGACAGAGAACACAGATTAATATTAACACACTCACTGACACACTGTGTATATCATGACCCACAGTCAGATAAACCCTGTGAAGTGTAAAACACCCCCACTGTCCTCAGGAATATTAGCACACTGACAGAGAACACAGATTAATATTAACACACTCACTGACACACTGTGTACATCATGACCCACAGTCAGATAAACCCTGAGAAGTGTAAAACACCCCCACTGTCCTCAGGAATATTAACACACTGACAGAGAACACAGATTAATATTAACACACTCACTGACACACTGTGTACATCATGACCCACAGTCAGATAAACCCTGTGAAGTGTAAAACACCCCCACTGTCCTCAGGAATATTAACACACTGACAGAGAACACAGATTAATATTAACACACTCACTGACACACTGTGTATAACATGACCCACAGTCAGATACACCCGGTGAAGTGTAAAACATGCCCACTGTCCTCAGGAATATTAACACACTGACAGAGAACACAGATTAATATTAACACACTCACTGACACACTGTGTACATCATGACGCACAGTCAGATACACCCTGTGAAGTGTAAAACATGCCCACTGTCCTCAGGAATATTAACACACTGACAGAGAACACAGATTAATATTAACACACTCACTGACACACTGTGTACATCATGACCCACAGTCAGATACACCCTGTGAAGTGTAAAACACCCCCACTGTCCTCAGCAATATTAACACACTGACAGAGAACACAGATTAATATTAACACACTCACTGACACACTGTGTACATCATGACAAACAGTCAGATACACCAGGTGAAGTGTAAAACACCCCCACTGTCCTCAGTAATATTAACACACTGACAGAGAACACAGATTAATATTAACACACTCACTGACACACTGTGTATATCATGACCCACAGTCAGATACACCCTGTGAAGTGTAAAACACCCCCACTGTCCTCAGGAATATTAACACACTGACAGAGAACACAGATTAATATTAACACACTCACTGACACACTGTGTACATCATGACCCACAGTCAGATACACCCTGTGAAGTGTAAAACACCCCCACTGTCCTCAGGAATATTAACACACTGACAGAGAACACAGATTAATATTAACACACTCACTGACACACTGTGTATATCATGACCCACAGTCAGATACACCCTGTGAAGTGTAAAACACCCCCACTGTCCTCAGGAATGTTAACACACTGACAGAGAACACAGATTAATATTAACACACTCACTGACACACTGTGTATATCATGACCCACAGTCAGATACACCCTGTGAAGTGTAAAACACCCCCACTGTCCTCAGTAATATTAACACACTGACAGAGAACACAGATTAATATTAACACACTCACTGACACACTGTGTACATCATGACCCACAGTCAGATACACCCTGTGAAGTGTAAAACATCCCCACTGTCCTTAGGAATATTAACACACTGACAGAAAACACAGATTAATATTAACACACTCACTGACACACTGTGTATATCATGACCCACAGCCAGATACACCCTGTGAAGTGCAAAACACCCCCACTGTCATCAGCAATATTATCACACTGACAGAGAACACAGATTAATATTAACACACTCACTGACACACTGTGTATATCATGACCCACAGTCAGATACACCCTGTGAAGTGTAAAACACCCCCACTGTCCTCAGTAATATTAACACACTGACAGAGAACACAGATTAATATTAACACACTCACTGACACACTGTGTACATCATGACCCACAGTCAGATACACCCTGTGAAGTGTAAAACACCCCCACTGTCCTCAGTAATATTAACACACTGACAGAGAACACAGATTAATATTAACACACTCAGTGACACACTGTGTATATCATGACCCACAGTCAGATACACCCTGTGAAGTGTAAAACACCCCCACTGTCCTCAGTAATATTAACACACTGACAGAGAACACAGATTAATATTAACACACTCACTGACACACTGTGTATATCATGACCCACAGTCAGATAAACCCTGTGAAGTGTAAAACACCCCCACTGTCCTCAGTAATATTAACACACAGACAGAGAACACAGATTAATATTAACACACTCACTGACACACTGTGTATATCATGACCCACAGTCAGATACACCCTGTGAAGTGTAAAACACCCCCACTGTCCTCAGTAATATTAACACACTGACAGAGAACACAGATTAATATTAACACACTCACTGACACACTGTGTATATCATGACCCACAGTCAGATACACCCTGTGAAGTGTAAAACACCCCCACTGTCCTCAGTAATATTAACACACTGACAGAGAACACAGATTAATATTAACACACTCCCTGACACACTGTGTATATCATGACCCAGAGTCAGATACACCCTGTGAAGTGTAAAACACCCCCACTGTCCTCAGGAATATTAACACACTGACAGAGAACACAGATTAATATTAACACACTCACTGACACACTGTGTATATCATGACCCACAGTCAGATAAACCCTGTGAAGTGTAAAACACCCCCACTGTCCTCAGGAATATTAACACACTGACAGAGAACACAGATTAATATTAACACACTCACTGACACACTGTGTACATCATGACCCACAGTCAGATACACCCTGTGAAGTGTAAAACACCCCCACTGTCCTCAGCAATATTAACACACTGACAGAGAACACAGATTAATATTAACACACTCACTGACACACTGTGTATATCATGACCCACAGTCAGATACACCCTGTGAAGTGTAAAACATCCCCACTGTCCTCAGTAATATTAACACACTGACAGAGAACACAGATTAATATTAACACACTCACTGACACACTGTGTATATCATGACCCACAGTCAGATAAACCCTGTGAAGTGTAAAACACCCCCACTGTCCTCAGTAATATTAACACACAGACAGAGAACACAGATTAATATTAACACACTCACTGACACACTGTGTATATCATGACCCACAGTCAGATACACCCTGTGAAGTGTAAAACACCCCCACTGTCCTCAGTAATATTAACACACTGACTGAGAACACAGATTAATATTAACACACTCACTGACACACTGTGTATATCATGACCCACAGTCAGATACACCCTGTGAAGTGTAAAACACCCCCACTGTCCTCAGTAATATTAACACACTGACAGAGAACACAGATTAATATTAACACACTCCCTGACACACTGTGTATATCATGACCCAGAGTCAGATACACCCTGTGAAGTGTAAAACACCCCCACTGTCCTCAGGAATATTAACACACTGACAGAGAACACAGATTAATATTAACACACTCACTGACACACTGTGTATATCATGACCAACAGTCAGATAAACCCTGTGAAGTGTAAAGCACCCCCACTGTCCTCAGGAATATTAGCACACTGACAGAGAACACAGATTAATATTAACACACTCACTGACACACTGTGTACATCATGACCCACAGTCAGATAAACCCTGAGAAGTGTAAAACACCCCCACTGTCCTCAGGAATATTAACACACTGACAGAGAACACAGATTAATATTAACACACTCACTGACACACTGTGTACATCATGACCCACAGTCAGATAAACCCTGTGAAGTGTAAAACACCCCCACTGTCCTCAGGAATATTAACACACTGACAGAGAACACAGATTAATATTAACACACTCACTGACACACTGTGTATAACATGACCCACAGTCAGATACACCCGGTGAAGTGTAAAACATGCCCACTGTCCTCAGGAATATTAACACACTGACAGAGAACACAGATTAATATTAACACACTCACTGACACACTGTGTACATCATGACCCACAGTCAGATACACCCTGTGAAGTGTAAAACACCCCTACTGTCCTCAGCAATATTAACACACTGACAGAGAACACAGATTAATATTAACACACTCACTGACACACTGTGTACATCATGACCCACAGTCAGATACACCAGGTGAAGTGTAAAACACCCCCACTGTCCTCAGTAATATTAACACACTGACAGAGAACACAGATTAATATTAACACACTCACTGACACACTGTGTATATCATGACCCACAGTCAGATACACCCTGTGAAGTGTAAAACACCCCCACTGTCCTCAGGAATATTAACACACTGACAAAGAACACAGATTAATATTAACACACTCACTGACACACTGTGTACATCATGACCCACAGTCAGATACACCCTGTGAAGTGTAAAACACCCCCACTGTCCTCAGGAATATTAACACACTGACAGAGAACACAGATTAATATTAACACACTCACTGACACACTGTGTATATCATGACCCACAGTCAGATACACCCTGTGAAGTGTAAAACACCCCCACTGTCCTCAGGAATGTTAACACACTGACAGAGAACACAGATTAATATTAACACACTCACTGACACACTGTGTATATCATGACCCACAGTCAGATACACCCTGTGAAGTGTAAAACACCCCCACTGTCCTCAGTAATATTAACACACTGACAGAGAACACAGATTAATATTAACACACTCACTGACACACTGTGTACATCATGACCCACAGTCAGATACACCCTGTGAAGTGTAAAACATCCCCACTGTCCTCAGGAATATTAACACACTGACAGAAAACACAGATTAATATTAACACACTCACTGACACACTGTGTATATCATGACCCACAGCCAGATACACCCTGTGAAGTGCAAAACACCCCCACTGTCATCAGCAATATTATCACACTGACAGAGAACACAGATTAATATTAACACACTCACTGACACACTGTGTATATCATGACCCACAGTCAGATACACCCTGTGAAGTGTAAAACATCCCCACAGTCCTCAGTAATATTAACACACTGACAGAGAACACAGATTAATATTAACACACTCACTGACACACTGTGTACATCATGACCCACAGTCAGATACACCCTGTGAAGTGTAAAACACCCCCACTGTCCTCAGTAATATTAACACACTGACAGAGAACACAGATTAATATTAACACACTCAGTGACACACTGTGTATATCATGACCCACAGTCAGATACACCCTGTGAAGTGTAAAACACCCCCACTGTCCTCAGTAATATTAACACACTGACAGAGAACACAGATTAATATTAACACACTCACTGACACACTGTGTACATCATGACCCACAGTCAGATAAACCCTGTGAAGTGTAAAACACCCCCACTGTCCTCAGGAATATTAACACACTGACAGAGAACACAGATTAATATTAACACACTCACTGACACACTGTGTATAACATGACCCACAGTCAGATACACCCGGTGAAGTGTAAAACATGCCCACTGTCCTCAGGAATATTAACACACTGACAGAGAACACAGATTAATATTAACACACTCACTGACACACTGTGTACATCATGACCCACAGTCAGATACACCCTGTGAAGTGTAAAACATGCCCACTGTCCTCAGGAATATTAACACACTGACAGAGAACACAGATTAATATTAACACACTCACTGACACACTGTGTACATCATGACCCACAGTCAGATACACCCTGTGAAGTGTAAAACACCCCCACTGTCCTCAGCAATATTAACACACTGACAGAGAACACAGATTAATATTAACACACTCACTGACACACTGTGTACATCATGACCCACAGTCAGATACACCAGGTGAAGTGTAAAACGCCCCCACTGTCCTCAGGAATATTAACACACTGACAGAGAACACAGATTAATATTAACACACTCACTGACACACTGTGTATATCATGACCCACAGTCAGATACACCCTGTGAAGTGTAAAACATCCCCACTGTCCTCAGTAATATTAACACACTGACAGAGAACACAGATTAATATTAACACACTCACTGACACACTGTGTATATCATGACCCACAGTCAGATAAACCCTGTGAAGTGTAAAACACCCCCACTGTCCTCAGTAATATTAACACACAGACAGAGAACACAGATTAATATTAACACACTCACTGACACACTGTGTATATCATGACCCACAGTCAGATACACCCTGTGAAGTGTAAAACACCCCCACTGTCCTCAGTAATATTAACACACTGACAGAGAACACAGATTAATATTAACACACTCACTGACAAACTGTGTATATCATGACCCACAGTCAGATACACCCTGTGAAGTGTAAAACACCCCCACTGTCCTCAGTAATATTAACACACTGACAGAGAACACAGATTAATATTAACACACTCCCTGACACACTGTGTATATCATGACCCAGAGTCAGATACACCCTGTGAAGTGTAAAACACCCCCACTGTCCTCAGGAATATTAACACACTGACAGAGAACACAGATTAATATTAACACACTCACTGACACACTGTGTATATCATGACCCACAGTCAGATAAACCCTGTGAAGTGTAAAACACCCCCACTGTCCTCAGGAATATTAGCACACTGACAGAGAACACAGATTAATATTAACACACTCACTGACACACTGTGTACATCATGACCCACAGTCAGATAAACCCTGAGAAGTGTAAAACACCCCCACTGTCCTCAGGAATATTAACACACTGACAGAGAACACAGATTAATATTAACACACTCACTGACACACTGTGTATAACATGACCCACAGTCAGATACACCCGGTGAAGTGTAAAACATGCCCACTGTCCTCAGGAATATTAACACACTGACAGAGAACACAGATTAATATTAACACACTCACTGACACACTGTGTACATCATGACCCACAGTCAGATACACCCTGTGAAGTGTAAAACATGCCCACTGTCCTCAGGAATATTAACACACTGACAGAGAACACAGATTAATATTAACACGCTCACTGACACACTGTGTACATCATGACCCACAGTCAGATACACCCTGTGAAGTGTAAAACACCCCCACTGTCCTCAGTAATATTAACACACTGACAGAGAACACAGATTAATATTAACACACTCAGTGACACACTATGTACATCATGACCCACAGTCAGATACACCCTGTGAAGTGTAAAACACCCCCGCTGTCCTCAGGAATATTAACACACTGACAGAGAACACAGATTAATATTAACACACTCACTGACACACTGTGTATATCATGACCCACAGTCAGATAAACCCTGTGAAGTGTAAAACACCCCCACTGTCCTCAGTAATATTAACACACTGACAGAGAACACAGATTAATATTAACACACTCACTGACACACTGTGTATATCATGACCCACAGTCAGATAAACCCTGTGAAGTGTAAAACACCCCCACTGTCCTCAGCAATATTAACACACTGACAGAGAACACAGATTAATATTAACACACTCACTGACACACTGTGTATATCATGACCCACAGTCAGATAAACCCTGTGAAGTGTAAAACACCCCCACTGTCCTCAGGAATATTAACACACTGACAGAGAACACAGATTAATATTAACACACTCACCGACACACTGTGTATATCATGACCCACAGTCAGTTACACCCTGTGAAGTGTAAAACACCCCCACTGTCCTCAGCAATATTAACACACTGACAGAGAACACAGATTAATATTAACACACTCACTGACACACTATGTACATCATGACCCACAGTCAGATAAACCCTGTGAAGTGTAAAACACCCCCACTGTCCTCAGGAATATTAACACACTGACAGAGAACACAGATTAATATTAACACACTCACTGACACACTGTTTATATCATGACCCACAGTCAGATACACCCTGTGAAGTGTAAAACACCCCCGCTGTCCTCAGGAATATTAAGACACTGACAGAGAACACAGATTAATATTAACACACTCACTGACACACTGTGTATATCATGACCCACAGTCAGATAAACCCTGTGAAGTGTAAAACACCCCCACTGTCCTCAGTAATATTAACACACTGACAGAGAACACAGATTAATATTAACACACTCACTGACACACTGTGTATATCATGACCCACAGTCAGATAAACCCTGTGAAGTGTAAAACACCCCCACTGTCCTCAGCAATATTAACACACTGACAGAGTACACAGATTAATATTAACACACTCACTGACACACTGTGTATATCATGACCCACAGTCAGATAAACCCTGTGAAGTGTAAAACACCCCCACTGTCCTCAGGAATATTAACACACTGACAGAGAAGACAGATTAATATTAACACACTCACCGACACACTGTGTACATCATGACCCACAGTCAGATAAACACTGTGAAGTGTAAAACACCCCCACTGTCCTCAGTAATATTAACACACTGACAGAGAACACAGATTAATATTAACACACTCACTGACACACTGTGTATATCATGACCCACAGTCAGTTACACCCTGTGAAGTGTAAAACACCCCCACTGTCCTCAGCAATATTAACACACTGACAGAGAACACAGATTAATAGTAACACACTCACTGACACACTGTGTACATCATGACCCACAGTCAGATACACCCTGTGAAGTGTAAAACACCCCCACTGTCCTCAGGAATATTAACACACTGACAGAGAACACAGATTAATATTAACACACTCACTGACACACTGTGTACACCATGACCCACAGTCAGATACACCCTGTGAAGTGTAAAACATCCCCACTGTCCTCAGTAATATTAACACACTGACAGAGAACACAGATTAATATTAACACACTCACTGACACACTGTGTACATCATCACCCACAGTCAGATACACCCTGTGAAGTGTAAAACTCCCCCACTGTCCTCAGGAATATTAACACACTGACAGAGAACACAGATTAATATTAACACACTCACTGACACACTGTGTACATCATGACCCACAGTCAGATACACCCTGTGAAGTGTAAAATATCCCCACTGTCCTCAGGAATATTAACACACTGACAGAGAACACAGATTAATATTAACACACTCACTGACACACTATGTATATCATGACCCACAGTCAGATACACCATGTGAAGTGTAAAACACCCCCACTGTCCTCAGGAATATTAACACACTGACAGAGAACACAGATTAATATTAACACACTCACTGACACACTGTGTATATCATGACCCACAGTCAGATACACCCTGTGAAGTGTAAAACACCCCCACTGTCCTCAGTAATATTAACACACTGACAGAGAACACAGATTAATATTAACACACTCACTGACACACTGTGTATATCATAACCCACAGTCAGATACACCCTGTGAAGTGTAAAACACCCCCACTGTCCTCAGGAATATTAACACACTGACAGAGAACACAGATTAATATTAACACTCTCACTGACACACTGTGTATATCATGACCCACAGTCAGATAAACCCTGTGAAGTGTAAAACACCCCCACTGTCCTCAGGAATATTAACACACTGACAGAGAACACAGATTAATATTAACACACTCACTGACACACTGTGTACATCATGTCCCACAGTCAGATACACCCTGTGAAGTGTAAAACACCCCCACTGTCCTCAGTAATATTAACACACTGACAGAGAACACAGATTAATATTAACACACTCATTGACACACTGTGTACATCATGACCCACAGTTAGATACACCCTGTGAAGTGTAAAACATCCCCACTGTCCTCAGGAATATTAACACACTGACAGAGAACACAGATTAATATTAACACACTCACTGACACACTGTGTATATCATGACCCACAGTCAGATACACCCTGTGAAGTGTAAAACACCCCCACTGTCCTCAGGAATATTAACACACTGACAGAGAACACAGATTAATATTAACACACTCATTGACACACTGTGTACATCATGACCCACAGTTAGATACACCCTGTGAAGTGTAAAACACCCCCACTGTCCTCAGGAATATTAACACACTGACAGAGAACACAGATTAATATTAACACACTCACTGACACACTGTGTATATCATGACCCACAGTCAGATAAACCCTGTGAATTGTAAAACACCCCCACTGTCCTCAGGAATATTAACACACTGACAGAGAACACAGATTAATATTAACACACTCACTGACACACTGTGTATATCATGACCCACAGTCAGATAAACCCTGTGAAGTGTAAAACACCCCCACTGTCCTCAGCAATATTAACACACTGACAGAGAACACAGATTAATATTAACACACTCACTGACACACTGTGTATATCATGACCCACAGTCAGATAAACCCTGTGAAGTGTAAAACATCCCCACTGTCCTCAGGAATATTAACACACTGACAGAGAACACAGATTAATATTAACACACTCACCGACACACTGTGTATATCATGACCCACAGTCAGATACACCCTGTGAAGTGTAAAACACCCCCACTGTCCTCAGCAATATTAACACACTGACAGAGAACACAGATTAATATTAACACACTCACTGACACACTGTGTACATCATGACCCACAGTCAGATACACCCTGTGAAGTGTAAAACACCCCACTGTCATCAGGAATATTAACACACTGACAGAGAACACAGATTAATATTAACACACTCACTGACACACTGTGTATATCATGACCCACAGTCAGATACACCCTGTGAAGTGTAAAACACCCCCACTGTCCTCAGGAATATTAACACACTGACAGAGAACACAGATTAATATTAACACACTCACTGACACACTGTGTATATCATGACCCACAGTTAGATACACCCTGTGAAGTGTAAAACACCCCCACTGTCCTCAGGAATATTAACACACTGACAGAGAACACAGATTAATATTAACACACTCACTGACACACTGTGTACACCATGACCCACAGTCAGATACACCCTGTGAAGTGTAAAACATCCCCACTGTCCTCAGTAATATTAACACACTGACAGAGAACACAGATTAATATTAACACACTCACTGACACACTGTGTACATCATCACCCACAGTCAGATACACCCTGTGAAGTGTAAAACTCCCCCACTGTCCTCAGGAATATTAACACACTGACAGAGAACACAGATTAATATTAACACACTCACTGACACACTGTGTACATCATGACCCACAGTCAGATACACCCTGTGAAGTGTAAAATACCCCCACTGTCCTCAGGAATATTAACACACTGACAGAGAACACAGATTAATATTAACACACTCACTGACACACTATGTATATCATGACCCACAGTCAGATACACCATGTGAAGTGTAAAACACCCCCACTGTCCTCAGGAATATTAACACACTGACAGAGAACACAGATTAATATTAACACACTCACTGACACACTGTGTATATCATGACCCACAGTCAGATAAACCCTGTGAAGTGTAAAACACCCCCACTGTCCTCAGAAATATTAACACACTGACAGAGAACACAGATTAATATTAACACACTCACTGACACACTGTGTACATCATGACCCACAGTCAGATACACCCTGTGAAGTGTAAAACATCCCCACTGTCCTCAGGAATATTAACACACTGACAGAGAACACAGATTAATATTAACACTCTCACTGACACACTGTGTATATCATGACCCACAGTCAGATACACCCTGTGAAGTGTAAAACATCCCCACTGTCCTCAGGAATATTAACACACTGACAGAGAACACAGATTAATATTAACACACTCACTGACACACTGTGTATATCATGACCCACAGTCAGATACACCCTGTGAAGTGTAAAACACCCCCGCTGTCCTCAGTAATATTAACACACTGACAGAGAACACAGATTAATATTAACACACTCACTGACACACTGTGTATATCATGACCCACAGTCAGATACACCCTGTGAAGTGTAAAACACCCCCACTGTCCACAGTAATATTAACACACTGACAGAGAACACAGATTAATATTAACACACTCACTGACACACTGTGTATATCATGACCCAAGGCCAGATGCACCCTGTGAAGTGTAAAACACCCCCACTGTCCTCAGGAATATTAACACACTGACAGAGAACACAGATTAATATTAACACACTCACTGACACACTGTGCATATCATGACCCACAGTCAGATACACCCTGTGAAGTGTAAAACACCCCCACTGTCCTCAGGAATATTAACACACTGACAGAGAACACAGATTAATATTAACACACTCACTGACACACTGTGTATATCATGACCCACAGTCAGATACACCCTGTGAAGTGTAAAACACCCCCACTGTCCTCAGTAATATTAACACACTGACAGAGAACACAGATTAATAATAGCACACTCACTGACACACTGTGTACATCATGACCCACAGTCAGATACACCCTGTGAAGTGTAAAACACCCCCACTGTCCTCAGGAATATTAACACACTGACAGAGAACACAGATTAATATTAACACACTCACTGACACACTGTGTATATCATGACCCACAGTCAGATACACCCTGTGAAGTGTAAAACACCCCCACTGTCCTCAGGAATATTAACACACTGACAGAGAACACAGATTAATATTAACACACTCACTGACACACTATGTACATCATGACCCACAGTCAGATACACCCTGTGAAGTGTAAAATATCCTCACTGTCCTCAGCAATATTAACACACTGACAGAGAACACAGATTAATATTAACACACTCACTGACACACTGTGTATATCATGACCCACAGTCAGATACACCCTGTGAAGTGTAAAACACCCCAACTGTCCTCAGTAATATTAACACACTGACAGAGAACACAGATTAATATTAACACACTCACTGACACACTATGTACATCATGACCCACAGTCAGATACACCCTGTGAAGTGTAAAACATCCTCACTGTCCTCAGCAATATTAACACACTGACAGAGAACACAGATTAATATTAACACACTCACTGACACACTGTGTACATCATGACCCACAGTCAGATACACCCTGTGAAGTGTAAAACATCCCCACTGTCCTCAGGAATATTAACACACTGACAGAGAACACAGATTAATATTAACACTCTCACTGACACACTGTGTATATCATGACCCACAGTCAGATACACCCTGTGAAGTGTAAAACATCCCCACTGTCCTCAGGAATATTAACACACTGACAGAGAACACAGATTAATATTAACACACTCACTGACACACTGTGTATATCATGACCCACAGTCAGATACACCCTGTGAAGTGTAAAACACCCCCGCTGTCCTCAGTAATATTAACACACTGACAGAGAACACAGATTAATATTAACACACTCACTGACACACTGTGTATATCATGACCCACAGTCAGATACACCCTGTGAAGTGTAAAACACCCCCACTGTCCACAGTAATATTAACACACTGACAGAGAACACAGATTAATATTAACACACTCACTGACACACTGTGTATATCATGACCCAAGGCCAGATGCACCCTGTGAAGTGTAAAACACCCCCACTGTCCTCAGGAATATTAACACACTGACAGAGAACACAGATTAATATTAACACACTCACTGACACACTGTGCATATCATGACCCACAGTCAGATACACCCTGTGAAGTGTAAAACACCCCCACTGTCCTCAGGAATATTAACACACTGACAGAGAACACAGATTAATATTAACACACTCACTGACACACTGTGTATATCATGACCCACAGTCAGATACACCCTGTGAAGTGTAAAACACCCCCACTGTCCTCAGTAATATTAACACACTGACAGAGAACACAGATTAATAATAGCACACTCACTGACACACTGTGTACATCATGACCCACAGTCAGATACACCCTGTGAAGTGTAAAACACCCCCACTGTCCTCAGGAATATTAACACACTGACAGAGAACACAGATTAATATTAACACACTCACTGACACACTGTGTATATCATGACCCACAGTCAGATACACCCTGTGAAGTGTAAAACACCCCCACTGTCCTCAGGAATATTAACACACTGACAGAGAACACAGATTAATATTAACACACTCACTGACACACTATGTACATCATGACCCACAGTCAGATACACCCTGTGAAGTGTAAAACATCCTCACTGTCCTCAGCAATATTAACACACTGACAGAGAACACAGATTAATATTAACACACTCACT
Source organism: Heterodontus francisci (assembly GCF_036365525.1). NCBI lineage: Eukaryota > Metazoa > Chordata > Chondrichthyes > Heterodontiformes > Heterodontidae > Heterodontus > Heterodontus francisci. The sequence goes on along the minus strand of NW_027140433.1, from coordinate 579,604 downwards.
GACACACTGTGTATATCATGACCCACAGTCAGATACACCCTGTGAAGTGTAAAACACCCCAACTGTCCTCAGTAATATTAACACACTGACAGAGAACACAGATTAATATTAACACACTCACTGACACACTGTGTATATCATGACCCACAGGCAGATACACACTGTGAAGTGTAAAACACCCCCACTGTCCTCAGGAATATTAACACACTGACAGAGAACACAGATTAATATTAACACACTCGCTGACACACTGTGTACATCGTGACCCACAGTCAGATAAACCCAGTGAAGTGTAAAACATCCCCACTGTCCTCAGGAATATTAACACACTGACAGAGAACACAGATTAATATTAACACACTCACTGACACACTGTGGACATCATGACCCACAGTCAGATACACCCTGTGAAGTGTAAAATACCCCCACTGTCCTCAGGAATATTAACACACTGACAGAGAACACAGATTAATATTAACACACTCACTGACACACTATGTATATCATGACCCACAGTCAGATACACCATGTGAAGTGTAAAACACCCCCACTGTCCTCAGGAATATTAACACACTGACAGAGAACACAGATTAATATTAACACACTCACTGACACACTGTGTATATGATGACCCACAGTCAGATAAACCCTGTGAAGTGTAAAACACCCCCACTGTCCTCAGAAATATTAACACACTGACAGAGAACACAGATTAATATTAACACACTCACTGACACACTGTGTACATCATGACCCATAGTCAGATACACCCTGTGAAGTGTAAAACATCCCCACTGTCCTCAGGAATATTAACACACTGACAGAGAACACAGATTAATATTAACACTCTCACTGACACACTGTGTATATCATGACCCACAGTCAGATACACCCTGTGAAGTGTAAAACACCCCCGCTGTCCTCAGTAAGATTAACACACTGACAGAGAACACAGATTAATATTAACACACTCACTGACACACTGTGTATATCATGACCCACAGTCAGATACACCCTGTGAAGTGTAAAACACCCCCACTGTCCTCAGGAATATTAACACACTGACAGAGAACACAGATTAATATTAACACACTCACTGACACACTATGTACATCATGACCCACAGTCAGATACACCCTGTGAAGTGTAAAACAGTTTCGCTGTCCTCAGCAATATTAACACACTGACAGAGAACACAGATTAATATTAACACACTCACTGACACACTGTGCATATCATGACCCACAGTCAGATACACCCTGTGAAGTGTAAAACACCCCAACTGTCCTCAGTAATATTAACACACTGACAGAGAACACAGATTAATATTAACACACTCACTGACACACTGTGTATACCATGACCCACAGTCAGATACACCCTGTGAAGTGTAAAACATCCCCACTGTCCTCAGTAATATTAACACACTGACAGAGAACACAGATTAATATTAACACACTCACTGACACACTGTGTATATCATGACCCACAGTCAGATAAACCCTGTGAAGTGTAAAACACCCCCACTGTCCTCAGTAATATTAACACACTGACAGAGAACACAGATTAATATTAACACACTCACTGACACACTGTGTATATCATGACCCACAGTCAGATACACCCTGTGAAGTGTAAAACACCCCCACTGTCCTCAGGAATATTAACACACTGACAGAGAACACAGATTAATATTAACACACTCGCTGACACACTGTGTACATCGTGACCCACAGTCAGATAAACCCAGTGAAGTGTAAAACATCCCCACTGTCCTCAGTAATATTAGCACACTGACAGAGAACACAGATTAATATTAACACACTCACTGACACACTGTGTACATCATGACCCACAGTCAGATACACCCTGTGAAGTGTAAAACACCCCCACTGTCCTCAGGAATATTAACACACTGACAGAGAACACAGATTAATATTAACACACTCACTGACACACTGTGTATATCATGACCCACAGTCAGATAAACCCAGTGAAGTGTAAAACACCCCCACTGTCCTCAGGAATATTAACACACTGACAGAGAACACAGATTAATATTAACACACTCACTGACACACTGTGTCCATCGTGACCCACAGTCAGATACACCCTGTGAAGTGTAAAACAGCCCCACTGTCCTCAGGAATATTAACACACTGACAGAGAACACAGATTAATATTAACACACTCACTGACACACTGTGGACATCATGACCCACAGTCAGATACACCCTGTGAAGTGTAAAATACCCCCAATGTCCTCAGGAATATTAACACACTGACAGAGAACACAGATTAATATTAACACACTCACTGACACACTATGTATATCATGACCCACAGTCAGATACACCATGTGAAGTGTAAAACACCCCCACTGTCCTCAGGAATATTAACACACTGACAGAGAACACAGATTAATATTAACACACTCACTGACACACTGTGTATATCATGACCCACAGTCAGATAAACCCTGTGAAGTGTAAAACACCCCCACTGTCCTCAGAAATATTAACACACTGACAGAGAACACAGATTAATATTAACACACTCACTGACACACTGTGTACATCATGACCCACAGTCAGATACACCCTGTGAAGTGTAAAACATCCCCACTGTCCTCAGGAATATTAACACACTGACAGAGAACACAGATTAATATTAACACTCTCACTGACACACTGTGTATATCATGACCCACAGTCAGATACACCCTGTGAAGTGTAAAACACCCCCGCTGTCCTCAGTAATATTAACACACTGACAGAGAACACAGATTAATATTAACACACTCACTGACACACTGTGTATATCATGACCCACAGTCAGATACACCCTGTGAAGTGTAAAACACCCCCACTATCCTCAGGAATATTAACACACTGACAGAGAACACAGATTAATATTAACACACTCACTGACACACTATGTACATCATGACCCACAGTCAGATACACCCTGTGAAGTGTAAAACATCCTCGCTGTCCTCAGCAATATTAACACACTGACAGAGAACACAGATTAATATTAACACACTCACTGACACACTATGTATATCATGACCCACAGTCAGATACACCATGTGAAGTGTAAAACACCCCCACTGTCCTCAGGAATATTAACACACTGACAGAGAACACAGATTAATATTAACACACTCACTGACACACTGTGTATATCATGACCCACAGTCAGATAAACCCTGTGAAGTGTAAAACACCCCCACTGTCCTCAGAAATATTAACACACTGACAGAGAACACAGATTAATATTAACACACTCACTGACACACTGTGTACATCATGACCCACAGTCAGATACACCCTGTGAAGTGTAAAAGATCCCCACTGTCCTCAGGAATATTAACACACTGACAGAGAACACAGATTAATATTAACACTCTCACTGACACACTGTGTATATCATGACCCACAGTCAGATACACCCTGTGAAGTGTAAAACACCCCCGCTGTCCTCAGTAATATTAACACACTGACAGAGAACACAGATTAATATTAACACAATCACTGACACACTGTGTACATCATGACCCACAGTCAGATACACCCTGTGAAGTGTAAAACACCCCCGCTGTCCTCAGTAATATTAACACACTGACAGAGAACACAGATTAATATTAACACACTCACTGACACACTGTGTACATCATGACCCACAGTCAGATACACCCTGTGAAGTGTAAAACACCCCCGCTGTCCTCAGGAATATTAACACACTGACAGAGAACACAGATTAATATTAACACACTCACTGACACACTATGTACATCATGACCCACAGTCAGATACACCCTGTGAAGTGTAAAACATCCTCGCTGTCCTCAGCAATATTAACACACTGACAGAGAACACAGATTAATATTAACACACTCACTGACACACTGTGTATATCATGACCCACAGTCAGATACACCCTGTGAAGTGTAAAACACCCCAACTGTGCTCAGTAATATTAACACACTGACAGAGAACACAGATTAATATTAACACACTCACTGACACACTGTGTATGTCATGACCCACAGTCAGATACACCCTGTGAAGTGTAAAACACCCCCGCTGTCCTCAGTAATATTAACACACTGACAGAGAACACAGATTAATATTAACACACTCACTGACACACTGTGTACATCATGACCCACAGTCAGATACACCCTGTGAAGTGTAAAACACCCCCACTGTCCTCAGGAATATTAACACACTGACAGAGAACACAGATTAATATTAACACACTCGCTGACACACTGTGTACATCGTGACCCACAGTCAGATAAACCCAGTGAAGTGTAAAACATCCCCACTGTCCTCAGTAATATTAGCACACTGACAGAGAACACAGATTAATATTAACACACTCACTGACACACTGTGTACATCATGACCCACAGTCAGATACACCCTGTGAAGTGTAAAACACCCCCACTGTCCTCAGGAATATTAACACACTGACAGAGAACACAGATTAATATTAACACACTCACTGACACACTGTGTATATCATGACCCACAGTCAGATACACCCTGTGAAGTGTAAAACACCCCCACTGTCCTCAGGAATATTAACACACTGACAGAGAACACAGATTAATATTAACACACTCACTGACACACTGTGTATATCATCACCCACAGTCAGATAAACCCTGTGAAGTGTAAAACACCCCCACTGTCCTCGGTAATATTAACACACTGACAGAGAACACAGATTAATATTAACACACTCACTGACACACTGTGTCCATCGTGACCCACAGTCAGATACACCCTGTGAAGTGTAAAACACCCCCACTGTCCTCAGCAACATTAACACACTGACAGAGAACACAGATTAATATTACCACAATCACTGACACACTGTGTATATCATGACTCACAGTCAGATAAACCCTGTGAAGTGTAAAACACCCCCACTGTCCTCAGCAATATTAACACACTGACAGAGAACACAGATTAATATTAACACACTCACTGACACACTGTGTATATCATGACCCACAGTCAGATAAACCCTGTGAAGTGTAAAACATCCCCACTGTCCTCAGCAATATTAACACACTGACAGAGAACACAGATTAATATTAACACACTCACTGACACACTGTGTACATCATGACCCACAGTCAGATTCACCCTGTGAAGTGTAAAACACCCCACTGTCATCAGGAATATTAACACACTGACAGAGAACACAGATTAATATTAACACACTCACTGACACACTGTGTATATCATGACCCACAGTCAGATACACCCTGTGAAGTGTAAAACACCCCCACTGTCCTCAGTAATATTAACACACTGACAGAGAACACAGATTAATATAAACACACTCACTGACACACTGTGTATATCATGACCCACAGTTAGATACACCCTGTGAAGTGTAAAACACCCCCACTGTCCTCAGGAATATTAACACACTGACAGAGAACACAGATTAATATTAACACACTCACTGACACACTGTGTACACCATGACAAACAGTCAGTTACACCCTGTGAAGTGTAAAACATCCCCACTGTCCTCAGTAATATTAACACACTGACAGAGAACACAGATTAATATTAACACACTCACTGACACACTGTGTACATCATCACCCACAGTCAGATACACCCTGTGAAGTGTAAAACACCCCCACTGTCCTCAGGAATATTAACACACTGACAGAGAACACAGATTAATATTAACACACTCACTGACACACTGTGTACATCATGACCCACAGTCAGATACACCCTGTGAAGTGTAAAACATCCCCACTGTCCTCAGGAATATTAACACACTGACAGAGAACACAGATTAATATTAACACTCTCACTGACACACTGTGTATATCATGACCCACAGTCAGATACACCCTGTGAAGTGTAAAACACCCCCGCTGTCCTCAGTAATATTAACACACTGACAGAGAACACAGATTAATATTAACACACTCACTGACACACTGTGTATATCATGACCCACAGTCAGATACACCCTGTGAAGTGTAAAACACCCCCACTGTCCTCAGTAATATTAACACACTGACAGAGTACACAGATTAATATTAACACACTCACTGACACACTGTGTACATCATGACCCACAGTCAGATACACCCTGTGAAGTGTAAAACATCCCTACTGTCCTCAGTAATATTAACACACTGACAGAGAACACAGATTAATATTAACACACTCACTGACACACTGTGTATATCATGACCCAGAGTCAGATACACCCTGTGAAGTGTAAAACACCCCCACGGTCCTCAGGAATATTATCACTCTGACAGGGAACACAGATTAATATTAACACACTCACTGACACACTGTGTACATCATGACCCACAGTCAGATACACTCTGTGAAGTGTAAAACACCCCCACTGTCCTCAGTAATATTAACACACTGACAGAGAACACAGATTAATATTAACACACTCACTGACACACTGTGTATATCATGACCCACAGTCAGATACACCCTGTGAAGTGTAAAACACCCCCACTGTCCTCAGGAATATTAACACACTGACAGAGAACACAGATTAATATTAACACACTCACTGACACAGTATGTACATCATGACCCACAGTCAGATACACCCTGTGAAGTGTAAAACATCCTCACTGTCCTCAGCAATATTAACACACTGACAGAGAACACAGATTAATATTAACACACTCACTGACACACTGTGTATATCATGACCCACAGTCAGATACACCCTGTGAAGTGTAAAACACCCCAACTGTCCTCAGTAATATTAACACACTGACAGAGAACACAGATTAATATTAACACACTCACTGACACACTGTGTATATCATGACCCACAGTCAGATACACCCTGTGAAGTGTAAAACACCCCCACTGTCCTCAGGAATATTAACACACTGACAGAGAACACAGAATAATATTAACACACTCGCTGACACACTGTGTACATCGTGACCCACAGTCAGATAAACCCAGTGAAGTGTGAAACATCCCCACTGTCCTCAGTAAGATTAGCACACTGACAGAGAACACAGATTAATATTAACACACTCACTGACACACTGTGTACATCATGACCCACAGTCAGATACACCCTGTGAAGTGTAAAACACCCCCACTGTCCTCAGTAATAATAACACACTGACAGAGAACACAGATTAATATTAACACACTCACTGACACACTGTGTATATCATGACCCACAGTCAGATACACCCTGTGAAGTGTAAAACACCCCCACTGTCCTCAGTAATATTAACACACTGACAGAGTACACAGATTAATATTAACACACTCACTGACACACTGTGTACATCATGACCCACAGTCAGATACACCCTGTGAAGTGTAAAACATCCCTACTGTCCTCAGTAATATTAACACACTGACAGAGAACACAGATTAATATTAACACACTCACTGACACACTGTGTATATCATGACCCAGAGTCAGATACACCCTGTGAAGTGTAAAACACCCCCACGGTCCTCAGGAATATTATCACTCTGACAGGGAACACAGATTAATATTAACACACTCACTGACACACTGTGTACATCATGACCCACAGTCAGATACACTCTGTGAAGTGTAAAACACCCCCACTGTCCTCAGTAATATTAACACACTGACAGAGAACACAGATTAATATTAACACACTCACTGACACACTGTGTATATCATGACCCACAGTCAGATACACCCTGTGAAGTGTAAAACACCCCCACTGTCCTCAGGAATATTAACACACTGACAGAGAACACAGATTAATATTAACACACTCACTGACACAGTATGTACATCATGACCCACAGTCAGATACACCCTGTGAAGTGTAAAACATCCTCACTGTCCTCAGCAATATTAACACACTGACAGAGAACACAGATTAATATTAACACACTCACTGACACACTGTGTATATCATGACCCACAGTCAGATACACCCTGTGAAGTGTAAAACACCCCAACTGTCCTCAGTAATATTAACACACTGACAGAGAACACAGATTAATATTAACACACTCACTGACACACTGTGTATATCATGACCCACAGTCAGATACACCCTGTGAAGTGTAAAACACCCCCACTGTCCTCAGGAATATTAACACACTGACAGAGAACACAGAATAATATTAACACACTCGCTGACACACTGTGTACATCGTGACCCACAGTCAGATAAACCCAGTGAAGTGTGAAACATCCCCACTGTCCTCAGTAAGATTAGCACACTGACAGAGAACACAGATTAATATTAACACACTCACTGACACACTGTGTACATCATGACCCACAGTCAGATACACCCTGTGAAGTGTAAAACACCCCCACTGTCCTCAGTAATAATAACACACTGACAGAGAACACAGATTAATATTAACACACTCACTGACACACTGTGTACATCATGACCCACAGTCAGATACACTCTGTGAAGTGTAAAACACCCGCACTGTCCTCAGTAATATTAACACACTGACAGAGAACACAGATTAATATTAACACACTCACTGACACACTGTGTATATCATGACCCACAGTCAGATACACCCTGTGAAGTGTAAAACACCCCCACTGTCCTCAGGAATATTAACACACTGACAGAGAACACAGATTAATATTAACACACTCACTGACACAGTATGTACATCATGACCCACAGTCAGATACACCCTGTGAAGTGTAAAACATCCTCACTGTCCTCAGCAATATTAACACACTGACAGAGAACACAGATTAATATTAACACACTCACTGACACACTGTGTATATCATGACCCACAGTCAGATACACCCTGTGAAGTGTAAAACACCCCAACTGTCCTCAGTAATATTAACACACTGACAGAGAACACAGATTAATATTAACACACTCACTGACACACTGTGTATATCATGACCCACAGTCAGATACAACCTGTGAAGTGTAAAACACCCCCACTGTCCTCAGGAATATTAACACACTGACAGAGAACACAGAATAATATTAACACACTCGCTGACACACTGTGTACATCGTGACCCACAGTCAGATAAACCCAGTGAAGTGTGAAACATCCCCACTGTCCTCAGTAAGATTAGCACACTGACAGAGAACACAGATTAATATTAACACACTCACTGACACACTGTGTACATCATGACCCACAGTCAGATACACCCTGTGAAGTGTAAAACACCCCCACTGTCCTCAGTAATAATAACACACTGACAGAGAACACAGATTAATATTAACACACTCACTGACACACTGTGTATATCATGACCCACAGTCAGATACACCCTGTGAAGTGTAAAACACCCCCACTGTCCTCAGGAATATTAACACACTGACAGAGAACACAGATTAATATTAACACACTCACTGACACACTGTGTATATCATGACCCACAGTCAGATACACCCTGTGAAGTGTAAAACACCCCCACTGTCCTCAGGAATATTAACACACTGACAGAGAACACAGATTAATATTAACACACTCACTGACACACTGTGTATATCATGACCCACAGTCAGATAAACCCTGTGAAGTGTAAAACACCCCCACTGTCCTCAGTAATATTAACACACTGACAGAGAACACAGATTAATATTAACACACTCACTGACACACTGTGTCCATCGTGAGCCACAGTCAGATACACCCTGTGAAGTGTAAAACACCCCCACTGTCCTCAGCAACATTAACACACTGACAGAGAACACAGATTAATATTAACACACTCACTGACACACTGTGTATATCATGACCCACAGTCAGATACACCCTGTGAAGTGTAAAACACCCCCACTGTCCTCAGGAATATTAACACACTGACAGAGAACACAGATTAATATTAACACACTCACTGACACACTGTGTATATCATGACCCACTGTCAGATAAACCCTGTGAAGTGTAAAACACCCCCACTGTCCTCAGCAATATTAACACACTGACAGAGAACACAGATTAATATTAACACACTCACTGACACACTGTGTATATCATGACCCACAGTCAGATAAACCCTGTGAAGTGTAAACCATCCCCACTGTCCTCAGCAATATTAACACACTGACAGAGAACACAGATTAATATTAACACACTCACTGACACACTGTGTACATCATGACCCACAGTCAGATTCACCCTGTGAAGTGTAAAACACCCCACTGTCATCAGGAATATTAACACACTGACAGAGAACACAGATTAATATTAACACACTCACTGACACACTGTGTATATCATGACCCACAGTCAGATACACCCTGTGAAGTGTAAAACACCCCCACTGTCCTCAGGAATATTAACACACTGACAGAGAACACAGATTAATATTAACACACTCACTGACACACTGTGTATATCATGACCCACAGTTAGATACACCCTGTGAAGTGTAAAACACCCCCACTGTCCTCAGGAATATTAACACACTGACAGAGAACACAGATTAATATTAACACACTCACTGACAGACTGTGTACACCATGACCCACAGTCAGATACACCCTGTGAAGTGTAAAACATCCCCACTGTCCTCAGTAATATTAACACACTGACAGAGAACACAGATTAATATTAACACACTCACTGACACACTGTGTACATCATCACCCACAGTCAGATACACCCTGTGAAGTGTAAAACACCCCCACTGTCCTCAGGAATATTAACACACTGACAGAGAACACAGATTAATATTAACACACTCACTGACACACTGTGTACATCATCACCCACAGTCAGATACACCCTGTGAAGTGTAAAACACCCCCACTGTCCTCAGGAATATTAACACACTGACAGAGAACACAGATTAATATTAACACACTCACTGACACACTGTGTACATCATGACCCACAGTCAGATACACCCTGTGAAGTGTAAAACACCCGCACTGTCCTCAGGAATATTAACACACTGACAGAGAACACAGATTAATATTAACACACTCACTGACACACTGTGTATATCATGACCCACAGTCAGATACACCCTGTGAAGTGTAAATCACCCCCACTGTCCTCAGGAATATTAACACACTGACAGAGAACACAGATTAATATTAACACACTCACTGACACACTGTGTATATCATGACCCACTGTCAGATAAACCCTGTGAAGTGTAAAACACCCCCACTGTCCTCAGCAATATTAACACACTGACAGAGAACACAGATTAATATTAACACACTCACTGACACACTGTGTATATCATGACCCACAGTCAGATAAACCCTGTGAAGTGTAAAACATCCCCACTGTCCTCAGCAATATTAACACACTGACAGAGAACACAGATTAATATTAACACACTCACTGACACACTGTGTACATCATGACCCACAGTCAGATTCACCCTGTGAAGTGTAAAAAACCCGACTGTCATCAGGAATATTAACACACTGACAGAGAACACAGATTAATATTAACACACTCACTGACACACTGTGTATATCATGACCCACAGTCAGATACACCCTGTGAAGTGTAAAACACCCCCACTGTCCTCAGTAATATTAACACACTGACAGAGAACACAGATTAATATTAACACACTCACTGACACACTGTGTATATCATGACCCACAGTTAGATACACCCTGTGAAGTGTAAAACACCCCCACTGTCCTCAGGAATATTAACACACTGACAGAGAACACAGATTAATATTAACACACTCACTGACACACTGTGTACATCATCACCCACAGTCAGATACACCCTGTGAAGTGTAAAACACCACCACTGTCCTCAGGAATATTAACACACTGACAGAGAACACAGATTAATATTAACACACTCACTGACACACTGTGTACATCATCACCCACAGTCAGATACACCCTGTGAAGTGTAAAACACCCCCACTATCCTCAGGAATATTAACACACTGACAGAGAACACAGATTAATATTAACACACTCACTGACACACTGTGTATATCATGACCCACAGTCAGATACACCCTGTGAAGTGTAAAACACCCCCACTGTCCTCAGTAATATTAACACACTGACAGAGAACACAGATTAATATTAACACACTCACTGACACACTGTGTATATCATGACCCACAGTCAGATACACCCTGTGAAGTGTAAAACACCCCCACTGTCCTCAGGAATATTAACACACTGACAGAGAACACAGATTAATATTAACACACTCACTGACACACTGTGTATATCATCACCCACAGTCAGATAAACCCTGTGAAGTGTAAAACACCCCCACTGTCCTCGGTAATATTAACACACTGACAGAGAACACAGATTAATATTAACACACTCACTGACACACTGTGTCCATCGTGACCCACAGTCAGATACACCCTGTGAAGTGTAAAACACCCCCACTGTCCTCAGCAACATTAACACACTGACAGAGAACACAGATTAATATTACCACAATCACTGACACACTGTGTATATCATGACTCACAGTCAGATAAACCCTGTGAAGTGTAAAACACCCCCACTGTCCTCAGCAATATTAACACACTGACAGAGAACACAGATTAATATTAACACACTCACTGACACACTGTGTATATCATGACCCACAGTCAGATAAACCCTGTGAAGTGTAAAACATCCCCACTGTCCTCAGCAATATTAACACACTGACAGAGAACACAGATTAATATTAACACACTCACTGACACACTGTGTACATCATGACCCACAGTCAGATTCACCCTGTGAAGTGTAAAACACCCCACTGTCATCAGGAATATTAACACACTGACAGAGAACACAGATTAATATTAACACACTCACTGACACACTGTGTATATCATGACCCACAGTCAGATACACCCTGTGAAGTGTAAAACACCCCCACTGTCCTCAGTAATATTAACACACTGACAGAGAACACAGATTAATATAAACACACTCACTGACACACTGTGTATATCATGACCCACAGTTAGATACACCCTGTGAAGTGTAAAACACCCCCACTGTCCTCAGGAATATTAACACACTGACAGAGAACACAGATTAATATTAACACACTCACTGACACACTGTGTACACCATGACAAACAGTCAGTTACACCCTGTGAAGTGTAAAACATCCCCACTGTCCTCAGTAATATTAACACACTGACAGAGAACACAGATTAATATTAACACACTCACTGACACACTGTGTACATCATCACCCACAGTCAGATACACCCTGTGAAGTGTAAAACACCCCCACTGTCCTCAGGAATATTAACACACTGACAGAGAACACAGATTAATATTAACACACTCACTGACACACTGTGTACATCATGACCCACAGTCAGATACACCCTGTGAAGTGTAAAACATCCCCACTGTCCTCAGGAATATTAACACACTGACAGAGAACACAGATTAATATTAACACTCTCACTGACACACTGTGTATATCATGACCCACAGTCAGATACACCCTGTGAAGTGTAAAACACCCCCGCTGTCCTCAGTAATATTAACACACTGACAGAGAACACAGATTAATATTAACACACTCACTGACACACTGTGTATATCATGACCCACAGTCAGATACACCCTGTGAAGTGTAAAACACCCCCACTGTCCTCAGTAATATTAACACACTGACAGAGTACACAGATTAATATTAACACACTCACTGACACACTGTGTACATCATGACCCACAGTCAGATACACCCTGTGAAGTGTAAAACATCCCTACTGTCCTCAGTAATATTAACACACTGACAGAGAACACAGATTAATATTAACACACTCACTGACACACTGTGTATATCATGACCCAGAGTCAGATACACCCTGTGAAGTGTAAAACACCCCCACGGTCCTCAGGAATATTATCACTCTGACAGGGAACACAGATTAATATTAACACACTCACTGACACACTGTGTACATCATGACCCACAGTCAGATACACTCTGTGAAGTGTAAAACACCCCCACTGTCCTCAGTAATATTAACACACTGACAGAGAACACAGATTAATATTAACACACTCACTGACACACTGTGTATATCATGACCCACAGTCAGATACACCCTGTGAAGTGTAAAACACCCCCACTGTCCTCAGGAATATTAACACACTGACAGAGAACACAGATTAATATTAACACACTCACTGACACAGTATGTACATCATGACCCACAGTCAGATACACCCTGTGAAGTGTAAAACATCCTCACTGTCCTCAGCAATATTAACACACTGACAGAGAACACAGATTAATATTAACACACTCACTGACACACTGTGTATATCATGACCCACAGTCAGATACACCCTGTGAAGTGTAAAACACCCCAACTGTCCTCAGTAATATTAACACACTGACAGAGAACACAGATTAATATTAACACACTCACTGACACACTGTGTATATCATGACCCACAGTCAGATACACCCTGTGAAGTGTAAAACACCCCCACTGTCCTCAGGAATATTAACACACTGACAGAGAACACAGAATAATATTAACACACTCGCTGACACACTGTGTACATCGTGACCCACAGTCAGATAAACCCAGTGAAGTGTGAAACATCCCCACTGTCCTCAGTAAGATTAGCACACTGACAGAGAACACAGATTAATATTAACACACTCACTGACACACTGTGTACATCATGACCCACAGTCAGATACACCCTGTGAAGTGTAAAACACCCCCACTGTCCTCAGTAATAATAACACACTGACAGAGAACACAGATTAATATTAACACACTCACTGACACACTGTGTATATCATGACCCACAGTCAGATACACCCTGTGAAGTGTAAAACACCCCCACTGTCCTCAGTAATATTAACACACTGACAGAGTACACAGATTAATATTAACACACTCACTGACACACTGTGTACATCATGACCCACAGTCAGATACACCCTGTGAAGTGTAAAACATCCCTACTGTCCTCAGTAATATTAACACACTGACAGAGAACACAGATTAATATTAACACACTCACTGACACACTGTGTATATCATGACCCAGAGTCAGATACACCCTGTGAAGTGTAAAACACCCCCACGGTCCTCAGGAATATTATCACTCTGACAGGGAACACAGATTAATATTAACACACTCACTGACACACTGTGTACATCATGACCCACAGTCAGATACACTCTGTGAAGTGTAAAACACCCCCACTGTCCTCAGTAATATTAACACACTGACAGAGAACACAGATTAATATTAACACACTCACTGACACACTGTGTATATCATGACCCACAGTCAGATACACCCTGTGAAGTGTAAAACACCCCCACTGTCCTCAGGAATATTAACACACTGACAGAGAACACAGATTAATATTAACACACTCACTGACACAGTATGTACATCATGACCCACAGTCAGATACACCCTGTGAAGTGTAAAACATCCTCACTGTCCTCAGCAATATTAACACACTGACAGAGAACACAGATTAATATTAACACACTCACTGACACACTGTGTATATCATGACCCACAGTCAGATACACCCTGTGAAGTGTAAAACACCCCAACTGTCCTCAGTAATATTAACACACTGACAGAGAACACAGATTAATATTAACACACTCACTGACACACTGTGTATATCATGACCCACAGTCAGATACACCCTGTGAAGTGTAAAACACCCCCACTGTCCTCAGGAATATTAACACACTGACAGAGAACACAGAATAATATTAACACACTCGCTGACACACTGTGTACATCGTGACCCACAGTCAGATAAACCCAGTGAAGTGTGAAACATCCCCACTGTCCTCAGTAAGATTAGCACACTGACAGAGAACACAGATTAATATTAACACACTCACTGACACACTGTGTACATCATGACCCACAGTCAGATACACCCTGTGAAGTGTAAAACACCCCCACTGTCCTCAGTAATAATAACACACTGACAGAGAACACAGATTAATATTAACACACTCACTGACACACTGTGTACATCATGACCCACAGTCAGATACACTCTGTGAAGTGTAAAACACCCGCACTGTCCTCAGTAATATTAACACACTGACAGAGAACACAGATTAATATTAACACACTCACTGACACACTGTGTATATCATGACCCACAGTCAGATACACCCTGTGAAGTGTAAAACACCCCCACTGTCCTCAGGAATATTAACACACTGACAGAGAACACAGATTAATATTAACACACTCACTGACACAGTATGTACATCATGACCCACAGTCAGATACACCCTGTGAAGTGTAAAACATCCTCACTGTCCTCAGCAATATTAACACACTGACAGAGAACACAGATTAATATTAACACACTCACTGACACACTGTGTATATCATGACCCACAGTCAGATACACCCTGTGAAGTGTAAAACACCCCAACTGTCCTCAGTAATATTAACACACTGACAGAGAACACAGATTAATATTAACACACTCACTGACACACTGTGTATATCATGACCCACAGTCAGATACAACCTGTGAAGTGTAAAACACCCCCACTGTCCTCAGGAATATTAACACACTGACAGAGAACACAGAATAATATTAACACACTCGCTGACACACTGTGTACATCGTGACCCACAGTCAGATAAACCCAGTGAAGTGTGAAACATCCCCACTGTCCTCAGTAAGATTAGCACACTGACAGAGAACACAGATTAATATTAACACACTCACTGACACACTGTGTACATCATGACCCACAGTCAGATACACCCTGTGAAGTGTAAAACACCCCCACTGTCCTCAGTAATAATAACACACTGACAGAGAACACAGATTAATATTAACACACTCACTGACACACTGTGTATATCATGACCCACAGTCAGATACACCCTGTGAAGTGTAAAACACCCCCACTGTCCTCAGGAATATTAACACACTGACAGAGAACACAGATTAATATTAACACACTCACTGACACACTGTGTATATCATGACCCACAGTCAGATACACCCTGTGAAGTGTAAAACACCCCCACTGTCCTCAGGAATATTAACACACTGACAGAGAACACAGATTAATATTAACACACTCACTGACACACTGTGTATATCATGACCCACAGTCAGATAAACCCTGTGAAGTGTAAAACACCCCCACTGTCCTCAGTAATATTAACACACTGACAGAGAACACAGATTAATATTAACACACTCACTGACACACTGTGTCCATCGTGAGCCACAGTCAGATACACCCTGTGAAGTGTAAAACACCCCCACTGTCCTCAGCAACATTAACACACTGACAGAGAACACAGATTAATATTAACACACTCACTGACACACTGTGTATATCATGACCCACAGTCAGATACACCCTGTGAAGTGTAAAACACCCCCACTGTCCTCAGGAATATTAACACACTGACAGAGAACACAGATTAATATTAACACACTCACTGACACACTGTGTATATCATGACCCACTGTCAGATAAACCCTGTGAAGTGTAAAACACCCCCACTGTCCTCAGCAATATTAACACACTGACAGAGAACACAGATTAATATTAACACACTCACTGACACACTGTGTATATCATGACCCACAGTCAGATAAACCCTGTGAAGTGTAAACCATCCCCACTGTCCTCAGCAATATTAACACACTGACAGAGAACACAGATTAATATTAACACACTCACTGACACACTGTGTACATCATGACCCACAGTCAGATTCACCCTGTGAAGTGTAAAACACCCCACTGTCATCAGGAATATTAACACACTGACAGAGAACACAGATTAATATTAACACACTCACTGACACACTGTGTATATCATGACCCACAGTCAGATACACCCTGTGAAGTGTAAAACACCCCCACTGTCCTCAGGAATATTAACACACTGACAGAGAACACAGATTAATATTAACACACTCACTGACACACTGTGTATATCATGACCCACAGTTAGATACACCCTGTGAAGTGTAAAACACCCCCACTGTCCTCAGGAATATTAACACACTGACAGAGAACACAGATTAATATTAACACACTCACTGACAGACTGTGTACACCATGACCCACAGTCAGATACACCCTGTGAAGTGTAAAACATCCCCACTGTCCTCAGTAATATTAACACACTGACAGAGAACACAGATTAATATTAACACACTCACTGACACACTGTGTACATCATCACCCACAGTCAGATACACCCTGTGAAGTGTAAAACACCCCCACTGTCCTCAGGAATATTAACACACTGACAGAGAACACAGATTAATATTAACACACTCACTGACACACTGTGTACATCATCACCCACAGTCAGATACACCCTGTGAAGTGTAAAACACCCCCACTGTCCTCAGGAATATTAACACACTGACAGAGAACACAGATTAATATTAACACACTCACTGACACACTGTGTACATCATGACCCACAGTCAGATACACCCTGTGAAGTGTAAAACACCCGCACTGTCCTCAGGAATATTAACACACTGACAGAGAACACAGATTAATATTAACACACTCACTGACACACTGTGTATATCATGACCCACAGTCAGATACACCCTGTGAAGTGTAAATCACCCCCACTGTCCTCAGGAATATTAACACACTGACAGAGAACACAGATTAATATTAACACACTCACTGACACACTGTGTATATCATGACCCACTGTCAGATAAACCCTGTGAAGTGTAAAACACCCCCACTGTCCTCAGCAATATTAACACACTGACAGAGAACACAGATTAATATTAACACACTCACTGACACACTGTGTATATCATGACCCACAGTCAGATAAACCCTGTGAAGTGTAAAACATCCCCACTGTCCTCAGCAATATTAACACACTGACAGAGAACACAGATTAATATTAACACACTCACTGACACACTGTGTACATCATGACCCACAGTCAGATTCACCCTGTGAAGTGTAAAAAACCCGACTGTCATCAGGAATATTAACACACTGACAGAGAACACAGATTAATATTAACACACTCACTGACACACTGTGTATATCATGACCCACAGTCAGATACACCCTGTGAAGTGTAAAACACCCCCACTGTCCTCAGTAATATTAACACACTGACAGAGAACACAGATTAATATTAACACACTCACTGACACACTGTGTATATCATGACCCACAGTTAGATACACCCTGTGAAGTGTAAAACACCCCCACTGTCCTCAGGAATATTAACACACTGACAGAGAACACAGATTAATATTAACACACTCACTGACACACTGTGTACATCATCACCCACAGTCAGATACACCCTGTGAAGTGTAAAACACCACCACTGTCCTCAGGAATATTAACACACTGACAGAGAACACAGATTAATATTAACACACTCACTGACACACTGTGTACATCATCACCCACAGTCAGATACACCCTGTGAAGTGTAAAACACCCCCACTATCCTCAGGAATATTAACACACTGACAGAGAACACAGATTAATATTAACACACTCACTGACACACTGTGTATATCATGACCCACAGTCAGATACACCCTGTGAAGTGTAAAACACCCCCACTGTCCTCAGTAATATTAACACACTGACAGAGAACACAGATTAATATTAACACACTCACTGACACACTGTGTACATCATGACCCAAAGTCAGATACACCCTGTGAAGTGTAAAATACCCCCACTGTCCTCAGGAATATTAACACACTGACAGAGAACACAGATTAATATTAACACACTCACTGACACACTATGTATATCATGACCCACAGTCAGATACACCCTGTGAAGTGTAAAACACCCCCACTGTCCTCAGGAATATTAACACACTGACAGAGAACACAGATTAATATTAACACACTCACTGACACACTGTGTATATCATGACCTACAGTCAGATAAACCCTGTGAAGTGTAAAACACCCCCACTGTCCTCAGAAATATTAACACACTGACAGAGAACACAGATTAATATTAACACACTCACTGACACACTGTGTATATCATGACACACAGTCAGATACACCCTGTAAAGTGTAAAACACCCCCACTGTCCTCAGGAATACTAACACACTGACAGAGAACACAGATTAATATTAACACACTCACTGACACACTGTGTACATCATGACCCACAGTCAGATACACCCTGTGAAGTGTAAAACATCCCCACTGTCCTCAGGAATATTAACACACTGACAGAGAACACAGATTAATATTAACACTCTCACTGACACACTGTGTATATCATGACCCACAGTCAGATACACCCTGTGAAGTGCAAAACACCCCCGCTGTCCTCAGTAATATTAACACACTGACAGAGAACACAGATTAATATTAACACACTCACTGACACACTGTGTATATCATGACCCACAGTCAGATACACCCTGTGAAGTGTAAAACACCCCCACTGTCCTCAGGAATATTAACACACTGACAGAGAACACAGATTAATATTAACACACTCACTGACACACTATGTACATCATGACCCACAGTCAGATACACCCTGTGAAGTGTAAAACACCCCCACTGTCCTCAGGAATATTAACACACTGACAGAGAACACAGATTAATATTAACACACTCACTGACACACTGTGTATATCATGACCCACAGTCAGATACACCCTGTGAAGTGTAAAACACCCCCACTGTCCTCAGTAATATTAACACACTGACAGAGAACACAGATTAATATTAACACACTCACTGACACACTGTGTATATCATGACCCACAGTCAGATAAACCCTGTGAAGTGTAAAACAACCCCACTGTCCTCAGTAATATTAACACACTGACAGAGAACACAGATTAATATTAACACACTCACTGACACACTGTGTATATCATGACCCACAGTCAGATACAACCTGTGAAGTGTAAAACACCCCCACTGTCCTCAGTAATATTCACACACTGACAGAGAACACAGATTAATATTAACACACTCACTGACACACTGTGTATATCATGACCCACAGTCAGACACACCCTGTGAAGTGTAAAACATCCCCACTGTCCTCAGGAATATTAACACACTGACAGAGAACACAGATTAATATTAACACACTCACTGACACACTATGTACATCATGACCCACAGTCAGATACACCCTGTGAAGTGTAAAACATCCTCACTGTCCTCAGCAATATTAACACACTGACAGAGAACACAGATTAATATTAACACACTCACTGACACACTGTGTATATCATGACCCACAATCAGATACACCCTGTGAAGTGTAAAACACCCCAACTGTCCTCAGTAATATTAACACACTGACAGAGAACACAGATTAATATTAACACTCTCACTGACACACTGTGTATATCATGACCCACAGTCAGATACACCCTGTGAAGTGTAAAACACCCCCACTGTCCTCAGTAATATTAACACACTGACAGAGAACACAGATTAATATTAACACACTCGCTGACACACTGTGTACATCGTGACCCACAGTCAGATAAACCCTGTGAAGTGTAAAACATCCCCACTGTCCTCAGTAATATTTGCACACTGACAGAGAACACAGATTAATATTAACACACTCACTGACACACTGTGTACATCATGACCCACAGTCAGATACACCCTGTGAAGTGTAAAACACCCCCACTGTCCTCAGGAATATTAACACACTGACAGAGAACACAGATTAATATTAACACACTCACTGACACACTGTGTATATCATGACCCACAGTCAGATACACCCTGTGAAGTGTAAAATACCCCCACTGTCCTCAGGAATATTAACACACTGACAGAGAACACAGATTAATATTAACACACTCACTGACACACTGTGTACATCATGACCCACAGTCAGATACACCCTGTGAAGTGTAAAACACCCCCACTGTCCTCAGTAATATTAACACACTGACAGAGAACACAGATTAATATTAACACACTCACTGACACACTGTGTATATCATGACCCACAGTCAGATACACCCGGTGAAGTGTAAAACACCCCCGCTGTCCACAGGAATATTAACACACTGACAGAGAACACAGATTAATATTAACACGCTCACTGACACACTGTGTACATCATGACCCACAGTCAGATACACCCTGTGAAGTGTAAAACACCCCCACTGTCCTCAGGAATATTAACACACTGACAGAGAACACAGATTAATATTAACACACTCACTGACACACTGTGTACATCATGACCCACAGTCAGATACACCCTGTGAAGTGTAAAACACCCCCACTGTCCTCAGGAATATTAACACACTGACAGAGAACACAGATTAATATTAACACACTCACTGACACACTGTGTATATCATCACCCACAGTCAGATAAACCCTGTGAAGTGTAAAACACCCCCACTGTCCTCAGGAATATTAACACACTGACAGAGAGCACAGATTAATATTAACACACTCACTGACACACTGTGTATATCATCACCCACAGTCAGATAAACCCTGTGAAGTGTAAAACACCCCCACTGTCCTCAGGAATATTAACACACTGACAGAGAACACAGATTAATATTAACACACTCACTGACACACTGTGTATATCATCACCCACAGTCAGATAAACCCTGTGAAGTGTAAAACACCCCCACTGTCCTCAGGAATATTAACACACTGACAGAGAGCACAGATTAATATTAACACACTCACTGACACACTGTGTATATCATCACCCACAGTCAGATAAACCCTGTGAAGTGTAAAACACCCCCACTGTCCTCAGTAATATTAACACACTGACAGAGAACACAGATTAATATTAACACACTCACTGACACACTGTGTATATCATCACCCACAGTCAGATAAACCCTGTGAAGTGTAAAACACCCCCACTGTCCTCAGGAATATTAACACACTGACAGAGAGCACAGATTAATATTTAACACACTCACTGACACACTGTGTACATCATGACCCACAGTCAGATACACCCTGTGAAGTGTAAAACACCCCCACTGTCCTCAGGAATATTAACACACTGACAGAGAACACAGATTAATATTAACACACTCACTGACACACTGTGTATATCATGACCCACAGTCAGATACACCCTGTGAAGTGTAAAACACCCCCACTGTCCTCAGGAATATTAACACACTGACAGAGAACACAGATTAATATTAACACACTCACTGACACACTGTGTACATCATGACCCACAGTCAGATACACCCTGTGAAGTGTAAAACACCCCCACTGTCCTCAGTAATATTAACACACTGACAGAGAACACAGATTAATATTAACACACTCACTGACACACTGTGTATATCATGACCTACAGTCAGATAAACCCTGTGAAGTGTAAAACACCCCCACTGTCCTCAGTAATATTAACACACTGACAGAGAACACAGATTAATATTAACACACTCACTGACACACTGTGTACATCATGACCCACAGTCAGATACACCCTGTGAAGTGTAAAACACCCCCACTGTCCTCAGTAATATTAACACACTGACAGAGAACACAGATTAATATTAACACACTCACTGACACACTGTGTATATCATGACCCACAGTCAGATACATCCTGTGAAGTTTAAAACATCGCCACTGTCCTCAGGAATATTAACACACTGACAGAGAACACAGATTAATATTAACACACTCACTGACACACTGTCTACATCATGACCCACAGTCAGATACACCCTGTGAAGTGTAAAACACCCCCACTGCCCTCAGTAATATTAACACACTGACAGAGAACACAGATTAATATTAACACACTCACTGACACACTGTGTACATCATGACCCACAGTCAGATACACCCGGTGAAGAGTAAAACACCCCCACTGTCCTCAGTAATATTAACACACTGACAGAGAACACAGATTAATATTAACACTCTCACTGACACACTGTGTATATCATGACCTACAGTCAGATAAACCCTGTGAAGTGTAAAACACCCCCACTGTCCTCAGTAATATTAACACACTGACAGAGAACACAGATTAATATTAACACACTCACTGACACACTGTGTACATCATGACCCACAGTCAGATACACCCTGTGAAGTGTAAAACACCCCCACTGTCCTCAGTAATATTAACACACTGACAGAGAACACAGATTAATATTAACACACTCACTGACACACTGTGTATATCATGACCCACAGTCAGATACACCCTGCGAAGTTTAAAACATCCCCACTGTCCTCAGGAATATTAACACACTGACAGAGAACACAGATTAATATTAACACACTCACTGACACACTGTCTACATCATGACCCACAGTCAGATACACCCTGTGAAGTGTAAAACACCCCCACTGTCCTCAGTAATATTAACACACTGACAGAGAACACAGATTAATATTAACACACTCACTGACACACTGTGTACATCATGACCCACAGTCAGATACACCCGGTGAAGAGTAAAACACCCCCACTGTCCTCAGTAATATTAACACACTGACAGAGAACACAGATTAATATTAACACTCTCACTGACACACTGTGTATATCATGACCCACAGTCAGATACACCCTGTGAAGTGTAAAACACCCCCACTGTCCTCAGCAATATTAACACACTGACAGAGAACACAGATTAATATTAACACACTTACTGACACACTGTGTATATCATGACCCACAGTCAGATACACCCGGTGAAGTGTAAAACATCCCCACTGTCCTCAGTAATATTAACACACTGACAGAGAACACAGATTAATATTAACACACTCACTGACACACTGTGTACATCATGACCCACAGTCAGATACACCCTGTGATGTGTAAAACACCCCCACTGTCCTCAGCAATATTAACACACTGACAGAGAACACAGATTAATATTAACACACTCACTGACAAACTGTGT
Source organism: Heterodontus francisci (assembly GCF_036365525.1). Lineage (NCBI taxonomy): Eukaryota > Metazoa > Chordata > Chondrichthyes > Heterodontiformes > Heterodontidae > Heterodontus > Heterodontus francisci. The sequence continues at coordinate 554,709 of NW_027140433.1, read as the reverse complement.
ATATCATGACCCACAGTCAGATAAACCCTGTGAAGTGTAAAACACCCCCACTGTCCTCAGTAATATTATCACACTGACAGAGAACACAGATTAATATTAACACACTCACTGACACACTGTGTATATCATGACCCACAGTCAGATACACCCTGTGAAGTGCAAAACACCCCCACTGTCCTCAGGAATATTAACACACTGACAGAGAACACAGATTAATATTAACACACTCACTGACACACTGTGTATATCATGACCCACAGTCAGATAAACCCTGTGAAGTGTAAAACATCCCCACTGTCCTCAGTAATATTAACACACTGACAGAGAACACAGATTAATATTAACACACTCACTGACACACTGTGTATATCATGACCCACAGTCAGATACACCCGGTGAAGTGTAAAACATCCCCACTGTCCTCAGTAATATTAACACACTGACAGAGAACACAGATTAATATTAACACACTCACTGACACACTGTGTATATCATGACCCACAGTCAGATACACCCTGTGAAGTGTAAAACACCCCCACTGTCCTCAGGAATATTAACACACTGACAGAGAACACAGATTAATATTAACACACTCACTGACACACTGTGTATATCATGACCCACAGTCAGATACACCCTGTGAAGTGTAAAACACCCCCACTGTCCTCAGGAATATTAACACACTGACAGAGAACACAGATTAATATTAACACACTCACTGACACACTGTGTACATCATGACCCACAGTCAGATACACCCTGTGAAGTGTAAAACACCCCCACTGTCCTCAGTAATATTAACACACTGACAGAGAACACAGATTAATATTAACACACTCACTGACACACTGTGTATATCATGACCTACAGTCAGATAAACCCTGTGAAGTGTAAAACACCCCCACTGTCCTCAGTAATATTAACACACTGACAGAGAACACAGATTAATATTAACACACTCACTGACACACTGTGTACATCATGACCCACAGTCAGATACACCCTGTGAAGTGTAAAACACCCCCACTGTCCTCAGTAATATTAACACACTGACAGAGAACACAGATTAATATTAACACACTCACTGACACACTGTGTATATCATGACCCACAGTCAGATACATCCTGTGAAGTTTAAAACATCGCCACTGTCCTCAGGAATATTAACACACTGACAGAGAACACAGATTAATATTAACACACTCACTGACACACTGTCTACATCATGACCCACAGTCAGATACACCCTGTGAAGTGTAAAACACCCCCACTGTCCTCAGTAATATTAACACACTGACAGAGAACACAGATTAATATTAACACACTCACTGACACACTGTGTACATCATGACCCACAGTCAGATACACCCGGTGAAGAGTAAAACACCCCCACTGTCCTCAGTAATATTAACACACTGACTGAGAACACAGATTAATATTAACACTCTCACTGACACACTGTGTATATCATGACCTACAGTCAGATAAACCCTGTGAAGTGTAAAACACCCCCACTGTCCTCAGTAATATTAACACACTGACAGAGAACACAGATTAATATTAACACACTCACTGACACACTGTGTACATCATGACCCACAGTCAGATACACCCTGTGAAGTGTAAAACACCCCCACTGTCCTCAGTAATATTAACACACTGACAGAGAACACAGATTAATATTAACACACTCACTGACACACTGTGTATATCATGACCCACAGTCAGATACACCCTGTGAAGTTTAAAACATCCCCACTGTCCTCAGGAATATTAACACACTGACAGAGAACACAGATTAATATTAACACACTCACTGACACACTGTCTACATCATGACCCACAGTCAGATACACCCTGTGAAGTGTAAAACACCCCCACTGTCCTCAGTAATATTAACACACTGACAGAGAACACAGATTAATATTAACACACTCACTGACACACTGTGTACATCATGACCCACAGTCAGATACACCCGGTGAAGAGTAAAACACCCCCACTGTCCTCAGTAATATTAACACACTGACAGAGAACACAGATTAATATTAACACTCTCACTGACACACTGTGTATATCATGACCCACAGTCAGATACACCCTGTGAAGTGTAAAACACCCCCACTGTCCTCAGCAATATTAACACACTGACAGAGAACACAGATTAATATTAACACACTTACTGACACACTGTGTATATCATGACCCACAGTCAGATACACCCGGTGAAGTGTAAAACATCCCCACTGTCCTCAGTAATATTAACACACTGACAGAGAACACAGATTAATATTAACACACTCACTGACACACTGTGTACATCATGACCCACAGTCAGATACACCCTGTGATGTGTAAAACACCCCCACTGTCCTCAGCAATATTAACACACTGACAGAGAACACAGATTAATATTAACACACTCACTGACAAACTGTGTATATCATGACCCACAGTCAGATAAACCCTGTGAAGTGTAAAACACCCCCACTGTCCTCAGTAATATTATCACACTGACAGAGAACACAGATTAATATTAACACACTCACTGACACACTGTGTATATCATGACCCACAGTCAGATACACCCTGTGAAGTGCAAAACACCCCCACTGTCCTCAGGAATATTAACACACTGACAGAGAACACAGATTAATATTAACACACTCACTGACACACTGTGTATATCATGACCCACAGTCAGATAAACCCTGTGAAGTGTAAAACATCCCCACTGTCCTCAGTAATATTAACACACTGACAGAGAACACAGATTAATATTAACACACTCACTGACACACTGTGTATATCATGACCCACAGTCAGATACACCCGGTGAAGTGTAAAACACCCCCACTGTCCTCAGTAATATTAACACACTGACAGAGAACACAGATTAATATTAACACACTCACTGACACACTGTGTATATCATGACCCACAGTCAGATAAACCCTGTGAAGTGTAAAACACCCCCACTGTCCTCAGGAATATTAACACACTGACAGAGAACACAGATTAATATTAACACACTCACTGACACACTGTGTATATCATGACCCACAGTCAGATACACCCTGTGAAGTGTAAAACACCCCCACTGTCCTCAGGAATATTAACACACTGACAGAGAACACAGATTAATATTAACACACTCACTGACACACTGTGTATATCATGACCCACAGTCAGATAAACCCTGTGAAGTGTAAAACACCCCCACTGTCCTCAGGAATATTAACACACTGACAGAGAACACAGATTAATATTAACACACTCACTGACACACTGTGTGTATCATGACCCACAGTCAGATACACCCTGTGAAGTGTAAAACACCCCCACTGTCCTCAGGAATATTAACACACTGACAGAGAACACAGATTAATATTAACACACTCACTGACACACTGTGTATATCATGAACCACAGTCAGATACACCCTGTGAAGTGTAAAACACCCCCACTGTCCTCAGTAATATTAACACACTGACAGAGAACACAGATTAATATTAACACACTCACTGACACACTGTGTATATCATGACCCACAGTCAGATACACCCTGTGAAGTGTAAAACACCCCCACTGTCCTCAGTAATATTAACACACTGACAGAGAACACAGATTAATATTAACACACTCACTGACACACTGTGTACATCATGACCCACAGTCAGATACACCCTGTGAAGTGTAAAACATCCCCACTGTCCTCAGTAATATTAACACAATGACAGAGAACACAGATTAATATTAACACACTCACTGACACACTGTGTATATCATGACCCACAGTGAGATACACCCTGTGAAGTGTAAAACATCCCCACTGTCCTCAGGAATATTAACACACTGACAGAGAACACAGATTAATATTAACACACTCACTGACACACTGTGTACATCATGACCCACAGTCAGATACACCCTGTGAAGTGTAAAACACCCCCACTGTCCTCAGTAATATTAACACACTGACAGAGAACACAGATTAATATTAACACACTCACTGACACACTGTGTACATCATGACCCACAGTCAGATACACCCTGTGAAGTGTAAAACACCCCCACTGTCCTCAAGAATATTAACACACTGACAGAGAACACAGATTAATATTAACACACTCACTGACACACTGTGTATATCAGGACCCACAGTCAGATAAACCCTGTGAAGTGTAAAACACCCCCACTGTCCTCAGGAATATTAACACACTGACAGAGAACACAGAGTAATATTAACACACTCACTGACACACTGTGTACATCATGACTCACAGTCAGATACACCCTGTGAAGTGTGAAACATCCCCACTGTCCTCAGGAATATTAACACACTGACAGAAAACACAGATTAATATTAACACACTCACTGACACACTGTGTATATCATGACCCACAGTCAGATACACCCTGTGAAGTGTAAAACATCCCCACTGTCCTCAGGAATATTAACACACTGACGGAGAACACAGATTAATATTAACACACTCACTGACACACTGTGTATATCATGACCCACAGTCAGATACACCCTGTGAAGTGTAAAACACCCCCACTGTCCTCAGGAATATTAACACACTGACAGAGAACACAGATTAATATTAACACACTCACTGACACACTGTGTATAACATGACCCACAGTCAGATACACCCTGTGAAGTGTAAAACACCCCCACTGTCCTCAGGAATATTAACACACTGACAGAGAACACAGATTAATATTAACACACTCACTGACACACTGTGTATATCATGACCCAGAGTCAGATACACCCTGTGAAGTGTAAAACACCCCAACTGTCCTCAGCAATATTAACACATTGACAGAGAACACAGATTAATATTAACACACTCACTGACACACTGTGTATATCATGACCCACAGTCAGATACACCCTGTGAAGTGGAAAACACCCCCACTGTCCTCAGTAATATTAACACACTGACAGAGAACACAGATTAATATTAACACACTCACTGACACACTGTGTACATCATGACCCACAGTCAGATACACCCTGTGAAGTGTAAAACACCCCCACTGTCCTCAGTAATATTAACACACTGACAGAGAACACAGATTAATATTAACACACTCACTGACACACTGTGTACATCATGACTCACAGTCAGATACACCCTGTGAAGTGCAAAACACCCCCACTGTCCTCAGGAATATTAACACACTGACAGAGAACACAGATTAATATTAACACACTCACTGACACACTGTGTATATCATGACCCACAGTCAGATACACCCTGTGAAGTGTAAAACACCCACACTGTCCTCAGCAATATTAACACACTGACAGAGAACACAGATTAATATTAACACACTCACTGACACACTGTGTACATCATGACCCACAGTCAGATAAACACTGTGAAGTGTAAAACACTCCCACTGTCCTCAGTAATATTAACACACTGACAGAGAACACAGATTAATATTAACACACTCACTGACACACTGTGTATATCATGACCCACAGTCAGATACACCCGGTGAAGTGTAAAACACCCCCACTGTCCTCAGTAATATTAACACACTGACAGAGAACACAGATTAATATTAACACACTCACTGACACACTGTGTACATCATGACCCACAGTCAGATACACCCTGTGAAGTGTAAAACACCCCCACTGTCCTCAGGAATATTAACACACTGACAGAGAACGCAGATTAATATTAACACACTCACTGACACACTGTGTATATCATGACCCACAGTCAGATACACCCTGTGAAGTGTAAAACACCCCCACTGTCCTCAGTAATATTAACACACTGACAGAGAAGACAGATTAATATTAACACACTCACTGACACACTGTGTATATCATGACCCACAGTCAGATACACCCTGTGAAGTGTAAAACACCCCCACTGTCCTCAGTAATATTAACACACTGACAGAGAACACAGATTAATATTAACACACTCACTGACACTCTGTGTATATCATCACCCACAGTCAGATACACCCTGTGAAGTGTAAAACACCCCCATTGTCCTCAGTAATATTAACACACTGACAGAGAACACAGATTAATATTAACACACTCACTGACACACTGTGTATATCATCACCCACAGTCAGATACACCCGGTGAAGTGTAAAACACCCCCACTGTCCTCAGCAATATTAACACACTGACAGAGAACACAGATTAATATTAACACACTCACTGACACACTGTGTACATCATGACTCACAGTAAGATAAACCCTGTGAAGTGTAAAACACCCCCACTGTCCTCAGGGATATTAACACACTGACAGAGAACACAGATTAATATTAACACACTCACTGACACACTGTGTATATCATGACCCACAGTCAGATACACCCTGTGAAGTGTAAAACACCCCCACTGTCCTCAGGAATATTAACACCTGACAGAGAACACAGATTAATATTAACACACTCACTGACACACTGTGTATATCATGACCCACAGTCAGATACACCCTGTGAAGTGTAAAACACCCCCACTGTCCTCAGCAATATTAACACACTGACAGAGAACACAGATTAATATTAACACACTCACTGACACACTGTGTACATCATGACTCACAGTAAGATAAACCCTGTGAAGTGTAAAACACCCCCACTGTCCTCAGTAATATTAACACACTGACAGAGAACACAGATTAATATTAACACACTCACTGACACACTGTGTACATCATGACTCACAGTAAGATAAACCCTGTGAAGTGTAAAACACCCCCACTGTCCTCAGTAATATTAACACACTGACAGAGAACACAGATTAATATTAACACACTCACTGACACACTGTGTATATCATGACCCACAGTCAGATAAACCCTGTGAAGTGTAAAACACCCCCACTGTCCTCAGGAATATTAACACACTGACAGAGAACACAGATTAATATTAACACTCTCACTGACACACTGTGTATATCATGACCCACAGTCAGATACACCCTGTGAAGTGTAAAACACCCCCACTGTCCTCAGGAATATTAACACACTGACAGAGAACACGGATTAATATTAACACTCTCACTGACACACTGTGTATATCATGACCCACAGTCAGATACACCCTGTGAAGTGTAAAACACCCCCACTGTCCTCAGCAATATTAACACACTGACAGAGAACACAGATTAATATTAACACACTCACTGACACACTGTGTATATCATGACCCACAGTCAGATACACCCTGTGAAGTGTAAAACACCCCCACTGTCCTCAGTAATATTAACACACTGACAGAGGACACAGATTAATATTAACACACTCACTGACACACTGTGTATATCATGACCCACAGTCAGATACACCCGGTGAAGTGTAAAACATCCCCACTGTCCTCAGGAATATTAACACACTGACAGAGAACACAGATTAATATTAACACACTCACTGACACACTGTGTATATCATGATCCACAGTCAGATACACCCTGTGAAGTGTAAAACACCCCCACTGTCCTCAGTAATATTAACACACTGACAGAGAACACAGATTAATATTTACACACTCACTGACACACTGTGTACATCATGACTCACAGTAAGATAAACCCTGTGAAGTGTAAAACACCCCCACTGTCCTCAGGGATATTAACACCTGACAGAGAACACAGATTAATATTAACACACTCACTGACACACTGTGTATATCATGACCCACAGTCAGATACACCCTGTGAAGTGTAAAACACCCCCACTGTCCTCAGTAATATTAACACACTGACAGAGAACACAGATTAATATTAACACACTCACTGACACACTGTGTATATCATGACCCACAGTCAGATACACCCGGTGAAGTGTAAAACATCCCCACTGTCCTCAGGAATATTAACACACTGACAGAGAACACAGATTAATATTAACACACTCACTGACACATTGTGTATATCATGACCCACAGTCAGATACACCCTGTGAAGTGTAAAACACCCCCACTGTCCTCAGCAATATTAACACACTGACAGAGAACACAGATTAATATTAACACACTCACTGACACACTGTGTACGTCATGACTCACAGTAAGATAAACCCTGTGAAGTGTAAAACACCCCCACTGTCTTCAGTAATATTAACACACTGACAGAGAACACAGATTAATATTAACACACTCACTGACACACTGTGTATATCATGACCCACAGTCAGATACACCCTGTGAAGTGTAAAACACCCCCACTGTCCTCAGGAATATTAACACACTGACAGAGAACACAGATTAATATTAACACACTCACTGACACACTGTGTACATCATGACCCACAGTCAGATACACCCTGTGAAGTGTAAAACATCCCCACTGTCCTCAGGAATATTAACACACTGACAGAGAACACAGATTAATATTAACACACTCACTGACACACTGTGTATATCATGACCCAGAGTCAGATACACCCTGTGAAGTGTAAAACACCCCCACTGTCCTCAGGAATATTAACACACTGACAGAGAACACAGATTAATATTAACACTCTCACTGACACACTGTGTACATCATGACCCACAGTCAGATAAACCCTGTGAAGTGTAATACACCCCACTGTCCTCAGTAATATTAACACACTGACAGAGAACACAGATTAATATTAACACACTCACTGACACACTGTGTATATCATGACTCACAGTCAGATACACCCTGTGAAGTGTAAAACACCCCCACTGTCCTCAGTAATATTAACACACTGACAGAGAACACAGATTAATATTAACACACTCACTGACACACTGTGTATATCATGACCCACAGTCAGATACACCCTGTGAAGTGTAAAACATCCCCACTGTCCTCAGTAATATTAACACACTGACAGAGAACACAGATTAATATTAACACACTCACTGACACACTGTGTACATCATGACCCACAGTCAGATACACCCTGTGAAGTGTAAAACACCCCCACTGTCCTCAGTAATATTAACACACTGACAGAGAACACAGATTAATATTAACACACTCACTGACACACTGTGTATATCATGACCCACAGTCAGATACACCCTGTGAAGTGTAAAACACCCCCACTGTCCTCAGTAATATTAACACACTGACAGAGAACACAGGTTAATATTAACACACTCACTGACAAACTGTGTATATCATGACCCACAGTCAGATAAACCCTGTGAAGTGTAAAACACCACCACTGTCCTCAGGAATATTAACACACTGACAGAGAACACAGATTAATATTAACACACTCACTGACACACTGTGTATGTCATGACCCACAGTCAGATACACCCTGTGAAGTGTAAAACACCCCCACTGTCCTCAGATATATTAACACACTGACAGAGAACACAGATTAATATTAACACACTCACTGACACACTGTGTATATCATGACCCACAGTCAGATACACCCTGTGAAGTGTAAAACACCCCCACTGTCCTCAGTAATATTAACACACTGACAGAGAACACAGATTAATATTAACACACTCACTGACACACTGTGTACATCATGACCCACAGTCAGATACCCCCTGTGAAGTGTAAAACACCCCCACTGTCCTCAGTAATATTAATACACTGACAGAGAACACAGATTAATATTAACACACTCACTGACACACTGTGTACATCATGACCCACAGTCAGATACACCCTGTGAAGTGTAAAACACCCCCACTGTCCTCAGTAATATTAACACACTGACAGAGAACACAGATTAATATTAACACACTCACTGACACACTGTGTATATCATGACCCACAGTCAGATACACCCTGTGAAGTGTAAAACACCCCCACTGTCCTCAGTAATATTAACACACTGACAGAGAACACAGATTAATATTAACACACTCACTGACAGACTGTGTATATCATGACCCACAGTCAGATACACCCTGTGAAGTGTAAAACACCCCCACTGTCCTCAGCAATATTAACACACTGACAGAGAACACAGATTAATATTAACACACTCACTGACACACTGTGTATATCATGACCCACAGTCAGATACACCCTGTGAAGTGTAAAACACCCCCACTGTCATCAGTAATATTAACACACTGACAGAGAACACAGATTAATATTAACACACTCACTGACACACTGTGTATATCATGACCCACAGTCAGATACACCCTGTGAAGTGTAAAACACCCCCACTGTCCTCAGTAATATTAACACACTGACAGAGAACACAGATTAATATTAACACACTCACTGACACACTGTGTATATCATGACCCACAGTCAGATACACCCTGTGAAGTGTAAAACACCCCCACTGTCCTCTGCAATATTAACACACTGACAGAGAACACAGATTAATATTAACACACTCACTGACACACTGTGTACATCATGACCCACAGTCAGATACACCCTGTGAAGTGTAAAACATCCCCACTGTCCTCAGGAATATTAACACACTGACAGAGAACACAGATTAATATTAACACACTCACTGACACACTGTGTACATCATGACCCACAGTCAGATACACCCTGTGAAGTGTAAAACACCCCCAATGTCCTCAGTAATATTAACACACTGACAGAGAACACAGATTAATATTAACACACTCACTGACACACTGTGTATATCATGACCCACAGTCAGATACACCCTGTGAAGTGTAAAACACCCCCACTGTCCTCAGTAATATTAACACACTGACAGAGAACACAGATTAATATTAACACACTCACTGACACACTATGTATATCATGACCCGCAGTCAGATACACCCTATGAAGTGTAAAACACCACCACTGTCCTCAGCAATATTAACACACTGACAGAGAACACAGATTAATATTAACACACTCACTGACACACTGTGTACATCATGACCCACAGTCAGATACACCCTGTGAAGTGTAAAACACCCCCACTGTCCTCAGTAATATTAACACACTGACAGAGAACACAGATTAATATTAACACACTCACTGACACACTGTGTATATCATGACCCACAGTCAGATACACCCTGTGAAGTGTAAAACACCCCCACTGTCCTCAGTAATATTAACACACTGACAGAGAACACAGATTAATATTAACACACTCACTGACACACTGTGTATATCATGACCCACAGTCAGATACACCCTGTGAAGTGTAAAACACCCCCACTGTCCTCAGCAATATTAACACACTGACAGAGAACACAGATTAATATTAACACACTCACTGACACACTGTGTATATCATGACCCACAGTCAGATACACCCTGTGAAGTGTAAAACACCCCCACTGTCCTCAGTAATATTAACACACTGACAGAGAACACAGATTAATATTAACACACTCACTGACACACTGTGTATATCATGACCCACAGTCAGATACACCCTGTGAAGTGTAAAACACCCCCACTGTCCTCAGTAATATTAACACACTGACAGAGAACACAGATTAATATTAACACACTCACTGACACACTGTGTATATCATGACCCACAGTCAGATACACCCTGTGAAGTGTAAAACACCCCCACTGTCCTCTGCAATATTAACACACTGACAGAGAACACAGATTAATATTAACACACTCACTGACACACTGTGTACATCATGACCCACAGTCAGATACACCCTGTGAAGTGTAAAACATCCCCACTGTCCTCAGGAATATTAACACACTGACAGAGAACACAGATTAATATTAACACACTCACTGACACACTGTCTACATCATGACCCACAGTCAGATACACCCTGTGAAGTGTAAAACACCCCCAATGTCCTCAGTAATATTAACACACTGACAGAGAACACAGATTAATATTAACACACTCACTGACACACTGTGTATATCATGACCCACAGTCAGATACACCCTGTGAAGTGTAAAACACCCCCACTGTCCTCAGTAATATTAACACACTGACAGAGAACACAGATTAATATTAACACACTCACTGACACACTATGTATATCATGACCCGCAGTCAGATACACCCTATGAAGTGTAAAACACCACCACTGTCCTCAGCAATATTAACACACTGACAGAGAACACAGATTAATATTAACACACTCACTGACACACTGTGTATATCATGACTCACAGTCAGATACACCCTGTGAAGTGTAAAACACCCCCACTGTCCTCAGTAATATTAACACACTGACAGAGAACACAGATTAATATTAACACACTCACTGACACACTGTGTATATCATGACCCACAGTCAGATACACCCTGTGAAGTGTAAAACACCCCCACTGTCCTCAGCAATATTAACACACTGACAGAGAATACAGATTAATATTAACACACTCACTGACACACTGTGTACATCATGACCCACTGTCAGATAAACCCTGTGAAGTGTAAAACACCCCCACTGTCCTCAGGAATATTAACATACTGACAGAGAACACAGATTAATATTAACACACTCACTGACACACTGTGTATATCATGACCCACAGTCAGATACACCCTGTGAAGTGTAAAACACCCCCACTGTCCTCAGTAATATTAACACACTGACAGAGAACACAGATTAATATTAACACACTCACTGACACACTGTGTCTATCATGACCCACAGTCAGATACACCCTGTGAAGTGTAAAACACCCCCACTGTCCTCAGTAATATTAACACCTGACAGAGAACACAGATTAATATTAACACACTCACTGACACACTGTGTATATCATGACCCACAGTCAGATACACCCTGTGAAGTGTAAAACACCCCTACTGTCCTCAGTAATATTAACACACTGACAGAGAACACAGATTAATATTAACACACTCACTGACACACTGTGTACATCATGACCCACAGTCAGATACACCCTGTGAAGTGTAAAACACCCCCACTGTCCTCAGTAATATTAACACACTGACAGAGAACACAGATTAATATTAACACACTCACTGACACACTGTGTATATCATGACCCACAGTCAGATACACCCTGTGAAGTGTAAAACACCCCCACTGTCCTCAGGAATATTAACACACTGACAGAGAACACAGATTAATATTAACACACTCACTGACACACTGTGTATATCATGACCCACAAGCAGATACACCCTGTGAAGTGTAAAACACCCCCACTGTCCTCAGTAATATTAACGCATTGACAGAGAACACAGATTAATATTAACACACTCACTGACAAGCTGTGTATATCATGACCCACAGTCAGATACACCCTGTGAAGTGTAAAACACCCCCACTGTCCTCAGTAATATTAACACACTGACAGAGAACACAGATTAATAATAACACACTCACTGACACACTGTGTACATCATGACCCACAGTCAGATAAACCCTGTGAAGTGTAAAACACCCCCACTGTCCTCAGTAATATTAACACCTGACAGAGAACACAGATTAATATTAACACACTCACTGACACACTGTGTATATCATGACCCACAGTCAGATAAACCCTGTGAAGTGTAAAACACCCCCACTGTCCTCAGTAATATTAATACCTGACAGAGAACACAGATTAATATTAACACACTCACTGACACACTGTGTATATCATGACCCACAGTCAGATACACCCTGTGAAGTGTAAAACACCCCCACTGTCCTCAGTAATATTAACACATTGACAGAGAACACAGATTAATATTAACACACTCACTGACACACTGTGTATATCATGACCCACAGCCAGATACACCCTGTGAAGTGTAAAACACCCACACTGTCCTCAGGAATATTAACACACTGACAGAGTACACAGATTAATATTAACACACTCACTGACACACTGTGTACATCATGACCCACAGTCAGATACACCCTGTGAAGTGTAAAACACCCCCACTGTCCTCAGCAATATTAACACACTGACAGAGAACACAGATTAATATTAACACACTCACTGACACACTGTGTATATCATGACCCACAGTCAGATACACCCGGTGAAGTGTAAAACACCCCCACTGTCCTCAGTAATATTAACACCTGACAGAGAACACAGATTAATATTAACACACTCACTGACACACTGTGTATATCATGACCCACAGTCAGATACACCCTGTGAAGTGTAAAACACCCCCACTGTCCTCAGTAATATTAACACATTGACAGAGAACACAGATTAATATTAACACACTCACTGACACACTGTGTATATCATGACCCACAGCCAGATACACCCTGTGAAGTGTAAAACACCCACACTGTCCTCAGGAATATTAACACACTGACAGAGTACACAGATTAATATTAACACACTCACTGACACACTGTGTACATCATGACCCACAGTCAGATACACCCTGTGAAGTGTAAAACACCCCCACTGTCCTCAGGAATATTAACACACTGACAGAGAACACAGATTAATATTAACACACTCACTGACACAGTGTACATCATGACCCACAGTCAGATAAACCCTGTGAAGTGTAAAACATCCCCACTGTCCTCAGGAATATTAACACACTGACAGAGAACACAGATTAATATTAACACACTCACTGACACACTGTGTATATCATGACCCACAGTCAGATACACCCTGTGAAGTGTAAAACACCCCCACTGTCCTCAGCAATATTAGCACACTGACAGAGAACACAGATTAATATTAACACACTCACTGACACACTGTGTATATCATGACCCACAGTCAGATAAACCCTGTGAAGTGTAAAACATCCCCACTGTCCTCAGTAATATTAACACACTGACAGAGAACACAGATTAATATTAACACACTCACTGACACACTGTGTATATCATGACACACAGTCAGATACACCATGTGAAGTGTAAAACATCCCCACTGTCCTCAGTAATATTAACACACTGACAGAGAACACAGATTAATATTAACACACTCACTGAAACACTGTGTATATCATGACCCACAGCCAGATACACCCTGTGAAGTGTAAAACACCCCCACTGTCCTCAGCAATATTAACACACTGACAGAGAACACAGATTAATATTAACACACTCACTGACACATTGTGTATATCATGACCCACAGTCAGATACACCCTGTGAAGTGTAAAACATCCCCACTGTCCTCAGTAATATTAACACACTGACAGAGAACACAGATTAATATTAACACACTCACTGACACACTGTGTATATCATGACCCACAGTCAGATACACCCTGTGAAGTGTAAAACACCCCCACTGTCCTCAGTAATATTAACACACTGACAGAGAACACAGATTAATATTAACACACTCACTGACACACTGTGTATATCATGACCCACAGTCAGATACACCCTGTGAAGTGTAAAACACCCCCACTGTCCTCAGTAATATTAACACATTGACAGAGAACACAGATTAATATTAACACACTCACTGACACACTGTGTGTATCATGACCCACAGTCAGATACACCCTGTGAAGTGTAAAACATCCCCACTGTAATCAGTAATATTAACACCTGACAGAGAACACAGATTAATATTAACACACTCACTGACACACTGTGTACATCATGACCCACAGTCAGATACACCCTGTGAAGTGTAAAACACCCCCACTGTCCTCAGCAATATTAACACACTGACAGAGAACACAGATTAATATTAACACACTCACTGACACACTGTGTATATCATGACCCACAGTCAGATACACCCGGTGAAGTGTAAAACACCCCCACTGTCCTCAGGAATATTAACACACTGACAGAGAACACAGATTAATATTAACACACTCACTGACACACTGTGTATATCATGACCCACAGTCAGATACACCCTGTGAAGTGTAAAACACCCCCACTGTCCTCAGTAATATTAACACACTGACAGAGAACACAGATTAATATTAACACACTCACTGACACACTGTGTATATCATGACTCACAGTCAGATAAACCCAGTGAAGTGTAAAACACCCCCACTGTCCTCAGGAATATCAACACACTGACAGAGAACACAGATTAATATTAACACACTCACTGACACACTGTGTATACCATGACTCACAGTCAGATACACCCTGTGAAGTGTAAAACACGCCCGCTGTCCTCAGTAATATTAACACACTGACAGAGAACACAGATTAATATTAACACTCTCACTGACACACTGTGTACATCATGACTCACAGTCAGATACACCCTGTGAAGTGTAAAACATCCCCACTGTCCTCAGTAATATTAACACACTGACAGAGAACACAGATTAATATTAACACACTCACTGACACACTGTGTATATCATGACCCACAGTCAGATACACCCTGTGAAGTGTAAAACAACCTCACTGTCCTCAGCAATATTAACACACTGACAGAGAACACAGATTAATATTAACACACTCACTGACACACTGTGTATATCATGACCCACAGTCAGATACACCCTGTGAAGTGTAAAACACCCCCACTGTCCTCAGTAATATGAACACACTGACAGAGAACACAGATTAATATTAGCACACTCACTGACACACTGTGTACATCATGACCCACAGTCAGATACACCCTGTGAAGTGTAAAACACCCCCACTGTCCTCAGTAATATTAACACACTGACAGAGAACACAGATTAATATTAACACACTCACTGACACACTGTGTACATCATGACCCACAGTCAGATACACCCTGTGAAGTGTAAAACATCCTCACTGTCCTAAGCAATATTAACACACTGACAGAGAACACAGATTAATATTAACACACTCACTGACACACTGTGTATATCATGACCCACAGTCAGATACACCCTGTGAAGTGTAAAACACCCCCACTGTCCTCAGTAATATGAACACACTGACAGAGAACACAGATTAATATTAACACACTCACTGACACACTGTGTACATCATGACCCACAGTCAGATACACCCTGTGAAGTGTAAAACACCCCCACTGTCCTCAGTAATATTAACACACTGACAGAGAACACAGATTAATATTAACACACTCACTGACACACTGTGTACATCATGACCCACAGTCAGATACACCCTGTGAAGTGTAAAACACCCCACTGTCCTCAGCAATATTAACACACTGACAGAGAACACAGATTAATATTAACACACTCACTGACACATTGTGTATATCATGACCCACAGTCAGATACACCCTGTGAAGTGTAAAACATCCCCACTGTCCTCAGTAATATTAACACACTGACAGAGAACACAGATTAATATTAACACACTCACTGACACACTGTGTATATCATGACCCACAGTCAGATACACCCTGTGAAGTGTAAAACACCCCCACTGTCCTCAGTAATATTAACACACTGACAGAGAACACAGATTAATATTAACACACTCACTGACACACTGTGTATATCATGACCCACAGTCAGATACACCCTGTGAAGTGTAAAACACCCCCACTGTCCTCAGTAATATTAACACATTGACAGAGAACACAGATTAATATTAACACACTCACTGACACACTGTGTGTATCATGACCCACAGTCAGATACACCCTGTGAAGTGTAAAACATCCCCACTGTAATCAGTAATATTAACACCTGACAGAGAACACAGATTAATATTAACACACTCACTGACACACTGTGTACATCATGACCCACAGTCAGATACACCCTGTGAAGTGTAAAACACCCCCACTGTCCTCAGCAATATTAACACACTGACAGAGAACACAGATTAATATTAACACACTCACTGACACACTGTGTATATCATGACCCACAGTCAGATACACCCGGTGAAGTGTAAAACACCCCCACTGTCCTCAGGAATATTAACACACTGACAGAGAACACAGATTAATATTAACACACTCACTGACACACTGTGTATATCATGACCCACAGTCAGATACACCCTGTGAAGTGTAAAACACCCCCACTGTCCTCAGTAATATTAACACACTGACAGAGAACACAGATTAATATTAACACACTCACTGACACACTGTGTATATCATGACTCACAGTCAGATAAACCCAGTGAAGTGTAAAACACCCCCACTGTCCTCAGGAATATCAACACACTGACAGAGAACACAGATTAATATTAACACACTCACTGACACACTGTGTATACCATGACTCACAGTCAGATACACCCTGTGAAGTGTAAAACACGCCCGCTGTCCTCAGTAATATTAACACACTGACAGAGAACACAGATTAATATTAACACTCTCACTGACACACTGTGTACATCATGACTCACAGTCAGATACACCCTGTGAAGTGTAAAACATCCCCACTGTCCTCAGTAATATTAACACACTGACAGAGAACACAGATTAATATTAACACACTCACTGACACACTGTGTATATCATGACCCACAGTCAGATCCACCCTGTGAAGTGTAAAACATCCTCACTGTCCTCAGCAATATTAACACACTGACAGAGAACACAGATTAATATTAACACACTCACTGACACACTGTGTATATCATGACCCACAGTCAGATACACCCTGTGAAGTGTAAAACACCCCCACTGTCCTCAGTAATATGAACACACTGACAGAGAACACAGATTAATATTAACACACTCACTGACACACTGTGTACATCATGACCCACAGTCAGATACACCCTGTGAAGTGTAAAACACCCCCACTGTCCTCAGTAATATTAACACACTGACAGAGAACACAGATTAATATTAACACACTCACTGACACACTGTGTACATCATGACCCACAGTCAGATACACCCTCTGAAGTGTAAAACACCCCACTGTCCTCAGGAATATTAACACACTGACAGAGAACACAGATTAATATTAACACACTCACTGACACACTGTGTATATCATGACCCACAGTCAGATACACCCTGTGAAGTGTAAAACACCCCCACTGTCCTCAGTAATATTAACACACTGACAGAGAAAACAGATTAATATTAACACACTCACTGACACACTGTGTATATCACGACCCACAGTCAGATACACCCTGTGAAGTGTAAAACACCCCCACTGTCCTGGGTAATATTAACACACTGAAAGAGAACACAGATTAATATTAACACACTCACTGACACACTGTGTACATCATGACCCACAGTCAGATACACCCTGTAAAGTGTAAAACACCCCCACTGTCCTCAGGAATATTAACACACTGACAGAGTACACAGATTAATATTAACACACTCACTGACACACTGTGTATATCATGACCCACAGTCAGATACACCCTGTGAAGTGTAAAACACCCCCACAGTCCTCAGTAATATTAACACACTGACAGAGAACACAGATTAATATTAACACACTCACTGACACACTGTGTACATCATGACCCAGAGTCAGATACACCCTGTGAAGTGTAAAACACCCCCACTGTCCTCAGGAATATTAACACACTGACAGAGAACACAGATTAATATTAACACACTCACTGACACACTGTGTATATCATGACCCACAGTCAGATACACCCTGTGAAGTGTAAAACACCCCCACTGTCCTCAGGAATATTAACACACTGACAGAGAACACAGATTAATATTAACACACTCACTGACACACTGTGTATATCATGACCCACAGTCAGATACACCCTGTGAAGTGTAAAACACCCCCACTGTCCTCAGGAATATTAACACACTGACAGAGTACACAGATTAATATTAACACACTCACTGACACACTGTGTATATCATGACCCACAGTCAGATACACCCTGTGAAGTGTAAAACATCACCACTGTCCTCAGTAATATTAACACACTGACAGAGAACACAGATTAATCTTAACACACTCACTGACACACTGTGTATATCATGACCCACAGTCAGATACACCCTGTGAAGTGTAAAACACCCCCACTGTCCTCAGTAATATTAACACACTGACAGAGAACACAGATTAATATTAACACACTCACTGACAAACTGTGTATATCATGACCCACAGTCAGATACACCCTGTGAAGTGTAAAACATCCCCACTGTCCTCAGGAATATTAACACACTGACAGAGTACACAGATTAATATTAACACACTCACTGACACACTGTGTATATCATGACCCACAGTCAGATACACCCTGTGAAGTGTAAAACATCACCACTGTCCTCAGTAATATTAACACACTGACAGAGAACACAGATTAATCTTAACACACTCACTGACACACTGTGTATATCATGACCCACAGTCAGATACACCCTGTGAAGTGTAAAACACCCCCACTGTCCTCAGTAATATTAACACACTGACAGAGAACACAGATTAATATTAACACACTCACTGACACACTGTGTACATCATGACCCAGAGTCAGATACACCCTGTGAAGTGTAAAACACCCCCACTGTCCTCAGGAATGTTAACACACTGACAGAGAACACAGATTAATATTAACACACTCACTGACACACTGTGTATATCATGACCCACAGTCAGATACACCCTGTGAAGTGTAAAACACCCCCACTGTCCTCAGGAATATTAACACACTGACAGAGAACACAGATTAATATTAACACACTCACTGACACACTGTGTATATCATGACCCACAGTCAGATACACCCTGTGAAGTGTAAAACACCCCCACTGTCCTCAGGAATATTAACACACTGACAGAGTACACAGATTAATATTAACACACTCACTGACACACTGTGTATATCATGACCCACAGTCAGATACACCCTGTGAAGTGTAAAACATCACCACTGTCCTCAGTAATATTAACACACTGACAGAGAACACAGATTAATCTTAACACACTCACTGACACACTGTGTATATCATGACCCACAGTCAGATACACCCTGTGAAGTGTAAAACACCCCCACTGTCCTCAGTAATATTAACACACTGACAGAGAACACAGATTAATATTAACACACTCACTGACAAACTGTGTATATCATGACCCACAGTCAGATACACCCTGTGAAGTGTAAAACATCCCCACTGTCCTCAGGAATATTAACACACTGACAGAGTACACAGATTAATATTAACACACTCACTGACACACTGTGTATATCATGACCCACAGTCAGATACACCCTGTGAAGTGTAAAACATCACCACTGTCCTCAGTAATATTAACACACTGACAGAGAACACAGATTAATCTTAACACACTCACTGACACACTGTGTATATCATGACCCACAGTCAGATACACCCTGTGAAGTGTAAAACACCCCCACTGTCCTCAGTAATATTAACACACTGACAGAGAACACAGATTAATATTAACACACTCACTGACACACTGTGTACATCATGACCCAGAGTCAGATACACCCTGTGAAGTGTAAAACATCCTCACTGTCCTCAGGAATATTAACACACTGACAGAGAACACAGATTAATATTAACACACTCACTGACACACTGTGTATATCATGACCCACAGTCAGATAAACCCTGTGAAGTGTAAAACATCCCCACTGTCCTCAGGAATATTAACACACTGACAGAGAACACAGATTAATATTAACACACTCACTGACACACTGTGTACATCATGACCCACAGTCAGATACACCCTGTGAAGTGTAAAACACCCCCACTGTCCTCAGGAATATTAACTCACTGACAGAGAACACAGATTAATATTAACACACTCACTGACACACTGTGTACATCATGACCCACAGTCAGATACACCCTGTGAAGAGTAAAACACCCCCACTGTCCTCAGTAATATTAACACACTGACAGAGAACACAGATTAATATTAACACTCTCACTGACACACTGTGTACATCATGACCCACAGTCAGATACACCCTGTGAAGTGTAAAACACCCCCACTGTCCTCAGGAATATTAACACAGTGACAGAGAACACAGATTAATATTAACACTCCCACTGACACACTGTGTATATCATGACCCACAGTCAGATGCACCCTGTGAAGTGTAAAACACCCCCACTGTCCTCAGGAATATTAACACACTGACAGAGAACACAGATTAATATTAACACTCTCACTGACACACTGTGGATATCATGACCCACTGTCAGATACACCCTGTGAAGTGTAAAACACCCCCACTGTCCTCAGTAATATTAACACACTGACAGAGAACACAGATTAATATTAACACACTCACTGACACACTGTGTACATCATGACCCACAGTCAGATACACCCGGTGAAGTGTAAAACACCCCCACTGTCCTCAGGAATATTAACACACTGACAGAGAACACAGATTAATATTAACACACTCACTGACACACTGTGTATATCATGACCCACAGTCAGATACACCCTGTGAAGTGTAAAACACCCCCACTGTCCTCAGTAATATTAACACACTGACAGAGAACACAGATTAATATTAACACACTCACTGACACACTGTGTACATCATGACCCACAGTCAGATACACCCTGTGAAGTGTAAAACATCCCCACTGTCCTCAGTAATATTAACACACTGACAGAGAACACAGATTAATATTAACACACTCACTGACACACTTTGTATATCATGACCCACAGTCAGATACACCTTGTGAAGTGTAAAACACCCCCACTGTCCTCAGGAATATTAAAACACTGACAGAGAACACAGATTAATATTAACACACTCACTGACACACTGTGTATATCATGACCCACAGTCAGATACACCCGGTGAAGTGTAAAACACCCCCACTGTCCTCAGGAATATTAACACACTGACAGAGAACACAGATTAATATTAACACACTCACTGACACACTGTGTATATCATGACCCACAGTCAGATACACCCTGTGAAGTGTAAAACACCCCCACTGTCCTCAGCAATATTAACACACTGACAGAGAACACAGATTAATATTAACACACTCACTGACACACTGTGTATATCATGACCCACAGTCAGATACACCCAGTGAAGTGTAAAACACCCCCACTGTCCTCAGTAATATTAACACACTGACAGAGAACACAGATTAATATTAACACACTCACTGACACACTGTGTATATCATGACCCACAGTCAGATACACCCTGTGAAGTGTAAAACACCCCCACTGTCCTCAGTAATATTAACACGCTGACAGAGAACACAGATTAATATTAACACACTCACTGACACACTGTGTATATCATGACCCACAGTCAGATACACCCTGTGAAGTGTAAAACACCCCCACTGTCCTCATTAATATTAACACACTGACAGAGAACACAGATTAATATTAACACACTCACTGACACACTGTGTATATCATGACCCACAGTCAGATACACCCTGTGAAGTGTAAAACACCCCCACTGTCCTCAGTAATATTAACACACTGACAGAGAACACAGATTAATATTAACACACTCACTGACACACTGTGTATATCATGACCCACAGTCAGATACACCCTGTGAAGTGTAAAACACCCCCACTGTCCTCAGTAATATTAACACGCTGACTGAGAACACAGATTAATATTAACACACTCACTGACACACTGTGTATATCATGACCCACAGTCAGATACACCCTGTGAAGTGTAAAACACCCCCACTGTCCTCATTAATATTAACACACTGACAGAGAACACAGATTAATATTAACACACTCACTGACACACTGTGTATATCATGACCCACAGTCAGATACACCCTGTGAAGTGTAAAACACCCCCACTGTCCTCAGTAATATTAACACACTGACAGAGAACACAGATTAATATTAACACACTCACTGACACACTGTGTACATCATGACCCACAGTCAGATACACCCTGTGAAGTGTAAAACACCCCCACTGTCCTCAGCAATATCAACACACTGACAGAGTACACAGATTAATATTAACACACTCACTGACACACTGTGTACATCATGACCCACAGTCAGATACACCCTGTGAAGTGTAAAACACCCCCACTGTCCTCAGTAATATTAACACCTGACAGAGAACACAGATTAATATTAACACACTCACTGACACACTGTGTACATCATGACCCACAGTCAGATACACCCTGTGAAGTGTAAAACACCCCCACTGTCCTCAGGAATATTAACACACTGACAGAGAACACAGATTAATATTAACACACTCACTGACACACTGTGTATATCATGACCCACAGTCAGATACACCCGGTGAAGTGTAAAACACCCCCACTGTCCTCAGGAATATTAACACACTGACAGAGAACACAGATTAATATTAACACACTCACTGACACACTGTGTATATCATGACCCACAGTCAGATACACCCTGTGAAGTGTAAAACACCCCCACTGTCCTCAGTAATATTAACACACTGACAGAGAACACAGATTAATATTAACACACTCACTGACACACTGTGTATATCATGACTCACAGTCAGATAAACCCAGTGAAGTGTAAAACACCCCCACTGTCCTCAGGAATATCAACAGACTGACAGAGAACACATATTAATATTAACACACTCACTGACACACTGTGTATACCATGACTCACAGTCAGATACACCCTGTGAAGTGTAAAACACGCCCGCTGTCCTCAGTAATATTAACACACTGACAGAGAACACAGATTAATATTAACACTCTCACTGACACACTGTGTACATCATGACTCACAGTCAGATACACCCTGTGAAGTGTAAAACACCCCCACTGTCCTCAGTAATATTAACACACTGACAGAGAACACAGATTAATATTAACACACTCACTGACACACTGTGTATATCATGACCCACAGTCAGATACACCCTGTGAAGTGTAAAACATCCTCACTGTCCTCATCAATATTAACACACTGACAGAGAACACAGATTAATATTAACACACTCACTGACACACTGTGTATATCATGACCCACAGTCAGATACACCCTGTGAAGTGTAAAACACCCCCACTGTCCTCAGTAATATGAACACACTGACAGAGAACACAGATTAATATTAACACACTCACTGACACACTGTGTACATCATGACCCACAGTCAGATACACCCTGTGAAGTGTAAAACACCCCACTGTCCTCAGGAATATTAACACACTGACAGAGAACACAGATTAATATTAACACACTCACTGACACACTGTGTACATCATGACCCACAGTCAGATACACCCTCTGAAGTGTAAAACACCCCACTGTCCTCAGTAATATTAACACACTGACAGAGAACTCAGATTAATATTAACACACTCACTGACACACTGTGTATATCATGACCCACTGTCAGATACACCCTGTGAAGTGTAAAACACCCCCACTGTCCTCAGGAATATTAACACACTGACAGAGAACACAGATTAATATTAACACACTCACTGACACACTGTGTACACCATGACCCACAGTCAGATACACCCTGTGAAGTGTAAAACACCCCCACTGTCCTCAGTAATATTAACACACTGACAGAGAACACAGATTAATATTAACACACTCACTGACACACTGTGTACATCATGACCCACAGTCAGATACACCCTGTGAAGTGTAAAACACCCCACTGTCCTCAGGAATATTAACACACTGACAGAGAACACAGATTAATATTAACACACTCACTGACACACTGTGTATATCATGACCCACAGTCAGATAAACCCTGTGAAGTGTAAAACACCCCCACTGTCCTCAGTAATATTAACACACTGACAGAGAAAACAGATTAATATTAACACACTCACTGACACACTGTGTATATCATGACCCACAATCAGATACACCCTGTGAAGTGTAAAACACCCCCACTGTCCTGGGTAATATTAACACACTGACAGAGAACACAGATTAATATTAACACACTCACTGACACACTGTGTACATCATGACCCACAGTCAGATACACCCTGTAAAGTGTAAAACACCCCCACTGTCCTCAGGAATATTAACACACTGACAGAGTACACAGATTAATATTAACACACTCACTGACACACTGTGTATATCATGACCCACAGTCAGATACACCCTGTGAAGTGTAAAACACCCCCACTGTCCTCAGTAATATTAACACACTGACAGAGAACACAGATTAATATTAACACACTCACTGACACACTGTGTACATCATGACCCAGAGTCAGATACACCCTGTGAAGAGTAAAACACCCCCACTGTCCTCAGGAATATTAACACACTGACAGAGAACACAGATTAATATTAACACACTCACTGACACACTGTGTATATCATGACCCACAGTCAGATACACCCTGTGAAGTGTAAAACACCCCCACTGTCCTCAGGAATATTAACACACTGACAGAGAACACAGATTAATATTAACACACTCACTGACACACTGTGTATATCATGACCCACAGTCAGATACACCCTGTGAAGTGTAAAACACCCCCGCTGTCCTCAGGAATATTAACACACTGACAGAGAACACAGATTAATATTAACACACTCACTGACAAACTGTGTATATCATGACCCACAGTCAGATACACCCTGTGAAGTGTAAAACATCCCCACTGTCCTCAGGAATATTAACACACTGACAGAGTACACAGATTAATATTAACACACTCACTGACACACTGTGTATATCATGACCCACAGTCAGATACACCCTGTGAAGTGTAAAACACCCCCATTGTCCTCAGCAATATTAACACACTGACAGAGAACACAGATTAATATTAACACTCTCACTGAAACACTGTGTATATCATGACCCACAGTCAGATACACCCTGTGAAGTGTAAAACACCCCCACTGTCCTCAGCAATATTAACACACTGACAGAGAACACAGATTAATATTAACACTCTCACTGACACACTGTGTATATCATGACCCACAGTCAGATATACCCTGTGAAGTGTAAAACACCCCCACTGTCCTCAGTAATATTAACACACTGACAGAGTACACAGATTAATATTAACACACTCACTGACACACTGTGTACATCATGACCCACAGTCAGATACACCCTGTGAAGTGTAAAACACCCCCACTGTCCTCAGCAATATTAACACACTGACAGAGAACACAGATTAATATTAACACTCTCACTGACACATTGTGTATATCATGACCCACAGTCAGATACACCCTGTGAAGTGTAAAACACCCCCACTGTCCTCAGTAATATTAACACACTGACAGAGAACACAGATTAATATTAACACACTCACTGACACACTGTGTATATCATGACCCACAGTCAGATACACCCTGTGAAGTGTAAAACATCACCACTGTCCTCAGTAATATTAACACACTGACAGAGAACACAGATTAATCTTAACACACTCACTGACACACTGTGTATATCATGACCCACAGTCAGATACACCCTGTGAAGTGTAAAACACCCCCACTGTCCTCAGTAATATTAACACACTGACAGAGAACACAGATTAATATTAACACACTCACTGACACACTGTGTACATCATGACCCAGAGTCAGATACACCCTGTGAAGTGTAAAACATCCTCACTGTCCTCAGGAATATTAACACACTGACAGAGAACACAGATTAATATTAACACACTCACTGACACACTGTGTATATCATGACCCACAGTCAGATAAACCCTGTGAAGTGTAAAACATCCCCACTGTCCTCAGGAATATTAACACACTGACAGAGAACACAGATTAATATTAACACACTCACTGACACACTGTGTACATCATGACCCACAGTCAGATACACCCTGTGAAGTGTAAAACACCCCCACTGTCCTCAGGAATATTAACTCACTGACAGAGAACACAGATTAATATTAACACACTCACTGACACACTGTGTACATCATGACCCACAGTCAGATACACCCTGTGAAGAGTAAAACACCCCCACTGTCCTCAGTAATATTAACACACTGACAGAGAACACAGATTAATATTAACACTCTCACTGACACACTGTGTACATCATGACCCACAGTCAGATACACCCTGTGAAGTGTAAAACACCCCCACTGTCCTCAGGAATATTAACACAGTGACAGAGAACACAGATTAATATTAACACTCCCACTGACACACTGTGTATATCATGACCCACAGTCAGATGCACCCTGTGAAGTGTAAAACACCCCCACTGTCCTCAGGAATATTAACACACTGACAGAGAACACAGATTAATATTAACACTCTCACTGACACACTGTGGATATCATGACCCACTGTCAGATACACCCTGTGAAGTGTAAAACACCCCCACTGTCCTCAGTAATATTAACACACTGACAGAGAACACAGATTAATATTAACACACTCACTGACACACTGTGTACATCATGACCCACAGTCAGATACACCCGGTGAAGTGTAAAACACCCCCACTGTCCTCAGGAATATTAACACACTGACAGAGAACACAGATTAATATTAACACACTCACTGACACACTGTGTATATCATGACCCACAGTCAGATACACCCTGTGAAGTGTAAAACACCCCCACTGTCCTCAGTAATATTAACACACTGACAGAGAACACAGATTAATATTAACACACTCACTGACACACTGTGTACATCATGACCCACAGTCAGATACACCCTGTGAAGTGTAAAACATCCCCACTGTCCTCAGTAATATTAACACACTGACAGAGAACACAGATTAATATTAACACACTCACTGACACACTTTGTATATCATGACCCACAGTCAGATACACCTTGTGAAGTGTAAAACACCCCCACTGTCCTCAGGAATATTAAAACACTGACAGAGAACACAGATTAATATTAACACACTCACTGACACACTGTGTATATCATGACCCACAGTCAGATACACCCGGTGAAGTGTAAAACACCCCCACTGTCCTCAGGAATATTAACACACTGACAGAGAACACAGATTAATATTAACACACTCACTGACACACTGTGTATATCATGACCCACAGTCAGATACACCCTGTGAAGTGTAAAACACCCCCACTGTCCTCAGCAATATTAACACACTGACAGAGAACACAGATTAATATTAACACACTCACTGACACACTGTGTATATCATGACCCACAGTCAGATACACCCAGTGAAGTGTAAAACACCCCCACTGTCCTCAGTAATATTAACACACTGACAGAGAACACAGATTAATATTAACACACTCACTGACACACTGTGTATATCATGACCCACAGTCAGATACACCCTGTGAAGTGTAAAACACCCCCACTGTCCTCAGTAATATTAACACGCTGACAGAGAACACAGATTAATATTAACACACTCACTGACACACTGTGTATATCATGACCCACAGTCAGATACACCCTGTGAAGTGTAAAACACCCCCACTGTCCTCATTAATATTAACACACTGACAGAGAACACAGATTAATATTAACACACTCACTGACACACTGTGTATATCATGACCCACAGTCAGATACACCCTGTGAAGTGTAAAACACCCCCACTGTCCTCAGTAATATTAACACACTGACAGAGAACACAGATTAATATTAACACACTCACTGACACACTGTGTATATCATGACCCACAGTCAGATACACCCTGTGAAGTGTAAAACACCCCCACTGTCCTCAGTAATATTAACACGCTGACAGAGAACACAGATTAATATTAACACACTCACTGACACACTGTGTATATCATGACCCACAGTCAGATACACCCTGTGAAGTGTAAAACACCCCCACTGTCCTCATTAATATTAACACACTGACAGAGAACACAGATTAATATTAACACACTCACTGACACACTGTGTATATCATGACCCACAGTCAGATACACCCTGTGAAGTGTAAAACACCCCCACTGTCCTCAGTAATATTAACACACTGACAGAGAACACAGATTAATATTAACACACTCACTGACACACTGTGTACATCATGACCCACAGTCAGATACACCCTGTGAAGTGTAAAACACCCCCACTGTCCTCAGCAATATCAACACACTGACAGAGTACACAGATTAATATTAACACACTCACTGACACACTGTGTACATCATGACCCACAGTCAGATACACCCTGTGAAGTGTAAAACACCCCCACTGTCCTCAGTAATATTAACACCTGACAGAGAACACAGATTAATATTAACACACTCACTGACACACTGTGTACATCATGACCCACAGTCAGATACACCCTGTGAAGTGTAAAACACCCCCACTGTCCTCAGGAATATTAACACACTGACAGAGAACACAGATTAATATTAACACACTCACTGACACACTGTGTATATCATGACCCACAGTCAGATACACCCGGTGAAGTGTAAAACACCCCCACTGTCCTCAGGAATATTAACACACTGACAGAGAACACAGATTAATATTAACACACTCACTGACACACTGTGTATATCATGACCCACAGTCAGATACACCCTGTGAAGTGTAAAACACCCCCACTGTCCTCAGTAATATTAACACACTGACAGAGAACACAGATTAATATTAACACACTCACTGACACACTGTGTATATCATGACTCACAGTCAGATAAACCCAGTGAAGTGTAAAACACCCCCACTGTCCTCAGGAATATCAACAGACTGACAGAGAACACATATTAATATTAACACACTCACTGACACACTGTGTATACCATGACTCACAGTCAGATACACCCTGTGAAGTGTAAAACACGCCCGCTGTCCTCAGTAATATTAACACACTGACAGAGAACACAGATTAATATTAACACTCTCACTGACACACTGTGTACATCATGACTCACAGTCAGATACACCCTGTGAAGTGTAAAACACCCCCACTGTCCTCAGTAATATTAACACACTGACAGAGAACACAGATTAATATTAACACACTCACTGACACACTGTGTATATCATGACCCACAGTCAGATACACCCTGTGAAGTGTAAAACATCCTCACTGTCCTCATCAATATTAACACACTGACAGAGAACACAGATTAATATTAACACACTCACTGACACACTGTGTATATCATGACCCACAGTCAGATACACCCTGTGAAGTGTAAAACACCCCCACTGTCCTCAGTAATATGAACACACTGACAGAGAACACAGATTAATATTAACACACTCACTGACACACTGTGTACATCATGACCCACAGTCAGATACACCCTGTGAAGTGTAAAACACCCCACTGTCCTCAGGAATATTAACACACTGACAGAGAACACAGATTAATATTAACACACTCACTGACACACTGTGTACATCATGACCCACAGTCAGATACACCCTCTGAAGTGTAAAACACCCCACTGTCCTCAGTAATATTAACACACTGACAGAGAACTCAGATTAATATTAACACACTCACTGACACACTGTGTATATCATGACCCACTGTCAGATACACCCTGTGAAGTGTAAAACACCCCCACTGTCCTCAGGAATATTAACACACTGACAGAGAACACAGATTAATATTAACACACTCACTGACACACTGTGTACACCATGACCCACAGTCAGATACACCCTGTGAAGTGTAAAACACCCCCACTGTCCTCAGTAATATTAACACACTGACAGAGAACACAGATTAATATTAACACACTCACTGACACACTGTGTACATCATGACCCACAGTCAGATACACCCTGTGAAGTGTAAAACACCCCACTGTCCTCAGGAATATTAACACACTGACAGAGAACACAGATTAATATTAACACACTCACTGACACACTGTGTATATCATGACCCACAGTCAGATACACCCTGTGAAGTGTAAAACACCCCCACTGTCCTCAGTAATATTAACACACTGACAGAGAAAACAGATTAATATTAACACACTCACTGACACACTGTGTATATCATGACCCACAATCAGATACACCCTGTGAAGTGTAAAACACCCCCACTGTCCTGGGTAATATTAACACACTGACAGAGAACACAGATTAATATTAACACACTCACTGACACACTGTGTACATCATGACCCACAGTCAGATACACCCTGTAAAGTGTAAAACACCCCCACTGTCCTCAGGAATATTAACACACTGACAGAGTACACAGATTAATATTAACACACTCACTGACACACTGTGTATATCATGACCCACAGTCAGATACACCCTGTGAAGTGTAAAACACCCCCACTGTCCTCAGTAATATTAACACACTGACAGAGAACACAGATTAATATTAACACACTCACTGACACACTGTGTACATCATGACCCAGAGTCAGATACACCCTGTGAAGAGTAAAACACCCCCACTGTCCTCAGGAATATTAACACACTGACAGAGAACACAGATTAATATTAACACACTCACTGACACACTGTGTATATCATGACCCACAGTCAGATACACCCTGTGAAGTGTAAAACACCCCCACTGTCCTCAGGAATATTAACACACTGACAGAGAACACAGATTAATATTAACACACTCACTGACACACTGTGTATATCATGACCCACAGTCAGATACACCCTGTGAAGTGTAAAACACCCCCGCTGTCCTCAGGAATATTAACACACTGACAGAGAACACAGATTAATATTAACACACTCACTGACAAACTGTGTATATCATGACCCACAGTCAGATACACCCTGTGAAGTGTAAAACATCCCCACTGTCCTCAGGAATATTAACACACTGACAGAGTACACAGATTAATATTAACACACTCACTGACACACTGTGTATATCATGACCCACAGTCAGATACACCCTGTGAAGTGTAAAACACCCCCATTGTCCTCAGCAATATTAACACACTGACAGAGAACACAGATTAATATTAACACTCTCACTGAAACACTGTGTATATCATGACCCACAGTCAGATACACCCTGTGAAGTGTAAAACACCCCCACTGTCCTCAGCAATATTAACACACTGACAGAGAACACAGATTAATATTAACACTCTCACTGACACACTGTGTATATCATGACCCACAGTCAGATATACCCTGTGAAGTGTAAAACACCCCCACTGTCCTCAGTAATATTAACACACTGACAGAGTACACAGATTAATATTAACACACTCACTGACACACTGTGTACATCATGACCCACAGTCAGATACACCCTGTGAAGTGTAAAACACCCCCACTGTCCTCAGCAATATTAACACACTGACAGAGAACACAGATTAATATTAACACTCTCACTGACACATTGTGTATATCATGACCCACAGTCAGATACACCCTGTGAAGTGTAAAACACCCCCACTGTCCTCAGTAATATTAACACACTGACAGAGAACACAGATTAATATTAACACACTCACTGACACACTGTGTATATCATGACCCACAGTCAGATACACCCTGTGAAGTGTAAAACACCCCCACTGTCCTCAGGAATATTAACACACTGACAGAGTACACAGATTAATATTAACACACTCACTGACACACTGTGTACATCATGACCCACAGTCAGATACACCCTGTGAAGTGTAAAACACCCCCACTGTCCTCAGCAATATTAACACACTGACAGAGACCACAGATTAATATTAACACTCTCACTGACACACTGTGTATATCATGACCCACAGTCAGATACACCCTGTGAAGTGTAAAACACCCCCACTGTCCTCAGCAATATTAACACACTGACAGAGAACACAGATTAATATTAACACACTCACTGACACACTGTGTATATCATGACCCACAGTCAGATACACCCTGTGAAGTGTAAAACACCCCCACTGTCCTCAGTAATATTAACACACTGACAGAGAACACAGATTAATATTAACACACTCACTGACACACTGTGTATATCATGACCCACAGTCAGATACACCCTGTGAAGTGTAAAACACCCCCACTGTCCTCAGTAATATTAACACACTGACAGAGAACACAGATTAATATTAACACACTCACTGACACACTGTGTATATCATGACCCACAGTCAGATACACCCTGTGAAGTGTAAAACACCCCCACTGTCCTCAGTAATATTAACACACTGACAGAGAACACAGATTAATTTTAACACACTCACTGACACACTGTGTATATCATGACCCACTGTCAGATACACCCTGTGAAGTGTAAAACATCCCCACTGTCCTCAGTAATATTAACACACTGACAGAGAACACAGATTAATATTAACACACTCACTGACACACTGTGTATATCATGACCCACAGTCAGATTCACCCTGTGAAGTGTAAAACACCCCCACTGTCCTCAGTAATATTAACACACTGACAGAGAACACAGATTAATATTAACACACTCACTGACACACTGTGTATATCATGACCCACAGTCAGATAAACCCTGTGAAGTGTAAAACACCCCCACTGTCCTCAGCAATATTAACACACTGACAGAGAACACAGATTAATATTAACACACTCACTGACACACTGTGTACATCATGACCCACAGTCAGATACACCCTGTGAAGTGTAAAACACCCCCACTGTCCTCAGTAATATTAACACACTGACAGAGAACACAGATTAATATTAACACACTCACTGACACACTGTGTATATCATGACCCACAGTCAGATACACCCTGTGAAGTGTAAAACACCCCCACTGTCCTCAGTAATATTAACACACTGACAGAGAACACAGATTAATATTAACACACTCACTGACACACTGTGTATATCATGACCCACAGTCAGATACACCCTGTGAAGTGTAAAACACCCCCACTGTCCTCAGGAATATTAACACACTGACAGAGAACACAGATTAATATTAACACACTCACTGACACACTGTGTATATCATGACCCACAGTCAGATACACACTGTGAAGTGTAAAACACCCCCACTGTCCTCAGTAATATTAACACACCGACAGAGGACACAGATTAATATTAACACACTCACTGACACACTGTGTATATCATGACCCACAGTCAGATAAACCCTGTGAAGTTTAAAACACCCCCACTGTCCTCAGGAATATTAACACACTGACAGAGGACACAGATTAATATTAACACACTCACTGACACACTGTGTACATCATGACCCACAGTCAGATACACCCTGTAAAGTGTAAAACACCCCCACTGTCCTCAGGAATATTAACACACTGACAGAGTACACAGATTAATATTAACACACTCACTGACACACTGTGTATATCATGACCCACAGTCAGATACACCCTGTGAAGTGTAAAACACCCCCACTGTCCTCAGTAATATTAACACACTGACAGAGAACACAGATTAATATTAACACACTCACTGACACACTGTGTACATCATGACCCAGAGTCAGATACACCCTGTGAAGAGTAAAACACCCCCACTGTCCTCAGGAATATTAACACACTGACAGAGAACACAGATTAATATTAACACACTCACTGACACACTGTGTATATCATGACCCACAGTCAGATACACCCTGTGAAGTGTAAAACACCCCCACTGTCCTCAGGAATATTAACACACTGACAGAGAACACAGATTAATATTAACACACTCACTGACACACTGTGTATATCATGACCCACAGTCAGATACACCCTGTGAAGTGTAAAACACCCCCACTGTCCTCAGGAATATTAACACACTGACAGAGAACACAGATTAATATTAACACACTCACTGACAAACTGTGTATATCATGACCCACAGTCAGATACACCCTGTGAAGTGTAAAACATCCCCACTGTCCTCAGGAATATTAACACACTGACAGAGTACACAGATTAATATTAACACACTCACTGACACACTGTGTATATCATGACCCACAGTCAGATACACCCTGTGAAGTGTAAAACACCCCCATTGTCCTCAGCAATATTAACACACTGACAGAGAACACAGATTAATATTAACACTCTCACTGAAACACTGTGTATATCATGACCCACAGTCAGATACACCCTGTGAAGTGTAAAACACCCCCACTGTCCTCAGCAATATTAACACACTGACAGAGAACACAGATTAATATTAACACTCTCACTGACACACTGTGTATAACATGACCCACAGTCAGATATACCCTGTGAAGTGTAAAACACCCCCACTGTCCTCAGTAATATTAACACACTGACAGAGTACACAGATTAATATTAACACACTCACTGACACACTGTGTACATCATGACCCACAGTCAGATACACCCTGTGAAGTGTAAAACACCCCCACTGTCCTCAGCAATATTAACACACTGACAGAGAACACAGATTAATATTAACACTCTCACTGACACATTGTGTATATCATGACCCACAGTCAGATACACCCTGTGAAGTGTAAAACACCCCCACTGTCCTCAGTAATATTAACACACTGACAGAGAACACAGATTAATATTAACACACTCACTGACACACTGTGTATATCATGACCCACAGTCAGATACACCCTGTGAAGTGTAAAACACCCCCACTGTCCTCAGGAATATTAACACACTGACAGAGTACACAGATTAATATTAACACACTCACTGACACACTGTGTACATCATGACCCACAGTCAGATACACCCTGTGAAGTGTAAAACACCCCCACTGTCCTCAGCAATATTAACACACTGACAGAGACCACAGATTAATATTAACACACTCACTGACACACTGTGTATATCATGACCCACAGTCAGATACACCCTGTGAAGTGTAAAACACCCCCACTGTCCTCAGCAATATTAACACACTGACAGAGAACACAGATTAATATTAACACACTCACTGACACACTGTGTATATCATGACCCACAGTCAGATACACCCTGTGAAGTGTAAAACACCCCCACTGTCCTCAGCAATATTAACACACTGACAGAGAACACAGATTAATATTAACACACTCACTGACACACTGTGTATATCATGACCCACAGTCAGATACACCCTGTGAAGTGTAAAACACCCCCACTGTCCTCAGTAATATTAACACACTGACAGAGAACACAGATTAATATTAACACACTCACTGACACACTGTGTATATCATGACCCACAGTCAGATACACCCTGTGAAGTGTAAAACACCCCCACTGTCCTCAGTAATATTAACACACTGACAGAGAACACAGATTAATTTTAACACACTCACTGACACACTGTGTATATCATGACCCACTGTCAGATACACCCTGTGAAGTGTAAAACATCCCCACTGTCCTCAGTAATATTAACACACTGACAGAGAACACAGATTAATATTAACACACTCACTGACACACTGTGTATATCATGACCCACAGTCAGATTCACCCTGTGAAGTGTAAAACACCCCCACTGTCCTCAGTAATATTAACACACTGACAGAGAACACAGATTAATATTAACACACTCACTGACACACTGTGTATATCATGACCCACAGTCAGATAAACCCTGTGAAGTGTAAAACACCCCCACTGTCCTCAGTAATATTAACACACTGACAGAGAACACAGATTAATATTAACACACTCACTGACACACTGTGTACATCATGACCCACAGTCAGATACACCCTGTGAAGTGTAAAACACCCCCACTGTCCTCAGTAATATTAACACACTGACAGAGAACACAGATTAATATTAACACACTCACTGACACACTGTGTATATCATGACCCACAGTCAGATACACCCTGTGAAGTGTAAAACACCCCCACTGTCCTCAGTAATATTAACACACTGACAGAGAACACAGATTAATATTAACACACTCACTGACACACTGTGTATATCATGACCCACAGTCAGATACACCCTGTGAAGTGTAAAACACCCCCACTGTCCTCAGGAATATTAACACACTGACAGAGAACACAGATTAATATTAACACACTCACTGACACACTGTGTATATCATGACCCACAGTCAGATACACACTGTGAAGTGTAAAACACCCCCACTGTCCTCAGTAATATTAACACACTGACAGAGGACACAGATTAATATTAACACACTCACTGACACACTGTGTATATCATGACCCACAGTCAGATAAACCCTGTGAAGTTTAAAACACCCCCACTGTCCTCAGGAATATTAACACACTGACAGAGGACACAGATTAATATTAACACACTCACTGACACACTGTGTATATCATCACCCCCAGTCAGATACACCCTGTGAAGTGTAAAACACCCCCACTGTCCTCAGTAATATTAACACACTGACAGAGAACACAGATTAATATTAACACACTCACTGACACACTGTGTACATCATGACCCACAGTCAGATACACCCTGTGAAGTGTAAAACACCCCCACTGTCCTCAGCAATATTAACACACTGACAGAGACCACAGATTAATATTAACACACTCACTGACACACTGTGTATATCATGACCCACAGTCAGATACACCCTGTGAAGTGTAAAACACCCCCACTGTCCTCAGCAATATTAACACACTGACAGAGAACACAGATTAATATTAACACACTCACTGACACACTGTGTATATCATGACCCACAGTCAGATACACCCTGTGAAGTGTAAAACACCCCCACTGTCCTCAGTAATATTAACACACTGACAGAGAACACAGATTAATATTAACACACTCACTGACACACTGTGTATATCATGACCCACAGTCAGATACACCCTGTGAAGTGTAAAACACCCCCACTGTCCTCAGTAATATTAACACACTGACAGAGAACACAGATTAATATTAACACACTCACTGACACACTGTGTATATCATGACCCACAGTCAGATACACCCTGTGAAGTGTAAAACACCCCCACTGTCCTCAGTAATATTAACACACTGACAGAGAACACAGATTAATTTTAACACACTCACTGACACACTGTGTATATCATGACCCACTGTCAGATACACCCTGTGAAGTGTAAAACATCCCCACTGTCCTCAGTAATATTAACACACTGACAGAGAACACAGATTAATATTAACACACTCACTGACACACTGTGTATATCATGACCCACAGTCAGATTCACCCTGTGAAGTGTAAAACACCCCCACTGTCCTCAGTAATATTAACACACTGACAGAGAACACAGATTAATATTAACACACTCACTGACACACTGTGTATATCATGACCCACAGTCAGATAAACCCTGTGAAGTGTAAAACACCCCCACTGTCCTCAGTAATATTAACACACTGACAGAGAACACAGATTAATATTAACACACTCACTGACACACTGTGTACATCATGACCCACAGTCAGATACACCCTGTGAAGTGTAAAACACCCCCACTGTCCTCAGTAATATTAACACACTGACAGAGAACACAGATTAATATTAACACACTCACTGACACACTGTGTATATCATGACCCACAGTCAGATACACCCTGTGAAGTGTAAAACACCCCCACTGTCCTCAGTAATATTAACACACTGACAGAGAACACAGATTAATATTAACACACTCACTGACACACTGTGTATATCATGACCCACAGTCAGATACACCCTGTGAAGTGTGAAACACCCCCACTGTCCTCAGGAATATTAACACACTGACAGAGAACACAGATTAATATTAACACACTCACTGACACACTGTGTATATCATGACCCACAGTCAGATACACACTGTGAAGTGTAAAACACCCCCACTGTCCTCAGTAATATTAACACACTGACAGAGGACACAGATTAATATTAACACACTCACTGACACACTGTGTATATCATGACCCACAGTCAGATAAACCCTGTGAAGTTTAAAACACCCCCACTGTCCTCAGGAATATTAACACACTGACAGAGGACACAGATTAATATTAACACACTCACTGACACACTGTGTATATCATCACCCCCAGTCAGATACACCCTGTGAAGTGTAAAACACCCCCACTGTCCTCAGTAATATTAACACACTGACAGAGAACACAGATTAATATTAACACACTCACTGACACACTGTGTACATCATGACACACAGTCAGATACACCCGGTGAAGTGTAAAACACCCCCACTGTCCTCAGTAATATTAACACAGTGACAGAGAACACAGATTAATATTAACACTCTCACTGACACACTGTGTACATCATGACCCACAGTCATATACACCCTGTGAAGTGTAAAACACCCCCACTGTCCTCAGGAATATTATCACAGTGACAGAGAACACAGATTAATATTAACACTCTCACTGACACACTGTGTATATCATGACCCACAGTCAGATACACCCTGTGAAGTGTAAAACACCCCCACTGTCCTCAGTAATATTAACACACTGACAGAGAACACAGATTAATATTAACACACTCACTGACACACTGTGTATATCATGACCCACAGTCAGATTCACCCTGTGAAGTGTAAAACACCCCCACTGTCCTCAGTAATATTAACACACTGACAGAGAACACAGATTAATATTAACACACTCACTGACACACTGTGTATATCATGACCCACAGTCAGATAAACCCTGTGAAGTGTAAAACACCCCCACTGTCCTCAGTAATATTAACACACTGACAGAGAACACAGATTAATATTAACACACTCACTGACACACTGTGTACATCATGACCCACAGTCAGATACACCCTGTGAAGTGTAAAACACCCCCACTGTCCTCAGTAATATTAACACACTGACAGAGAACACAGATTAATATTAACACACTCACTGACACACTGTGTATATCATGACCCACAGTCAGATACACCCTGTGAAGTGTAAAACACCCCCACTGTCCTCAGTAATATTAACACACTGACAGAGAACACAGATTAATATTAACACACTCACTGACACACTGTGTATATCATGACCCACAGTCAGATACACCCTGTGAAGTGTAAAACACCCCCACTGTCCTCAGGAATATTAACACACTGACAGAGAACACAGATTAATATTAACACACTCACTGACACACTGTGTATATCATGACCCACAGTCAGATACACACTGTGAAGTGTAAAACACCCCCACTGTCCTCAGTAATATTAACACACTGACAGAGGACACAGATTAATATTAACACACTCACTGACACACTGTGTATATCATGACCCACAGTCAGATAAACCCTGTGAAGTTTAAAACACCCCCACTGTCCTCAGGAATATTAACACACTGACAGAGGACACAGATTAATATTAACACACTCACTGACACACTGTGTATATCATCACCCCCAGTCAGATACACCCTGTGAAGTGTAAAACACCCCCACTGTCCTCAGTAATATTAACACACTGACAGAGAACACAGATTAATATTAACACACTCACTGACACACTGTGTACATCATGACACACAGTCAGATACACCCGGTGAAGTGTAAAACACCCCCACTGTCCTCAGTAATATTAACACAGTGACAGAGAACACAGATTAATATTAACACTCTCACTGACACACTGTGTACATCATGACCCACAGTCAGATACACCCTGTGAAGTGTAAAACACCCCCACTGTCCTCAGGAATATTATCACAGTGACAGAGAACACAGATTAATATTAACACTCTCACTGACACACTGTGTATATCATGACCCACAGTCAGACGCACCCTGTGAAGTGTAAAACACCCCCACTGTCCTCAGGAATATTAACACACTGACAGAGAACACAGATTAATATTAACACTCTCACTGACACACTGTGTATATCATGACCCACTGTCAGATACACCCGGTGAAGTGTAAAACACCCCCACTGTCCTCAGGAATATTAACACACTGACAGAGAACACAGATTAATATTAACACACTCACTGACACACTGTGTATATCATGACCCACAGTCAGATACACCCTGTGAAGTGTAAAACACCCCCACTGTCCTCAGTAATATTAACACACTGACAGAGAACACAGATTAATATTAACACACTCACTGACACACTGTGTACATCATGACACACAGTCAGATACACCCTGTGAAGTGTAAAACAACCCCACTGTCCTCAGCAATATTAACACACTGACAGAGAACACAGATTAATATTAACACACTCACTGACACACTGTGTACCTCATGACCCACAGTCAGATACACCCTGTGAAGTGTAAAACATCCCCACTGTCCTCAGTAATATTAACACACTGACAGAGAACACAGATTAATATTAACACACTCAGTGACACACTGTGTATATCATGACCCACAGTCAGATACACCCTGTGAAGTGTAAAACACCCCCACTGTCCTCAGTAATATTAACACACTGACAGAGAACACAGATTAATATTAACACACTCACTGACACACTGTGTATATCATGACCCACAGTCAGATACACCCTGTGAAGTGTAAAACACCCCCACTGTCCTCAGTAATATTAACACACTGACAGAGAACACAGATTAATATTAACACACTCACTGACACACTGTGTACATCATGACCCACAGTCAGATACACCCTGTGAAGTGTAAAACACCCCCACTGTCCTCAGCAATATTAACACACTGACAGAGTACACAGATTAATATTAACACACTCACTGACACACTGTGTACATCATGACCCACAGTCAGATACACCCTGTGAAGTGTAAAACACCCCCACTGTCCTCAGCAATATTAACACACTGACAGAGAACACAGATTAATATTAACACACTCACTGACACACTGTGTACATCATCACCCACAGTCAGATACACCCTGTGAAGTGTAAAACACCCCCACTGTCCTCAGGAATATTAACACACTGACAGAGAACACAGATTAATATTAACACACTCACTGACACACTGTGTACAACATGACCCACAGTCAGATACACCCGGTGAAGTGTAAAACATCCCCACTGTCCTCAGTAATATTAACACACTGACAGAGAACACAGATTAATATTAACACACTCACTGACACACTGTGTATATCATGACTCACAGTCAGATACACCCTGTGAAGTGTAAAACACCCCCACTGTCCTCAGCAATATTAACACACTGACAGAGAACACAGATTAATATTAACACACTCACTGACACACTGTGTATATCATGACCCACAGTCAGATACACCCTGTGAAGTGTAAAACACCCCCACTGTCCTCAGTAATATTAACACACTGAAAGAGAACACAGATTAATATTAACACACTCACTGACACACTGTGTATATCATGACCCACAGTCAGATACACCCTGTGAAGTGTAAAACACCTCCACTGTCCTCAGTAATATTAACACACTGACAGAGAACACAGATTAATATTAACACACTCACTGACACACTGTGTATATCATGACCCACAGTCAGATAAACCCTGTGAAGTGTAAAACACCCCCACTGTCCTCAGTAATATTAACACACTGACAGAGAACACAGATTAATATTAACACACTCACTGACACACTGTGTATATCATGACCCACAGTCAGATACACCCTGTGAAGTGTAAAACACCCCCACTGTCCTCAGTAATATTAACACACTGACAGAGAACACAGATTAATATTAACACACTCACTGACACACTGTGTATATCATGACCCACAGTCAGATACACACTGTGAAGTGTAAAACACCCCCACTGTCCTCAGTAATATTAACACACTGACAGAGAACACAGATTAATATTAACACACTCACTGACACACTGTGTATATCATGACCCACAGTCAGATAAACCCTGTGAAGTTTAAAACACCCCCACTGTCCTCAGGAATATTAACACACTGACAGAGAACACAGATTAATATTAACACACTCACTGACACACTGTGTATATCATCACCCACAGTCAGATACACCCTGTGAAGTGTAAAACACCCCCACTGTCCTCAGTAATATTAACACACT
Source organism: Heterodontus francisci (assembly GCF_036365525.1). Lineage (NCBI taxonomy): Eukaryota > Metazoa > Chordata > Chondrichthyes > Heterodontiformes > Heterodontidae > Heterodontus > Heterodontus francisci. Next base: position 511,101 of record NW_027140433.1, on the reverse strand, counting down.
GACAGAGAACACAGATTAATATTAACACACTCACTGACACACTGTGTACATCATGACCCACAGTCAGATACACCCGGTGAAGTGTAAAACACCCCCACTGTCCTCAGTAATATTAACACAGTGACAGAGAACACAGATTAATATTAACACTCTCACTGACACACTGTGTACATCATGACCCACAGTCAGATACACCCTGTGAAGTGTAAAACACCCCCACTGTCCTCAGGAATATTAACACAGTGACAGAGAACACAGATTAATATTAACACTCTCACTGACACACTGTGTATATCATGACCCACAGTCAGACGCACCCTGTGAAGTGTAAAACACCCCCACTGTCCTCAGGAATATTAACACACTGACAGAGAACACAGATTAATATTAACACTCTCACTGACACACTGTGAATATCTTGACCCACTGTCAGATACACCCGGTGAAGTGTAAAACACCCCCACTGTCCTCAGGAATATTAACACACTGACAGAGAACACAGATTAATATTAACACACTCACTGACACACTGTGTATATCATGACCCACAGTCAGATACACCCTGTGAAGTGTAAAACACCCCCGCTGTCCTCAGTAATATTAACACACTGACAGAGAACACAGATTAATATTAACACACTCACTGACACACTGTGTATATCATGACCCACAGTCAGATACACCCTGTGAAGTGTAAAACAACCCCACTGTCCTCAGCAATATTAACACACTGACAGAGAACACAGATTAATATTAACACACTCACTGACACACTGTGTACCTCATGACCCACAGTCAGATACACCCTGTGAAGTGTAAAACATCCCCACTGTCCTCAGTAATATTAACACACTGACAGAGAACACAGATTAATATTAACACACTCACTGACACACTGTGTATATCATGACCCACAGTCAGATACACCCTGTGAAGTGTAAAACACCCCCACTGTCCTCAGTAATATTAACACACTGACAGAGAACACAGATTAATATTAACACACTCACTGACACACTGTGTATATCATGACCCACAGTCAGATACACCCTGTGAAGTGTAAAACACCCCCACTGTCCTCAGTAATATTAACACACTGACAGAGAACACAGATTAATATTAACACACTCACTGACACACTGTGTACATCATGACCCACAGTCAGATACACCCTGTGAAGTGTAAAACACCCCCACTGTCCTCAGCAATATTAACACACTGACAGAGTACACAGATTAATATTAACACACTCACTGACACACTGTGTACATCATGACCCACAGTCAGATACACCCTGTGAAGTGTAAAACACCCCCACTGTCCTCAGCAATATTAACACACTGACAGAGAACACAGATTAATATTAACACACTCACTGACACACTGTGTACATCATCACCCACAGTCAGATACACCCTGTGAAGTGTAAAACACCCCCACTGTCCTCAGGAATATTAACACACTGACAGAGAACACAGATTAATATTAACACACTCACTGACACACTGTGTACAACATGACCCACAGTCAGATACACCCGGTGAAGTGTAAAACATCCCCACTGTCCTCAGTAATATTAACACACTGACAGAGAACACAGATTAATATTAACACACTCACTGACACACTGTGTATATCATGACTCACAGTCAGATACACCCTGTGAAGTGTAAAACACCCCCACTGTCCTCAGCAATATTAACACACTGACAGAGAACACAGATTAATATTAACACACTCACTGACACACTGTGTATATCATGACCCACAGTCAGATACACCCTGTGAAGTGTAAAACACCCCCACTGTCCTCAGTAATATTAACACACTGAAAGAGAACACAGATTAATATTAACACACTCACTGACACACTGTGTATATCATGACCCACAGTCAGATACACCCTGTGAAGTGTAAAACACCTCCACTGTCCTCAGTAATATTAACACACTGACAGAGAACACAGATTAATATTAACACACTCACTGACACACTGTGTATATCATGACCCACAGTCAGATAAACCCTGTGAAGTGTAAAACACCCCCACTGTCCTCAGTAATATTAACACCCTGACAGAGAACACAGATTAATATTAACACACTCACTGACACACTGTGTATATCATGACCCACAGTCAGATACACCCTGTGAAGTGTAAAACACCCCCACTGTCCTCAGTAATATTAACACACTGACAGAGAACACAGATTAATATTAACACACTCACTGACACACTGTGTATATCATGACCCACAGTCAGATAAACCCTGTGAAGTGTAAAACACCCCCACTGTCCTCAGCAATATTAACACACTGACAGAGAACACAGATTAATATTAACACACTCACTGACACACTGTGTATATCATGACCCACAGTCAGATAAACCCTGTGAAGTGTAAAACACACACACTGTCCTCAGGAATATTAACACACTGACAGAGAACACAGATTAATATTAACACACTCACTGACACACTGTGTATATCATGACCCACAGTCAGATACACCCTGTGAAGTGTAAAACACCCCCACTGTCCTCAGTAATATTAACACACTGACAGAGAACACAGATTAATATTAACACACTCACTGACACACTGTGTATATCATGACCCACAGTCAGATACACCCTGTGAAGTGTAAAACACCCCCACTGTCCTCAGGAATATTAACACACTGACAGAGAACACAGATTAATATTAACACACTCACTGACACACTGTGTATATCATGACCCACAGTCAGATACACCCTGTGAAGTGTAAAACACCCCCACTGTCCTCAGGAATATTAACACACTGACAGAGAACACAGATTAATATTAACACACTCACTGACACACTGTGTACATCATGACCCACAGTCAGATACACCCTGTGAAGTGTAAAACACCCCCACTGTCCTCAGGAATATTAACACACTGACAGAGAACACAGATTAATATTAACACACTCACTGACACACTGTGTATATCATGACCCACAGTCAGATACACCCTGTGAAGTGTAAAACACCCCCACTGTCCTCAGGAATATTAACACACTGACAGAGAACACAGATTAATATTAACACACTCACTGACACACTATGTATATCATGACCCAGAGTCAGATACACCCTGTGAAGTGTAAAACACCCCCACTGTCCTCAGGAATATTAACACACTGACAGAGAACACAGATTAATATTAACACACTCACTGACACACTGTGTATATCATGACCCACAGTCAGATACACCCTGTGAAATGTAAAACACCCCCACTGTCCTCAGGAATATTAACACACTGACAGAGAACACAGATTAATATTAACACACTCACTGACACACTGTGTATATCATGACCCACAGTCAGATACACCCTGTGAAGTGTAAAACATCCCCACTGTCCTCAGTAATATTAACACACTGACAGAGAACACAGATTAATATTAACACACTCACTGACACACTGTGTATATCATGATCCACAATCAGATACACCCTGTGAAGTGTAAAACACCCCCACTGTCCTCAGGAATACTAACACACTGACAGAGAACACAGATTAATATTAACACTCTCACTGACACACTGTGTATATCATGACCCACAGTCAGATACACCCTGTGAAGTGTAAAACACCCCCACTGTCCTCAGTAATATTAACACACTGACAGAGAACACAGATTAATATTAACACACTCACTGACACACTGTGTACATCATGACCCACAGTCAGATAAACCCTGTGAAGTTTGAAACACCCCCACTATCCTCAGGAATATTAACACACTGACAGAGAACACAGATTAATATTAACACACTCACTGACACACTATGTATATCATGACCCAGAGTCAGATAAACCCTGTGAAGTGTAAAACACCCCCACTGTCCTCAGTAATATTAACACACTGACAGAGAACACAGATTAATATTAACACACTCACTGACACACTGTGTATATCATGACCCACAGTCAGATACACCCTGTGAAGTGTAAAACACCCCCACTGTCCTCAGTAATATTAACACACTGACAGAGAACACAGATTAATATTAACACACTCACTGACACACTGTGTATATCATGACCCACAGTCAGATACACCCTGTGAAGTGTAAAACACCCCCACTGTCCTCAGTAATATTAACACCCTGACAGAGAACACAGATTAATATTAACACACTCACTGACACACTGTGTATATTATGACCCACAGTTAGATACACCCTGTGAAGTGTAAAACACCCCCACTGTCGTCAGCAATATTAACACACTGACAGAGAACACAGATTAATATTAACACACTCACTGACACACTGTGTACATCATGACCCACTGTCAGATACACCCTGTGAAGTGTAAAACACCCCACTGTCCTCAGTAATATTAACACACTGACAGAGAACACAGATTAATATTAACACACTCACTGACACACTGTGTATATCATGACCCACAGTCAGATACACCCTGTGAAGTGTAAAACACCCCCACTGTCCTCAGTTATATTAACACACTGACAGAGAAGACAGATTAATATTAACACACTCACTGACACACTGTGTACATCATGACCCACAGTCAGATACAACCTGTGAAGTGTAAAACACCCCCACTGTCCTCAGTAATATTAACACACTGACAGAGAACACAGATTAATATTAACACACTCACTGACACACTGTGTATATCATGACCCACAGTCAGATACACCCTGTGAAGTGTAAAACACCCCCACTGTCCTCAGTAATATTAACACACTGACAGAGAACACAGATTAATATTAACACACTCACTGACACACTGTGTATATCATGACCCAGAGTCAGATACACCCATTGAAGTGTAAAACACCCCCACTGTCCTCAGGAATATTAACACCTGACAGAGAACACAGATTAATATTAACACACTCACTGACACACTGTGTATATCATGACCCACAGTCAGATACACCCTGTGAAGTGTAAAACACCCCAACTGTCCTCAGTAATATTAACACACTGACAGAGAACACAGATTAATATTAACACACTCACTGACACACTGTGTACATCATGACCCACAGTCAGATAAACCCTGTGAAGCGTAAAACACCCCCACTGTCCTCAGGAATATTAACACACTGACAGAGAACACAGATTAATATTAACACACTCACTGACACACTATGTACATCGTGACCCACAGTCAGATAAACCCTGTGAAGTGTAAAACATCCCCACTGTCCTCAGTAATATTAGCACACTGACAGAGAACAAAGATTAATATTAATACACTCACTGACACACTGTGTACATCATGACCCACAGTCAGATACACCCTGTGAAGTGTAAAACACCCCCACTGTCCTCAGTAATATTAACACACTGACAGAGAACACAGATTAATATTAACACACTCACTGACACACTGAGTATATCATGACCCACAGTCAGATACACCCTGTGAAGTGTAAAACACCCCCACTGTCCTCAGTAATATTAACACACTGACAGAGAACACAGATTAATATTAACACACTCACTGACACACTGTGTATATCATGACCCACAGTCAGATACACCCTGTGAAGTGTAAAACACCCCCACTGTCCTCAGTAATATTAACACACTGACAGAGAACACAGATTAATATTAACACACTCACTGACACACTGTGTATATCATGACCCACAGTCAGATACACCCTGTGAAGTGTAAAACACCCCCACAGTCCTCAGTAATATTAACACACTGACAGAGAACACAGATTAATATTAACACACTCACTGACACACTGTGTATATCATGACCCACAGTCAGATAAACCCTGTGAAGTGTAAAACACCCCCACTGTCCTCAGTAATATTAACACACTGACAGAGAGCACAGATTAATATTAACACACTCACTGACACACTGTGTATATCATGACCCACAGTCAGATAAACCCTGTGAAGTGTAAAACACCCCCACTGTCCTCAGTAATATTAACACACTGACAGAGAACACAGATTAATATTAACACACTCACTGACACACTGTGTATATCATGACCCACAGTCAGATACACCCGGTGAAGTGTAAAACACCCCCACTGTCCTCAGTAATATTAACACACTGACAGAGAACACAGATTAATATTAACACACTCACTGACACACTGTGTATATCATGACCCACAGTCAGATACACCCGGTGAAGTGTAAAACACCCCCACTGTCCTCAGTAATATTAACACACTGACAGAGAACACAGATTAATATTAACACTCTCACTGACACACTGTGTATATCATGACCCACTGTCAGATACACCCTGTGAAGTGTAAAACACCCCCACTGTCCTCAGTAATATTAACACACTGACAGAGAACACAGATTAATATTAACACACTCACTGACACACTGTGTACATCATGACCCACAGTCAGATACACCCTGTGAAGTGTAAAACACCCCCACTGTCCTCAGTAATATTAAAACACTGACAGAGAACACAGATTAATATTAACACACTCACTAACACACTGTGTACATCATGCCCCAGAGTCAGATACACCCTGTGAAGTGTAAAACACCCCCACTGTCCTCAGGAATATTAACACACTGACAGAGAACACACATTAATATTAACACACTCACTGACACACTGTGTACATCATGACCCACAGTCAGATACACCCGGTGAAGTGTAAAACACCCCCACTGTCCTCAGTAATATTAACACACTGACAGAAAACACAGATTAATATTAACACACTCACTGACACACTGTGTATATCATAACTCACAGTCAGATAAACCCTGTGAAGTGTAAAACATCCCCACTGTCCTCAGTAATATTAACACACTGACAGAGAACACAGATTAATATTAACACACTCACTGACACACTGTGTATATCATGACCCACAGTCAGATAAACCCTGTGAAGTGTAAAACACCCCCACTGTCCTCAGTAATATTAACACACTGACAGAGAACACAGATTAATATTAACACACTCACTGACACACTGTGTATATCATGACCCACAGTCAGATACACCCTGTGAAGTGTAAAACACCCCCACTGTCCTCAGTAATATTAACACACTGACAGAGAACACAGATTAATATTAACACACTCACTGACACACTGTGTATATCATGACCCACAGTCAGATACACCCTGTGAAGTGTAAAACACCCCCACTGTCCTCAGGAATATTAAAACACTGACAGAGAACACAGATTAATAATAACACACTCACTGACACACTGTGTATATCATGACCCACAGTCAGATAAACCCTGTGAAGTGTAAAACACCCCCACTGTCCTCAGTAATATTAACACACTGACAGAGAGCACAGATTAATATTAACACACTCACTGACACACTGTGTATATCATGACCCACAGTCAGATAAACCCTGTGAAGTGTAAAACACCCCCACTGTCCTCAGTAATATTAACACACTGACAGAGAACACAGATTAATATTAACACACTCACTGACACACTGTGTATATCATGACCCACAGTCAGATACACCCTGTGAAGTGTAAAACACCCCCACTGTCCTCAGTAATATTAACACACTGACAGAGAACACAGATTAATATTAACACACTCACTGACACACTGTGTATATCATGACCCACAGTCAGATACACCCGGTGAAGTGTAAAACACCCCCACTGTCCTCAGTAATATTAACACACTGACAGAGAACACAGATTAATATTAACACTCTCACTGACACACTGTGTATATCATGACCCACTGTCAGATACACCCGGTGAAGTGTAAAACACCCCCACTGTCCTCAGGAATATTAACACACTGACAGAGAACACAGATTAATATTAACACACTCACTGACACACTGTGTACATCATGAACCACAGTCAGATACACCCTGTGAAGTGTAAAACACCCCCACTGTCCTCAGGAATATTAACACACTGACAGAGAACACAGATTAATATTAACACACTCACTGACACACTGTGTATATCATGACCCACAGTTAGATACACCCTGTGAAGTGTAAAACACCCCCACTGTCCTCAGGAATATTAACACCTGACAGAGAACACAGATTAATATTAACACACTCACTGACACACTGTGTATATCATGACCCACAGTCAGATACACCCTGTGAAGTGTAAAACACCCCCACTGTCCTCAGTAATATTAACACACTGACAGAGAACACAGATTAATATTAACACACTCACTGACACACTGTGTACATCATGACCCACAGTCAGATACACCCTGTGAAGTGTAAAACACCCCCACTGTCCTCAGTAATATTAAAACACTGACAGAGAACACAGATTAATATTAACACACTCACTAACACACTGTGTACATCATGCCCCAGAGTCAGATACACCCTGTGAAGTGTAAAACACCCCCACTGTCCTCAGGAATATTAACACACTGACAGAGAACACACATTAATATTAACACACTCACTGACACACTGTGTACATCATGACCCACAGTCAGATACACCCGGTGAAGTGTAAAACACCCCCACTGTCCTCAGTAATATTAACACACTGACAGAAAACACAGATTAATATTAACACACTCACTGACACACTGTGTATATCATAACTCACAGTCAGATAAACCCTGTGAAGTGTAAAACATCCCCACTGTCCTCAGTAATATTAACACACTGACAGAGAACACAGATTAATATTAACACACTCACTGACACACTATGTATATCATGACCCACAGTCAGATATTCCCTGTGAAGTGTAAAACACCCCCACTGTCCTCAGTAATATTAACACACTGACAGAGAACACAGATTAATATTAACACACTCACTGACACACTGTGTATATCATGACCCACATTCAGATACACCCTGTGAAGTGTAAAACACCCCCACTGTCCTGAGTAATATTAACACACTGACAGAGAACACAGATTAATATTAACACACTCACTGACACACTGTGTACATCATGACCCACAGTCAGATACACCCTGTGAAGTGTAATACACCCCCACTGTCCTCAGTAATATTAACACACTGACAGAGAACACAGATTAATATTAACACACTCACTGACACACTGTGTATATCATGACCCAGAGTCAGATAAACCCTGTGAAGTGTAAAACACCCCCACTGTCCTCAGTAATATTAACACACTGACAGAGAACACAGATTAATATTAACACACTCACTGACACACTGTGTCCATCATGACCCACAGTCAGATAAACCCTGTGAAGTGTAAAACATCCCCACTGTCCTCAGCAATATTAACACACTGACAGAGAACACAGATTAATATTAACACACTCACTGACACACTGTGTATATCATGACCCACAGTCAGATACACCCTGCGAAGTGTAAAACACCCCCACTGTCCTCAGTAATATTAACACACTGACAGAGAACACAGATTAATATTAACACACTCACTGACACACTGTGTATATCATGACCCACAGTCAGATAAACCCTGTGAAGTGTAAAACACCCCCACTGTCCTCAGTAATATTAACACACTGACAGAGAACACAGATTAATATTAGCACACTCACTGACACACTGTGTATATCATGACCCACAGTCAGATACACCCTGTGAAGTGTAAAACACCCCCACTGTCCTCAGTAATATTAACACACTGACAGAGAACACAGATTAATATTAACACACTCACTGACACACTGTGTATATCATGACCCACAGTCAGATACACCCTGTGAAGTGTAAAACACCCCCACTGTCCTCAGGAATATTAACACACTGACAGAGAACACAGATTAATAATAACACACTCACTGACACACTGTGTATATCATGACCCACAGTCAGATACACCCTGTGAAGTGTAAAACATCCTCACTGTCCTCAGGAATATTAACACACTGACAGAGAACACAGATTAATATTAACACACTCACTGACACACTGTGTATATCATGACCCACAGTCAGATACACCCTGTGAAGTGTAAAACACCCCCACTGTCCTCAGGAATATTAACACACTGACAGAGAACACAGATTAATATTAACACACTCACTGACACACTGTGTATATCATGACCCACAGTCCGATACACCCTGTGAAGTGTAAAACACCCCCACTGTCCTCAGCAATATTAACACACTGACAGAGAACACAGATTAATATTAACACACTCACTGACACACTGTGTATATCATGACCCACAGTCAGATACACCCGGTGAAGTGTAAAACACCTCCACTGTCCTCAGGAATATTAACATACTGACAGAGAACACAGATTAATATTAACACTCTCACTGACACACTGTGTATATCATGACCCACAGTCAGATACACCCGGTGAAGTGTAAAACACCCCCACTGTCCTCAGTAATATTAACACACTGACAGAGAACACAGATTAATATTAACACACTCACTGACACACTGTGTATATCATGACCCACAGTCAGATACAAACTGTGAAGTGTAAAACACCCCCACTGTCCTCAGTAATATTAACACACTGACAGAGAACACAGATTAATATTAACACTCTCACTGACACACTGTGTATATCATGACCCACAGTCAGATACCCCCTGTGAAGTGCAAAACACCCCCACTGTCCTCAGGAATATTAACACACTGACAGAGAACACAGATTAATATTAACACACTCACTGACACACTGTGTACATCATGACCCACAGTCAGATACACCCTGTGAAGTGTAAAACACCCCCACTGTCCTCAGTAATATTAACACACTGACAGAGAACACAGATTAATATTAACACTCTCACTGACACACTGTGTATATCATGACCCACAGTCAGATACACCCTGTGAAGTGTAAAACACCCCCACTGTCCTCAGTAATATTAACACACTGACAGAGAACACAGATTAATATTAACACACTCACTGACACACTGTGTATATCATGATCCACAGTCAGATACACCCTGTGAAGTGTAAAACACCCCCACTGTCCTCAGTAATATTAACACACTGACAGAGAACACAGATTAATATTAACACACTCACTGACACACTGTGTACATCATGACCCACAGTCAGATACACCCTGTGAAGTGTAAAACACCCCCACTGTCCTCAGTAATATTAAAACACTGACAGAGAACACAGATTAATATTAACACACTCACTGACACACTGTGTACATCATGCCCCAGAGTCAGATACACCCTGTGAAGTGTAAAACACCCCCACTGTCCTCAGGAATATTAACACACTGACAGAGAACACACATTAATATTAACACACTCACTGACACACTGTGTACATCATGACCCACAGTCAGATACACCCGGTGAAGTGTAAAACACCCCCAAAGTCCTCAGTAATATTAACACACTGACAGAGAACACAGATTAATATTAACACACTCACTGACACACTGTGTATATCATAACTCACAGTCAGATAAACCCTTTGAAGTGTAAAACATCCCCACTGTCCTCAGTAATATTAACACACTGACAGAGAACACAGATTAATATTAACACACTCACTGACACACTATGTATATCATGACCCACAGTCAGATAAACCCTGTGAAGTGTAAAACACCCCCACTGTCCTCAGTAATATTAACACACTGACAGAGAACACAGATTAATATTAACACACTCACTGACACACTGTGTATATCATGACCCACAGTCAGATAAACCCTGTGAAGTGTAAAACACCCCCACAGTCCTGAGTAATATTAACACACTGACAGAGAACACAGATTAATATTAACACACTCACTGACACACTGTGTACATCATGACCCACAGTCAGATACACCCTGTGAAGTGTAAAACACCCCCACTGTCCTCAGTAATATTAACAAACTGACAGAGAACACAGATTAATATTAACACACTCACTGACACACTGTGTATATCATGACCCAGAGTCAGATAAACCCTGTGAAGTGTAAAACACCCCCACTGTCCTCAGTAATATTAACACACTGACAGAGAGCACAGATTAATATTAACACACTCACTGACACACTGTGTCCATCATGACCCACAGTCAGATAAACCCTGTGAAGTGTAAAACATCCCCACTGTCCTCAGCAATATTAACACACTGACAGAGAACACAGATTAATATTAACACACTCACTGACACACTGTGTATATCATGACCCACAGTCAGATACACCCTGCGAAGTGTAAAACACCCCCACTGTCCTCAGTAATATTAACACACTGACAGAGAACACAGATTAATATTAACACACTCACTGACACACTGTGTATATCATGACCCACAGTCAGATAAACCCTGTGAAGTGTAAAACACCCCCACTGTCCTCAGTAATATTAACACACTGACAGAGAACACAGATTAATATTAACACACTCACTGACACACTGTGTATATCATGACCCACAGTCAGATACACCCTGTGAAGTGTAAAACACCCCCACTGTCCTCAGTAATATTAACACACTGACAGAGAACACAGATTAATATTAACACACTCACTGACACACTGTGTATATCATGACCCACAGTCAGATACACCCTGTGAAGTGTAAAACACCCCCACTGTCCTCAGGAATATTAACACACTGACAGAGAACACAGATTAATAATAACACACTCACTGACACACTGTGTATATCATGACCCACAGTCAGATACACCCTGTGAAGTGTAAAACATCCTCACTGTCCTCAGGAATATTAACACACTGACAGAGAACACAGATTAATATTAACACACTCACTGACACACTGTGTATATCATGACCCACAGTCAGATACACCCTGTGAAGTGTAAAACACCCCCACTGTCCTCAGGAATATTAACACACTGACAGAGAACACAGATTAATATTAACACACTCACTGACACACTGTGTACATCATGACCCACAGTCAGATACACCCTGTGAAGTGTAAAACACCCCCACTGTCCTCAGTAATATTAACACACTGACAGAGAACACAGATTAATATTAACACTCTCACTGACACACTGTGTATATCATGACCCACAGTCAGATACACCCTGTGAAGTGTAAAACACCCCCACTGTCCTCAGTAATATTAACACACTGACAGAGAACACAGATATATATTAACACACTCACTGACACACTGTGTATATCATGATCCACAGTCAGATACACCCTGTGAAGCGTAAAACACCCCCACTGTCCTCAGGAATATTAACACACTGACAGAGAACACAGATTAATATTAACACACTCACTGACACACTGTGTACATCATGACCCACAGTCAGATACACCCGGTGAAGTGTAAAACACCCCCACTGTCCTCAGTAATATTAACACACTGACAGAGAACACAGATTAATATTAACACACTCACTGACACACTGTGTATATCATGACCCACAGTCAGATACACCCGGTGAAGTGTAAAACACCCCCACTGTCCTCAGTAATATTAACACACTGACAGAGAACACAGATTAATATTAACACACTCACTGACACACTGTGTATATCATGACCCACAGTCAGATACACCCTGTGAAGTGTAAAACACCCCCACTGTCCTCAGGAATATTAACACACTGACAGAGAACACAGATTAATATTAACACACTCACTGACACACTGTGTACATCATGACCCACAGGCAGATACACCCTGTGAAGTGTAAAACACCCCCACTGTCCTCAGTAATATTAACACACTGACAGAGAACACAGATTAATATTAACACACTCGCTGACACACTGTGTATATCATGACCCACAGTCAGATACACCCTGTGAAGTGTAAAACAACCCCACTGTCCTCAGTAATATTAACACATTGACAGAGAACACAGATTAATATTAACACACTCACTGACACACTGTGTATATCATGACCCATAGTCAGATAAACCCTGTGAAGTGTAAAACACCCCCACTGTCCTCAGTAATATTAACACACTGACAGAGAACACAGATTAATATTAACACACTCACTGACACACTGTGTACATCATGACCCACAGTCAGATACACCCTGTGAAGTGTAAAACACCCCCACTGTCCTCAGGAATATTAACACCTGACAGAGAACACAGATTAATATTAACACACTCACTGACACACTGTGTGTATCATGACTCACAGTCAGATACACCCTGAGAAGTGTAAAACACCCCCACTGTCCTCAGTAATATTAACACACTGACAGAGAACACAGATTAATATTAACACACTCACTGACATACTGTGTATATCATGACCCACAGTCAGATACACCCTGTGAAGTGTAAAACACCCCCACTGTCCTCAGTAATATTAACACACTGACAGAGAACACAGATTAATATTAACACACTCACTGACACACTGTGTATATCATGACCCACAGTCAGATACACCCTGTGAAGTGTAAAACACCCCCACAGTCCTCAGTAATATTAACACACTGACAGAGAACACAGATTAATATTAACACACTCACTGACACACTGTGTACATCATGACCCAGAGTCAGATACACCCTGTGAAGTGTAAAACACCCCCACTGTCCTCAGGAATATTAACACACTGACAGAGAACACACATTAATATTAACACACTCACTGACACACTGTGTATATCATGACCCACAGTCAGATACACCCGGTGAAGTGTAAAACACCCCCACTGTCCTCAGGAATATTAACACACTGACAGAGAACACAGATTAATATTAACACACTCACTGACACACTGTGTACATCATGACCCACAGTCAGATACACCCGGTGAAGTGTAAAACACCCCCACTGTCCTCAGTAATATTAACACACTGACAGAGAACACAGATTAATATTAACACACTCACTGACACACTGTGTATATCATGACTCACAGTCAGATACACCCTGTGAAGTGTAAAACACCCCCACTGTCCTCAGTAATATTAACACACTGACAGAGAACACAGATTAATATTAACACACTCACTGACACACTGTGTACATCATGACCCACAGTCAGATAAACCCTGTGAAGTGTAAAACACCCCCACTGTCCTCAGGAATATTAACACACTGACAGAGAACACAGATTAATATTAACACACTCACTGACACACTGTGTATATCATGACCCACAGTCCGATACACCCTGTGAAGTGTAAAACACCCCCACTGTCCTCAGTAATATTAACACACTGACAGAGAACACAGATTAATATTAACACACTCACTGACACACTGTGTATATCATGACCCACAGTCAGATACACCCGGTGAAGTGTAAAACACCCCCACTGTCCTCAGTAATATTAACACACTGACAGAGAACACAGATTAATATTAACACACTCACTGACACACTGTGTATATCATGACCCACAGACAGATACACCCTGTGAAGTGTAAAACACCCCCACTGTCCTCAGGAATATTAACACACTGACAGAGAACACAGATTAATATTAACACACTCACTGACACACTGTGTATATCATGACCCACAGTCAGATACACCCTGTGAAGTGTAAAACATCCCCACTGTCCTCAGTAATATTAACACACTGACAGAGAACACAGATTAATATTAACACACTCACTGACACACTGTGTATAACATGACCCACAGTCAGATACACCCTGTGAAGTGTAAAACACCCCACTGTCCTCAGTAATATTAACACACTGACAGAGAACACAGATTAATATTAACACACTCACTGACACACTGTGTATATCATGACCCACAGTCAGATACACCCTGTGAAGTGTAAAACACCCCCACTGTCCTCAGGAATATTAACACACTGACAGAGAACACAGATTAATATTAACACACTCACTGACACACTGTGTACATCATGACCCACAGTCAGATACACCCTGTGAAGTGTAAAACATCCCCACTGTCCTCAGTAATATTAACACACTGACAGAGAACACAGATTAATATTAACACACTCACTGACAGACTGTGTCTATCATGACCCACAGTCAGATACACCCTGTGAAGTGTAAAACACCCCCACTGTCCTCAGCAACATTAAAACACACACAGAGTACACAGATTAATATTAACACACTCACTGACACACTGTGTATATCATGACCCACAGTCAGATACACCCGGTGAAGTGTAAAACACCCCCACTGTCCTCAGCAATATTAACACACTGACAGAGAACACAGATTAATATTAACACACTCACTGACACACTGTGTATATCATGACCCACAGTCAGATACACCCTGTGAAGTGTAAAACACCCCCACTGTCCTCAGTAATATTAACACACTGACAGAGAACACAGATTAATATTAACACACTCACTGACACACTGTGTATATCATGACTCACAGTCAGATAAACCCTGTGAAGTGTAAAACACCCCCACTGTCCTCAGTAATATTAACACAGTGACAGAGAACACAGATTAATATTAACACACTCACTGACACACTGTGTATATCATGACCCACAGTCAGATACACCCTGTGAAGTGTAAAACATCCCCACTGTCCTCAGTAATATTAACACACTGACAGAGAACACAGATTAATATTAACACACTCACTGACACACTGTGTACATCATGACCCACAGTCAGATACACCCTGTGAAGTGTAAAACACCCCCACTGTCCTCAGGAATATTAACACACTGACAGAGAACACAGATTAATATTAACACACTCACTGACACACTGTGTATATCATGACCCACAGTCAGATACACCCGGTGAAGTGTAAAACACCCCCACTGTCCTCAGGAATATTAACACACTGACAGAGAACACAGATTAATATTAACACACTCACTGACACACTGTGTATATCATGACCCAGAGTCAGATAAACCCTGTGAAGTGTAAAACACCCCCACTGTCCTCAGGAATATTAACACACTGACAGAGAGCACAGATTAATATTAACACACTCACTGACACACTGTGTATATCATGACCCACAGTCAGATACACCCTGTGAAGTGTAAAACACCCCCACTGTCCTCAGGAATATTAACACACTGACAGAGAACACAGATTAATATTAACACACTCACTGACACACTGTGTATATCATGACCCACAGTCAGATACGCCCTGTGAAGTGTAAAACACCCCCACTGTCCTCAGTAATATTAACACACTGATAGAGAACACAGATTAATATTAACACACTCACTGACACACTGTGTATATCATGACTCACAGTCAGATAAACCCTGTGAAGTGTAAAACACCACCACTGTCCTCAGTAATATTAACACACTGACAGAGAACGCAGATTAATATTAACACACTCACTGACACACTGTGTATATCATGAGCCACAGTCAGATACACCCTGTGAAGTGTAAAACACCCCCACTGTCCTCAGTAATATTAACACACTGACAGAGAACACAGATTAATATTAACACACTCACTGACACACTGTGTACATCATGACCCACAGTCAGATACACCCTGTGAAGTGTAAAACACCCCCACTGTCCTCAGTAATATTAACACACTGACAGAGAACACAGATTAATATTAACACACTCACTGACACACTGTGTATATCATGACTCACATTCAGATACACCCTGTGAAGTGTAAAACATCCCCACTGTCCTCAGGAATATTAACACACTGACAGAGAACACAGATTAATATTAACACACTCACTGACAAACTGTGTCCATCATGACCCACAGTCAGATACACCCTGTGAAGTGTAAAACATCCCCACTGTCCTCAGGAATATTAACACACTGACAGAGAACACAGATTAATATTAACACACTCACTGACACACTGTGTACATCATGACCCACAGTCAGATACACCCTGTGAAGTGTAAAACACCCCCACTGTCCTCAGTAATATTAACACACTGACAGAGAACACAGATTAATATTAACACACTCACTGACACACTGTGTATATCATGACCCACAGTCAGATACACCCTGTGAAGTGTAAAACACCCCCACTGTCCTCAGTAATATTAACACACTGACAGAGAACACTGATTAATATTAACACACTCACTGACACACTGTGTGCATCATGACCCACAGTCAGATACACCCTGTGAAGTGTAAAACACCCCCACTGTCCTCAGCAACATTAAAACACACACAGAGTACACAGATTAATATTAACACACTCACTGACACACTGTGTATATCATGACCCACAGTCAGATACACCCTGTGAAGTGTAAAACATCCCCACTGTCCTCAGTAATATTAACACACTGACAGAGAACACAGATTAATATTAACACACTCACTGACACACTGTGTATAACATGACCCACAGTCAGATACACCCTGTGAAGTGTAAAACACCCCACTGTCCTCAGTAATATTAACACACTGACAGAGAACACAGATTAATATTAACACACTCACTGACACACTGTGTATATCATGACCCACAGTCAGATACACCCTGTGAAGTGTAAAACACCCCCACTGTCCTCAGGAATATTAACACACTGACAGAGAACACAGATTAATATTAACACACTCACTGACACACTGTGTACATCATGACCCACAGTCAGATACACCCTGTGAAGTGTAAAACATCCCCACTGTCCTCAGTAATATTAACACACTGACAGAGAACACAGATTAATATTAACACACTCACTGACAGACTGTGTCTATCATGACCCACAGTCAGATACACCCTGTGAAGTGTAAAACACCCCCACTGTCCTCAGCAACATTAAAACACACACAGAGTACACAGATTAATATTAACACACTCACTGACACACTGTGTATATCATGACCCACAGTCAGATACACCCGGTGAAGTGTAAAACACCCCCACTGTCCTCAGCAATATTAACACACTGACAGAGAACACAGATTAATATTAACACACTCACTGACACACTGTGTATATCATGACCCACAGTCAGATACACCCTGTGAAGTGTAAAACATCCCCACTGTCCTCAGTAATATTAACACACTGACAGAGAACACAGATTAATATTAACACACTCACTGACACACTGTGTACATCATGACCCACAGTCAGATACACCCTGTGAAGTGTAAAACACCCCCACTGTCCTCAGGAATATTAACACACTGACAGAGAACACAGATTAATATTAACACACTCACTGACACACTGTGTATATCATGACCCACAGTCAGATACACCCGGTGAAGTGTAAAACACCCCCACTGTCCTCAGGAATATTAACACACTGACAGAGAACACAGATTAATATTAACACACTCACTGACACACTGTGTATATCATGACCCAGAGTCAGATAAACCCTGTGAAGTGTAAAACACCCCCACTGTCCTCAGGAATATTAACACACTGACAGAGAGCACAGATTAATATTAACACACTCACTGACACACTGTGTATATCATGACCCACAGTCAGATACACCCTGTGAAGTGTAAAACACCCCCACTGTCCTCAGTAATATTAACACACTGATAGAGAACACAGATTAATATTAACACACTCACTGACACACTGTGTATATCATGACTCACAGTCAGATAAACCCTGTGAAGTGTAAAACACCACCACTGTCCTCAGTAATATTAACACACTGACAGAGAACGCAGATTAATATTAACACACTCACTGACACACTGTGTATATCATGAGCCACAGTCAGATACACCCTGTGAAGTGTAAAACACCCCCACTGTCCTCAGTAATATTAACACACTGACAGAGAACACAGATTAATATTAACACACTCACTGACACACTGTGTACATCATGACCCACAGTCAGATACACCCTGTGAAGTGTAAAACACCCCCACTGTCCTCAGTAATATTAACACACTGACAGAGAACACAGATTAATATTAACACACTCACTGACACACTGTGTATATCATGACTCACAGTCAGATACACCCTGTGAAGTGTAAAACATCCCCACTGTCCTCAGGAATATTAACACACTGACAGAGAACACTGATTAATATTAACACACTCACTGACACACTGTGTGCATCATGACCCACAGTCAGATACACCCTGTGAAGTGTAAAACACCCCCACTGTCCTCAGTAATATTAACACACTGACAGAGAACACAGATTAATATTAACACACTCACTGACACACTGTGTATATCATGACCCAGAGTCAGATACACCCTGTGAAGTGTAAAACACCCCCACTGTCCTCAGGAATATTAACACACTGACAGAGAACACAGATTAATATTAACACGCTCACTCTGGCAGTGCCATAGACATTTATAAGTGCAAAGTAATAGAAACGTTTAACACACCATTCACTTACAATGCCCTGGACCTTGTTAGCATGCTTGACTATTGGAATGCAAAGGCCTATTGCAGTGTAATTGTACCTTGCAGTACAGGAACCTCTGACAGGGTAATTGTACCTCGCAGTGCAGGATCCTCTGACAGGGTAATTGTACCTCGCAGTGCAGGAACCTCTGACAGGGTAATTGTACCTCGCAGTGCAGGAACCTCTGACAGGGTAATTGTACCTCGCAGTGCAGGAACCTCTGACAGGGTAATTGTACCTCACAGTACAGGAACCTCTGACAGGGTAATTGTACCTCGCAGTACAGGAACCTCTCGCAGCACAATAGCATCTTGCAATGCAGAGGCCTTTCCTGTGCATTTGCCCATGTAATGCAATGGGACTTGCTATGTAAAATCCAATTGTAATGCAAATTTCCCATGCAGTGCTGCAGCCCCTTGTAGTGCAAAAAGCACCTTGAGATGTCATAGAATTTTGCAATGCAACAAGCATTTGAAATCCCATTGAAGTTATGGTGCACTAGACCCTTACAATGCAACACAAAAGCTTGTAGTACAATAGCCTTTGCAGTACAACATCCACTAACAAAGCAATAGCCCCATGCAGTGCAATCTCCACTCACAGTGTAAAAACAACATGCTTTGTAATAGTCTCTAAGAGTGACATAGCAATAACGTGAAGAAATGCTATAGCCTTTTGAACACAACAGACCATGACAATTCAGTAGCCTCTTGCAGTGCAAAAGCTCTTTGGTGTGCAATAGACCCTGACAATGTATTTTCCCCTTACAGTGCAACAGTTCAATGCTTTGCATAACATGCTTATGGTACAAAAGCCAGGTGCAGTCCAAGAGCAAATTGCCTTTTGATACCCTATTGAAATATAATATCCTCTCACAATGGAAACCATCTCGCAATACAAAATTTCCCTGCAGTGCAATAGCTATTTGTTTTGCAATTGTGACTTTCAATACAATAGACACTTGCCATGTAACATCCAGTTGCAATGTAATGGAACCATTAGTGTGCATGATCCTTGTATTGCAATAGCCTCTTGCAGTGCAATAGCAGCTTGCAATGCAGGGACCTTTGGTAGTGCAATAACTCCTTCCAATGCAAAGGTCTTTGAGTTTGCAATGGAGCGTGGTGTGCAACATCCACTTGCAATGAAAATGCAAAGGCACCTTGCAATACAAGAACTATTTGCAGAGCAAAAACTCCAGCAATGCAACACGCATTTCATTGCAATAGAGCTTGCAGTCCAACAGTCCCTCCCTTGCAGACTATTATCCTTGCAATGTCAGAGCCCCTTTCAATGCAATGGCCCCTTTCAATACAACATCCACATGCAACGCAAGAAAACCAAGAATGTTTGGCAATGCACTGAAACAACTATTTGCAATGCAATAGGGCTAAGTCATGCAATCGCCCATTGATAACATTGCACACTGGCAAAGTAATGGACTTTTACAGAGCAATAGCTCATCGGAGTGCAATTGCCCTTTGCAATGCAATAACCTGAAGCAGTACATTGGGGGCTTCCAATACAGTATCCATAATTAATACAATAACACTTTGTATTACAATGGCCTCTTACACTGTAATATCTTCTTGTAGTGTGAACACTCTTGCAGTTCAATAGCTACGTGCTGGAAAGCAGAAGCCTCTTGCAAAGAAATACCCTTTGTAATTCAATCACCTCTTGCACGGTGACAGCACCTTGCAATGCAGGATACACTGACAGTTTAATAGTCCTTTATAATTCAATCACCTCTTGCACGGTGACAGCACCTTGCAATGCAGGATACACTGACAGTTTAATAGTCCTTTGTAATTCAATCACCTCTTGCACGGTGACAGCACCTTGCAATGCAGGATACACTGACAGTTTAATAGTCCTTTGTAATTCAATCACCTCTTGCACGGTGACAGCACCTTGCAATGCAGGATACAATGACAGTTTAATAGTCCTTTGTAATTCAATCACCTCTTGCACGGTGACAGCACCTTGCAATGCAGGATACACTGACAGTTTAATAGTCCTTTGTAATTCAATCACCTCTTGCACGGTGACAGCACCTTGCAATGCAGGATACACTGACAGTTTAATAGTCCTTTGTAATTCAATCACCTCTTGCACGGTGACAGCACCTTGCAATGCAGGAAACAATGACAGTTTAATAGTCCTTTGTAATTCAATCACCTCTTGCACGGTGACAGCACCTTGCAATGCAGGATACACTGACAGTTTAATAGTCCTTTGTAATTCAACCACCTCTTGCACGGTGACAGCACCTTGCAATGCAGGATACACTGACAGTTTAATAGTCCTTTGTAATTCAATCACCTCTTGCACGGTGACAGCACCTTGCAATGCAGGATACACTGACAGTTTAATAGTCCTTTGTAATTCAATCACCTCTTGCACGGTGACAGCACCTTGCAATGCAGGATACACTGACAGTTTAATCGTCCTTTGTAATTCAATCAACTCTTCCACGGTGACAGCACCTTGCAATACAGGATACAATGACAGTTTAATAGTCCTTTGTAATTCAATCACCTCTTGCACGGTGACAGCACCTTGCAATGCAGGATACACTGACAGTTTAATAGTCCTTTGTAATTCAATCACCTCTTGCACGGTGACAGCACCTTGCAATGCAGGAAACAATGACAGTTTAATAGTCCTTTGTAATTCAATCACCTCTTGCACGGTGACAGCACCTTGCAATGCAGGATACACTGACAGTTTAATAGTCCTTTGTAATTCAATCACCTCTTCCACGGTGACAGCACCTTGCAATGCAGGATACAATGACAGTTTAATAGTCCTTTGTAATTCAATCACCTCTTGCACGGTGACAGCAACTTGCAATGCAGGATACAATGACAGTTTAATAGTCCTTTGTAATTCAATCACCTCTTGCACAGTGACAGCACCTTGCAATGCAGGATACACTGACAGTTTAATAGTCCTTTGTAATTCAATCACCTCTTGCACAGTGACAGCACCTTGCAATGCAGGATACACTGACAGTTTAATAGTCCTTTGTA
Organism: Heterodontus francisci; assembly: GCF_036365525.1. Taxonomy (NCBI): domain Eukaryota; kingdom Metazoa; phylum Chordata; class Chondrichthyes; order Heterodontiformes; family Heterodontidae; genus Heterodontus; species Heterodontus francisci. The sequence goes on along the minus strand of NW_027140433.1, from coordinate 487,833 downwards.
ATTCAATCACCTCTTGCACGGTGACAGCACCTTGCAATGCAGGATACACTGACAGTTTAATAGTCCTTTGTAATTCAATCACCTCTTGCACAGTGACAGCACCTTGCAATGCAGGATACACTGACAGTTTAATAGTCCTTTGTAATTCAATCACCTCTTGCACGGTGACAGCACCTTGCAATGCAGGATACACTGACAGTTTAATAGTCCTTTGTAATTCAATCACCTCTTCCACGGTGACAGCACCTTGCAATGCAGGATACAATGACAGTTTAATAGTCCTTTGTAATTCAATCACCTCTTGCACGGTGACAGCACCTTGCAATGCAGGATACAATGACAGTTTAATAGTCCTTTGTAATTCAATCACCTCTTCCACGGTGACAGCACCTTGCAATGCAGGATACACTGACAGTTTAATAGTCCTTTGTAATTCAATCACCTCTTGCACGGTGACAGCACCTTGCAATGCAGGATACACTGACAGTTTAATAGTCCTTTGTAATTCAATCACCTCTTCCACGTTGACAGCACCTTGCACTGCAGGATACAATGACAGTTTAATAGTCCTTTGTAATTCAATCACCTCTTGCACGGTGACAGCACCTTGCAATGCAGGATACACTGACAGTTTAATAGTCCTTTGTAATTCAATCACCTCTTGCACGGTGACAGCACCTTGCAATGCAGGATACACTGACAGTTTAATAGTCCTTTGTAATTCAATCACCTCTTGCACGGTGACAGCACCTTGCAATGCAGGATACACTGACAGTTTAATAGTCCTTTGTAATTCAATCACCTCTTGCACGGTGACAGCACCTTGCAATGCAGGATACACTGACAGTTTAATAGTCCTTTGTAATTCAATCACCTCTTGCACGGTGACAGCACCTTGCAATGCAGGATACACTGACAGTTTAATAGTCCTTTGTAATTCAATCACCTCTTGCACGGTGACAGCACCTTGCAATGCAGGATACACTGACAGTTTAATAGTCCTTTGTAATTCAATCACCTCTTGCACGGTGACAGCACCTTGCAATGCAGGATACACTGACAGTTTAATAGTCCTTTGTAATTCAATCACCTCTTGCACGGTGACAGCACCTTGCAATGCAGGATACACTGACAGTTTAATAGTCCTTTGTAATTCAATCACCTCTTGCACGGTGACAGCACCTTGCAATGCAGGATACACTGACAGTTTAATAGTCCTTTGTAATTCAATCACCTCTTGCACGGTGACAGCACCTTGCAATGCAGGATACACTGACAGTTTAATAGTCCTTTGTAATTCAATCACCTCTTGCACGGTGACAGCACCTTGCAATGCAGGATACACTGACAGTTTAATAGTCCTTTGTAATTCAATCACCTCTTGCACGGTGACAGCACCTTGCAATGCAGGATACAATGACAGTTTAATAGTCCTTTGTAATTCAATCACCTCTTGCACGGTGACAGCACCTTGCACTGCAGGATGCAATGACAGTTTAATAGTCCTTTGTAATTCAATCACCTCTTGCACGGTGACAGCACCTTGCAATGCAGGATACACTGACAGTTTAATAGTCCTTTGTAATTCAATCACCTCTTGCACGGTGACAGCACCTTGCAATGCAGGATACACTGACAGTTTAATAGTCCTTTGTAATTCAATCACCTCTTGCACGGTGACAGCACCTTGCAATGCAGGATACACTGACAGTTTAATAGTCCTTTGTAATTCAATCACCTCTTGCACGGTGACAGCGCCTTGCAATGCAGGATACAATGACAGTTTAATAGTCCTTTGTAATTCAATCACCTCTTGCACGGTGACAGCACCTTGCAATGCAGGATACACTGACAGTTTAATAGTCCTTTGTAATTCAATCACCTCTTGCACGGTGACAGCACCTTGCAATGCAGGATACACTGACAGTTTAATAGTCCTTTGTAATTCAATCACCTCTTGCACGGTGACAGCACCTTGCAATGCAGGATACAATGACAGTTTAATAGTCCTTTGTAATTCAATCACCTCTTGCACGGTGACAGCACGTTGCAATGCAGGATGCACTGACAGTTTAATAGTCCTTTGTAATTCAATCACCTCTTGCACGGTGACAGCACCTTGCAATGCAGGATACACTGACAGTTTAATAGTCCTTTGTAATTCAATCACCTCTTGCACGGTGACAGCGCCTTGCAATGCAGGATACAATGACAGTTTAATAGTCCTTTGTAATTCAATCACCTCTTGCACGGTGACAGCACCTTGCAATGCAGGATACACTGACAGTTTAATAGTCCTTTGTAATTCAATCACCTCTTGCACGGTGACAGCACCTTGCAATACAGTTTACACTGACCGTTTAATAGTCCTTTGTAATTCAATCACCTCTTGCACGGTGACAGCACCTTGCAATGCAGGATACAATGACAGTTTAATAGTCCTTTGTAATTCAATCACCTCTTGCACGGTGACAGCACCTTGCAATGCAGGATGCACTGACAGTTTAATAGTCCTTTGTAATTCAATCACCTCTTGCACGGTGACAGCACCTTGCAATGCAGGATACACTGACAGTTTAATAGTCCTTTGTAATTCAATCACCTCTTGCACGGTGACAGCACCTTGCAATGCAGGATACACTGACAGTTTAATAGTCCTTTGTAATTCAATCACCTCTTGCACGGTGACAGCACCTTGCAATGCAGGATACAATGACAGTTTAATAGTCCTTTGTAATTCAATCACCTCTTGCACGGTGACAGCACCTTGCAATGCAGGATACACTGACAGTTTAATAGTCCTTTGTAATTCAATCACCTCTTGCACGGTGACAGCACCTTGCAATGCAGTTTACACTGACAGTTTAATAGTCCTTTGTAATTCAATCACCTCTTGCACGGTGACAGCACCTTGCAATGCAGGATACAATGACAGTTTAATAGTCCTTTGTAATTCAATCACCTCTTGCACGGTGACAGCACCTTGCAATGCAGGATGCACTGACAGTTTAATAGTCCTTTGTAATTCAATCACCTCTTGCACGGTGACAGCACCTTGCAATGCAGGATACACTGACAGTTTAATAGTCCTTTGTAATTCAATCACCTCTTGCACGGTGACAGCACCTTGCAATGCAGGATACACTGACAGTTTAATAGTCCTTTGTAATTCAATCACCTCTTGCACGGTGACAGCACCTTGCAATGCAGGATACAATGACAGTTTAATAGTCCTTTGTAATTCAATCACCTCTTGCACGGTGACAGCACCTTGCAATGCAGGATACACTGACAGTTTAATAGTCCTTTGTAATTCAATCACCTCTTGCACGGCGACAGCACCTTGCAATGCAGGATACACTGACAGTTTAATAGTCCTTTGTAATTCAATCACCTCTTGCACGGTGACAGCACCTTGCAATGCAGGATACACTGACAGTTTAATAGTCCTTTGTAATTCAATCACCTCTTGCACGGTGACAGCACCTTGCAATGCAGGATACAATGACAGTTTAATCGTCCTTTGTAATTCAATCACCTCTTGCAGGGTAACAGCACCTTGCAATGCAGGATGCACTGACAGTTTAATAGTCCTTTGTAATTCAATCACCTCTTGCACGGTGACAGCACCTTGCAATGCAGGATACACTGACAGTTTAATAGTCCTTTGTAATTCAATCACCTCTTGCACGGTGACAGCGCCTTGCAATGCAGGATACAATGACAGTTTAATAGTCCTTTGTAATTCAATCACCTCTTGCACGGTGACAGCACCTTGCAATGCAGGATACACTGACAGTTTAATAGTCCTTTGTAATTCAATCACCTCTTGCACGGTGACAGCACCTTGCAATGCAGGATACAATGACAGTTTAATAGTCCTTTGTAATTCAATCACCTCTTGCACGGTGACAGCACCTTGCAATGCAGGAGTCAATGACAGTTTAATAGTCCTTTGTAATTCAATCACCTCTTGCACGGTGACAGCACCTTGCAATGCAGGATGCACTGACAGTTTAATAGTCCTTTGTAATTCAATCACCTCTTGCACGGTGACAGCACCTTGCAATGCAGGATACACTGACAGTTTAATAGTCCTTTGTAATTTAATCACCTCTTGCACGGTGACAGCACCTTGCAATGCAGGATACACTGACAGTTTAATAGTCCTTTGTAATTCAATCACCTCTTGCACGGTGACAGCACCTTGCAATGCAGGATACAATGACAGTTTAATAGTCCTTTGTAATTCAATCACCTCTTGCACGGTGACAGCACCTTGCAATGCAGGATACACTGACAGTTTAATAGTCCTTTGTAATTCAATCACCTCTTGCACGGTGACAGCACCTTGCAATGCAGGATACACTGACAGTTTAATAGTCCTTTGTAATTCAATCACCTCTTGCACGGTGACAGCACCTTGCAATGCAGGATACAATGACAGTTTAATAGTCCTTTGTAATTCAATCACCTCTTGCACGGTGACAGCACCTTGCAATGCAGGATACACTGACAGTTTAATAGTCCTTTGTAATTCAATCACCTCTTGCACGGTGACAGCACCTTGCAATGCAGGATACACTGACAGTTTAATAGTCCTTTGTAATTCAATCACCTCTTGCACGGTGACAGCACCTTGCAATGCAGGATACAATGACAGTTTAATAGTCCTTTGTAATTCAATCACCTCTTGCACGGTGACAGCACCTTGCAATGCAGGATGCACTGACAGTTTAATAGTCCTTTGTAATTCAATCACCTCTTGCACGGTGACAGCACCTTGCAATGCAGGATACACTGACAGTTTAATAGTCCTTTGTAATTCAATCACCTCTTGCACGGTGACAGCGCCTTGCAATGCAGGATACACTGACAGTTTAATAGTCCTTTGTAATTCAATCACCTCTTGCACGGTGACAGCGCCTTGCAATGCAGGATACACTGACAGTTTAATAGTCCTTTGTAATTCAATCACCTCTTCCACGGTGACAGCACCTTGCAATGCAGGATACAATGACAGTTTAATAGTCCTTTGTAATTCAATCACCTCTTGCACGGTGACAGCACCTTGCAATGCAGGATACACTGACAGTTTAATAGTCCTTTGTAATTCAATCACCTCTTGCACGGTGACAGCACCTTGCAATGCAGGATACACTGACAGTTTAATAGTCCTTTGTAATTCAATCACCTCTTGCACGGTGACAGCACCTTGCAATGCAGGATACACTGACAGTTTAATAGTCCTTTGTAATTCAATCACCTCTTGCACGGTGACAGCACCTTGCAATGCAGGATACACTGACAGTTTAATAGTCCTTTGTAATTCAATCACCTCTTCCACGGTGACAGCACCTTGCAATGCAGGATACACTGACAGTTTAATAGTCCTTTGTAATTCAATCACCTCTTGCACAGTGACAGCACCTTGCAATGCAGGATACACTGACAGTTTAATAGTCCTTTGTAATTCAATCACCTCTTGCACGGTGACAGCACCTTGCAATGCAGGATACACTGACAGTTTAATAGTCCTTTGTAATTCAATCACCTCTTGCACGGTGACAGCACCTTGCAATGCAGGATACACTGACAGTTTAATAGTCCTTTGTAATTCAATCACCTCTTGCACGGTGACAGCACCTTGCAATGCAGGATACAATGACAGTTTAATAGTCCTTTGTAATTCAATCACCTCTTGCACGGTGACAGCACCTTGCAATGCAGGATACACTGACAGTTTAATAGTCCTTTGTAATTCAATCACCTCTTGCACGGTGACAGCGCCTTGCAATGCAGGATACAATGACAGTTTAATAGTCCTTTGTAATTCAATCACCTCTTGCACGGTGACAGCGCCTTGCAATGCAGGATACACTGACAGTTTAATAGTCCTTTGTAATTCAATCACCTCTTCCACGGTGACAGCACCTTGCAATGCAGGATACAATGACAGTTTAATAGTCCTTTGTAATTCAATCACCTCTTGCACGGTGACAGCACCTTGCAATGCAGGATACACTGACAGTTTAATAGTCCTTTGTAATTCAATCACCTCTTGCACGGTGACAGCACCTTGCAATGCAGGATACACTGACAGTTTAATAGTCATTTGTAATTCAATCACCTCTTGCACGGTGACAGCACCTTGCAATGCAGGATACAATGACAGTTTAAGGACTGGAGAGGCCTTTGACAGTGCAATCATCCTTGCAGTTTAACATCCACATGGAGTTGTCACACAAACCACAGCTGTGATAATACAACAATCGTGAAAATAACTCCAAAGAGCTCCAGAAACCATCTTTGTCTTTAAGGAAAAAAAATCAGCCTTTAATTTACAAAATGAACAATGTATCCAAAATGGCATTGAAAGAAAACAAATCTTGGTCTTTGTGTGTTGAAACTGTCTGACAAGGACAAAGGACAAATGGTCAAAGCTAACAGGTGTCAAATGAACACATCCTATACCATGCTAAAACATTCCTGAATTGAATATCTCCTACTGAAAGAAAGAAGATGTGAAGTCACCATATTCTGGGTCACAGTGCAGTCACCATGGGTCAGAGAGCAGAGTGTCTGCTTCCAGGAGGTACAAGATAACAGAGCTTTGCATTAAAGTGTCTTTCAGCAAAACATTAACATATTGTTTGTCTTTGCTCCATGACCTTCTGGTCTGTTAGTCTGTGACCTTGTCCTATCAACACCTTCTCTTTTGTTATCTCTTACCCCACCCCCGCTTTACTTGCTTAAAATCTTTTACATTTCTTATATCTGTTAGTTCTGATGAAGGGTCACAGACCTGAAACGTTAACTCCGTTTCTCTCTGCACAGATGTTGCCCGACCTGCTGAGTATTTCCAGCACTCTCTGTTTTTATTAACTCTGTTTCTCTCTCCACAGATGTTGCCCGACCTGCTGAATATTTCCAGCACTCTCTGTTTTTATTAACTCTGTTTCTCTCTGCACAGATGTTGCCCGACCTGCTGAGTATTTCCAGCACTCTCTGTTTTTATTAACTCTGTTTCTGTCTCCACAGATGTTGCCCGACCTGCTGAATATTTCCAGCACTCTCTGTTTTTATTAACTCTGTTTCTCTCTCCACAGATGTTGCCCGACCTGCTGAATATTTCCAGCACTCGCTGTTTTTATTAACTCTGTTTCTCTCTCCACAGATGCTGCCCGACCTGCTGAGTATTTCCAGCACTCTCTGTTTTTATTAACTCTGTTTCTCTCTCCACAGATGTTGCCCGACCTGCTGAGTATTTCCAGCACTCGCTGTTTTTATTAACTCTGTTTCTCTCTCCACAGATGTTGCCCGACCTGCTGAATATTTCCAGCACTCTCTGTTTTTATTAACTCTGTTTCTCTCTCCACAGATGTTGCCCGACCTGCTGAGTATTTCCAGCACTCTCTGTTTTTATTAACTCTGTTTCTCTCTCCACAGATGTTGCCCGACCTGCTGAGTATTTCCAGCACTCTCTGTTTTTATTAACTCTGTTTCTGTCTCCACAGATGTTGCCCGACCTGCTGAATATTTCCAGCACTCTCTGTTTTTATTAACTCTGTTTCTCTCTCCACAGATGTTGCCCGACCTGCTGAATATTTCCAGCACTCGCTGTTTTTATTAACTCTGTTTCTCTCTCCACAGATGCTGCCCGACCTGCTGAGTATTTCCAGCACTCTCTGTTTTTATTAACTCTGTTTCTCTCTCCACAGATGTTGCCCGACCTGCTGAGTATTTCCAGCACTCGCTGTTTTTATTAACTCTGTTTCTCTCTCCACAGATGTTGCCCGACCTGCTGAATATTTCCAGCACTCTCTGTTTTTATTAACTCTGTTTCTCTCTCCACAGATGTTGCCCGACCTGCTGAGTATTTCCAGCACTCTCTGTTTTTATTAACTCTGTTTCTCTCTCCACAGATGTTGCCCGACCTGCTGAGTATTTCCAGCACTCTCTGTTTTTATTAACTCTGTTTCTCTCTCCACAGATGTTGCCCGACCTGCTGAGTATTTCCAGCACTCTCTGTTTTCATTAACTCTGTTTCTCTCTCCACAGATGTTGCCCGACCTGCTGAGTATTTCCAGCACTCTCTGTTTTTATTAACTCTGTTTCTCTCTCCACAGATGTTGCCCGACCTGCTGAGTATTTCCAGCACTCTCTGTTTTTATTAACTCTGTTTCTCTCTCCACAGATGTTGCCCGACCTGCTGAGTATTTCCAGCACTCTCTGTTTTCATTAACTCCGTTTCTCTCTCCACAGATGTTGCCCGACCTGCTGAGTGTTTCCAGCACTCGCTGTTTTTATTAACTCTGTTTCTGTCTCCACAGATGTTGCCCGACCTGCTGAATATTTCCAGCACTCTCTGTTTTTATTAACTCTGTTTCTCTCTCCACAGATGTTGCCCGACCTGCTGAGTATTTCCAGCACTCTCTGTTTTTATTAACTCTGTTTCTCTCTCCACAGATGTTGCCCGACCTGCTGAGTATTTCCAGCACTCTCTGTTTTCATTAACTCTGTTTCTCTCTCCACAGATGTTGCCCGACCTGCTGAGTATTTCCAGCACTCTCTGTTTTTATTAACTCTGTTTCTCTCTCCACAGATGTTGCCCGACCTGCTGAATATTTCCAGCACTCTCTGTTTTTATTAACTCTGTTTCTCTCTCCACAGATGTTGCCCGACCTGCTGAGTATTTCCAGCACTGTCAGTTTTTATTAACTCTGTTTCTCTCTCCACAGATGTTGCCCGACCTGCTGAGTATTTCCAGCACTCTCTGTTTTTATGAACTCTTTCTGGAGACGCTGTCAATCAGCCTCTCAATGTAACAGAGTATTGTTTTTGTAACAGGTATTAGTACCGCAACCTCACAGCTCCAGTGTCCCGGGTTCGGTTCTGTTTACTGCCACAGCCTCACAGCTCCAGTGACCCGGGTTCAGTTCTGTTTACTGCCACAGTCTCACAGATCCAGTGTCCCGGGTTCGGTTCTGTTTACTGCCACAGTCTCACAGCTCCAGTGTCCCGGGTTCGGTTCTGTTTACTGCCACAGCCTCACAGCTCCAGTGTCCCGGGTTCGGTTCTGTTTACTGCCACAGTCTCACAGCTCCAGTGACCTGGGTTCGGTTCTGTTGACTGCCACAGTCTCACCACTCCAGTGACCCGGGTTCGGTTCTGTTTACTGCCACAGTCTCACAGCTCCAGTGTCCTGGGTTCGGTTCTGGGGACTGCCACAGTCTCACAGCTCCAGTGACCCGGGTTCGGTTCTGTTTACTGCCACAGTCTCACAGCTCCAGTGACCCGGGTTCGGTTCTGTTTACTGCCACAGTCTCACAGCTCCAGTGACCTGGGTTCGGTTCTGTTTACTGCCACAGTCTCACAGCTCCAGTGACCCGGGTTCGGTTCTGTTTACTGCCACAGCCTCACAGCTCCAGTGACCGGGTTCGGTTCTGTTGACTGCCACAGTCTCACAGCTCCAGTGACCCGGGTTCGGTTCTGTTTACTGCCACAGTCTCACAGCTCCAGTGTCCCGGGTTCGGTTCTGTTTACTGCCACAGTCTCACTGCTCCAGTGACCTGGGTTCGGTTCTGTTTACTGCCACAGTCTCACAGCTCCAGTGACCTGTGTTCGGTTCTGTTGACTGCCACAGTCTCACAGCTCCAGTGACCTGGGTTCGGTTCTGTTGACTGCCACAGTCTCACAGCTCCAGTGACCCGGGTTCGGTTCTGTTTACTGCCACAGTCTCACAGCTCCAGTGTCCCGGGTTCGGTTCTGTTTACTGCCACAGTCTCACAGCTCCAGTGACCCGGGTTCGGTTCTGTTGACTGCCACAGTCTCACAGCTCCAGTGACCCGGGTTCGGTTCTGTTTACTGCCACAGTCTCACAGCTCCAGTGACCCGGGTTCGGTTCTGTTTACTGTCACAGTCTCACAGCTCCAGTGACCCGGGTTCTGTTCTGTTTACTGCCACAGTCTCACAGCTCCAGTGACCCGGGTTCGGTTCTGTTTACTGCCACAGTCTCACAGCTCCAGTGACCTGGGTTCGGTTCTGTTTACTGCCACAGTCTCACAGCTCCAGTGTCCCGGGTTCGGTTCTGTTTACTGCCGCAACCTCACAGCTCCAGTGACCTGGGTTCGGTTCTGTTTACTGCCACAGTCTCACAGCTCGAGTGACCTGGGTTCAGTTCTGTTTACTGCCACAGTCTCACAGCTCCAGTGACCTGGGTTCGGTTCTGTTTACTGCCACAGTCTCACAGCTCCAGTGTCCTGGGTTCGGTTCTGGGGACTGCCACAGTCTCACAGCTCCAGTGTCCTGGGTTCGGTTCTGTTTACTGCCAAAGTCTCACAGCTCCAGTGACCTGGGTTCGGTTCTGTTCACTGCCACAGTCTCACAGCTCCAGTGACCTGGGTTCGGTTCTGTTTACTGCCACAGTCTCACAGCTCCAGTGTCCTGGGTTCGGTTCTGGGGACTGCCACAGTCTCACAGCTCCAGTGTCCTGGGTTCGGTTCTGTTTACTGCCACAGTCTCACAGCTCCAGTGACCTGGGTTCGGTTCTGTTTACTGCCACAGTCTCACACCTCCAGTGACCCGGGTTCAGTTCTGTTTACTGTCACAGTCTCACAGCTCCAGTGTCCCGGGTTCTGTTCTGTTTACTGCCACAGTCTCACAGCTCCAGTGTCCCGGGTTCGGTTCTGTTTACTGCCACAGTCTCACAGCTCCAGTGTCCCGGGTTCGGTTCTGTTTACTGCCACAGTCTCACAGCTCCAGTGACCTGGGTTCGGTTCTGTTCACTGCCACAGTCTCACAGCTCCAGTGTCCTGGGTTCGGTTCTGTTTACTGCCACAGTCTCACAGCTCCAGTGACCTGGGTTCAGTTCTGTTTACTGCCACAGTCTCACAGCTCCAGTGACCCGGGTTCGGTTCTGTTTACTGCCACAGTCTCACAGCTCCAGTGTCCCGGGTTCAGTTCTGTTTACTGCCACAGCCTCACAGCTCCAGTGACCCGGGTTCAGTTCTGTTTACTGCCACAGTCTCACAGCTCCAGTGACCTGGGTTCGGTTCTGTTTACTGCCACAGTCTCACAGCTCCAGTGACCTGGGTTCGGTTCTGTTTACTGCCACAGTCTCACAGCTCCAGTGACCTGGGTTCGGTTCTGTTTACTGCCACAGTCTCACAGCTCCAGTGACCTGGGTTCAGTTCTGTTTACTGCCACAGTCTCACAGCTCCAGTGACCTGGGTTCGGTTCTGTTTACTGCCACAGTCTCACAGCTCCAGTGACCTGGGTTCGGTTCTGTTTACTGCCACAGTCTCACAGCTCCAGTGTCCCGGGTTCGGTTCTGTTTACTGCCACAGTCTCACAGCTCCAGTGACCTGGGTTCGGTTCTATTTACTGCCACAGTCTCACAGCTCCAGTGACCTGGGGTCGGTTCTGTTTACTGCCACAGCCTCACAGCTCCAGTGACCTGGGTTCGGTTCTGTTTACTGCCACAGTCTCACAGCTCCAGTGTTCCGGGTTCGGTTCTGTTTACTGCCACAGTCTCACAGCTCCAGTGACCCGGGTTCGGTTCTGTTTACTGCCACAGCCTCACAGCTCCAGTGTCCCGGGTTCAGTTCTGTTTACTGCCACAGCCTCACAGCTCCAGTGTCCCGGGTTCGGTTCTGTTCACTGCCACAGCCTCACAGCTCCAGTGTCCCGGGTTCGGTTCTGTTTACTGCCACAGTCTCACTGCTCCAGTGACCTGGGTTCGGTTCTGCGTACTGCCACAGCCTCACAGCTCCAGTGTCCCGGGTTCGGTTCTGTTTACTGCCACAGTCTCACAGCTCCAGTGACCTGGGTTCGGTTCTATTTACTGCCACAGTCTCACAGCTCCAGTGACCTGGGGTCGGTTCTGTTTACTGCCACAGCCTCACAGCTCCAGTGACCTGGGTTCGGTTCTGTTTACTGCCACAGTCTCACAGCTCCAGTGTTCCGGGTTCGGTTCTGTTTACTGCCACAGTCTCACAGCTCCAGTGACCCGGGTTCGGTTCTGTTTACTGCCACAGCCTCACAGCTCCAGTGTCCCGGGTTCAGTTCTGTTTACTGCCACAGCCTCACAGCTCCAGTGTCCCGGGTTCGGTTCTGTTCACTGCCACAGCCTCACAGCTCCAGTGTCCCGGGTTCGTTCTGTTTACTGCCACAGTCTCACTGCTCCAGTGACCTGGGTTCGGTTCTGCGTACTGCCACAGCCTCACAGCTCCAGTGACCCGGGTTCGGTTCTGTTTACTGCCACAGCCTCACAGCTCCAGTGACCCGGGTTCGGTTCTGTTTACTGTCACAGTCTCACAGCTCCAGTGACCTGGGTTCGGTTCTGTTTCCTGCCACAGTCTCACAGCTCCAGTGTCCCGGGTTCGGTTCTGTTTACTGCCACAGTCTCACAGCTCCAGTGACCCGGGTTCTGTTCTGTTTACTGCCACAGTCTCACAGCTCCAGTGTCCCGGGTTCTGTTCTGCGTACTGCCTGTGTGGAGTTTGCAAGTTTTCCCTGTGACCATGTGGGTTTCTGCCGGGTGCTCTGGTTTCCTCCCACAGACAAAGACTTGCAGTTTGTTTGATAAATTGGCCATTGTAAATGTCCCTAGTCTCGTTAGGTGGTTGGAGGATGGTGGGGATGTGGTAGGGAATATGGGATTAATGTCGGATATATAAATGGGTGGTTGTTGGTCAGCACAGACTCGATGGGCCAAAGGGTCTGTCTCAGTGCAGTATCTCTCTATGATTCTCTTTGTGTAAAGACTTTTCATCCATTTTACACAGACAGATATTTGTCTTCATTGTTAGGATGTGTCTGTCACTAGACCAGCAGATATTGTCCATCCCCAGTTGTCCATTGAGAAGGTGATGCTGGTCCATTACCTTGAACCTCTGCAGTCTGTGTGGTGAAGGTCATCTCACAATGGTGTTGGAGAAGGAGTTACAGCATTTTCACCCAGTCATGATGAAGGAAAGGTGATATATGTCCAACACAACAACAACTTGTATTTATATAGCACCATTAATGTCAGCACATGTTCCAAGGCACTCCTCTCCACCACTCCTCTCCACCACTCCCTTCCCCAACACCCCTACCCCACTCCCCTCCCCCACTCCCCTCCCCCACTCCCCTCCCCAACACCCCTACCCCACTCCCCTCCCCCACTCCACTCCCCCACTCCACTCCCCCACTCCCCTCCCCAACACCCCTACCCCACTCCTCTCCACCACTCCCCTCCCCACTCCACTCCCAACACCCCTACCCCACTCCCCTACCCCACTCCCCTCCCCCACTCCACTCCCCCTCTCCTCTCCACCACTCCCCTCCCCCACTCCCCACCCCCCACTCCCCTCCCCAACACCCCTACACCACTCCCCTCCCCCACTCCCCTCCCCCACTCCACTCCTCCCACTCCCCTCCCCCACTCCCCTCCCCAACACCCCTACCCCACTCCCCTCCCCCCACTCCCCTCCCCAACACCCATACCCCACTCCCCTCCCCCACTCCCCTCCCCAACACCCCTACCCCACTCCCCTACCCCACTCCACTCCCCCACTCCCCTCCCCCACTCCCCTCCCCAACACCCCTACCCCACTCCCCTCCCCCACTCCACTCCCCCACTCCACTCCCCCACTCCCCTCCCCAACACCCATATCCCACTCCCCCTCCCCCACTCCCCTCCCCAACACCCTACCCCACTCCCCTCCCCCACACCCCTCCCCCACTCCACTCCCCCACTCCACTCCCCCACTCCCCTCCCCAACACCCCTACCCCACTCCCCTCCCCCACTCCCCTCCCCCACTCCCCACCCCCAACTTACCCCCCCCCCCACCCACCCCCCACCCCACCCCCCCACCCCCAACCCCCACACCCCACACCCAACCCCACCCACCCCCCCCACCCCCACCACCCCCCAACACCCCACCCCACCACCCCCACCCAACACCCCACCCCCCACACCACACCCCCACCCCACCCCCCACCACCACCCCCCACACCCCACCCCACCACCCCACCCCCACACCCCCACCCCACCCCACACCCCACCCCCACCCCCACCCCCACTCCCTCCCCCCACCCACTCCCACCACACCCCCTCCCCCATCCCCTCCCCCACTCCCCACCCCCACTCCCACTCCCCCACTCCTCTCCACCACTCCCCTCCCCCATCCCCTCCCCACACACCCCTACCCCACTCCCATCCCCAACACCCCTACCCCACTCCCCTCCCCCACTTCGCTCCCCCACTCTACTCCTCCATTCCCCTCCACCACTCCCCTACCCCACAGCCCTCCCCCGCTCCCCTCACCCACACCCCTCCCCAAACTCCCTCCCTCACACCCCTCCCCCACTCCCCAACCCCACTCCCGTCCCAAATCTCCTCCTCCACTCCCTCCCCTACTCCCCATACCCACACCCCTCCCCCACTCCCCTACCCCACTCCATTTCCACTCCCCTTCCCTCTCCCCTTCCAACTCCCCTGCCCCACTCTCCTTCCCACTCCCCTCCCCCACTCCCCTTCCACTCCCCACCCGCACTCCCCTCCCCCACTCCCCTCCCCACATCCCCTCCTCCACTCCCTCCTCCACACCATTTCCACTCCCCTCCCCCACATTCCTTCTACGCCCCTCCCCACACCCCACCCACTCCCCTCCCCCACTCCCCTTCCAACTCCCCCCACCAACTCCCTCCCACTCACCTCCCTAACTCCCATCCCCCACTCCCCTCCCCAACTCCCCTCCCCAACTTCCCACACCCATTCCCCTGCCCAACTCCCTCCCACACACATCCCCCACTCCCCTATCCCTCTCCCCTCCCCCGCTCACCCCCACTCTCCACCCCCACATCTCTACCCCACTCCCCTCCCCAAACTCACTCCCCGACTCCCCTACCCCACTGCGCTCCCCAGGTCCCATTGCCCACTCCCCGCCCCAATTCCCCTACCCCACACCCCTCCACCACTCCCCTATATCACTCCCCTCCACCACTCCCCTACTCCACGCTCCTCCCCCACTCCCCTCCCCCACTCCCCTCCCCAATCTCCTCCCCCACTCCCCTCCTCCACACCCCACACCCACTCCAAGACCCCACTCCCCTACACACACCCACTCCCTTCCTCCACACCCCTCACCAACTCCCCTACCCCACTCCCCCCACACACCCACTCCCCTGCACCACACCCCACCCCCACTCCACTTCTCCATACCCCACTCCCACTCCCCTACCCCAGTCCCCTTCCACTCCCTCTCCCACTCCCCTCCCCTTCCAACTCCCCTCAAACTCCCCTCCCACAGTCCTTCCAACTTTGCTCGCCCACTCCACTTCCACTCCCCTCCCCCACTCCCCTCCCCCACTCCCCTTCCACTCCACTCCCCCCCACACCCCTCCCCCACTCCCCTCCCCACTCCCCTTCCACTCCACTCCCCCCCACTCCCCTTTCACTCACCTCCCCCACTCTGCTTCCACTCACCTCCCCCACTCTGCTTCCACTCCCCTCCCCCACTACCCTATCCCACTCCCTTTCCACTCCCTGTCCCACTCCCCTCACCCACTCACCGTCCCCCACATCCCTCCTCCACTCCGCTCCCCTTCAACCCTCCCACACTCCCTTCACACACTTCTCTCCGCCACTCCCACTCGCTACCCCTCTCCTCCCTCCGCTCCCCTCCACCTTCCGCTTACCATGCCCCTCTCCCACAGCCTCCCCATTCCCATCCTCTCCCCTCCACACTCCCCTTGCCATTCCCCTCTCTCACAGCCTCCTCTCCCCACCTCTTCCCTCCCCCACTACCCTTCCCACTCCAATCTCCCACAGCCTCCCCTCCCCCATTCCCCTCTCCCACAGCCTACCCGACTCCCCTCCTCTCCCCTCCACCACTCCTCTTCCCACTCTCCTCTCCCATCCCCTCCCCCCTACTCCCCTCCTCTCCCCTCCTCCCCTACTCTACCCTCCTCCCCTCCTCTCCCCTCCTCCACTCCCATTCCCACTCACCTCTCCCACAGCCACCCCTACTCCCCTCCTCTACCCTCCTCCCCCCTCCTCCCCTACTCTACCCTCCTACCCTCCTCTCCCCTACTCCACTCCCCTTCCCACTCCCCTCTCCCACTGCCGCCCCTACTCCCCTCCTCTCCCCTCCCCCACTCCCCTTCCCAATCAATTCCCCCCTCCCCACCCACACACCCCTCCCCCAGACCCCTCCCCCAATCACCTTCCCAACCTCTCCAACACCCCCTTCCCACTCCCCTCCCCCACTCCCCTCCCCCACCCACCTTCCCAACCCCGCCTCCACCCACTTCCCACACCCGTCCACCACCCATCTCCCACTCCCACTCCCCTACCCCTGCCACTTTCCCACTCCCCTCCCTCACTCCCCTCTCCCACTCTCCTTAACGCTCACCTACCCCCTCCCATCGCAATCCCCTCTCCCTCACCCTCACCCCTCCCCTTCCCCCCTCCCCTCCTCCTCTCCCCGACCTCCTCCCACTCCCCCCCACTCCCCTCCCACTCCCCTCCCACTACCCCTCCCACTCCCCCTCCCATTCGCCTCCCACTCCCCCTCCCACTCGCCTCCCACTCCATTCCCCCACTCCCCTCCCACTCCACTCCCCCACTCCACTCCCCCACTGCCCTCCCCCACTCCCATCCCATCAGTATTAAACAATCAGGGAAACACACTCTCCTCACTTATACTGTTCACCTGGTGACATGTCCCGTGTGTATTAAACAATCAGGGGAACACACTCTCCTCACTTATTCTGTTCACCTGGTAACATGTCCCGTGTATATTAAACAATCAGGGGAACACACTCTCCTCACTTATACTGTTCACCTGGTAACATGTCCCGTGTATATTAAACCATCAGGGGAACACACTCTCCTCACTTATACTGTTCACCTGGTGACATGTCCCGTGTGTATTAAACAATCAGGGAAACACACTCTCCTCACTTATACTGTTCACCTTGTAACATGTCCCGTCAGTATTAAACAATCATGGGAACACACTCTCCTCACTTATTCTGTTCACCTGGTAACATGTCCCGTGTATTTTAAACCATCAGGGGAACACACTCTCCTCACTAATACTCTTCACCTGGTAACATGTCCCGTGTATATTAAACCATCAGGGGAACACACTCTCCTCACTTATACTGTTCACCTGATAACATGTCCTGTGTATATTAAACCATCAGGGGAACACACTCTCCTCACTTATACTGTTCACCCAGTGAAATGTCCTGGGTGCATTAAACAATCAGGGGAACACACTCTCCTCACTTAAACTGTTCACCTGGTGACATGTCCCGTGTATATTAAACCATCAGGGGAACACACTCTCCTCACTTATACTGTTCACCTGGTTACATGTCCTGCGTATATTAAAACATCAGGGGAACACACTCTCCTCACTTATACTGTTCACCTGGTTACATGTCCTGCGTATATTAAAACATCAGGGGAACACACTCTCCTCACTTATACTGTTCACCTGGTAACATGTCCTGTGTGCATTAAACAATCAGGGGAACACACTCTCCTCACTTATACTGTTCACCTAGTGACATGTCCCGTGTATATTAAACTATCAGGGGAACACACTCTCCTCACTTATACTGTTCACCTAGTAACATGTCCTGTGTATATTAAACTATCAGGGGAACACACTCTCCTCACTTATACTGTTCACCTGGTAACATGTCCCGTGTGTATTAAACAATCATGGGAACACACTCTCCTCACTTATACTGTTCATCTGGTAACATGTCCCATCAGTATTAAACCATCAGGGGAACTCACTCTCCTCACTTATACTGTTCACCTGGTAACATGTCCCGTGTATATTAAACCATCAGGGGAACACACTCTCCTCACTTATACTGTTCACCTGGTTACATGTCCTGCGTATATTAAAACATCAGGGGAACACACTCTCCTCACTTATACTGTTCACCTGGTAACATGTCCTGTGTGCATTAAACAATCAGGGGAACACACTCTCCTCACTTATACTGTTCACCTAGTGACATGTCCCGTGTATATTAAACTATCAGGGGAACACACTCTCCTCACTTATACTGTTCACCTGGTAACATGTCCTGTGTGTATGAAACAATCAGGGGAACACACTCTCCTCACTTATACTGTTCACCTAGTAACATGTCCTGTGTATATTAAACTATCAGGGGAACACACTCTCCTCACTTATACTGTTCATCTGGTAACATGTCCCGTCTATATTAAACCATCAGGGGAACACTCTCTCCTCACTTATGCTGTTCACCTGGTAACATGTCCCGTGTGTATTAAACAGTCAGGGGAACACACTCTCCTCACTTACACTGTTTATCTGGTAACATGTCCCGTGTGTCTTAAATCATCAGGGGTAAACAGTCTCCTCACTTACACTGTTTACCTGGTAACATGTCCTTTGTGTATTAAAACATCAGGGGAACACACTCTCCTCACTTATACTGTTCACCTGGTGACATGTCCTGCGTATATTAAAACATCAGGGGAACACACTCTCCTCACTTATACTGTTCACCAGGCAACATGTCCTGCGTATATTAAAACATCAGGGGAACACACTCTCCTCATGTATACTGTTCACCTGGTAACATGTCCTGAGTGCATTAAACAATGAGGGGAACACACGCTCCTCACTTATACTGTTCACCTGGTGACATGTCCGGAGTGTATTAAACCATCAGGGGAACACACTCTCCTCACTTATACTGTTCGCCTTTTGACATGTCCAGTGTTTCTGAAACCATCAGGGGAACACACTCTCCTCACTTTCCTGTTCACCTGGTAACATGTCCTGTGTATATTAAACTAACAGGGGAACACTCTCTCCTCACTTATGCTGTTCACCTGGTAACTTGTCCCGTGTCTATTAAAACATTAGGGGAACACACTCTCCTCACTTATACTGTTCATCTGGTAACATGTCCCTTGTGTATTAAAACATCAGGGGAACACACTCTCCTCACTTATACTGTTCACCTGGTAACATGTCTCATGTATATTAAACCACCAGGGGAACACACTCTCCTCACTTACACTGTTCACCTGGTAACATGTCCCGTGTGTATTAAACCATCAGGGGAACACACTCTCCTCACTTACACTGTTCACCTGTTAACATGTCTCGTGTATATTAAACAATCAGGGGAACACACTCTCCTCACTTATACTGTTCACCTGGTAACTTGTCCCGTGTCTATTAAAATATTAGGGGAACACACTCTCCTCACTTATCCTGTTCATCTGGTAACATGTCCCGTGTGTATTAAAACATCAGGGGAACACACTCTCCTCACTTATACTGTTCACCTGGCAAAATGTCCCGTGTGTATTAAAACATCAGGGGAACCCACTCTCCTCACTTATACTGTTCACCTGGTAACATGTCCCGTGTGTATTAAAACATCAGGGGAACACACTCTCCTCACTTATACTGTAACCTGGTGAAATGTCCCATGTATAAAAAACAATCAACGGAACAAACTCTCCTCACTTATCCTGTTCACCTGGTAACATGTCCCGTGTGTATTAAAAACTAAGGGGAACACACTCTCCTCACTTATACTGTTCACCTGGTAACATGTCCAATGTATAAAAAACAATCAGGGGAACATACTCTCCTCACTTATACTGTTCAGCTGGCAAAATGTCCCGTGTGTATTAAAACATCAGGGGAACACACTCTCCTCACTTATACTGTTCACCTGGTAACATGTCCCGTGTATATTAAACCATCAGGGGAACATACTCTCCTCACTTATACTGTTCACCTGGCAAAATATCCCGTGTGTATTAAAACATCAGGGGAACACACTCTCCTCACTTATACTGTTCACCTGGTAACATGTCCCGTGTATATTAAACTATCAGTGGAACACAGTCTCCTCACCTATACTGTTCACCTGGTAACATGTCCCGTGTGTATTAAACAATCTGGGGAACACTCTCTCCTCACTTATACTGTTCACCTGGTAACATGTCCCGTGCTGTATTAAACCATCAGGGGAACACACTCTCCTCACTTATGCTGTTCACCTGGTAACATGTCCCGTGCTGTATTAAACCATCAGGGGAACACACTCTCCTCACTTTACTGTTCACCTGGTAACATGTCCCGTGTATATTAAACCATCAGGGGAACACTCTCTCCTCACTTATGCTGTTCACCTGGTAACATGTCCCGTGTGTATTAAAACATCAGGGAAACACACTCTCCTCACTTATACTGTTCACCTGGTAACATGTTCCGTGTGTATGAAACAATCTGGGGAACACACTCTCCTCACTAATACTGTTCATCTGGTAACATGTCCCGTGTGTATTAAACAATCTGGGGAATACAGTCTCCTCACTTATACTGTTCACCTGGCAACATGTCCCGTGTGTATTAAAACATCAGGGGAACACACTCTGCTCACTTATACTGTTCAGCGGGTAACATGTCCCGTGTATATTAAACAATCTGGGGAACACGCTCGCCTCACTTATACTGTTCACCTGGTAACATGTCCCGTGTGTGTTAAAACATTCAGCGAAACACACTCTCCTCACTTAAACTGCTCACCTGGTAACATGTCCTGTGTATATTAAACAAACTGGGGAACACACTCGCCTCACTTATACTGATCACCTGGTAACATGTCCCGTGTGTATTAAACCATCAGGGGAACACACTCTCCTCACTTATACTGTTCACCTGGTAACATGTCTCGTGTATATTAAACCATCAGGGGAACACACTCTCCTCACTTATACTGTTCAACTGGTAACATGTCTCGTGTATATTAAACCATCAGGGGAACACACTCTCCTCACTTACACTGTTCACCTGGTAACATGTCCCGGGTGTATTAAACAATCAGGGGAACACACTCTCCTCACTTATTGTATTCACCTGGTAACATGTCCCGTGTATATTAAACAATCAGGGGAACACACTCTCCTCACTTATGCTACTCACCTGGTAACTTGTCCCGTGTATATTAAACAATCAGGGGAACACACTCTCCTCACTTATACTGTTCAGCTGGTAACATGTCCCATGTGTATTAAACAATCAGGGGAACACACTCTCCTCACTTATACTGTTCACCTGGTAACATGTCCCATGTGTATTAAACAATCAGGGGAACACACTCTCCTCACTTATACTGTTCACCTGGTAACATGTCTCGTGTATATTAAACCATCAGGGGAACACACTCTCCTCACTTACACTGTTCACCTGGTAACATGTCCCGTGTGTATGAAACCATCAGGGGAACACACTCTCCTCACTTATACTGTTCACCTGGTAACATGTCCCGTGTGTATTAAACAATCAGGGGAACACACTCTCCTCACTTATACTGTTCAGCTGGTAACATGTCTCGTGTAGATTAAACCATCAGGGGAACACACTCTCCTCTCTTGCACTGTTCACCTGGTAACATGTCTCGGGTGTATTAAACAATCAGGGGAACACACTCTCCTCACTTATGCTGTTCACCTGGTAACATGTCTCATGTATATTAAACCATCAGGGGAACACACTCTCCTCACTTACACTGTTCACCTGGTAACATGTCCCGTGTGTATTAAACCATCAGGGGAACACACTCTCCTCACTTACACTGTTCACCTGGTAACATGTCCCGTGTATATTAAACAATCAGTGGAACACACTCTCCTCACATATACTGTTCACCTGGTAACATGTCCCATGTGTATTAAACAATCAGTGGAACACACTCTCCTCACTTATACTGTTCACCTGGTAACATGTCCCATGTGTATTAAACAATCAGGGGAACACACTCTCCTCACTTGAACTGTTCACCTGGTAACATGTCTCGTGTATATTAAACCATCAGGGGAACACACTCTCCTCACTTACACTGTTCACCTGGTAACATGTCCCGTGTGTATTAAACCATCAGGGGAACACACTCTCCTCACTTATACTGTTCACCTGGTAACATGTCTCGTGTATATTAAACCATCAGGGGAACACACTCTCCTCACTTACACTGTTCACCTGGTAACATGTCCCGTGTGTATTAAACCATCAGGGGAACACACTCTCCTCACTTATACTGTTCACCTGGTAACATGTCCCGTGTGTATTAAACAATCAGGGGAACACACTCTCCTCACTTATACTGTTCAGCTGGTAACATGTCCCGTGTGTATTAAACAATCAGGGGAACACACTCTCCTCACTTATACTGTTCACCTGGTAACATGTCTCGTGTAGATTAAACCATCAGGGGAA
Organism: Heterodontus francisci; assembly: GCF_036365525.1. Classification (NCBI taxonomy): domain Eukaryota; kingdom Metazoa; phylum Chordata; class Chondrichthyes; order Heterodontiformes; family Heterodontidae; genus Heterodontus; species Heterodontus francisci. Next base: position 465,546 of record NW_027140433.1, on the reverse strand, counting down.
CACACTCTCCTCACTTATACTGTTCACCTGGTAACATGTCTCGTGTAGATTTAACCATCAGGGGAACACACTCTCCTCACTTATACTGTTCACCTGGTAACATGTCTCGTGTAGATTAAACCATCAGGGGAACACACTCTCCTCACTTACACTGTTCACGTGGTAACATGTCCCGGGTGTATTAAACAATCAGGGGAACACACTCTCCTCACTTATGCTATTCACCTGGTAACATGTCCCGTGTGTATTAAACAATCAGGGGAACACACTCTCCTCACTTATGCTATTCACCTGGTAACATGTCCCGGGTGTATTAAACAATCAGGGGAACACACTCTCCTCACTTATGCTATTCACCTGGTAACATGTCCCGTGTGTATTAAACAATCAGGGGAACACACTCTCCTCACTTATGCTATTCACCTGGTAACTTGTCCCGTGTATATTAAACAATCAGGGGAACACACTCTCCTCACTTATACTGTTCACCTGGTAACATGTCCCATTTGTATTAAACAATCAGGGGAACACACTCTCCTCACTTATACTGTTCACCTGGTAACATGTCTCGTGTATATTAAACCATCAGGGGAACACACTCTCCTCACTTACACTGTTCACCTGGTAACATGTCCCGTGTGTATGAAACCATCAGGGGAACACACTCTCCTCACTTATACTGTTCACCTGGTAACATGTCCCGTGTGTATTAAACAATCAGGGGAACACACTCTCCTCACTTATACTGTTCAGCTGGTAACATGTCTCGTGTAGATTAAACCATCAGGGGAACACACTCTCCTCACTTGCACTGTTCACCTGGTAACATGTCCCGGGTGTATTAAACAATCAGGGGAACACACTCTCCTCACTTATGCTGTTCACCTGGTAACATGTCTCATGTATATTAAACCATCAGGGGAACACACTCTCCTCACTTACACTGTTCACCTGGTAACATGTCCCGTGTGTATTAAACCATCAGGGGAACACACTCTCCTCACTTACACTGTTCACCTGGTAACATGTCCCGTGTATATTAAACAATCAGGGGAACACACTCTCCTCACTTATGCTATTCACCTGGTAACTTGTCCCGTGTATATTAAACAATCAGGGGAACACTCTCTCCTCACTTATACTGTTCACCTGGTAACATGTCCCATGTGTATTAAACAATCAGGGGAACACACTCTCCTCACTTATGCTGTTCACCTGGTAACATGTCTCATGTATATTAAACCATCAGGGGAACACACTCTCCTCACTTACACTGTTCACCTGGTAACATGTCCCGTGTGTATTAAACCATCAGGGGAACACACTCTCCGCACTTACACTGTTCACCTGGTAACATGTCCCGTGTATATTAAACCATCAGGGGAACACACTCTCCTCAGTTATACTGTTCACCTGGTAACTTGTCCCGTGTCTATTAAAACATTAGAGGAACACACTCTCCTCACTTATACTGTTCATCTGGTAACATGTCCCTTGTGTATTAAAACATCAGGGGAACACCCTCTCCTCACCTGTACTGTTCACCTGGCAAAATGTCCCGTGTGTATTAAAACATCAGGGGAACACACTCTCCTCACTTATACTGTTCACCTGGTAACATGTCTCATGTATATTAAACCACCAGGGGAACACACTCTCCTCACTTACACTGTTCACCTGGTAACATGTCCCGTGTGTATTAATCCATCAGGGGAACACACTCTCCTCACTTACACTGTTCACCTGTTAACATGTCTCGTGTATATTAAACAATCAGGGGAACACACTCTCCTCACTTATACTGTTCACCTGGTAACTTGTCCCGTGTCTATTAAAATATTAGGGGAACACACTCTCCTCACTTATCCTGTTCATCTGGTAACATGTCCCGTGTGTATTAAAACATCAGGGGAACACCCTCTCCTCACTTATACTGTTCACCTGGTAACATGTCCCCTGTGTATTAAACAATCTGGGGAACACACTCTCCTCACTTATACTGTTCACCTGGCAAAATGTCCCGTGTGTATTAAAACATCAGGGGAACCCACTCTCCTCACTTATACTGTTCACCTGGTAACATGTCCCGTGTGTATTAAAACATCAGGGGAACACACTCTCCTCACTTATACTGTAACCTGGTGAAATGTCCCATGTATAAAAAACAATCAACGGAACAAACTCTCCTCACTTATCCTGTTCACCTGGTAACATGTCCCGTGTGTATTAAAACCTATGGGGAACACACTCTCCTCACTTATACTGTTCACCTGGTAACATGTCCCGTGTGTATTAAAACATCAGGGGAACACATTCTCCTCACTTACATTGTTCACCTGGTGAAATGTCCCATGTATAAAAAACAATCTGGGGAACAAACTCTCTTCACGTATACTGTTCACCTGGTAACATGTCCCGTGTGTATTAAAACATAAGGGGAACACACTGTCCTCACTTCTTCTGTTCACCTGGTGACATGTCCCGTGTATATTAAACAATCAGGGGAACACACTCTCCTCACCTATACTGTTCACCTAGGAACATGTCCCGTGTGTATTAAAACATCAGGGGAACACAGTCTCCTCACTTATACTGTTCACCTGGTAACATGTCCCGTGTGTATTAAACAAACAGGGGAACACACTCTCCTCACTTACACTGTTCACCTGGTAACATGTCCCGTGTGTATTAAACAATCAGGGGAACACACTCTCCTCACTTATACTGTTCACCTGGTAACATGTCCCGTGTGTATTAAACAAACAGGGGAACACACTCGCCTCACTTATACTGTTCACCTGGTAACATGTCCCTTGTGTATTAAAACAACAACGAAACACAATCTGCTCACTAATACTGTTCACCTGGTAACATGTCCCGTGTGTATTAAACAAACAGGGGAACACAATCTCCTCACTTATACTGTTCACCTGGTAACATGTCCCGTGTTTATTAAACAAACAGGAGAACACTTTCTCCTCACTTATACTGTTCACTTGGTGAAATGTCCCGTGTGTATTAAACAATCTTGGGAACACACTCTCCTCACATATACTGTTCATCTGGTAACATGTCCCGTGTATATTAAACCATCAGGGGAACACACTCTCCTCACTTAAACTGTTCACCTGGTAACATGTCCCGTGTATATTAAACCATCAGGGGAACACACTCTCCTCACTTATACTGTTCACCTGGTAACATGTCCTGTGTATATTAAACAATCAGGGGAACACACTCTCCTCACTTATACTGATCACCTGGTAACTTGTCCCGTGTCTATTAAAACATTAGGGGAACACACTCTCCTCACTTATACTGTTCACCTGGTAACATTTCCCGTATGTATTAAACAATCTGGGGAACACACTCTCCTCACTTATACTGTTAACCTGGCAAAATGTCCCGTGTGTATTAAAACATCAGGGGAACACACTCTCCTCACTTATACTGTTCACCTGGTAACATGTCCCGTGTGTCTTAAAACATCAGGGGTAAACACTCTCCTCACTTATACTGTTCACCTGGTAACATGTCCCGTGTGTCTTAAAACATCAGGGGTAAACACTCTCCTCACTTATACTGTTCACCTGGTAACATGTCCTGTGTGTGTATTAAACAATCAGGAGAACACACTCTCCTCACTTATACTGTTCACCTGGTGACATGTCCCGTGTATATTAAACAAACAGGGGAACACACTCTCCTCACTTATACTGTTCAAATGGGAACATGTCCCGTGTGTATTAAAACATCAGGGGAACACACTCTCCTCACTTATACTGTTCACCTGGTAACATGTCCCGTGTGTATTAAACCATCAGGGGAACACACTCTCCTCACCTGTACTGTTCACCTGGTAACATGTCCCGTGTGTATTAAACCATCAGGGGAACACCCTCTCCTCACTTATACTGTTCACCTGGTAACATGTCCCGTGTGTATTAAACCATCAGGGGAACACACTCTCCTCACCTATACTGTTCACATGGTAACATGTCCCGTGTGTATCAAACAATCAGGTGGAACACCCTCTCCTCACTTATACTGTTCACCTGGTAACATGTCCTGTGTGTATTAAACCATCAGGGGAACACACTCTCCTCACTAATACTGTTCACCTGGTAACATGTCCCGTGTCTATTAAAACATTAGGAGAACACACTCTCCTCACTTATACTGTTCATCTGGTAACATGTCCCGTGTGTATTAAAACATCAGGGGAACACCCTCTCCTCACTTATACTGTTCACCTGGTAACATGTCCCGTGTATATAAAACAATCTGGGGAACACACTCTCCTCACTTATACTGTTCACCTGGCAACATGTCCCGTGTGTATTAAAATATCAGGGGAACACACTCTCCTCACTTATCCTGTTCACCTGGTAACATGTGTCGTGTATATTAAACCATCAGGGGAACACACTCTGCTCACTTACACTGTTCACCTGGTAACATGTCCCGTGTGTATTAAACAAACAGGGGAACACACTCTCCTCACTTTTACGGTTCACCTGGCAACATGTCCCGTGATTATTAAACAATCAGGGGAACACACTCTGCTCACTTATATTGTTCACCTGGTAAAATGTCCCGTGTATATGAAAAAATCTGGGGAACACACTCGCCTCACTTATACTGTTCACCTGGTGACATGTCCCGTGTGTATTAAAACATCAGCGAAACACATTCTCCTCACTTATACTGTACACCTGGTAACATGTCCCGTGTGAATTAAAACATCAGCGAAACACACTCTCCTCACTTAAACTGTTCACCTGGTAACATGTCCAGTGTATATTAAAACATCAGCGAAACACACTCTCCTCACTTAAACTGTTCACCTGGTAACATGTCCCGTGTGTATTAAAACATCAGCGAAACACACTCTCCTCACTTAAACTGTTCACATGGTAACATGTCCTGTGCATATTAAACCATCAGGGGAACTCACTCTCCTCACTTATACTGTTCACCTGGTAACATGTCCTGTGTATATTAAACAATCTGGGGAACACACTCGCCTCACTTATACTGTTCACCTGGTAACATGTCCCGTGTGTATTAAACAAACAGGGGAACACAATCTCCTCACTTATCCTGTTCACCTGGTAACATGTCCCGTGTGTATTAAACAAACAGGGGAACACAGTCTCCTCACTGATACTGTTCACCTGGTGAAATGTCCCGTGTATATTAAACAATCTGGGGAACACACTCGCCTCACTTATACTGTTCATCTGGTAAGATGTACTGTGTATATTAAACAATCTGGGGAACACACTCGCCTCACTTATACTGTTCACCTGGTAACATGTCTCGTGTATATTAAACCATCAGGGGAACACACTCTCCTCACTTATACTGTTCACCTGGTAACATGTCCCGTGTGTATTAAAACATCAGCGAAACACAGTCTCCTAACTTAAACTGTTCACCTGGTAACATGTCCTGTGTATATTAAACAATTAGGGGAACACACTCTCCTCACTTTTAATGTTCACCTGGCAACATGTCTCGTGTATATTAAACCATCAGGGGCACACACTCTCCTCACTTATACTGTTCACCTGGTAACTTGTCCCGTGTCTATTAAAACATTAGGGGAACACACTCTCCTCACTTATACTGTTCACCTGGTAACATGTCCCGTGACTATTAAACCATCAATGCAACACAGTCTCCTCACCTATACTGTTCACCTGGTAACATGTCCCGTGTGTATTAAACAATCTGGGGAACACACTCTCATCACTTATACTGTTCACCTGGTAACATGTCCCGTGTATATTAAACAATCTGGGGAACACACTCGCCTCACTTATACTGTTCACCTGGTAACATGTCCCGTGTGTATTAAAACAACAACGAAACACACTCTGCTCAATTATACTGTTCACCTGGTAACATGTCCCGTGTGTATTAAACAAACAGGGGAACACAATCTCCTCACTTATACTGTTCACCTGGTAACATGTCCCGTGTGTATTAAACAAACAGGGGAACACACTCTCCTCACTTATACTGTTCACCTGGTGAAATGTCCCGTGTATATTAAACAATCTGGGGAACACACTCGCCTCACTTATGCTGTTCACCTGTTAAGATATCCTGTGTATATTAAACAATCTGGGGAACACACTCGCCTCACTTATACTGTTCACCTGGTAACATGTCTCGTGTATATTAAACCATCAGGGGAACACACTCTCCTCACTTATACTGTTCACCTGGTAACATGTCCCGTGTGTATTAAAACATCAGCGAAACACACTCTCCTAACTTAAACTGTTCACCTGGTAACATGTCCTGTGTATATTAAACCATCAGGGAAACACACTCTCCTCACTTTCAATGTTCACCTGGCAACATGTCTCGTGTATATTAAACCATCAGGGGCACACACTCTCCTCACTTATACTGTTCACCTGGTAACTTGTCCCGTGTCTATTAAAACATTAGGGGAACACACTCTCCTCACTTATACTGTTCACCTGGTAACATGTCCCGTGTCTATTAAACCATCAATGCAACACAGTCTCCTCACCTATACTGTTCACCTGGTAACATGTCCCGTGTGTATTAAACAATCTGGGGAACACACTCTTATCACTTAAACTGTACACCTGGTAACATGTCCCGTGTGTATAAAAACATCAGCGAAACACACTCTCCTCACTTAAACTGTTCACCTGGTAACATGTCCCGTGTATATTAAACCATCAGGGGAACACACTCTCCTCACTTATACTGTTCACCTGGTAACATGTCCTGTGTGGATTAAACAATCAGGGGAACACACTCTCCTCACTTATACTGTTCACCTGGTAACATGTCCTGTGTATATTAAACAATCTGGGGAACACACTCTCCTCACTTATACTGTTCATCTGGTAACATGTCCCGTGTATATTAAACCATCAGGGGAACACACTCTCCTCACTTAAACTGTTCACCTGGTAACATGTCCCGTGTATATTAAACCATCAGGGGAACACACTCTCCTCACTTATACTGTTCACCTGGTAACATGTCCTGTGTATATTAAACAATCAGGGGAACACACTCTCCTCACTTATACTGTTCACCTGGTAACTTGTCCCGTGTCTATTAAAACATTAGGGGAACACACTCTCCTCACTGATACTGTTCATCTGGTAACATGTCCCGTGAGTATTAAAACATCAGGGGAACACCCTCTCCTCACCTATACTGTTCACCTGGTAACATTTCCCGTGTGTATTAAACAATCAGGGGAACACTCTCTCCTCACTGAGACTGTTCACCTGGTAACAAGTCCCGTGTGTGTATTAAACAATCAGGAGAACACACTCTCCTCACTTATACTGTTCACCTGGTGACATGTCCCGTGTATATTAAACCATCAGGGGAACACACTCTCCTCACTGAGACTGTTCAAATGGGAACATGTCCCGTGTGTATTAAAACATCAGGGAAACACACTCTCCTCACTGAGACTGTTCACCTGGTAACATGTCCCGTGTGTATTAAAACATCAGGGGAACACACTCTCCTCACTTATACTGTTCACCTGGTAACATGTCCCGTGTGTATTAAACCATCAGGGGAACACACTCTCCTCACCTATACTGTTCACCTGGTAACATGTCCCGTGTGTATTAAACCATCAGGGGAACACACTCTCCTCACTTATACTGTTCACCTGGTAACATGTCCCGTGTCTATTAAAACATTAGGAGAACACACTCTCCTCACTTATACTGTTCATCTGGTAACATGTCCCGTGTGTATTAAAACATCAGGGGAACACACTCTCCTCACTTATACTGTTCACCTGGTAACATGTCCCGTGTCTATTAAACTTTCAGTGGAACACAGTCTCCTCACCTATACTGTTCACCTGGTAACATGTCCCGTGTGTATTAAACAATCTGGGGAACACACTCTCCTCACTTATACTGTTCACCTGGCAACATGTCCCGTGTGTATTAAAATATCAGGGGAACACACTCTGCTCACTTATACTGTTCACCTGGTAACATGTGTCGTGTATATTAAACCATCAGGGGAACACGCTCGCCTCACTTATACTGTTCACCTGGTAACATGTCCCGTGCGTATTGAACAATCAGGGGAACACACTCTCCTCACTTATACTGTTCACCTGGCAATATGTCCCGTGTATATTAAACAATCAGGGGAACACACTCTGCTCACTTATATTGTTCACCTGTTAAATGTCCCGTGTATATGAAACAATCTGGGGAACACACTCACCTCACTTATACTGTTCACCTGGTAACATGTCCCGTGTATATTAAACAATCTGGGGAACACACTCGCCTCACTTATACTGTTCACCTGGTAACATGTCCCGTGTGTATTAAAACAACAACGAAACACAATCTGCTCACTAATACTGTTCACCTGGTAACATGTCCCGTGTGTATTAAACAAACAGGGGAACACAATCTCCTCACTTATACTGTTCACCTGGTAACATGTCCCGTGTTTATTAAACAAACAGGGGAACACACTCTCCTCACTTATACTGTTCACCTGGTGAAATGTCCCGTGTGTATTAAACAATCTGGGGAACACACTCGCCTCACTTATACTGTTCACCTGGTAACGTGTCCCGTGTCTATTAAACCATCAATGCAACACAGTCTCCTCACCTATGCTGATCACCTGGTAACATGTCCCGTGTGTATTAAACCATCAGGGGAACACAATCTCCTCACTTATACTGTTCACCTGGTAACATGTCCTGTGTGGATTAAACAATCAGGGGAACACACTCTCCTCACTTATACTGTTCACCTGGTAACATGTCCTGTGTATATTAAACAATCTGGTTAACACACTCGCCTCACTTTTACTGTTCACCTGGTAACTTGTCCCGTGTCTATTAAAACATTAGGGGAACACACTCTCCTCACTTACACTGTTCATCTGGTAACATGTCCCGTGTATATTAAACCATCAGGGGAACACACTCTCCTCACTTAAATTGTTCACCTGGTAACATGTCCCGTGTATATTAAACCATCAGGGGAACACACTCTCCTCACTTATACTGTTCACCTGGTAACATGTCCTGTGTATATTAAACAATCAGGGGAACACACTCTCCTCACTTATACTGTTCACCTGGTAACTTGTCCCGTGTCTATTAAAACATTAGGGGAACACACTCTCCTCACTGATACTGTTCATCTGGTAACATGTCCCGTGAGTATTAAAACATCAGGGGAACACCCTCTCCTCACCTATACTGTTCACCTGGTAACATTTCCCGTGTGTATTAAACAATCTGGGGAACACACTCTCCTCACTTATACTGTTAACTTGGCAAAATGTCCCGTGTGTATTAAAACATCAGGGGAACACACTCTCCTCACTTATACTGTTCACCTGGTAACATGTCCGTGTGTCTTAAAACATCAGGGGTAAACACTCTCCTCACTTATACTGTTCACCTGGTAACATGTCCCGTGTATATTAAACAAACAGGGGAACACACTCTCCTCACTTATACTGTTCAAATGGGAACATGTCCCGTGTGTATTAAAACATCAGGGAAACACACTCTCCTCACTGAGACTGTTCACCTGGTATCATGTCCCGTGTGTATTAAAACATCAGGGGAACACCCTCTCCTCACTTATACTGTTCACCTGTTAACTTGTCCCGTGTCTATTAAAACATTAGGAGAACACACTTTCCTCACTTATACTGTTCATCTGGTAACATGTCCCGTGTGTATTAAAACATCAGGGGAACACCCTCTCCTCACTTATACTGTTCACCTGGTAACATGTCCCGTGTGTATTAAACCATCAGGGGAACACACTCTCCTCACCTATACTGTTCACCTGGTAACATGTCCCGTGTGTATTAAACCATCAGGGGAACACACTCTCCTCACTTATACTGTTCACCTGGTAACATGTCCCGTGTCTATTAAAACATTAGGAGAACACACTCTCCTCACTTATACTGTTCATCTGGTAACATGTCCCGTGTGTATTAAAACATCAGGGGAACACCCTCTCCTCACTTATACTGTTCACCTGGTAACATGTCCCATGTGTATTAAACAATCTGGGGAACACACTCTCCTCACTTATACTGTTCACCTGGCAACATGTCCCGTGTGTATTAAAATATCAGGGGAACACACTCTGCTCACTTATACTGTTCATCTGGTAACATGTCCCGTGTGTATTAAAACATCAGGGGAACACCCTCTCCTCACTTATACTGTTCACCTGGTAACATGTCCCGTGTGTATTAAACAATCTGGGGAACACACTCTCCTCACTTATACTGTTCACCTGGCAACATGTCCCGTGTGTATTAAAATATCAGGGGAACACACTCTGCTCACTTATACTGTTCAGCTGGTGACATGTCCCGTGTGTATTAAACAATCGGTGAACACACTCTCCTCACTTATCCTGTTCACGTGGTAACATGTGTCGTGTATATTAAACCATCAGGGGAACACACTCTGCTCACTTATACTGTTCACCTGGTAACATGTCCCGTGTGTATTAAACAAACAGGGGAACACACTCTCCTCACTTTTACGGTTCACCTGGTAACATGTCCCGTGTATATTAAACAATCAGGGGAACACACTCTGCTCACTTATATTGTTCACCTGGTAAAATGTCCCGTGTATATGAAACAATCTGGGGAACACACTCTGCTCACTTATATTGTTCACCTGGTGAAATGTCCCGTGTATACTAAACAATCAGGGGAACACACTCGCCTCACTTATACTGTTCACCTGGTGACATGTCCCGTGTGTAATAAAACATCAGCGAAACACATTCTCCTCACTTATACTGTTCACCTGGTAACATGTCCCGTGTGTATTAAAACATCAGCGAAACACACTCTCCTCACTTAAACTGTTCACCTGGTAACATGTCCCGTGTGTATTAAACAATCTGGGGAACACACTCGCCTCACTTATACTGTTCACCTGGTAACATGTCCCGTGTGTATTAATCAATCTGGGGAACACACTCGCCTCACTTATACTGTTCACCTGGTAACATGTCCCGTGTGTATTAAACCATCAGGGGAACACACTCTCCTCACCTATACTGTTCACCTGGTAACATGTCCCGTGTGTATTAAACCATCAGGGGAACACACTCTCCTCACTTATACTGTTCACCTGGTAACATGTCCCGTGTGTATTAAACAATCAGGGGAACACACTCTCCTCACTTATCCTGTTCACCTGGTAACATGTCCCGTGTGTATTAAACAAACAGGGGAACACACTCTCCTCACTTATACTGTTCACCTGGTGAAATGTCCCGTGTATATTAAACAATCTGGGGAACACACTCGCCTCACTTATACTGTTCATCTGGTAAGATGTCCTGTGTATATTAAACAATCAGGGGAACACACTCGCCTCACTTATACTGTTCACCTGGTAACATGTCTCGTGTATATTAAACCATCAGGGGAACACACTCTCCTCACTTATACTGTTCACCTGGTAACATGTCCCGTGTGTATTAAAACATCAGCGAAACACAGTCTCCTAACTTAAACTGTTCACCAGGTAACATGTCCTGTGTATATTAAACCATCAGGGGAACACACTCTCCTCACTTTTAATGTTCACCTGGCAACATGTCTCGTGTATATTAAACCATCAGGGGCACACACTCTCCTCACTTATACTGTTCACCTGGTAACTTGTCCCGTGTCTATTAAAACATTAGGGGAACACACTCTCCTCACTTATACTGTTCACCTGGTAACATGTCCCGTGACGATTAAACCATCAATGCAACACAGTCTCCTCACCTATACTGTTCACCTGGTAACATGTCCCGTGTGTATTAAACAATCTGGGGAACACACTCTCATCACTTATACTGTTCACCTGGTAACATGTCCCGTGTATATTAGACAATCTGGGGAACACACTCGCCTCACTTATACTGTTCACCTGGTAACATGTCCCGTGTGTATTAAACAAACAGGGGAACACAATCGCCTCACTTATACTGTTCACCTGGTAACATGTCCCGTGTGTATTAAACAAACAGGGGAACACACTCTCCTCACTTATACTGTTCACCTGGTGAAATGTCCCGTGTATATTAAACAATCTGGGGAACACACTCGCCTCACTTATGCTGTTCACCTGTTAAGATATCCTGTGTATATTAAACAATCTGGGGAACACACTCGCCTCACTTATACTGTTCACCTGGTAACATGTCTCGTGTATATTAAACCATCAGGGGAACACACTCTCCTCACTTATGCTGTTCACCTGTTAAGATATCCTGTGTATATTAAACAATCTGGGGAACACACTCGCCTCACTTATACTTTTCAACTGGTAACATGTCCCGTGTGTATTAAAACATCAGCGAAACACACTCTCCTAACTTAAACTGTTCACCTGGTAACATGTCCTGTGTATATTAAACCATCAGGGGAACACACTCTCCTCACTTATACTGTTCACCTGGTAACTTGTCCCGTGTCTATTAAACAATCTGGGGAACACACTCTTATCACTTATACTGTTCACCTGGTAACAAAGCACGTGTGTATAAAAACATCAGCGAAACACACTCTCCTCACTTAAACTGTTCACCTGGTAACATGTCCCGTGTATATTAAACCATCAGGGGAACACACTCTCCTCACTTAAACTGTTCACCTGGTAACATGTCCCGTGCATATTAAACCATCAGGGGAACACACTCTCCTCACTTATACTGTTCACCTGGTAACATGTCCTGTGTATATTAAACAATCAGGGGAACACACTCTCCTCACTGATACTGTTCATCTGGTAACATGTCCCGTGAGTATTAAAACATCAGGGGAACACCCTCTCCTCACCTATACTGTTCACCTGGTAACATTTCCCGTGTGTATTAAACAATCTGGGGAACACACTCTCCTCACTTATACTGTTAACCTGGCAAAATTTCCCGTGTGTATTAAAACATCAGGGGAACACACTTCCTCACTTATGCTGTTCACCTGGTAACATGTCCTGTGTGTGTATTAAACAATCAGGGGAACACACTCTCCTCACTTATACTGTTCACCTGGTGACATGTCCCGTGTATATTAAACAAACATGGGAGCACACTCTCCTCACTTATACTGTTCAAATGGGAACATGTCCCGTGTGTATTAAAACATCAGGGAAACACACTCTCCTCACTGAGACTGTTCACCTGGTAACATGTCCCGTGTGTATTAAAACATCAGGGGAACACCCTCTCCTCACTTATACTGTTCACCTGTTAACTTGTCCCGTGTCTATTAAAACATTAGGAGAACACACTTTCCTCACTTATACTGTTCACCTGGTAACATGTCCCGTGTGTATTAAAACATCAGGGGAACACCCTCTCCTCGCTTATACTGTTCACCTGGTAACATGTCCCGTGTGTATTAAACCATCAGGGGAACACACTCTCCTCACCTATACTGTTCACCTGGTAACATGTCCCGTGTGTATTAAACCATCAGCGGAACACACTCTCCTCACTTATACTGTTCACCTGGTAACATGTCCCGTGTCTATTAAAACATTAGGAGAACACACTCTCCTCACTTATACTGTTCATCTGGTAACATGTCCCGTGTGTATTAAAACATCAGGGGAACACACTCGCCTCACTTATACTGTTCACCTGGTAACATGTCCCGTGTGTATTAAACAATCGGTGAACACGCTCACCTCACTTATACTGTTCACCTGGTAACATGTGTCGTGTATATTAAACCATCAGGGGAACACACTCTCCTCACTGATACTGTTCACCTGGTAACATGTCCCGTGTATATTAAACAATCTGGGGAACACGCTCGCCTCACTTATAATGTTCACCTGGTAACATGTCCCGTGCGTATTGAACAATCAGGGGAACACACTCTCCTCACTTTTACGGTTCACCTGGTAACATGTCCCGTGTATATTAAACAATCTGGGGAACAAGCTCGCCTCACTTATACTGTTCACCTGGTAACATGTCCCGTGCGATTTAAACAATCAGGGGAACACACTCTCCTCACTTATACTGTTCACCTGGTAAGATGTCCTGTGTATATTAAACAATCTGGGGAACACACTCGCCTCACTTATACTGTTCACCTGGTAACATGTCACGTGTATATTAAACCATCAGGAGAACACACTCTCCTCACTTATACTGTTCACCTGGTAACATGTCCCGTGTGTATTAAAACATCAGCGAAACACACTCTCCTAACTTAAACTGTTCACCTGGTAACATGTCCTGTGTATATTAAACCATCAGGGGAACACACTCTCCTCACTTTTAATGTTCACCTGGCAACATGTCTCGTGTATATTAAACCATCAGGGGAACACACTCTCCTCACTTATACTGTTCACCTGGTAACTTGTCCCGTGTCTATTAAAACATAAGGGGAACACACTCTCCTCACTTATACTGTTCACCTGGTAACATGTCCCGTGTCTATTAAACCATCAATGCAACACAGTCTCCTCACCTATACTGTTCACCTGGTAACATGTCCCGTGCATATTAAACAATCAGGGGAACACACTCTCCTCACATATACTGTTCACCTGGTAAAATGTGCCGTGTGTATAAAAACATCAGCGAAACACTCCCTCCTTACTTAACCTGCACACCTGGTAACATGTCCCGTGTCTATTAAAACATTAGGAGAACACACTCTCCTCACTTATACTGTTCACCTGGTAACATGTCCCGTGTGTATTAAACAATCAGGGGAACACACTCTCCTCACTTATACTGTTCACCTGGTAACATGTCCCGTGTCTATTAAAACATTAGGAGAACACACTCTCCTCACTTATACTGTTCACCTGGTAACATGTCCCGTGTGTATTAAACAATCAGGGGAACACACTCTCCTCACTTATACTGTTCACCTGGTAACATGTCCCGTGTGTATTAAACCATCAGGGGAACACACTCTCCTCACTTATACTGTTCACCTGGTAACATGTCCCGTGTCTATTAAAACATTAGGAGAACACACTCTCCTCACTTATACTGTTCACCTGGTAACATGTCCCGTGTGTATTAAACAATCAGGGGAACACACTCTCCTCACTTATACTGTTCACCTGGTAACATGTCCCGTGTGTATTAAACCATCAGGGGAACACGCTCTCCTCACTTATACTGTTCACCTGGTGACATGTCCCGTGTCTATTAAAACATTAGGAGAACACACTCTCCTCACTTATACTGTTCACCTGGTAACATGTCCCGTGTGTATTAAACAATCAGGGGAACACACTCTCCTCACTTATACTGTTCACCTGGTAACATGTCCCGTGTGTATTAAACCATCAGGGGAACACACTCTCCTCACTTATACTGTTCACCTGGTAACATGTCCCGTGTCTATTAAACTATCAGTGGAACACACTCTCCTCAATTATACTGTTCACCTGGTAACATGTCCCGTGTGTATTAAAACATCAGGGGAACACACTCTCCTCACTTATACTGTTCACCTGGTAACATGTCCCGTGTGTATTAAGCAATCAGGGGAACACACTCTCCTCACTTATACTGTTCACCTGGTAACATGTCCCGTGTGTATTAAAATATCAGGGGAACACAGTCTCCTCACTTATACTGTTCACCTGGTAACATGTCCCGTGTGTATTAAACAATCTGGGGAACACACTCTCCTCACTTATACTGTTCACCTGGCAACATGTCCCGTGTGTATTAAAATATCAGGGGAACACACTCTGCTCACTTATACTGTTCAGCTGGTGACATGTCCCGTGTGTATTAAACAATCGGTGAACACACTCTCCTCACTTATCCTGTTCACCTGGTAACATGTGTCGTGTATATTAAACCATCAGGGGAACACACTCTGCTCACTTACACTGTTCACCTGGTAACATGTCCCGTGTGTATTAAACAAACAGGGGAACACACTCTCCTCACTTTTACGGTTCACCTAGTAACATGTCCCGTGTACATTAAACAATCTGGGGAACACGCTCGCCTCACTTATACTGTTCACCTGGTAACATGTCCCGTGCGTATTGAACAATCAGGGGAACACACTCTCCTCACTTATAATGTTCACCTGGTAAGATGTCCTGTGTATATTAAACAATCTGGGGAACACACTCGCCTCACTTATACTGTTCACCTGGTAAGATGTCCTGTGTATATTAAACAATCTGGGGAACACACTCGCCTCACTTATACTGTTCACCTGGTAACATGTCCCGTGTGTATTAAAACATCAGCGAAACACACTCTCCTAACTTAAACTGTTCACCTGGTAACATGTCCTGTGTATATTAAACCATCAGGGGAACACACTCTCCTCACTTTTAATGTTCACCTGGCAACATGTCTCGTGTATATTAAACCATCAGGGGAACACACCCTCCTCACTTATACTGTTCACCTGGTAACATGTCCCGTGTGTATTAAAACATCAGCGAAACACGCTCTCCTAACTTAAACTGTTCACCTGGTAACATGTCCTGTGTATATTAATCAATCTGGGGAACACACTCGCCTCACTTATACTGTTCACCTGGTAACATGTCTCGTGTATATTAAACCATCAGGGGAACACACTCTCCTCACTTATACTGTTCAGCTGGTAACATGTCCCGTGTGTATTAAAACATCAGCGAAACACACTCTCCTAACTTAAACTGTTCACCTGGTAACATGTCCTGTGTATATTAAACCATCAGGGGAACACACTCTCCTCACTTTTAATGTTCACCTGGCAACATGTCTCGTGTATATTAAACCATCAGGGGAACACACTCTCCTCACTTATACTGTTCACCTGGTAACTTGTCCCATGTCTATTAAAACATAAGGGGAACACACTCTCCTCACTTATACTGTTCACCTGGTAACATGTCCCGTGTCTATTAAACCATCAATGCAACACAGTCTCCTGACCTATACTGTTCACCTGGTAACATGTCCCGTGCGTATTAAACAATCAGGGGAACACACTCTCCTCACTTATACTGTTCACCTGGTAAAATGTCCCGTGTGTATAAAAACATCAGCGAAACACACCCTCCTTACTTAAACTGCACACCTGGTAACATGTCCCGTGTGTATAAAAACATCAGCGAAACACACTCTCCTCACTTAAACTGTTCACCTGGTAACTTGTCCCGTGTCTATTAAAACATTAGGAGAACACACTCTCCTCACTTACACTGTTCATCTGGTAACATGTCCCGTGTGTATTAAAACATCAGGGGAACACCCTCATCTCACTTATACTGTTCACCTGGTAACATGTCCCGTGTGTATTGAACCATCAGGGGAACACACTCTCCTCACCTATACTGCTCACCTGGTAACATGTCCCGTGTGTATTAAACAATCTGGGGAACACACTCTCCTCACTTATACTGTTCACCTGGCAACATGTCCCGTGTGTATTAAAATATCAGGGGAACACACTCTGCTCACCTATACTGCTCACCTGGTAACATGTCCCGTGTGTATTAAACAATCTGGGGAACACACTCTCCTCACTTATACTGTTCACCTGGCAACATGTCCCGTGTGTATTAAAATATCAGGGGAACACACTCTCCTCACTTATCCTGTTCACCTGGTAACATGTCCCGTGTGTATTAAACAAACAGGGGAACACACTCTCCTCACTTTTACGGTTCACCTGGTAACATGTCCCGTGTATATTAAACAATCTGGGGAACACGCTCGCCTCACTTATACTGTTCAACTGGTAACATGTCCCGTGTGTATTAAACAATCAGGGGAACACACTCTGCTCACTTATATTGTTCACCTGGTAAAATGTCCCGTGTATATGAAACAATCTGGGGAACACACTCACCTCACTTATACTGTTCACCTGGTGACATGTCCCGTGTGTATTAAACAAACAGGGGAACACAATCTCCTCACTTATACTGTTCACCTGGTAACATGTCCCGTGTGTATTAAACAAACAGGGGAACACACTCTCCTCACTTATGCTGTTCACCTGGTGAAATGTCCAGTGTATATTAAACAATCTGGGGAACAGACTCTCCTCACTTATACTGTTCACCTGGTAAGATGTCCTGTGTATATTAAACAATCTGGGGAACACACTCGCCTCACTTATACTGTTCACCTGGCAACATGTCCCGTGTGTATTAAAATATCAGGGGAACACACTCTGCTCACTTATACTGTTCAGCTGGTGACATGTCCCGTGTGTATTAAACAATCGGTGAACACACTCTCCTCACTTATCCTGTTCACCTGGTAACATGTCCCGTGTGTATTAAACAAACAGGGGAACACACTCTCCTCACTTATCCTGTTCACCTGGTAACATGTCCCGTGTGTATTAAACAAACAGGGGAACACACTCTCCTCACTTTTACGGTTCACCTGGTAACATGTCCTGTGTATATTAAACAATCTGGGGAACACACTCGCCTCACTTATACTGTTCACCTGGTAAGATGTCCTGTGTATATTAAACAATCTGGGGAACACACTCGCCTCACTTATACTGTTCACCTGGCAACATGTCCCGTGTGTATTAAAATATCAGGGGAACACACTCTGCTCACTTATACTGTTCAGCTGGTGACATGTCCCGTGTGTATTAAACAATCGGTGAACACACTCTCCTCACTTATCCTGTTCACCTGGTAACATGTCCCGTGTGTATTAAACAAACAGGGGAACACACTCTCCTCACTTATACTGTTCACCTGGCAACATGTCCCGTGTGTATTAAAATATCAGGGGAACACACTCTGCTCACTTATACTGTTCAGCTGGTGACATGTCCCGTGTGTATTAAACAATCGGTGAACACACTCTCCTCACTTATCCTGTTCACCTGGTAACATGTCCCGTGTGTATTAAACAAACAGGGGAACACACTCTCCTCACTTATACTGTTCACCTGGCAACATGTCCCGTGTGTATTAAAATATCAGGGGAACACACTCTCCTCACTTATCCTGTTCACCTGGTAACATGTCCCGTGTATATTAAACAATCAGGGGAACACACTCTGCTCACTTATATTGTTCACCTGGTAAAATGTCCCGTGTATATGAAACAATCTGGGGAACACACTCACCTCACTTATACTGTTCACCTGGTGACATGTCCCGTGTCTATTAAAACATCAGCGAAACACATTCTCCTCACTTATACTGTTCACCTGGTAACATGTCCCGTGTGTATTAAAACATCAGCGAAACACACTCTCCTCACTTAAACTGTTCACCTGGTAACATGTCCAGTGTATATTAAAACATCAGCGAAACACACTCTCCTCACTTCAACTGTTCACCTGGTAACATGTCCCGTGTGTATTAAAACATCAGCGAAACACACTCTCCTCTCTTAAACTGTTCACCTGGTAACATGTCCTGTGTATATTAAACAATCTGGGGAACACACTCGCCTCACTTATACTGTTCACCTGGTAACATGTCCCGTGTGTATTAAACCATCAGGGGAACACACACTCCTGACCTATACTGTTCACCTGGTAACATGTGCCGTGTGTATTAAACCATCAGGGGAACACACTCTCCTCACTTATACTGTTCACCTGGTAACATGTCCCGTGTGTATTAAGCCATCAGGGGAACACACTCTCCTCACTTATAATGTTCACCTGGTAACATGTCCCGTGTGTATTAAACCATCAGGGGAACACACACTCCTGACCTATACTGTTCACCTGGTAACATGTCCCGTGTGTATTAAACCATCAGGGGAACACACTCTCCTCACTTATACTGTTCACCTGGTAACATGTCTCGTGTATATTAAAACATCAGCGAAACACACTCTCCTCACTTATACTGTTCACCTGGTAACATGTCCCGTGTATATTAAACAATCTGGGGAACACACTCGCCTCACTTATACTGTTCACCTGGTAACATGTCCCGTGTGTATTAAACAAACAGGGGAACACAATCTCCTCACTTATACTGTTCACCTGGTAACATGTCCCGTGTGTATTAAACAAACAGGGGAACACACTCTCCTCACTTATACTGTTCACCTGGTGAAATGTCCAGTGTATATTAAACAATCTGGGGAACAGACTCTCCTCACTTATACTGTTCACCTGGTAAGATGTCCTGTGTATATTAAACAATCTGGGGAACACACTCGCCTCACTTATACTGTTCACCTGGTAAGATGTCCTGTGTATATTAAACAATCTGGGGAACACACTCGCCTCACTTATACTGTTCACCTGGTAACATGTCTCGTGTATATTAAACCATCAGGGGAGCACCCTCTCCTCACTTATACTGTTCACCTGGTAACATGTCCTGTGTATATTAAACCATCAGGGGAACACACTCTCCTCACTTTTAATGTTCACCTGGCAACATGTCTCGTGTATATTAAACCATCAGGGGAACACACCCTCCTCACTTATACTGTTCACCTGGTAACATGTCCCGTGTGTATTAAAACATCAGCGAAACACACTCTCCTAATTAAACTGTTCACCTGGTAACATGTCCCGTGTCTATTAAAACATAAGGGGAACACACTCTCCTCACCTATACTGTTCACCTGGTAACTTGTCCCGTGTCTATTAAAACATAAGGGGAACACACTCTCCTCACTTATACTCTTCACCTGGTAACATGTGCCGTGCGTATTAAACAATCAGGGAACACACTCTCCTCACTTATACTGTTCACCTGGTAAAATGTCCCGTGTGTATAAAAACATCAGCGAAACACACTCTCCTCACTTAAACTGTTCACCTGGTAACATGTCCTGTGTGGATTAAACCATCAGGGGAACACTCTCTCCTCACTTATGCTGTTCACCTGGTAACATGTCCCGTGTATATTAAACTATCAGTGGAACACAGTCTCCTCACCTATACTGTTCACCTGGTAAAATGTCCCGAGTGTATAAAAACATCAGCGAAACACACTCTCCTCACTTAAACTGTTCACCTGGTAACATGTCCTGTGTGGATTAAACCATCAGGGGAACACACTCTCCTCACTTAAACTGTTCACCTGGTAACATGTCCTGTGTGGATTAAACCATCAGGGGAACACTCTCTCCTCACTTATACTGTTCACCTGGTAACATGTCCCGTGTGTCTTAAAACATCAGGGGTAAACACTCTCCTCACTTATACTGTTCACCTGGTAACATGTCCCGTGTCTATTAAACTATCAGTGGAACACAGTCTCCTCACCTATACTTTTCACCTGGCAACATGTCCCGTGTGTATTAAAATATCAGGGGAACACACTTTGCTCACTTATACTGTTCAGCTGGTGACATGTCCCGTGTGTATTAAACAATCGGTGAACACACTCTCCTCACTTATTCTGTTCACCTGCTAACATGTGTCGTGTGTATTAAACAATCTGGGGAACACACTCTCCTCACTTATACTGTTCACCTGGCAACATGTCCCGTGTGTATTAAAATATCAGGGGAACACACTCTGCTCACTTACACTGTTCACCTGGTAACATGTCCCGTGTGTATTAAACAATCTGGGGAACACGCTCGCCTCACTTCTGCTGTTCACCTGGTAACAGGTCCCGTGTATATGAAACAATCTGGGGAAAACACTCGCCTCACTTATACTGTTCACCTGGTAACATGTCCCGTGTGTATTAAAACATCAGTGAAACACACTCTCCTCACTTAAACTGTTCACCTGGTAACATGTCCTGTGTATATTAAAGCATCAGCGAAACACACTCTCCTCACTTAAACTGTTCACCTGGTAACATGTCCCGTGTGTATTAAAACATCAGCGAAACACACTCTCCTCTCTTAAACTGTTCACCTGGTAACATGTCCTGTGTATATTAAACAATCTGGGGAACACACTCGCCTCACTTATACTGTTCACCTGGTAACATGTCCCGTGTGTACTAAACCCTCAGGGGAACACACTCTCCTCACTTATACTTTTCACCTGGTAACATGTCCCGTGTGTATGAAACCATCAGGGGAACACACTCTCCTCACTTAAACTGTTCACCTGGTAACATGTCCCATGTGTATTAAACAATCAGGGGAACACTCTCTGCTCACTTATACTGTTCACCTGGTAACATGGCTCGTGTATATTAAAACATCAGCGAAACACACTCTCCTAACTTAAACTGTTCACCTGGTAACATGTCCCGTGTGTATTAAACAATCAGGGGAACACACTCTCCTCACTTATACTGTTCACCTGGCAACATCTCTCATGTATATTAAACCATCAGGGGAACACACTCTCCTCACTTATGCTGTTCATCTGGTAACATGTCTCGTGGATATTAAACCATCAGGGGAACACACTCTCCTCACTTACACTGTTCACTTGGTAACATGTCCCGTGTGTATTAAACCATCAGGGGAACACACTCTCCTCACTTACACTGTTCACCTGGTAACATGTCTCGCGTATATTAACCATCTGGGGAACACACTCTCCTCACTTACACTGTTCACCTGGTAACTTGTCCCGTGTCTATTAAAACATTAGGGGAACAGACTCTCCTCACTTATACTGTTCATCTGGTAACATGGCCCGTGTGTATTAAAACATCAGGGGAACACCCTCTCCTCACGTCTACTGTTCACCTGGCAAAATGTCCCGTGTGTATTAAAACATCATGGGAACACACTCTCCTCACTTATACTGTTCACCTGGTAACATGCCCTGTGTATATTAAACTATCAGGGGAACACACTCTCCTCTCTTATACTGTTCACCTGTCAACATGTCCCGTCTATATTAAACCATCAGGGGAACACTCTCTCCTCACTTATGCTGTTCACCTGGTAACATGTACTGAGTTTATTAAAACATCTGTGGGACACAGTCTCCTCACCTATACAGTTCACATGGCAACATGTCCCGTCTGCATTAAACAATCTGGGCAACACACTCTCCTCACTTATACTGTTAACCTGGCAACATGTCCCGTGTGTATTAAAACATCAGGGGAACACACTCTGCTCACTTATACTGTTCACCTGGTAACATGTCCCGTGTGTATTAAACAATCTGTGGAACACACTCTCCTCACTTATACTGTTCACCTGGTAACATGTCTCGTGTACATTAAACCATCAGGGGAACACACTCTCCTCACTTATACGATTCACCTGCTAACATGTCCCGTGTATATTAAACAATCTGGGGAACACGCTCACCTCACTTATACTGTTCACCTGTTAACATGTCCCGTGCGTATTAAACAATCAGGGGAACACATGCTCCTCACTTATACTGTTCACCTGGTAACATGCCCCGTGTAAATTAAACAATCTGGGGAACACACTCTCCTCACTTATACTGTTCACCTGGTAACATGTCCCGTGTGTATTAAATAAACAGGGGAACACACTCTCCTCACTTATACGGTTCACCTGGTAACATGTCCCGTGTATAATAAACAATCTGGGGAACACGCTCACCTCACTTATATTGCTCACCTGGCAACATGTCCCGTGTGTCTTAAACAATCAGGGGAACACACTCTGCTCACTTATACTGTTCACCTGGTGACATGTCCCGTGTATATTAAACAATCTGGGGAACACACTCGCCTCACTTATACTGTTCTCCTGGTAACATGTCCCGTGTCTATTAAAACATCAGCGAAACACACTCTCCTAACTTAAACTGTTCAACTGGTAACATGTCCCGTGTGTATTAAACAATCAGGGCAACACACTCTCCTCACTTATACAGTTCACCTGGTAACATGTCTCGTGTATATTAAACCATCAGGGGAACACACTCTCCTCACTTACACTGTTCACCTGGTAACATGTCCCGTGTGTATTAAACCATCAGGGGAACACACTCTCCTCACTTACACTGTTCACCTGGTAACATGTCTCGTGTATATTAAACCATCAGGGGAACACACTCTCCTCACTTACACTGTTCACCTGGTAACTTGTCCCGTGTCTATTAAAACATTAGGGGAACACACTCTCCTCACTTATACTGTTCATCTGGTATCATGTCCCGTGTGTATTAAAACATCAGGGCAACACACTCTCCTCACTTATACTGTTCACCTGGTAACATGTCCCGTGTGTATTAAAACATAAGGGGAACACACTCTCTTCACTTCTTCTGTTCACCTGGTGACATGTCCTGTGAATATTAAACAATCAGGGGAACACACTCTCCTCACCTATACTGTTCACCTGGTAACATGTCCCGTGTGCATTAAAACATCAGGGGAACACAGTCTCCTCACTTATAATGTTCACCTGGTGAAATGTCCCATGTGTAAAAAAAATCAGTGGAACACGCTCTCCTGACTTATACTGTTCATCTGGTAACATGTCCCATGTGTATTAAACAAACAGCGGAACACACTCTCCTCACTTATACTGTTCACCTGGTAACATGTCCCGTGTGTATTAAACAAACAGCGGAACACACTCTCCTCACTTATACTGTTCACCTGGTAACATGCCCCGTGTGTATTAAACAATCAGGGGAACACACTCTCCTCACTTATACTGTTCACCTGGTAACATCTCTCATGTATATTAAACCATCAGGGGAACACACTCTCCTCACTTACACTTTTCACCTGGTAACATGTCCCGGGTGTATTAAACAATCAGGGGAACACACTCTCCTCACTTATGCTGTTCATCTGGTAACATGTCTCGTGTATATTAAACCATCAGGGGAACACACTCTCCTCACTTATACTGTTCACCTGGTAACTTGTCCCGTGTCTATTAAAACATTAGGGGAACACACTCTCCTCACTTATACTGTTCATCTGGTAACATGTCCCGTGTGTATTAAAACATCAGGGGAACACCCTCTCCTCACTTATACTGTTCATCTGGTAACATGTCCCATGTGTATTAAACAAACAGGGGAACACACTCTCCTCACTTATACTGTTCACCTGGTAACATGTCCCGTGTGTATTAAACAAACAGGGGAACACACTCTCCTCACTTATACTGTTCACCTGGTAACATGTCCCGTGTGTATTAAACCATCAGGGGAACACACTCTCCTCACTTACACTGTTCACCTGGTAACATGTCTCGTGTATATTAAACCATCTGGGGAACACACTCTCCTCACTTACACTGTTCACCTGGTAACTTGTCCCGTGTCTATTAAAACATTAGGGGAACAGACTCTCCTCACTTATACTGTTCATCTGGTAACATGTCCCGTGTGTATTAAAACATCAGGGGAACACCCTCTCCTCACGTCTAGTGTTCACCTGGCAAAATGTCCCGTGTGTATTAAAACATCATGGGAACACACTCTCCTCACTTATACTGTTCACCTGATAACATGCCCTGTGTATATTAAACTATCAGGGGAACACACTCTCCTCACTTATACTGTTCACCTGGTAACATGTCCCGTGTGTATTAAACAATCAGGGGAACACACTCTCCTCACTTATACTGTTCACCTGGTAACATCTCTCATGTATATTAAACCATCAGGGGAACACACTCTCCTCACTTACACTGTTCACCTGGTAACATGTCCCGGGTGTATTAAACAATCAGGGGAACACACTCTCCTCACTTATGCTGTTCATCTGGTAACATGTCTCGTGTATATTAAACCATCAGGGGATCACACTCTCCTCACTTATACTGTTCACCTGGTAACATGTCCCGTGTGTATTAAACAATCAGGGGAACACACTCTCCTCACGTCTACTGTTCACCTGGCAAAATGTCCCGTGTGTATTAAAACATCATGGGAACACACTCTCCTCACTTATACTGTTCACCTGATAACATGCCCTGTGTATATTAAACTATCAGGGGAACACACACTCCTCACTTATACTGTTCACCTGGTAACATGTCTCGTGTGTATTAAACAAACAGGGGAACATACTCTCCTCACTTATACTGTTCACCTGGTAACATGTCCCGTGTGTATTAAACAAACAGGGGAACATACTCTCCTCACTTATACTGTTCACCTGGTAACATGTCCCGTGTGTATTAAACAATCAGGGGAACACACTCTCATCACTTATACTGTTCACCTGGTAACATGTCCCGTGTGTATTAAACAAACAGGGGAACATACTCTCCTCACTTATACTGTTCACCTGGTAACATGTCCCGTGTGTATTAAACAATCAGGGGAACACACTCTCATCACTTATACTGTTCACCTGGTAACATGTCCCGTGTATATTAAACCATCAGGGGAACACACTCTCCTCACTTATACTGTTCACCTGGTAACTTGTCCCGTGTATATTAAACCATCAGGGGAACACACTCTCCTCACTTATACTGTTCACCTGGTAACATGTCCCGTGTGTATTAAACAAACAGGGGAACACACTCTCCTCACTTATACTGTTCACCTGGTAACATGTCCCGTGCATTTTAAACAATCTGGGGAACACACTCGCCTCACATACACTGTTCACCTGGTAACATGTCCCGTGTATATTAAACAATCTGGGGAACACACTCGCCTCACTTATACTGTTCACCTGGTAACATGTCTCGTGTATATTAAACCATCAGGGGAACACACTCTCCTCACTTATACTGTTCACCTGGTAACTTGTCCCGTGTCTATTAAAACATTAGGGGAACACACTCTCCTCACTTATACTGTTCATCTGGTAACATGTCCCGTGTGTATTAAAACATCAGGGGAACACCCTCTCCTCACTTATACTGTTCATCTGGTAACATGTCCCATGTGTATTAAACAAACAGGGGAACACACTCTCCTCACTTATACTGTTCACCTGGTAACATGTCCCGTGTGTATTAAACAAACAGGGGAACACACTCTCCTCACTTATACTGTTCACCTGGTAACATGTCCCGTGTGTATTAAAACATCAGGGGAACACCCTCTCCTCACGTCTACTGTTCACCTGGCAAAATGTCCCGTGTGTATTAAAACATCATGGGAACACACTCTCCTCACTTAAACTGTTCACCTGAAAACATGTCCCGTGTGTATTAAACAATCAGCGAAACACACTCTCCTCACTTATACTGTTCACCTGGTAACATGTCCCGTGTGTATTAAACAAACAGGGGAACATACTCTCCTCACTTATACTGTTCACCTGGTAACATGTCCCGTGTGTATTAAACAATCAGGGGAACACACTCTCCTCACTTATACTGTTCACCTGGTAACATGTCCCGTGTGTATTAAACAAACAGGGGAACACAATCTCCTCACTTATACTGTTCACCTGGTAACATGTCCCGTGTGTATTAAACAAACAGGGGAACACACTCTCCTCACTTATACTGTTCACCTGGTAACATGTCCCGTGCATTTTAAACAATCTGGGGAACACACTCGCCTCACATACACTGTTCACCTGGTAACATGTCCCGTGTATATTAAACAATCTGGGGAACACACTCGCCTCACTTATACTGTTCACCTGGTAACATGTCTCGTGTATATTAAACCATCAGGGGAACACACTCTCCTCACTTATACTGTTCACCTTGTAACTTGTCCCGTGTCTATTAAAACATTAGGGGAACACACTCTCCTCACTTATACTGTTCATCTGGTAACATGTCCCGTGTGTATTAAAACATCAGGGGAACACCCTCTCCTCACTTATACTGTTCATCTGGTAACATGTCCCATGTGTATTAAACAAACAGGGGAACACACTCTCCTCACTTATACTGTTCACCTGGTAACATGTCCCGTGTGTATTAAACAAACAGGGGAACACACTCTCCTCACTTATACTGTTCACCTGGTAACATGTCCCGTGTGTATTAAAACATCAGGGGAACACCCTCTCCTCACGTCTACTGTTCACCTGGCAAAATGTCCCGTGTGTATTAAAACATCATGGGAACACACTCTCCTCACTTATACTGTTCACCTGATAACATGCCCTGTGTATATTAAACTATCAGGGGAACACACACTCCTCACTTATACTGTTCACCTGGTAACATGTCTCGTGTATATTAAAACATCAGCGAAACACACTCTCCTAACTTAAACTGTTCACCTGAAAACATGTCCCGTGTGTATTAAACAATCAGCGAAACACACTCTCCTCACTTATACTGTTCACCTGGTAACATGTCCCGTGTGTATTAAACAAACAGGGGAACACACTCTCCTCACTTATACTGTTCACCTGGTAACATGTCCCGTGCATTTTAAACAATCTGGGGAACACACTCGCCTCACATACACTGTTCACCTGGTAACATGTCCCGTGTATATTAAACAATCTGGGGAACACACTCGCCTCACTTATACTGTTCACCTGGTAACATGTCTCGTGTATATTAAACCATCAGGGGAACACACTCTCCTCACTTATACTGTTCACCTGGTAACTTGTCCCGTGTCTATTAAAACATTAGGGGAACACACTCTCCTCACTTATACTGTTCATCTGGTAACATGTCCCGTGTGTATTAAAACATCAGGGGAACACCATCTCCTCACTTGTACTGTTCATCTGGTAACATGTCCCATGTGTATTAAACAAACAGGGGAACACACTCTCCTCACTTATACTGTTCACCTGGTAACATGTCCCGTGTGTATTAAACAAACAGGGGAACACACTCTCCTCACTTATACTGTTCACCTGGTAACATGTCCCGTGTGTATTAAACCATCAGGGGAACACACTCTCCTCACTTACACTGTTCACCTGGTAACATGTCTCGTGTATATTAAACCATCTGGGGAACACACTCTCCTCACTTACACTGTTCACCTGGTAACTTGTCCCGTGTCTATTAAAACATTAGGGGAACAGACTCTCCTCACTTATACTGTTCATCTGGTAACATGTCCCGTGTGTATTAAAACATCAGGGGAACACCCTCTCCTCACGTCTACTGTTCACCTGGCAAAGTGTCCCGTGTGTATTAAAACATCATGGGAACACACTCTCCTCACTTATACTGTTCACCTGATAACATGCCCTGTGTATATTAAACTATCAGGGGAACACACTCTCCTCACTTATACTGTTCACCTGGTAACATGTCCCGTGTGTATTAAACAATCAGGGGAACACACTCTCCTCACTTATACTGTTCACCTGGTAACATCTCTCATGTATATTAAACCATCAGGGGAACACACTCTCCTCACTTACACTGTTCACCTGGTAACATGTCCCGGGTGTATTAAACAATCAGGGGAACACACTCTCCTCACCTATGCTGTTCATCTGGTAACATGTCTCGTGTATATTAAACCATCAGGGGAACACACTCTCCTCACTTATACTGTTCATCTGGTAACATGTCCCGTGTGTATTAAAACATCAGGGGAACACCCTCTCCTCACTTATACTGTTCATCTGGTAACATGTCCCATGTGTATTAAACAAACAGGGGAACACACTCTCCTCACTTATACTGTTCACCTGGTAACTTGTCCCGTGTCTATTAAAACATTAGGGGAACAGACTCTCCTCACTTATACTGTTCATCTGGTTACATGTCCCGTGTGTATTAAAACATCAGGGGAACACCCTCTCCTCACGTCTACTGTTCACCTGGCAAAATGTCCCGTGTGTATTAAAACATCATGGGAACACACTCTCCTCACTTATACTGTTCACCTGATAACATGCCCTGTGTATATTAAACTATCAGGGGAACACACACTCCTCACTTATACTGTTCACCTGGTAACATGTCTCGTGTATATTAAAACATCAGCGAAACACACTCTCCTAACTTAAACTGTTCACCTGAAAACATGTCCCGTGTGTATTAAACAATCAGCGAAACACACTCTCCTCACTTATACTGTTCACCTGGTAACATGTCCCGTGTGTATTAAACCATCAGGGGAACACACTCTCCTCACTTATACTGTTCACCTGGTAACATGTCCCGTGTGTATTAAACAAATAGAGGAACACAATCTCCTCACTTATACTGTTCACCTGGTAACATGTCCCGTGTGTATTAAACAAACAGGGGAACGCACTCTCCTCACTTATACTGTTCACCTGGTAACATGTCCCGTGCATTTTAAACAATCTGGGGAACACACTCGCCTCACATACACTGTTCACCTGGTAACATGTCCCGTGTATATTAAACAATCTGGGGAACACACTCGCCTCACTTATACTGTTCACCTGGTAACATGTCTCGTGTATATTAAACCATCAGGGGAACACACTCTCCTCACTTATAATGTTCACCTGGCAACATGTCTCGTGTATTTTAAACCATCAGGGGAACACACTCTCCTCACTTATACTGTTCACCTGGTAACTTGTCCCGTGTCTATTAAAACATTAGGGGAACACACTCTCCTCACTTATACTGTTCACCTGGTAACATGTCCCGTGTCTATTAAACTATCAGGGGAACACTCTCTCCTCACTTATACGGTTCACCTGGTAACATGTCCCGTGTATATTAAACAATCTGGGGAACACGCTCACCTCACTTATACTGTTCACCTGGTGACATGTCCCGTGTGTCTTAAACAATCAGGGGAACACACTCTCCTCACTTATACTGTTCACCTGGTAACATGTCCCGTGTGTATTAAACCATCAGGGGAACACACTCTCCTCACTTATCCTGTTCACCTGGTAACATGTCCCGTGTATATTAAACAATCAGGGGAACACACTCTCCTCACTTATACTGTTCACCTGGTAACATGTCCCGTGTATATTAAACAATCTGGGGAACACGCTCACCTCACTTATACTGTTCACCTGGTGACATGTCCCGTGTGTCTTAAACAATCAGGGGAACACACTCTCCTCACTTATACTGTTCACCTGGTAACATATCCCGTGTGTATTAAACAATCAGGGGAACACACTCTGCTCACTTATCCTGTTCACCTGGTAACATGTCCCGTGTATATTAAACAATCAGGGGAACACACTCTCCTCACTTATACTGTTCACCTGGTAACATGTCCCGTGTCTATTAAACTATCAGGGGAACACTCTCTCCTCACTTATACGGTTCACCTGGTAACATGTCCCGTGTATATTAAACAATCTGGGGAACACGCTCACCTCACTTATACTGTTCACCTGGTGACATGTCCCGTGTGTCTTAAACAATCAGGGGAACACACTCTGCTCACTTATCCTGTTCACCTGGTAACATGTCCCGTGTATATTAAACAATCAGGGGAACACACTCTCCTCACTTATACTGTTCACCTGGTGACATGTCCCGTGTGTCTTAAACAATCAGGGGAACACACTCTGCTCACTTATCCTGTTCACCTGGTAACATGTCCCGTGTATATTAAACAATCAGGGGAACACACTCTCCTCACTTATACTCTTCACCTGGTAACATGTCCCGTGTCTCTTAAACTATCAGGGGAACACTCTCTCCTCACTTATACGGTTCACCTGGTAACATGTCCCGTGTATATTAAACAATCTGGGGAACACACTCTCCTCACTTATCCTGTTCACCTGGTGACATGTCCCGTGTATATTAAACAATCTGGGGAACACACTCGCCTCACTTATACTGTTCTCCTGGTAACATGTCCCGTGTGTATTAAAACATCAGCGAAACACACTCTCCTAACTTAAACTGTTCACCTGGTAACATGTCCCGTGTGTATTAAACAATCAGGGGAACACACTCTCCTCACTTATACTGTTCACCTGGTAACATGTCCCATGTGTATTAAACAATCAGGGGAACACACTCTCCTCACTTACACTGTTCACCTGGTAACATGTCTCGTGTATATTAAACCATCAGGGGAACACACTCTCCTCACTTACACTGTTCACCTGGTAACATGTCCCGTGTGTATTAAACCATCAGGGGAACACACTCTCCTCACTTACACTGTTCACCTGGTAACATGTCTCGTGTATATTAAACAATCAGGGGAACACACTCTCCTCACTTATATTGTTCACCTGGTAACTTGTCCCGTGTCTATTAAAACATTAGGGGAACACACTCTCCTCACTTATACTGTTCATCTGGTAACATGTCCCGTGTGTATTAAAACATCAGGGGAACACCCTCTCCTCACTTATACTGTTCACCTGGTAACATGTCCCATGTGTATTAAACAATCTGGGGAACACACTCTCCTCACTTATACTGTTCACCTGGCAAAATGTCCCGTGTGTATTAAAACATCAGGGGAACCCACTCTCCTCACTTATACTGTTCACCTGGTAACATATCCCGTGTGTATTAAAACATCAGGGGAACACACTCTCCTCACTTATACTGTTCACCTGGTGAAATGTCCCATGTATAAAAAACATCAGGGGAACACACTCTCCTCACTTATACTGTTCACCTGGTAACATGTCCCGTGTGTATTAAAACATCAGGGGAACACACTCTCCTCACTTATACTGTTCACCTGGTAACATGTCCCGTGTGTATTAAAACATCAGGGGAACACACTCTCCTCACTTATACTGTACACCTGGTAACATGTCCCGTGTGTATTAAAACATCAGGGGAACACACTCTCCTCACTTATACTGTTCACCTGGTAACATGTCCCGTGTGTATTAAAACATAAGGGGAACACACTCTCTTCACTTCTTCTGTTCACCTGGTGACATGTCTCGTGTATATTAAACCATCAGGGGAACACACTCTCCTCACTTACACTGTTCACTTGGTAACATGTCCCGTGTGTATTAAACCATCAGGGGAACACACTCTCCTCACTTACACTGTTCACCTGGTAACATGTCTCATGTATATTAAACCATCAGGGGAACACACTCTCCTCACTTATACTGTTCACCTGGTAACTTGTCCCGTGTCTATTAAAACATTAGGGGAACACACTCTCCTCACTTATACTGTTCACCTGGTAACATGTCTCGTGTATATTAAACCATCAGGGGAACACACTCTCCTCACTTACACTGTTCACTTGGTAACATGTCCCGTGTGTATTAAACCATCAGGGGAACACACTCTCCTCACTTACACTGTTCACCTGGTAACATGTCTCATGTATATTAAACCATCAGGGGAACACACTCTCCTCACTTATACTGTTCACCTGGTAACTTGTCCCGTGTCTATTAAAACATTAGGGGAACACACTCTCCTCACTTATACTGTTCATCTGGTAACATGTCCCGTGTGTGTTAAAACATCAGGGGAACACCCTCTCCTCACTTATACTGTTCACCTTGTAACATGTCCCATGTGTATTAAACAATCTGGGGAAGACACTCTCCTCACTTATACTGTTCACCTGGCAAAATGTCCCGTGTGTATTAAAACAACAGGGGAACCCACTCTCCTCACTTATACTGTTCACCTGGTAACATGTCCCGTGTGTATTAAAACATCAGGGGAACACACTCTCCTCACTTATACTGTTCACCTGGTAACTTGTCCCGTGTCTATTAAAACATTAGGGGAACACACTCTCCTCACTTATACTGTTCATCTGGTAACATGTCCCGTGTGTATTAAAACATCAGGGGAACACACTCTCCTCACTTATACTGTTCACCTGGTAACATGTCCCGTGTGTATTAAAACATCAGGGGAACACACTCTCCTCACTTATACTGTACACCTGGTAACATGTCCCGTGTGTATTAAAACATCAGGGCAACACACTCTCCTCACTTATACTGTTCACCTGGTAACATGTCCCGTGTGTATTAAAACATAAGGGGAACACACTCTCTTCACTTCTTCTGTTCACCTGGTGACATGTCCTGTGAACATTAAACAATCAGGGGAACACACTCTCCTCACCTATACTGTTCACCTGGTAACATGTCCCGTGTGCATTAAAACATCAGGGGAACACAGTCTCCTCACTTATAATGTTCACCTGGTGAAATGTCCCATGTGTAAAAAAAATCAGTGGAACACGCTCTCCTGACTTATACTGTTCATCTGGTAACATGTCCCATGTGTATTAAACAAACAGGGGAACACACTCTCCTCACTTATACTGTTCACCTGGTAACATGTCCCGTGTGTATTAAACAATCAGGGGAACACCCTCTCCTCACTTATACTGTTCACCTGGTAACATGTCCCATGTGTATTAAACAATCTGGGGAACACACTCTCCTCACTTATACTGTTCACCTGGCAAAATGTCCCGTGTGTATTAAAACAACAGGGGAACTCACTCTCCTCACGTCTACTGTTCACCTGGCAAAATGTCCCGTGTGTATTAAAACATCATGGGAACACACTCTCCTCACTTATACTGTTCACCTGATAACATGCCCTGTGTATATTAAACTATCAGGGGAACACACACTCCTCACTTATACTGTTCACCTGGTAACATGTCTCGTGTATATTAAAACATCAGCGAAACACACTCTCCTCACTTATACTGTTCACCTGGTAACATGTCCCGTGTGTATTAAACAAACAGGGGAACATACTCTCCTCACTTATACTGTTCACCTGGTAACATGTCCCGCGTGTATTAAACAATCAGGGGAACACACTCTCCTCACTTATACTGTTCACCTGGTAACATGTCCCCTGTGTATTAAACAAACAGGGGAACACACTCTCCTCTCTTATACTGTTCACCTGGTAACATGTCCCCTGTGTATTAAACAAACAGGGGAACACAATCTCCTCACTTATACTGTTCACCTGGTAACATGTCCCGTGTGTATTAAACAAACAGGGGAACACACTCTCCTCACTTATACTGTTCACCTGGTAACATGTCCCGTGCATATTAAACAATCTGGGGAACACACTCGCCTCACATACACTGTTCACCTGGTAACATGTCCCGTGTATATTAAACAATCTGGGGAACACACTCGCCTCACTTATACTGTTCACCTGGTAACATGTCTCGTGTATATTAAACCATCAGGGGAACACACTCTCCTCACTTATACTGTTCACCTGGTAACATGTCCCGTGTGTATTAAAACATCAGCGAAACACACTCTCCTAACTTAAACTGTTCACCTGGTAACATGTCCTGTGTATATTAAACCATCAGGGGAACACACTCTCCTCACTTATAATGTTCACCTGGCAACATGTCTCGTGTATTTTAAACCATCAGGGGAACACACTCTCCTCACTTATACTGTTCACCTGGTAACTTGTCCCGTGTCTATTAAAACATTAGGGGAACACACTCTCCTCACTTATACTGTTCACCTGGTAACATGTCCCGTGTGTATTAAACTATCAATGCAACACAGTCACCTCACCTATACTGTTCACCTGGTAACATGTCCCGTGTGTATTAAACAATCTGGGGAACACACTCTCCTCACTTATACGGTTCATCTGGTAACATGTCCCGTGTATATTAAACCATCTGGGGAACACGCTCACCTCACTTATACTGTTCACCTGGTGACATGTCCCGTGTGTCTTAAACAATCAGGGGAACACACTCTGCTCACTTATACTGTTCACCTGGTGACATGTCCCGTGTATATTAAACCATCAGGGGAACACACTCTCCTCACTTATACTGTTCACCTGGTAACTTGTCCCGTGTCTATTAAAACATTAGGGGAACACACTCTCCTCACTTATACTGTTCATCTGGTAACATGTCCCGTGTGTATTAAAACATCAGGGGAACACCCTCTCCTCACTTATACTGTTAATCTGGTAACATGTCCCATGTGTATTAAACAAACAGGGGAACACACTCTCCTCACTTATACTGTTCACCTGGTAACATGTCCCGTGTGTATTAAACAAACAGGGGAACACACTCTCCTCACTTATACTGTTCACCTGGTAACATGTCCCGTGTGTATTAAACCATCAGGGGAACACACTCTCCTCACTTACACTGTTCACCTGGTAACATGTCTCGTGTATATTAAACCATCTGGGGAACACACTCTCCTCACTTACACTGTTCACCTGGTAACTTGTCGCGTGTCTATTAAAACATTAGGGGAACAGACTCTCCTCACTTATACTGTTCATCTGGTAACATGTCCCGTGTGTATTAAAACATCAGGGGAACACCCTCTCCTCACGTCTACTGTTCACCTGGCAAAATGTCCCGTGTGTATTAAAACATCATGGGAACACACTCTCCTCACTTATACTGTTCACCTGATAACATGCCCTGTGTATATTAAACTATCAGGGGAACACACTCTCCTCACTTATACTGTTCACCTGGTAACATGTCCCGTGTGTATTAAACAATCAGGGGAACACACTCTCCTCACTTATACTGTTCACCTGGTAACATCTCTCATGTATATTAAACCATCAGGGGAACACACTCTCCTCACTTACACTGTTCACCTGGTAACATGTCCCGGGTGTATTAAACAATCAGGGGAACACACTCTCCTCACTTATGCTGTTCATCTGGTAACATGTCTCGTGTATATTAAACCATCAGGGGAACACACTCTCCTCACTTATACTGTTCACCTGGTAACTTGTCCCGTGTCTATTAAAACATTAGGGGAACACACTCTCCTCACTTATACTGTTCATCTGGTAACATGTCCCGTGTGTATTAAAACATCAGGGGAACACCCTCTCCTCACTTATACTGTTCATCTGGTAACATGTCCCATGTGTATTAAACAAACAGGGGAACACACTCTCCTCACTTATACTGTTCACCTGGTAACATGTCCCGTGTGTATTAAACAAACAGGGGAACACACTCTCCTCACTTATACTGTTCACCTGGTAACATGTCCCGTGTGTATTAAACCATCAGGGGAACACACTCTCCTCACTTACACTGTTCACCTGGTAACATGTCTCGTGTATATTAAACCATCTGGGGAACACACTCTCCTCACTTACACTGTTCACCTGGTAACTTGTCCCGTGTCTATTAAAACATTAGGGGAACAGACTCTCCTCACTTATACTGTTCATCTGGTAACATGTCCCGTGTGTATTAAAACATCAGGGGAACACCCTCTCCTCACGTCTACTGTTCACCTGGCAAAATGTCCCGTGTGTATTAAAACATCATGGGAACACACTCTCCTCACTTATACTGTTCACCTGATAACATGCCCTGTGTATATTAAACTATCAGGGGAACACACACTCCTCACTTATACTGTTCACCTGGTAACATGTCTCGTGTATATTAAAACATCAGCGAAACACACTCTCCTAACTTAAACTGTTCACCTGAAAACATGTCCCGTGTGTATTAAACAATCAGCGAAACACACTCTCCTCACTTATACTGTTCACCTGGTAACATGTCCCGTGTGTATTAAACAAACAGGGGAACATACTCTCCTCACTTATACTGTTCACCTGGTAACATGTCCCGTGTGTATTAAACAATCAGGGGAACACACTCTCCTCACTTATACTGTTCACCTGGTAACATGTCCCCTGTGTATTAAACAAACAGGGGAACACAATCTCCTCACTTATACTGTTCACCTGGTAACATGTCCCGTGTGTATTAAACAAACAGGGGAACACACTCTCCTCACTTATACTGTTCACCTGGTAACATGTCCCGTGCATATTAAACAATCTGGGGAACACACTCGCCTCACATACACTGTTCACCTGGTAACATGTCCCGTGTATATTAAACAATCTGGGGAACACACTCGCCTCACTTATACTGTTCACCTGGTAACATGTCTCGTGTATATTAAACCATCAGGGGAACACACTCTCCTCACTTATACTGTTCACCTGGTAACATGTCCCGTGTGTATTAAAACATCAGCGAAACACACTCTCCTAACTTAAACTGTTCACCTGGTAACATGTCCTGTGTATATTAAACCATCAGGGGAACACACTCTCCTCACTTATAATGTTCACCTGGCAACATGTCTCGTGTATTTTAAACCATCAGGGGAACACACTCTCCTCACTTATACTGTTCACCTGGTAACATGTCCCGTGTGTATTAAACAATCTGGGGAACACACTCTCCTCACTTATACGGTTCACCTGGTAACATGTCCCGTGTATATTAAACAATCTGGGGAACACGCTCACCT
Organism: Heterodontus francisci; assembly: GCF_036365525.1. Taxonomy (NCBI): domain Eukaryota; kingdom Metazoa; phylum Chordata; class Chondrichthyes; order Heterodontiformes; family Heterodontidae; genus Heterodontus; species Heterodontus francisci. The sequence goes on along the minus strand of NW_027140433.1, from coordinate 427,529 downwards.
CACTTATACTGTTCACCTGGTGACATGTCCCGTGTGTCTTAAACAATCAGGGGAACACACTCTGCTCACTTATACTGTTCACCTGGTGACATGTCCCGTGTATATTAAACAATCTGGGGAACACACTCGCCTCACTTATACTGTTCTCCTGGTAACATGTCCCGTGTGTATTAAAACATCAGCGAAACACACTCTCCTAACTTAAACTGTTCACCTGGTAACATGTCCCGTGTGTATTAAACAATCAGGGGAACACACTCTCCTCACTTATACTGTTCACCTGGTAACATGTCTCGTGTATATTAAACCATCAGGGGAACACACTCTCCTCACTTACACTGTTCACCTGGTAACATGTCCCGTGTGTATTAAACCATCAGGGGAACACACTCTCCTCACTTACACTGTTCACCTGGTAACATGTCTCGTGTATATTAAACAATTAGGGGAACACACTCTCCTCACTTATATTGTTCACCTGGTAACTTGTCCCGTGTCTATTAAAACATTAGGGGAACACACTCTCCTCACTTATACTGTTCATCTGTTAAAATGTCCCGTGTGTATTAAAACATCAGGGGAACACACTCTCCTCACTTATACTGTTCACCTGGTGAAATGTCCCATGTATAAAAAACATCAGGGGAACACACTCTCCTCACTTATACTGTTCACCTGGTAACATGTCCCGTGTGTATTAAAACATCAGGGGAACACACTCTCCTCACTTATACTGTTCACCTGGTGAAATGTCCCGTGTGTATTAAAACATCAGGGGAACACACTCTCCTCACTTATACTGTTCACCTGGTAACATGTCCCGTGTGTATTAAAACATCAGGGGAACACACTCTCCTCACTTATACTGTACACCTGGTAACATGTCCCGTGTGTATTAAAACATCAGGGGAACACACTCTCCTCACTTATACTGTTCACCTGGTAACAAGTCCCGTGTGTATTAAAACATAAGGGGAACACACTCTCTTCACTTCTTCTGTTCACCTGGTGACATGTCCTGTGTATATTAAACAATCAGGGGAACACACTCTCCTCACCTATACTGTTCACCTGGTAACATGTCCCGTGTGCATTAAAACATCAGGGGAACACAGTCTCCTCACTTATAATGTTCTCCTGGTGAAATGTCCCATGTGTAAAAAAAATCAGTGGAACACGCTCTCCTGACTTATACTGTTCATCTGGTAACATGTCCCGTGTATATTAAACAATCAGGGGAACACACTCTCCTCCCTTATACTGTTCATCTGGTAACATGTCCCATGTGTATTAAAAAAACAGGGGAACACACTCTCCTCACTTATACTGTTCACCTGGTAACATGTCCCGTGTGTATTAAACAATCAGGGGAACACACTCTCCTCACTTATACTGTTCATCTGGTAACATGCCCCGTGTGTATTAAACAATCAGGGGAACACACTCTCCTCCCTTATACTGTTCATCTGGTAACATGTCCCATGTGTATTAAAAAAACAGGGGAACACACTCTCCTCACTTATACTGTTCACCTGGTAACATGTCCCGTGTGTATTAAACAAACAGGGGAACACACTCTCCTCACTTATACTGTTCACCTGGTAACATGTCCCGTGTGTATTAAACAATCAGGGGAACACACTCTCCTCACTTATACTGTTCACCTGGTAACATCTCTCATGTATATTAAACCATCAGGGGAACACACTCTCCTCACTTACACTGTTCACCTGGTAACATGTCCCGGGTGTATTAAACAATCAGGGGAACACACTCTCCTCACTTACACTGTTCACCTGGTAACATGTCTCATGTATATTAAACCATCTGGGGAACACACTCTCCTCACTTACACTGTTCACCTGGTGACTTGTCCTGTGTCTATTAAAACATTAGGGGAACAGACTCTCCTCACTTATACTGTTCATCTGGTAACATGTCCCGTGTGTATTAAAACATCAGGGGAACACACTCTCCTCACCTCTACTGTTCACCTGGCAAAATGTCCCGTGTGTATTAAAACATCATGGGAACACACTCTCCTCACTTATACTGTTCACCTGGTAACATGCCCTGTGTACATTAAACTATCAGGGGAACACACTCTCCTCACTTATACTGTTCACCTGGTAACATGTATCGTGTATATTAAAACATCAGCGAAACAAACTCTCCTAACTTAAACTGTTCACCTGGTAACATGTCCCGTGTGTATTAAACAATCAGGGGAACACACTCTCCTCACTTATACTGTTCACCTGGTAACATCTCTCATGTATATTAAACCATCAGGGGAACACACTCTCCTCACTTACACTGTTCACCTGGTAACATGTCCCGGGTGTATTAAACAATCAGGGGAACACACTCTCCTCACTTATGCTGTTCATCTGGTAACATGTCTCGTGTATATTAAACCATCAGGGGAACACACTCTCCTCACTTACACTGTTCACTTGGTAACATGTCCCGTGTGTATTAAACCATCAGGGGAACACACTCTCCTCACTTACACTGTTCACCTGGTAACATGTCTCGTGTATATTAAACCATCTGGGGAACACACTCTCCTCACTTACACTGTTCACCTGGTAACTTGTCCCGTGTCTATTAAAACATTAGGGGAACAGACTCTCCTCACTTATACTGTTCATCTGGTAACATGTCCCGTGTGTATTAAAACATCAGGGGAGCACCCTCTCCTCGCGTCTACTGTTCAGCTGGCAAAATGTCCCGTGTGTATTAAAACATCATGGGAACACACTCTCCTCACTTATATTGTTCACCTGGTAACATGCCCTGTGTATATTAAACTATCAGGGGAACACACTCTCCTCTCTTATACTGTTCGCCTGTCAACATGTCCCGTCTATATTAAACCATCAGGGGAACACTCTCTCCTCACTTATGCTGTTCACCTGGTAACATGTCCTGTGTGTATTAAACAATCAGGGGAACACACTCTCCTCACTTATACTGTTCACCTGGCAACATGTCCCGTGTGTATTAAACCATCAGGGGAACACACTCTCCTTACTTATACTGTTCACATGGCAACATGTCCCGTCTGCATTAAACAATCTGGGGAACACACTCTCCTCACTTATACTGTTCACCTGGCAACATGTCCCGTGTGTATTAAACAATCAGGAGAACACACTCTCCTCACTTATACTGTTCACCTGGTGACATGTCCTGAGTTTATTAAAACATCAGTGGAACACAGTCTCCTCACCTATACTGTTCACATGGCAACATGTCCCGTCTGCATTTAACAATCTGGGGAACACACTCTCCTCACTTATACTGTTCACCTGGCAACATGTCCCGTGTGTATTAAAACATCAGGGGAACACACTCTGCTCACTTATACTGTTCACCTGGTAACATGTCCCGTGTGTATTAAACAATCTGTGGAACACACTCTCCTCACTTATACTGTTCACCTGGTAACATGTCCCGTGTATATTAAACCATTAGGGGAACACACTCTCCTCACTTATACGATTCACCTGCTAACATGTCCCGTGTATATTAAACAATCTGGGGAACACGCTCACCTCACTTATACTGTTCACCTGTTAACATGTCCCGTGCGTATTAAACAATCAGGGGAACACATGCTCCTCACTTATACTGTTCACCTGGTAACATGTCCCGTGTATATTAAACAATCTGGGGAACACACTATGCTCACTTATACTGTTCACCTGGTAACATGTCCCGTGTGTATTAAATAAACAGGGGAACACACTCTCCTCACTTATACGGTTCACCTGTTAACATGTCCCGTGTATAATAAACAATCTGGGGAACACGCTCACCTCACTTATACTGCTCAGCTGGCAACATGTCCCGTGTGTCTTAAACAATCAGGGGAACACACTCTGCTCACTTATACTGTTCACCTGGTAACATGTCCCGTGTATATTAAACAATCTGGGGAACACACTCGCCTCACTTATACTGTTGTCCTGGTAACATGTCCCGTGTCTATTAAAACATCAGCGAAACACACTCTCCTAACTTAAACTGTTCACCTGGTAACATGTCCCGTGTGTATTAAACAATCAGGGGAACACACTCTCCTCACTTATACTGTTCACCTGGTAACATGTCTCGTGTATATTAAACCATCAGGGGAACACACTCTCCTCACTTACACTGTTCACCTGGAAACAAGTCCCGTGTGTATTACACAATCAGGGGAACACACTCTCCTCACTTATACTGTTCACCTGGTAACATGTCTCGTGTATATTAAACCATCAGGGGAACACAATCTCCTCACTTACACTGTTCACCTGGTAACATGTCCCGTGTGTATTAAACCATCAGGGGAACACACTCTCCTCACTTACACTGTTCACCTGGTAACATGTCTCGTGTATATTAAACAATCAGGGGAACACACTCTCCTCACTTATACTGTACACCTGGTAACTTGTCCCGTGTCTATTAAAACATTAGGGGAACACACTCTCCTCACTTATACTGTTCATCTGGTAACATGTCCCGTGTGTATTAAAACATCAGGGGAACACCCTCTCCTCACTTATACTGTTCAACTGGTAACATGTCCCGTGTGTATTAAACCATCAGGGGAAAACACTCTCCTCAATTACACTGTTCACCTGGAAACAAGTCCCGTGTGTATTAAAACATCAGGGAACACACTCTCCTCACTTATACTGTTCACCTGGTGAAATGTCCCATGTATAAAAAACAATCAGGGGAACAAACTCTCCTCACTTATACTGTTCACCTGGTAACATGTCCCGTGTGTATTAAAACATCAGGGAACACACTCTCCTCACTTATACTGTTCACCTGGTGAAATGTCCCATGTATAAAAAACAATCAGGGGAACAAACTCTCCTCACTTATACTGTTCACCTGGTAACATGTCCCGTGTGTATTAAAACATCAGGGGAACACACTCTCCTCACTTATACTGTTCACCTGGTGAAATGTCCCATGTATAAAAAACAATCAGGGGAACAAACTCTCCTCACTTATACTGTTCACCTGGTAACATGTCCCGTGTGTATTAAAACATAAGGGGAACACACTCTCCTCACTTATACTGTTCACCTGGTGAAATGTCCCATGTGTATTAAAACATCAGGGGAACACACTCTCCTCACTTATACTGTTCACCTGGTAACATGTCCCGTGTGTATTAAAACATCAGGGCAACACACTCTCCTCACTTATACTGTTCACCTGGTAACATGTCCCGTGTGTATTAAAACATAAGGGGAACACACTCTCTTCACTTCTTCTGTTCACCTGGTGACATGTCCTGTGTATATTAAACAATCAGGGGAACACACTCTCCTCACTTATACTGTTCATCTGGTAACATGTCCCGTGTGTATTAAACAAACAGGGGAACACACTCTCCTCACTTATACTGTTCACCTGGTAACATGTCCTGTGTATATTAAACAATCAGGGGAACACACTCTCCTCACTTATACTGTTCACCTGGTAACATGTCCCGTGTGTATTAAACAATCAGGGGAACACACTCTCCTCACTTATACTGTTCACCTGGTAACATGTCCCGTGTGTATTAAACAAACAGGGGAACACAATCTCCTCACTTATACTGTTCACCTGGTAACATGTCCCGTGTGTATTAAACAAACAGGGGAACACACTCTCCTCACTTATACTGTTCACCTGGTAACATGTCCCGTGCATATTAAACAATCTGGGGAACACACTCTCCTCACTTATACTGATCACCTGGTAACATGTCTCGTGTATATTAAACCATCAGGGGAACACACTCTCCTCACTTATACTGATCACCTGGTAACATTTCCCGTGTGTATTAAAACATCCGCGAAACACACTCTCCTAACTTAAACTGTTCACCTGGTAACATGTCCTGTGTATATTAAACCATCAGGGGAACACACTCTCCTCACTTATAATGTTCACCTGGCAACATGTCTCGTGTATTTTAAACCATCAGGGGAACACACTCTCCTCACTTATACTGTTCACCTGGTAACTTGTCCCGTGTCTATTAAAACATTAGGGGAACACACTCTCCTCACTTACACTGTTCACCTGGTAACATGTCCCGTGTCTATTAAACAATCTGGGGAACACACTCTCCTCACTTATACTGTTCACCTGGTGACATGTCCCGTGTGTCTTAAACAATCAGAGGAACACACTCTGCTCACTTATACTGTTCACCTGGTGACATGTCCCGTGTATATTAAACAATCTGGGGAACACACTCGCCTCACTTATACTGTTCTCCTGGTAACATGTCCCGTGTGTATTAAAACATCAGCGAAACACACTCTCCTAACTTAAACTGTTCACCTGGTAACATGTCCCGTGTGTATTAAACAATCAGGGGAACACACTCTCCTCACTTATACTGTTCACCTGGTAACATGTCTCGTGTATATTAAACCATCAGGAGAACACACTCTCCTCACTTATACTGTTCACCTGGTAACATGTCCCGTGTGTATTAAACCATCAGGGGAACACACTCTCCTCACTTACACTGTTCACCTGGTAACATGTCTCGTGTATATTAAACAATTAGGGGAACACACTCTCCTCACTTATACTGTTCACCTGGTAACTTGTCCCGTGTCTATTAAAACATTAGGGGAACACACTCTCCTCACTTATACTGTTCATTTGGTAACATGTCCCGTGTGTATTAAAACATCAGGGGAACACCCTCTCCTCACTTATACTGTTCACCTGGTAACATGTCCCATGTGTATTAAACAATCTGGGGAACACACTCTCCTCACTTATACTGTTCACCTGGTAACATGTCCCGTCTGTATTAAAACATCAGGGGAACACACTCTCCTAACTTATACTGTTCACCTGGCAAAATGTCCCGTGTGTATTAAAACATCAGGGGAACTCACTCTCCTCACTTATACTGTTCACCTGGTAACATGTCCCGTCTGTATTAAAACATCAGGGGAACACACTCTCCTCACTTATACTGTTCACCTGGTGAAATGTCCCATGTATAAAAAACAATCAGGGGAACAAACTCTCCTCACTTATACTGTTCACCTGGTGAAATGTCCCGTGTGTATTAAAACATAAGGGGAACACAGTCTCATCACTTATACTGTTCACCTGGTAACATGTCCCGTGTGTATTAAAACTTCAGGGGAACACACTCTCCTCACCTATACTGTTCACCTGGTAACATGTCCCGTGTGCATTAAAACATCAGGGGAACACAGTCTCCTCACTTATAATGTTCACCTGGTGAAATGTCCCATGTGTAAAAAAAATCAGTGGAACACGCTCTCCTGACTTATACTGTTCATCTGGTAACATGTCCCGTGTATATTAAACAATCAGGGGAACACAGTCTCCTCCCTTATACTGTTCATCTGGTAACATGTCCCGTGTGTATTAAACAAACAGGGGAACACACTCTCCTCACTTATACTGTTCACCTGGTAACATGTCCCGTGTGTATTAAACAAACAGGGGAACACACTCTCCTCACTTATATTGTTCACCTGGTAACATGTCCCGTGTGTATTAAACAATCAGGGGAACACACTCTCCTCACTTATACTGTTCACCTGGTAACATGTCCCGTGTGTATTAAACAAACAGGGGAACACACTCTCCTCACTTATACTGTTCACCTGGTAACAAGTCCCGTGTGTATTAAACAAACAGGGGAACACACTCTCCTCACTTATACTGTTCACCTGGTAACATGTCCCGTGTGTATTAAACAAACAGGGGAACACACTCTCCTCACTTATACTGTTCACCTGGTAACATGTCCCGTGTGTATTAAACAATCAGGGGAACACACTCTCCTCACTTATACTGTTCACCTGGTAACATGTCCCGTGTGTATTAAACAAACAGGGGAACACACTCTCCTCACTTATACTGTTCACCTGGTAACATGTCCCGTGTGTATTAAACAAACAGGGGAACACAATCCCCTCACTTATACTGTTCACCTGGTAACATGTCCCGTGTGTATTAAACAAACAGGGGAACACACTCTCCTCACTTATACTGTTCACCTGGTAACATGTCCCGTGCATATTAAACAATCTGGGGAACACACTCGCCTCACATACACTGTTCACCTGGTAACATGTCCCGTGTATATTAAACAATCTGGGGAACACACTCGCCTCACTTATACTGTTCACCTGGTAACATGTCTCGTGTATATTAAACCATCAGGGGAACACACTCTCCTCACTTATACTGTTCACCTGGTAACATGTCCCGTGTGTATTAAAACATCAGCGAAACACACTCTCCTCACTTATACTGTTCACCTGGTAACATGTCCTGTGTATATTAAACCATCAGGGGAACACACTCTCCTCACTTATAATGTTCACCTGGCAACATGTCTCGTGTATTTTAAACCATCAGGGGAACACACTCTCCTCACTTATACTGTTCACCTGGTAACATGTCCCGTGTGTATTAAACAATCTGGGGAACACACTCTCCTCACTTATACGGTTCACCTGGTAACATGTCCCGTGTGTATTAAAACATCAGCGAAACACACTCTCCTCACTTATACTGTTCACCTGGTAACATGTCCTGTGTATATTAAACCATCAGGGGAACACACTCTCCTCACTTATAATGTTCACCTGGCAACATGTCTCGTGTATTTTAAACCATCAGGGGAACACACTCTCCTCACTTATACTGTTCACCTGGTAACATGTCCCGTGTGTATTAAACAATCTGGGGAACACACTCTCCTCACTTATAATGTTCACCTGGCAACATGTCTCGTGTATTTTAAACCATCAGGGGAACACACTCTGCTCACTTATACTGTTCACCTGGTGACATGTCCCGTGTATATTAAACAATCTGGGGAACACACTCGCCTCACTTATACTGTTCTCCTGGTATCATGTCCCGTGTGTATTAAAACATCAGCGAAACACACTCACCTAACTTAAACTGTTCACCTGGTAACATGTCCCGTGTGTATTAAACAATCAGGGGAACACACTCTCCTCACTTATACTGTTCACCTGGTAACATGTCTCGTGTATATTAAACCATCAGGGGAACACACTCTCCTCACTTACACTGTTCACCTGGTAACATGTCCCGTGTGTATTAAACCATCAGGGGAACACACTCTCCTCACTTACAATGTTCACCTGGTAACATGTCTCGTGTATATTAAACCATCAGGGGAACACACTCTCCTCACTTATACTGTTCATCTGGTAACATGTCCCGTGTGTATTAAAACATCAGGGGAACCCACTCTCCTCACTTATACTGTTCACCTGGTAACATGTCCCGTGTGTATTAAAACATCAGGGGAAAACACTCTCCTCACTTATACTGTTCACCTGGTAACATGTCCCGTGTGTATTAAAACATCAGGGGAACCCACTCTCCTCACTTATACTGTTCACCTGGTAACATGTCCCGTGTGTATTAAAACATCAGGGGAAAACACTCTCCTCACTTATACTGTTCACCTGGTAACATGTCCCGTGTGTATTAAAACATAAGGGGAACACACTCTCCTCACTTATACTGTTCACCTGGTAACATGTCCCATGTGTATTAAAACATCAGGGGAACACACTCTCCTCACTTATACTGTTCACCTGGTAACATGTCCCATGTGTATTAAAACATCAGGGGAACACACTCTCCTCACTTATACTGTTCACCTGGTGAAATGTCCCGTGTATAAAAAACAATCAGGGGAACAAACTCTCCTCACTTAGACTGTTCACCTGGTAACATGTCCCGTGTGTATTAAAACATAAGGGGAACACACTCTCCTCACTTATACTGTTCACCTGGTAACATGTCCCATGTGTATTAAAACATCAGGGGAACACACTCTCCTCACTTATACTGTTCACCTGGTGAAATGTCCCGTGTATATTAAACAATCTGGGGAACACACTCGCCTCACTTATACTCTTCTCCTGGTAACATGTCTCGTGTATATTAAACCATCAGGGGAACACACTCTCCTCACTTACACTGTTCACCTGGAAACAAGTCCCGTGTGTATTTCACAATCAGGGGAACACACTCTCCTCACTTATACTGTTCACCTGGTAACATGTCTCGTGTATATTAAACCATCAGGGGAAAACACAATCCTCACTTACACTGTTCACCTGGTAACATGTCCCGTGTGTATTAAACCATCAGGGGAACACACTCTCCTCACTTACACTGTTCACCTGGTAACATGTCTCGTGTATATTAAACCATCAGGGGAACACACTCTCCTCACTTATACTGTTCACCTGGTAACATGTCTCGTGTATATTAAACCATCAGGGGAAAACACTCTCCTCACTTACACTGTTCACCTGGTAACATGTCCCGTGTGTATTAAACCATCAGGGGAACACACTCTCCTCACTTATACTGTTCACCTGGTGAAATGTCCCGTGTATATTAAACAATCAGGGGAACACACTCTCCTCACTTATACTGTTCACCTGGTAACATGTCCCGTGTCTATTAAAACATTAGGGGAACACACTCTCCTCACTTATACTGTTCATCTGCTAACATGTCCCGTGTGTATTAAAACATCAGGGGAACACCCTCTCCTCACTTATACTGTTCACCTGGTAACATGTCCCATGTGTATTAAACAATCTGGGGAACACACTCTCCTCACTTATACTGTTCACCTGGCAAAATGTCCCGTGTGTATTAAAACATCAGGGGAACCCACTCTCCTCACTTATACTGTTCACCTGGTAACATGTCCCGTGTGTATTAAAACATCAGGGGAACACACTCTCCTCACTTATACTGTTCACCTGGTGAAATGTCCCATGTATAAAAAACAATCTGGGGAACAAACTCTCCTCACTTATACTGTTCACCTGGTAACATGTCCCGTGTGTATTAAAACATAAGGGGAACACACTCTCCTCACTTATACTGTTCACCTGGTAACATGTCCCGTGTGTATTAAAACATCAGGGGAACACACTCTCCTCACTTATACTGTTCACCTGGTGAAATGTCCCGTGTATATTAAACAATCAGGGGAACACACTCTCCTCACTTATACTGTTCACCTGGTAACATGTCCCGTGTGTATTAAAACATAAGGGGAACACACTCTCCTCACTTACACTGTTCACCTGGTAACATGTCCCGTGTGCATTAAAACATCAGGGGAACACACTCTCCTCACTTATACTGTTCATCTGGTAACATGTCCCGTGTATATTATATCATCAGGGGAACACACTCTCCTCACTTATACTGTTCACCTGGTAACTTGTCTCGTGTATATTATATCATCAGGGGAACACACTCTCCTCACTTATACTGTTCATCTGGTAACATGTCCCGTGTATATTAAACCATCAGGGGAACACACTCTCCTCACTTATACTGTCCATCTGGTAACATGTCCCGTGTATATTAAACAATCAGTGGAACATGCTCTCCTCACTTATACTGTTCATCTGGTAACATGTCCCGTGTATATTATATCATCAGGGGAACACACTCTCCTCACTTATACTGTTCATCTGGTAACATGTCCCGTGTATATTAAACCATCAGGGGAACACACGCTCCTCACTTATACTGTTCACCTGGTAACATGTCTCGTGTATATTAAACCATCAGGGGAACACACTCTCCTCACTTATACTGTTCACCTGGTAACATGTCCCGTGTGTATTAAACCATCAGGGGAACACACTCTCCTCACTTATACTGTTCACCTGGTAACATGTCCCGTGTATATTAAACCATCAGGGGAACACGCTCTCCTCACTTATACTGCTCATCTGGTAACATGTCCCGTGTATATTAAACCATCAGGGGAACACACTCTCCTCACTTATACTGTTCATCTGCTAACATGTCCCGTGTATATTAAACCATCAGGGGAACACACTCTCCTCACTTATACTGTTCACCTGGTAACATGTCCCGTGTATATTAAACAATCAGGGGAACACACTCTCCTCACTTATACTGTTTTCCTGGAAACATGTCCCGTGTGTATTAAACAAACAGGGGAACACACTCTCCTCACTTATACTGTTCACCTGGTAACATGTCCCGTGTGTATTAAACAATCAGGGGGTCACACTCTCCTCACTTATACTGTTCACCTGGTAACATGTCCCGTGTGTATTAAACAATCAGGGGAACACACTCTCCTCACTTATACTGTTCACCTGGTAACATGTCCCGTGTGTATTAAACAAACAGGGGAACACAATCCCCTCACTTATACTGTTCACCTGGTAACATGTCCCGTGTGTATTAAACAAACAGGGGAACACACTCTCCTCACTTATACTGTTCACCTGGTAACATGTCCCGTGCATATTAAACAATCTGGGGAACACACTCGCCTCACATACACTGTTCACCTGGTAACATGTCCCGTGTATATTAAACAATCTGGGGAACACACTCGCCTCACTTATACTGTTCACCTGGTAACATGTCTCGTGTATATTAAACCATCAGGGGAACACACTCTCCTCACTTATATTGTTCACCTGGTAACATGTCCCGTGTGTATTAAAACATCAGCGAAACACACTCTCCTAACTTAAACTGTTCACCTGGTAACATGTCCTGTGTATATTAAACCATCAGGGGAACACACTCTCCTCACTTATAATGTTCACCTGGCAACATGTCTCGTGTATTTTAAACCATCAGGGGAACACACTCTCCTCACTTATACTGTTCACCTGGTAACTTGTCCCGTGTCTATTAAAACATTAGGGGAACACACTCTCCTCACTTATACTGTTCACCTGGTAACATGTCCCGTGTGTATTAAACAAACAGGGGAACACACTCTCCTCACTTATACTGTTCACCTGGTAACATGTCCCGTGTGTATTAAACAATCAGGGGAACACACTCTCCTCACTTATACTGTTCACCTGGTAACATGTCCCGTGTGTATTAAACAAACAGGGGAACACAATCTCCTCACTTATACTGTTCACCTGGTAACATGTCCCGTGTGTATTAAACAAACAGGGGAACACACTCTCCTCACTTATACTGTTCACCTGGTAACATGTCCCGTGTATATTAAACAATCTGGGAAACACACTCGCCTCACTTATGCTGTTCACCTGATAACATGTCCCGTGTGTATTAAAACAACAACGCAACACACTCTGCTCACTTATCCTGTTCACCTGGTAACATGTCTCGTGTGTATTAAACAATCAGGGGAACCCATTCTCCTCACTTATACTGTTCACCTGGTAACATGTCCCGTGTGTATTAAACAAACAGGGGAACACAATCTCCTCACTTATACTGTTCACCTGGTAACATGTCCCGTGTGTATTAAACAAACAGGGGAACACACTCTCCTCACTTATACTGTTCACCTGGTAACATGTCCCGTGTATATTAAACAATCTGGGAAACACACTCGCCTCACTTATGCTGTTCACCTGATAACATGTCCCGTGTGTATTAAAACAACAACGCAACACACTCTGCTCACTTATCCTGTTCACCTGGTAACATGTCTCGTGTGTATTAAACAATCAGGGGAACCCATTCTCCTCACTTATACTGTTCACCTGGTAACATGTCCCGTGTGTATTAAACAAACAGGGGAACACACTCTCCTCACTTATGCGGTTCACCTGCTAACATGTCCCGTGTATATTAAACAATCTGGGGAACACGCTCACCTCACTTATACGGTTCACCTGGTAACATGTCCCGTGTATATTAAACAATCTGGGGAACACGCTCACCTCACTTATACTGCTCACCTGGCAACATGTCCCGTGTATATTAAACAATCAGGGGAACACACTTTGCTCACTTATACTGTTCACCTGGTAACATGTCCCGTGTATATTAAACAATCTGGGGAACACACTCGCCTCACTTATACTGTTCACCTGGTAACATGTCCCGTGTGTATTAAAACATCAGCGAAACACACTCTCCTCACTGATACTGTTCACCTGGTAACATGTCCCGTGTATATTAAACAATCTGGGGAACACACTCGCCTCACTTATACTGTTCACCTGGTAACATGTCCCGTGTCTATTAAAACATTAGGGGAACACACTCTCCTCACTTATACTGTTCATCTGGTAACATGTCCCGTGTGTATTAAAACATCAGGGGAACACCATCTCCTCACTTATACTGTTCACCTGGTAACATGTCCCATGTGTATTAAACAATCTGGGGAACACACTCTCCTCACTTATACTGTTCACCTGGCAAAATGTCCCGTGTGTATTAAAATATCTGGGGAACCCACTCTCCTCACTTATACTGTTCACCTGGTAACATGTCCCGTGTGTATTAAAACATCAGGGGAACACACTCTCCTCACTTACACTGTTCACCTGGTGAAATGTCCCATGTATAAAAAACAATCTGGGGAACAAACTCTCCTCACTTATACTGTTCACCTGGTAACATGTCCCGTGTGTATTAAAACATAAGGGGAACACACTCTCCTCACTTATACTGTTCACCTGGTAACATGTCCCGTGTGTATTAAAACATCAGGGGAACACACTCTCCTCACTTATACTGTTCACCTGGTGAAATGTCCCGTGTATATTAAACAATCAGGGGAACACACTCTCCTCACTTATACTGTTCACCTGGTAACATGTCCCGTGTGTATTAAAACATAAGGGGAACACACTCTCCTCACTTACACTGTTCACCTGGTAACATGTCCCGTGTGCATTAAAACATCAGGGGAACACAGTCTCCTCACTTATAATGTTCACCTGGTGAAATGTCCCATGTGTAAAAAACAATCAGTGGAACACGCTCTCCTCACTTATACTGTTCATCTGGTAACATGTCCCGTGTATATTAAACCATCAGGGGAACACACTCTCCTCACTTATACTGTTCACCTGGTAACATGTCTCGTGTATATTAAACCATCAGGGGAACACACTCTCCTCACTTATACTGTTCACCTGGTAACATGTCCCGTGTGTATTAAACCATCAGGGGAACACACTCTCCTCACTTATACTGTTCACCTGGTAACATGTCCCGTGTATATTAAACCATCAGGGGAACACGCTCTCCTCACTTATACTGTTCATCTGGTAACATGTCCCGTGTATATTAAACCATCAGGGGAACACACTCTCCTCACTTATACTGTTCACCTGGTAACATGTCCCGTGTATATTAAACCATCAGGGGAACACACTCCCCTCACTTATACTGTTCACCTGGTAACATGTCCCGTGTATATTAAACAATCAGGGGAACACACTCTCCTCACTTATACTGTTTTCCTGGAAACATGTCCCGTGTGTATTAAACAAACAGGGGAACACACTCTCCTCACTTATACTGTTCACCTGGTAACATGTCCCGTGTGTATTAAAACATAAGGGGGACACACTCTCCTCACTTATACTGTTCACCTGGTAACATGTCCCGTGTGTATTAAACAAACAGGGGAACACACTCTCCTCACTTATACTGTTCACCTGGTAACATGTCCCGTGTGTATTAAACAAACAGGGGAACATACTCTCCTCACTTATACTGTTCACCTGGTAACATGTCCCGTGTGTATTAAAACAACAACGCAACACACTCTCCTCACTTGTACTGTTCATCTGGTAACATGTCCCGTGTATATTAAACCATCAGGGGAACACACTCTCCTCACTTATACTGTTCACCTGGTAACAAGTCTCCTGTATATTAAACCATCAGGGGAACACACTCTCCTCACTTATACTGTTCACCTGGTAACATGTCCCGTGTGTATTAAACCATCAGGGGAACACACTCTCCTCACTTATACTGTTCACCTGGTAACATGTCCCGTGTATATTAAACCATCAGGGGAACACGCTCTCCTCACTTATACTGTTCATCTGGTAACATGTCCCGTGTATATTAAACCATCAGGGGAACACACTCTCCTCACTTATACTGTTCACCTGGTAACATGTCCCGTGTATATAAAACGATCAGGGGAACACACTCCCCTCACTTATACTGTTCACCTGGTAACATGTCCCGTGTATATTAAACAATCAGGGGAACACACTCTCCTCACTTATACTGTTTTCCTGGAAACATGTCCCGTGTGTATTAAACAAACAGGGGAACACACTCTCCTCACTTATACTGTTCACCTGGTAATATGTCCCGTGTGTAATAAACAATCAGGGGGACACACTCTCCTCACTTATACTGTTCTCCTGGTAACATGTCCCGTGTGTATTAAACAAACAGGGGAACACACTCTCCTCACTTATACTGTTCACCTGGTAACATGTCCCGTGTGTATTAAACAAACAGGGGAACATACTCTCCTCACTTATACTGTTCACCTGGTAACATGTCCCGTGTGTATTAAACAATCAGGGGAACACACTCTCCTCACTTATACTGTTCACCTGGTAACATGTCCCGTGTGTATTAAACAAACAGGGGAACACAATCTCCTCACTTATACTGTTCATCTGGTAACATGTCCCGTGTGTATTAAACAAACAGGGGAACACACTCTCCTCACTTATACTGTTCACCTGGTAACATGTCCCGTGTATATTAAACAATCTGGGTAACACACTCGCCTCACTTATACTGTTCACCTGATAACATGTCCCGTGTGTATTAAAACAACAACGCAACACACTCTGCTCACTTATACTGTTCACCTGGTAACATGTCTCGTGTGTATTAAACTATCAGGGGAACACACTCTCCTCACTTATACTGTTCATCTGGTAACATGTCCCGTGTGTATTAAACAAACAGGGGAACACAATCTCCTCACTTATACTGTTCATCTGGTAACATGTCCCGTGTGTATTAAACAAACAGGGGAACACACTCTCCTCACTTATACTGTTCACCTGGTAACATGTCCCGTGTATATTAAACAATCTGGGTAACACACTCGCCTCACTTATACTGTTCACCTGATAACATGTCCCGTGTGTATTAAAACAACAACGCAACACACTCTGCTCACTTATACTGTTCACCTGGTAACATGTCTCGTGTGTATTAAACTATCAGGGGAACACACTCTCCTCACTTATACTGTTCACCAGGTAACATGTCCTGTGTATATTAAACAATCAGGGGAACCCACTCTCCTCACTTATACTGTTCACCTGGTAACATGTCCCGTGTATACTAAACAATCTGGGGAACACACTCGCCTCACTTATACTGTTCACCTGGTGACATGTCTCGTGTATATTAAACCATCAGGGGAACACACTCTCCTCACTTATACTGTTCACCTGGTAACATGTCCCGTGTGTATTAAACAAACAGGGGAACACACTCTCCTCACTTATGCGGTTCACCTGCTAACATGTCCCGTGTATATTAAACAATCAGGGGAACACACGCTCCTCACTTATACTGTTCACCTGGTAACATGTCCCGTGTATATTAAACAATCAGGGGAACACACGCTCACCTCACTTATACTGTTCACCTGGTAACATGTCCCGTGCGTATTAAACAATCAGGGGAACACACGCTCCTCACTTATACTGTTCACCTGGTAACATGTCCCGTGTATATTAAACCATCAGGGGAACACACTCTGCTCACTTATACTGTTCACCTGGTAACATGTCTCGTGTGTATTAAACAAACAGGGGAACACACTCTCCTCACTTATACGGTTCACCTGCTAACATGTCCCGTGTATATTAAACAATCTGGGGAACACGCTCACCTCACTTATACTGTTCACCTGGTAACATGTCTCGTGTATATTAAACCATCAGGGGAACACACTCTGCTCACTTATACTGTTCACCTGGTAACATGTCCCGTGTGTATTAAACAAACAGAGGAACACACTCTCCTCACTTATACTGTTCACCGGGTAACATGTCCCGTGTATATTAAACCATCAGGGGAACACACTCTGCTCACTTATACTGTTCACCTGGTAACATGTCCCGTGTGTATTAAACAAACAGGGGAACACAATCTCCTCACTTATACTGTTCATCTGGTAACATGTCCCGTGTGTATTAAACAAACAGGGGAACACACTCTCCTCACTTATACTGTTCACCTGGTAACATGTCCCGTGTATATTAAACAATCTGGGTAACACACTCGCCTCACTTATACTGTTCACCTGATAACATGTCCCGTGTGTATTAAAACAACAACGCAACACACTCTGCTCACTTATACTGTTCACCTGGTAACATGTCTCGTGTGTATTAAACAATCAGGGGAACCCACTCTCCTCACTTATACTGTTCACCTGGTAACATGTCCCGTGTATACTAAACAATCTGGGGAACACACTCGCCTCACTTATACTGTTCACCTGGTAACATGTCCCGTGTGTATGTTAAACAATCTGGGGAACACACTCGCCTCACTTATACTGTTCACGTGGTAACATGTCTCGTGTATATTAAACCATCAGGGGAACACACTTTCCTCACTTATACTGTTCACCTGGTAACATGTCTCGTGTATATTAAACATTCAGGGGAACACACTCTGCTCACTTATACTGTTCACCTGGTAACATGTCCCGTGTGTATTAAACAAACAGGGGAACACACTCTCCTCACTTATGCGGTTCACCTGCTAACATGTCCCGTGTATATTAAACAAGCTGGGGAACACGCTCACCTCACTTATACTGTTCACCTGGTAACATGTCCCGTGCGTATTAAACAATCAGGGGAACACACGCTCCTCACTTATACTGTTCACCTGGTAACATGTCTCGTGTATATTAAACCATCAGGGGAACAAACTCTGCTCACTTATACTGTTCACCTGGTAACATGTCCCGTATGTATTAAACAAACAGGGGAACACACTCTCCTCACTTATACGGTTCACCTGCTAACATGTCCCGTGTATATTAAAAAATCTGGGGAACACGCTCACCTCACTTATACTGCTCACCTGGCAACATGTCCCGTGTATATTAAACAATCAGGGGAACACACTTTGCTCACTTATACTGTTCACCTGGGAACATGTCCCGTGTATATTAAACAATCTGGGGAACACACTCGCCTCACTTATACTGTTCACCTGGTAACATGTCCCGTGTGTATTAAAACATCAGCGAAACACACTCTCCTCACTGATACTGTTCACCTGGTAACATGTCCCGTGTATATTAAACAATCTGGGGAACACACTCGCCTCACTTATACTGCTCACCTGGCAACATGTCCCGTGTGTATTAAACAATCAGGGGAACACACTTTGCTCATTTATACTGTTCACCTGGTAACATGTCCCGTGTATATTAAACAATCTGGGGAACACACTCGCCTCACTTATACTGTTCACCTGGTAGCATGTCTCGTGTATATTCAACCATCAGGTGAACACACTCTGCTCACTTATACTGTTCACCTGGTAACATGTCCCGTGTGTATTAAACATTCAGGGGAACACACTCTGCTCACTTATACTGTTCACCTGGTAACATGTCCCGTGTGTATTAAACAAACAGGGGAACACACTCTCCTCACTTATGCTGTTCTTTCTGGCAAAATGTCCCATGTGTATAAAAACATCAGGGGAACCCACTCTCCTCACTTATACTGTTCACCTGGTAACAAGTCTCGTGTATATTAAACCATCAGGGGAACACATTCTGCTCACTTATACTGTTCACCTGGTAACATGTCCCGTGTGTATTAAACAAACAGGGGAACCCACTCTCCTCACTTATACTGTGCACCTGGTAACATGTCTCGTGTATATTAAACCATCAGGGGAACACACTCTGTTCACTTATACTGTTCAGCTGGTAACATGTCCCGTGTGTATTAAACAAACAGGGGAACACTTTCTCCTCACTTATACTGTTCACCTGGTAACATGTCCCGTGTGTATTAAAACATCAGGGGAACACACTCTCCTCACTTATACTGTTCACCTGGTAACATGTCCCGTGTGTATTAAACAAACAGGGGAACACAATCTCCTCACTTATACTGTTCACCTGGTAACATGTCCCGTGTGTATTAAACAAACAGGGGAACACACTCTCCTCACTTATACTGTTCACCTGGTAACATGTCCCGTGTATATTAAACAATCTGGGGAACACACTCGCTTCACTTATACTGTTCACCTGGTAAGATGTCCTGTGTATATTAAACAATCTGGGGAACACACTCGCCTCACTTATACTGTTCACCTGGTAACATGTCACGTGTGTATTAAACCATCAGGGGAACACACTCTCCTCACTTATACTGTTCACCTGGTAACATGTCCCGTGTGTATTAAAACATCAGCGAAACACACTCTCCGAACTTAAACTGTTCACCTGGTAACATGTCCTGCGTATATTAAACCATCAGGGGAACACACTCTCCTCACTTATAATATTCACCTGGCAACATGTCTCGTGTATATTAAACCATCAGGGGAACACACTCTCCTCACTTATCCTGTTCACCTGGTAACATGTCCCGTGTGTATTAAACAATCTGGGGAACACACTCTCATCACTTATCATGTTCACCTGGTAACATGTCCCGTGTGCATAAAAACATCAGCGAAACACACCCTCCTCACTTAAACTGTACACCTGGTAACATGTCCCGTGTGTATAAAAACATCAGCGAAACACACTCTCCTCACTTAAACTGTTCACCTGGTAACATGTCCTGTGTGGATTAAACAATCAGGGGAACACACTCTCCTCACTTATACTGTTCACCTGGTAACATTTCCCGTGTGTATTAAACAATCTGGGGAACACACTCTCCTCACTTATACTGTTCACCTGGCAAAATGTCCCGTGTGTATTAAAACATCAGGGGAACACACTCTCCTCACTTATACTGTTCACCTGCTAACATGTCCCGTGTGTATTAAAACATCAGCGAAACACACACTCCTCACATCTTCTGTTCTCCTGGTGACATGTCCTGTGTATAAAAAACAATCAGGGGAACACACTCTCCTCACTTATAATGTTCACCTGGTAACATGTCCTGTGTGTATTAAACCATCAGGGGAACACACTCTCCTCACTTATACTCTTAACCTCGTAACATGTCCCGTGTGTATTAAACCATCAGGGGAACACACTCTCCTCACTTATACTGTTCACTTGGTAACATGTCCTGTGTGTATTAAACCATCAGGGGAACACACTCTCCTCACTTATACTCTTAACCTCGTAACATGTCCTGTGTGTATTAAACCATCAGGGGAACACACTCTCCTCACTTATACTCTTAACCTCGTAACATGTCCCGTGTGTATTAAACCATCAGGGGAACACACTCTCCTCATTAACACTGTTCCCCTGGTAACATGTCCCGTGTGTATTAAAACATCAAGGGAACACACTCTCCTCACTTATACCGTTCACCTGGTAACATGTCCCGTGTGTATTAAAACATCAGGGGAACACACTCTCCTCACTTATACGGTTCACCTGGTAACATGTCCTTTGTGTATTAAAACATCAGGGGAACACACTCTCCTCACTTATACCGTTCACCTGGTAACATGTCCCGTATGTATTAAAAACATCAGGGGAACACACTCTCCTCACCTATACTGTTCACCTGTTAACATGTCTCGTGGATATGAAACCATCAGGGGAACACACTCTCTTCACATATACTGTTCACCTGGTGATATGTCCCGTGTATATTAAACCATGAGCGGAACACTCTCTCCTCACTTATACTGTTCACCTGGTAACATGTCCCGTGTGTATTAAAACATCAGGGGAACACACTCGCCTCACTTATACAGTTCACCCGGTGAAATGTCCCGTGTGTATTAAACAATCAGGGGAACAGACTCTCCTCACTTATACTGTTCACCTGGTAACATGTCCCGTGTATATTAAACAATCTGGGGAACACACTCGCCTCACTTATACTGTTCACCTGGTAACATGTCCCGTGTATATTAAACAATCTGGGGAACACACTCGCCTCACTTATACTGTTCACCCGGTGACATGTACTGAGTGTATTAAACAATCAGGGGAACACACTCTGCTCACTTCTACTGTTCACCTGGTAACATGTCCCGTGTATATTAAACAATCAGGGGAACACACTCTCCTCACTTATACTGTTCACCTGGTAACATGTCCTGTGTATATTAAACAATCAGGGGAACACACTCTCCTCACTTATACTGTTCACCTGGTAACATGACCTGTGTATATTAAACAATCAGGGGAACACACTCGCCTCACTTTTACTGTTCACCTGGTAACATGTCCCGTGTGTATTAAAACATCAGCGAAACACACTCTCCTCACTTAAACTGTTCACCTGGTAACATGTCCCGTGTGTATTAAACAATCAGGGGAACACACTCTCCTCACTTATACTGTTCACCTGGTAACATGTCCCGTGTGTATTAAACAAACAGGGGAACACACTCTCCTCACTTATACTGTTCACCTGGTAACATGTCCCGTGTATATTAAACAATCTGGGGAACACACTCGCTTCACTTATACTGTTCACCTGGTAAGATGTCCTGTGTATATTAAACAATCTGGGGAACACACTCGCCTCACTTATACTGTTCACCTGGTAACATGTCACGTGTGTATTAAACCATCAGGGGAACACACTCTCCTCACTTATACTGTTCACCTGGTAACATGTCCCGTGTGTATTAAAACATCAGCGAAACACACTCTCCGAACTTAAACTGTTCACCTGGTAACATGTCCTGCGTATATTAAACCATCAGGGGAACACACTCTCCTCACTTATAATATTCACCTGGCAACATGTCTCGTGTATATTAAACCATCAGGGGAACACACTCTCCTCACTTATCCTGTTCACCTGGTAACATGTCCCGTGTGTATTAAACAATCTGGGGAACACACTCTCATCACTTATCATGTTCACCTGGTAACATGTCCCGTGTGCATAAAAACATCAGCGAAACACACCCTCCTCACTTAAACTGTACACCTGGTAACATGTCCCGTGTGTATAAAAACATCAGCGAAACACACTCTCCTCACTTAAACTGTTCACCTGGTAACATGTCCTGTGTGGATTAAACAATCAGGGGAACACACTCTCCTCACTTATACTGTTCACCTGGTAACATTTCCCGTGTGTATTAAACAATCTGGGGAACACACTCTCCTCACTTATACTGTTCACCTGGCAAAATGTCCCGTGTGTATTAAAACATCAGGGGAACACACTCTCCTCACTTATACTGTTCACCTGCTAACATGTCCCGTGTGTATTAAAACATCAGCGAAACACACACTCCTCACATCTTCTGTTCTCCTGGTGACATGTCCTGTGTATAAAAAACAATCAGGGGAACACACTCTCCTCACTTATAATGTTCACCTGGTAACATGTCCTGTGTGTATTAAACCATCAGGGGAACACACTCTCCTCACTTATACTCTTAACCTCGTAACATGTCCCGTGTGTATTAAACCATCAGGGGAACACACTCTCCTCACTTATACTGTTCACTTGGTAACATGTCCTGTGTGTATTAAACCATCAGGGGAACACACTCTCCTCACTTATACTCTTAACCTCGTAACATGTCCTGTGTGTATTAAACCATCAGGGGAACACACTCTCCTCACTTATACTCTTAACCTCGTAACATGTCCCGTGTGTATTAAACCATCAGGGGAACACACTCTCCTCATTAACACTGTTCCCCTGGTAACATGTCCCGTGTGTATTAAAACATCAAGGGAACACACTCTCCTCACTTATACCGTTCACCTGGTAACATGTCCCGTGTGTATTAAAACATCAGGGGAACACACTCTCCTCACTTATACGGTTCACCTGGTAACATGTCCTTTGTGTATTAAAACATCAGGGGAACACACTCTCCTCACTTATACCGTTCACCTGGTAACATGTCCCGTATGTATTAAAAACATCAGGGGAACACACTCTCCTCACCTATACTGTTCACCTGTTAACATGTCTCGTGGATATGAAACCATCAGGGGAACACACTCTCTTCACATATACTGTTCACCTGGTGATATGTCCCGTGTATATTAAACCATGAGCGGAACACTCTCTCCTCACTTATACTGTTCACCTGGTAACATGTCCCGTGTGTATTAAAACATCAGGGGAACACACTCGCCTCACTTATACAGTTCACCCGGTGAAATGTCCCGTGTGTATTAAACAATCAGGGGAACAGACTCTCCTCACTTATACTGTTCACCTGGTAACATGTCCCGTGTATATTAAACAATCTGGGGAACACACTCGCCTCACTTATACTGTTCACCTGGTAACATGTCCCGTGTATATTAAACAATCTGGGGAACACACTCGCCTCACTTATACTGTTCACCCGGTGACATGTACTGAGTGTATTAAACAATCAGGGGAACACACTCTGCTCACTTATACTGTTCACCTGGTAACATGACCTGTGTATATTAAACAATCAGGGGAACACACTCGCCTCACTTTTACTGTTCACCTGGTAACATGTCCCGTGTGTATTAAAACATCAGCGAAACACACTCTCCTCACTTAAACTGTTCACCTGGTAACATGTCCCGTGTGTATTAAACAATCAGGGGAACACACTCTCCTCACTTATACTGTTCACCTGGTATCATGTCCCGTGTCTATTAAACCACAAGGTGAACACATTCCCCTCACTTATACTGTTCACCTGGTAACATGTCCCTTGTGTATTAAGCAATCAGGGGAACACACTCTCCTCACTTATACTGTTCACCTGGTGACATGTCCCGTGTGTATTAAACAATCAGGGGAACACACTCTCCTCACTTATACTGTTCACCTGGTAACATGTCCCGTGTGTATTAAACCATCACGGGAACACACTCTCCTCACTTAAACTGTTCACCTGGTAACATGTCCTGTGTATATTAAACAATCAGGGGAACACACTCTCCTCACCGAGACTTTTCACCTGCTGACATGTCTCGTGTATATTAAACCATCAGTGGAACAAACTCTCCTCACTTATACTGTTCACCTGGTAACATGTCCCGTGTACATTAAACCACAAGGTGAACACATTCCCCTCACTTATACTGTTCACCTGGTAACATGTCCCGTGTCTATTAAACTTTCAGTGGAACACAGTCTCCTCACTTATACTGTTCACCTGGTAACACGTCCTGTGTGTATAAAATAATCAGGGGAACACACTCTCCTCACTTATACTCTTCACCTGGTAACATGTCCAGTGTGTATTAAACCATCAGGGGAACACACTCTCCTCACTTATACTGTTCACCTGGCAACATGTCCCTTGTGTATTAAACAATCAGGGGAACACACTCTGCTCTCTTATACTGTTCACCTGGGAAGATGACCCGTGTATATTAAACCAACAGTGGAACACAGTCTCCTCACTTATCCTGTTCACCTGGTGAAATGTCCTGTGTGTATTAAACAATCAGGGGAACACACTCTCCTCACTTATGCTGTTCACCTGGTAACATGTCCTGTGTGTATTAAACAATCAAGGGAACACGCTCACCTCACTTATACTCTTCACCTGGTAACATGTCCTGTGTGTATTAAACCATCAGGGGAACACACTCTCCTCACTTATACTGTTCACCTGGTAACATGTCCCGTGTGTATTAAACTATCAGGGGAAAACACACTCCTCACTTATACTGTTCACCTGGTAACATGTCCTGTGTATATTAAACAATCAGGGGAACACACTCTCCTCACTTATACTGTTCACCTGGTAACATGTCCCGTGTGTATTAAACCATCACGGGAACACACTCTCCTCACTTAAACTGTTCACCTGGTAACATGTCCCGCGTGTATTAAAACCATCAGGGGAACAGACTCTCCTCACTTATACTGTTCTCCTGGCAACATGTCCCTTGTGTATTAAGCAATCAGGGGAACACACTCTCCTCACTTATACTGTTCACCTGGTGACATGTCCCGTGTGTATTAAACAATCAGGGGAACACACTCTCCTCACTTATACTGTTCACCTGGTAACATGTCCCGTGTGTATTAAACCATCACGGGAACACACTCTCCTCACTTAAACTGTTCACCTGGTAACATGTCCTGTGTATATTAAACAATCAGGGGAACACACTCTCCTCACTTATACTGTTCACCTGGTAACATGTCCCGTGTGTATTAAACCATCACGGGAACACACTCTCCTCACTTAAACTGTTCACCTGGTAACATGTCCCGCGTGTATTAAAACCATCAGGGGAACAGACTCTCCTCACTTATACTGTTCTCCTGGCAACATGTCCCTTGTGTATTAAGCAATCAGGGGAACACACTCTCCTCACTTATACTGTTCACCTGGTGACATGTCCCTTGTGTATTAAACAATCAGGGGAACACACTCTCCTCACTTATACTGTTCACCTGGTAACATGTCCCTTGTGTATTAAACAATCAGGGGAACACACTCTGCTCACTTATACTGTTCACCTGGGAAGATGTCCCGCGTATATTAAACCATCAGGGGAACACAGTCTCCTCACTTATACTGTTCACCTGGTGAAATGTCCCGTGTGTATTAAACAATCTGGGGAACACACTCGCCTCACTTATAATGTTCACCTGGTAAGATGTCCTGTGTATATTAAACAATCTGGGGAACACACTCGCCTCACTTATACTGTTCACCTGGTAACATGTCTCGTGTATATTAAACCATCAGGGGAACACACTCTCCTCACTTATACTGTTCACCTGGTAACATGTCCCGTGTGCATTAAAACATCAGCGAAACACACTCTCCTAACTTAAACTATTCACCTGGTAACATGTCCTGCGTATATTAAACCATCAGGGGAACACACTCTCCTCACTTATAATATTCACCTGGCAACATGTCTCGTGTATATTAAACCATCAGGGGAACACACTCTCCTCACTTATACTGTTCAGCTGGTAACTTGTCCCGTGTCTATTAAAACATTAGGGGAACACACTCTCCTCACTTATCCTGTTCACCTGGTAACATGTCCCGTGTGTATTACACAATCTGGGGAACACACTCTCATCACTTATCATGTTCACCTGGTAACATGTCCCGTGTGCATAAAAACATCAGCGAAACACACCCTCCTCACTTAAAGTGTACACCTGGTAACATGTCCCGTGTGTATAAAAACATCAGCGAAACACACTCTCCTCACTTAAACTGTTCACCTGGTAACATGTCCCGTGTATATTAAACCATCAGGGGAACACACTCTCCTCAATTATACTGTTCACCTGGTAACATGTCCTGTGTGGATTAAACAATCAGGGGAACACACTCTCCTCACTTAGACTGTTCACCTGGTAACATGTCTGTGTGTGTTAAAACATCAGGGAAACACCCTCTCCTCACCTATACTGTTCACCTGGTAACATTTCCCGTGTGTATTAAAACATCAGCGAAACACACTCTCCTAACTTAAACTGTTCACCTGGTAACATGTCCTGCGTATATTAAACCATCAGGGGAACACACTCTCCTCACTTATGATATTCACCTGGCAACATGTCTCGTGTATATTAAACCATCAGGGGAACACACTCTCCTCACTTATACTGTTCACCTGGTAACTTGTCCGTGTCTATTAAAACATTAGGGGAACACACTCTCCTCACTTATCCTGTTCACCTGGTAACATGTCCCGTGTGTATTAAACAATCTGGGGAACACACACTCATCACTTATCATGTTCACCTGGTAACATGTCCCGTGTGCATAAAAACATCAGCGAAACACACCCTCCTCACTTAAACTGTACACCTGGTAACATGTCCCGTGTGTATAAAAACATCAGCGAAACACACTCTCCTCACTTAAACTGTTCACCTGGTAACATGTCCCGTGTATATTAAACCATCAGGGGAACACACTCTCTTCACTTATACTGTTCACCTGGTAACATGTCCTGTGTGGATTAAACAATCAGGGGAACACACTCTCCTCACTTATACTGTTCACCTGGTAACATGTCCTGTGTATATTAAACAATCTGGGGAACACACTCGCCTCACTTATACTGTTCACCTGGTAACATGTCCCGTGTGTATTAAAACATCAGGGAAACACCCTCTCCTCACCTATACTGTTCACCTGGTAACATTTCCCGTGTGTAATAAACAATCTGGGGAACACACTCTCCTCACTTATACTGTTCACCTGGCAAAATGTCCCGTGTGTAGTAAAACATCAGGGGAACACACTCTCCTCACTTATACTGTTCACCTGCTAACATGTCCCGTGTGTATTAAAACATCAGTGAAAAACACACTCCTCACATTTTCTGTTCTCCTGGTGACATGTCCTGTGTATAAAAAACAATCAGGGGAACACACTCTCCTCACTTATACTGTTCACCTGGTAACATGTCCTGTGTGTATTAAACCATCAGGGGAACACACTCTCCTCACTTATACTCTTAACCTCGTAACATGTCCCGTGTGTATTAAACCATCAGGGGAACACACTCTCCTCACTTATACTGTTCACCTGGTAACATGTCCTGTGTGTATTAAACCATCAGGGGAACACACTCTCCTCACTTATACTCTTAACCTCGTAACATGTCCTGTGTGTATTAAACCATCAGGGGAACACACTCTCCTCACTTATACTCTTAACCTCGTAACATGTCCCGTGTGTATTAAACCATCAGGGGAACACACTCTCCTCACTTACACTGTTCCCCTGGTAACATGTCCCGTGTGTATTAAAACATCAGCGAAACACACTCTCCTCACTTAAACTGTTCACCTGGTGACATGTCCTGTGTGTATTAAAACATCAGGGGAACACACTCTCCTCACTTACACCGTTCACCTGGTAACATGTCCCGTGTGTATTAAAACATCAGGGGAACACACTCTGCTCACTTCTACTGTTCACCTGGTAACATGTCCCGTGTATATTAAACAATCTGGGGAACACACTCGCCTCACTTATACTGTTCACCTGGTAACATGTCCCGTGTATATTACACAATCTGGGGAACACACTCGCCTCACTTATACTGTTCACCTGGTGACATGTACTGAGTGTATTAAACAATCAGGGGAACACACTCTGCTCACTTCTACTGTTCACCTGGTAACATGTCCTGTGTATATTAAACAATCAGGGGAACACACTCTCCTCACTAATACTGTTCACCTGGTAACATGACCTGTGTATATTAAACAATCTGGGGAACACACTCGCCTCACTTATACTGTTCACCTGGTAACATGACCTGTGTATATTAAGCAATCTGGGGAACACACTCGCCTCACTTATACTGTTCACCTGGTAACATGTCCCGTGTGTATTAAAACATCAGCGAAACACACTCTCCTCACTTAAACTGTTCACCTGGTAACAAGTCCTGTGTATATTAAACCATCAAGGGAACACACTCTCCTCACATATACTGTTCAACTGGGAACATGTCCCGTGTGTATTAAACCATCACGGGAACACACTCTCCTCACTTATACCGTTCACCTGGTAACATGTCCCGTGTGTATTAAACCATCAGGGGAACACACTCTCCTCACTTATACTGTTCAACTGGTAACATGTCCCTTGTGTATTAAACAATCAGGGGAAAACACTCTCCACACTTACACTGTTCACCTGGTAACATGTCCCTTGTGTATTAAACAATCAGGGGAAAACACTCTCCTCACTTATACTGTTCACCTGGTAACATGTCTCGTGTATATTAAACAATCAGGGGAACACACTCTCCTCACTTATACTGTTCACCTGGTAAAATGTCCCTTGTGTATTAAACAATCAGGGGAACACACACTCCTCACTTATACTGTTCTCCTGGCAACATGTCCCTTGAGTATTAAGCAATCAGGGGAACACACTCTGCTCACTTATACTGTTCAGCTGGGAAGATGTCCCGCGTATATTAAACCATCAGGGGAACACAGTCTCCTCACTTATACTGTTCACCTGGTGAAATGTCCTGAGTTTATTAAACAATCAGGGGAAAACACTCTCCTCACTTATACTGTTCACCTGGTAACATGTCCCTTGTGTATTAAACAATCAGGGGAACACACTCTGCTCACTTATACTGTTCACCTGGGAAGATGTCCCGCGTATATTAAACCATCAGGGGAACACAATCTCCCCACTTATACAGTTCACCTGGTAACATGTCCCGTGTGCATTAAACAATCAAGGGAACACACTCTCCTCACTTATACTGTTCACCTGATAACATGTCCTGCGTGTATTAAACAATGAGGGGAGCACACTCTCCTCACTTATACTCTTCACCTGGTAACATGTCCCGTGTGTATTAAACCATCAGGGGAACACACTCTCCTCACTTATACTGTTCACCTGGTAACATGTCCCGTTTATATTAAACCATCAGTGGAACACACTCGCCTCACTTATACTGTTCACCTGGTAACATGTCCCGTGTGTATTAAACCATCACGGGAACACACTCTCCTCACTTATACTGTTCACCTGGTAACATGTCCAGTGTGTATTAAACAATCAGGTGAACACACTCTCCTCACTTATACTGTTCACCTGGAAACATGTCCTGTGTATATTAAACATTCAGGGGAACACACTCTCCTCACATATACTGTTCAACTGGGAACATGTCCCGGGTGTATTAAACCATCAGGGGAACACACTCTCCTCACTTATACTCTTAACTTCGTACATGTCCTGTGTGTATTAAACCATCAGGGGAACACACTCTCCTCACTTACACTGTTCCCCTGGTAACATGTCCCGTGTGTATTAAAACATCAGCGAAACACATTCTCCTCACTTAAACTGTTCACCTGGTGACATGTCCTGTGTGTATTAAAACATCAGGGGAACACACTCTCCTCACTTATACCGTTCACCTGGTAACATGTCCCGTGTGTATTAAAACATCAGGGGAACACACTCTCCTCACTTATACGGTTCACCTGGTAACATGTCCTGTGTGTATTAAAACATCAGGGGAACACACTCTCCTCACTTATACCGTTCAGCTGGTAACATGTCCCGTGTGTATTAAAACCTCAGGGGAACACACTCTCCTCACTTATACTGTTCACCTGGTAACATGTCCCGTGTATATTAAACAATCAGGGGAACACACTCTCCTCACTTATACTATTGACCTGGTAACATGTCTCGTGTATATTAAAACATCAGGGGAACACACTCTCCTCACTTATACTGTTCACCTGGTAACTTGTCCCGTGTCTATTAAAACATTAGGGGAACACAGTCTCCTCACTTATACTGTTCATCTGGTAACATGTCCCGTGTGTATTAAAACATCGGGGGAACACCCTCTCCTCACTTATACTGTTCACCTGGTAACATGTCCCGTGTGTATTTAACCATCAGGGGAACACACTCGCCTCACTTATACTGTTCACCTGGTAACATGTCCCGTGTGTATTAAACCATCACGGGAACACACTCTCCTCACTTAAACTGTTCACCTGGTAACATGTCCCGTGTGTATTAAAACATCAGGGGAACACCCTCTCCTCACCTTTACTGTTTACCTGGTAACATGTCCCGTGTGTATTAAAACATAAGAGGAACACCCTCTCCTCACTTATACTGTTCACCTGGTAACATGTCTCGTGTATATTAAACCATCAGCGGAACACACTCGCCTCACTTATACTGTTCACCTGGTAACATGTCCCGTGTGTATTAAAACATCAGCGAAAAACACTCTCCTCACATATACTGTTCTCCTGGTGACATGTCCCTTGTGTATTAAACAAACAGGGGAACACACTCTCCTCACTTATACTGTTCACCTGGTAACATGTCCCTTGTGTATTAAACAATCAGGGGAAAACACTCTCCTCACTTACACTGTTCACCTGGTAACATGTCCCTTGTGTATTAAACAATCAGGGGAAAACACTCTCCTCACTTATACTGTTCACCTGGTAAAATGTCCCTTGTGTATTAAACAATCAGGGGAACACACTCTCATCACTTATACTGTTCTCCTGGCAACATGTCCCTTATGTATTAAGCAATCAGGGGAACACACTCTCCTCACTTATACTGTTCACCTGGTAACATGTCCCTTGTGTATTAAACAATCAGGGGAACACACTCTGCTCACTTATACTGTTCAGCTGGGAAGATGTCCCGCGTATATTAAACCATCAGGGGAACACAGTCTCCTCACTTATACTGTTCACCTGGTGAAATGTCCTGAGTGTATTAAACAATCAGGGGAAAACACTCTCCTCACTTAAACTGTTCACCTGGTAACATGTCCCTTGTGTATTAAACAATCAGGGGAACACACTCTGCTCACTTATACTGTTCACCTGGGAAGATGTCCCGCGTATATTAAACCATCAGGGGAACACAATCTCCCCACTTATACAGTTCACCTGGTAACATGTCCCGTGTGCATTAAACAATCAAGGGAACACACTCTCCTCACTTATACTGTTCACCTGATAACATGTCCTGCGTGTATTAAACAATGAGGGGAACACACTCTCCTCACTTACACTCTTCACCTGGTAACATGTCCCGTGTGTATTAAACCATCAGGGGAACACACTCTCCTCACTTATACTGTTCACCTGGTAACATGTCCCGTGTGTATTAAACTATCAGGGGAAAACACTCTCCTCACTTATACTGTTCACCTGGTAACATGTCCCGTTTATATTAAACCATCAGGGGAACACACTCGCCTCACTTATACTGTTCACCTGGTAACATGTCCCGTGTGTATTAAACCATCACGGGAACACACTCTCCTCACTTATACTGTTCACCTGGTAACATGTCCAGTGTGTATTAAACAATCAGGTGAACACACTCTCCTCACTTATACTGTTCACCTGGAAACATGTCCTGTGTATATTAAACATTCAGGGGAACACACTCTCCTCACATATACTGTTCAACTGGGAACATGTCCCGGGTGTATTAAACCATCAAGGGAACACACTCTCCTCACTTATACTGTTCACCTGGTAACATGTCCAGTGTGTATTAAACAATCAGGGGAACACACTCTCCTCACTTATACTGCTCACCTGGTAACATGTCCCGTGTATATTAAACAATCTGGGGAAGACACTCGCCTCACTTATACTGTTCACCTGGTAACATGTCCCGTGTGTATTAAACAATCAGGGGAATACACTCTGCTCACTTATACTGTTGACCTGGTAACATGTCCCGTGTATATTAAACAATCAGGGGAACACACTCTGCTCACTTATACTGTTCACCTGGTAACATGTCCCGTGTATATTAAACAATCAGGGGAACACACTCTGCTCACTTATACTGTTCACCTGGTAACATGTCCCGTGTATATTAAACAATCAGGGGAACACACTCTGCTCACTTATACTGTTCACCTGGTAACATGTCCCGTGTGTATTAAAACATCAGCGAAACACACTCTCCTGACTTATACTGATCACCTGGTAACATGTCCCTTGTGTATTAAACAATCAGGGGAAAACACTCTCCTCACTTATACTGTTCATCTGGCAACATGTCCCTTGTGTATTAAACAATCAGGGGAACACACTCTGCTCACTTATACTGTTCACCTGGTGACATGTCCTGTGTGTATTAAACAATGAGGGGAACACACTCTCCTCACTTATACTGTTCACCTGGTAACATGTCCCGTGTGTATTAAACCATCAGGGGAACACACTCTCCTCACTTATACTGTTCACCTGGTAACATGTCCCGTGTGTATTAAACCATCAGGGGAACACACTCTCCTCACTTATACTCTTCACCTGGTAACATGTCCCGTGTGTATTAAACCATCAGGGGAACACACACTCCTCACTTATACTGTTCACCTGTTAACATGTCCCGTGTGTATTAAACTATCAGGGGAAAACACTCTCCTCACTTATGCTGTTCACCTGGTAACATGTCCCGTTTATATAAAACCATCAGGGGAACACACTCGCATCACTTATACTGTTCACCTGGTAACATGTCCCGTGTGTATTAAACCATCACGGGAACACACTCTCCTCACTTATACTGTTCACCTGGTAACATGTCCAGTGTGTATTAAACAATCAGGGGAACACACTCTCCTCACTTATACTGTTCACCTGGTAACATTTCCTATGTATATTAAACAATCAGGGGAACACACTCTCCTCACTTATACTGTTCACCTGGTAACATTTCCTATGTATATTAAACAATCAGGGGAACACACTCTCCTCACATATACTGTTCAACTGGTAACATGTCCAGTGTGTATTAAACAATCAGGGGAACACACTCTCCTCACTTATACTGTTCACCTGGTAACATGTCCAGTGTGTATTAAACAATCAGGGGAACACACTCTCCTCACTTATACTGTTCACCTGGTAACATTTCCTATGTATATTAAACAATCAGGGGAACACACTCTCCTCACATATACTGTTCAACTGGTAACATGTCCTGGGTGTATTAAAAAATCACGGGAACACACTCTCCTCACTTATACTGTTCACCTGGTAACATGTCCCGTGTGTATTAAACAATCAGGTGAACACACTCGCCTCACTTATACTGTTCACCTGGTAACATGTCCCGTGTGTATTAAACAATCAGGGGAACACACTCTCCTCACTCATACTGTTCACCTCGTAACATGTCCCGTGTATATTAAACAATCAGGGGAACACACTCTCCTCACTTATACAGTTCACCTGGTGACATGTCCCGTGTGTATTAAACAATCAGGGGAACACACTCTGCTCACTTATACTGTTCACCTGGTAACATGTCCCGTGTATATTAAACAATCAGGGGAACACACTCTGCTCACTTATACTGTTCACCTGGTAACATGTACCGTGTGTATTAAAACATCAGCGAAACACACTCTCCTGACTTATACTGTTCACCTGGTAACATGTCCCGTGTGTATTAAACAATCAGGGGAATACACTCTGCTCACTTATACTGTTCACCTGGTAACATGTCCCGTGTATATTAAACAATCAGGGGAACACACTCTGCTCACTTATACTGTTCACCTGGTAACATGTCCCGTGTATATTAAACAATCAGGGGAACACACTCTCCTGACTTATACTGTTCGCCTGGTGACATGTCCCGTGAGTATTAAACAATCAGGGGAACACACTCTCCTCACTTATACTGTTCACCTGGTGACATGTCCCGTGTATATTAAACCATCAGGGGAACACAATCTCCTCACTGATACTGTTCACCTGGTAACATGTTCCGTGTATATTAAACCATCAGGGGAACACGCTCTCCTCACTGATACTGTTCACCTGGTAACATGTTCCGTGTATATTAAACCATCAGGGGAACACACTCTCCTCACTCATACTGTTCACCTGGTAACATGTCCCGTGTATATTAAACCATCAGGGGAACACACTCTCCTCACTTTACTGTTCACCTGGTAACATGTCCCGTGTATATTAAACCATCAGGGGAACACTCTCTCCTCACATATACTGTTCTCCTGGTGACATGTCCCATGTGTATTAAACAATCAGGGGATCACACTCTCCTCACTTATACTGTTCACCTGGTGACATGTCCTGTGTGTGTTAAACCATCAGGGGAACACACTCTCCTCACATATACTGTTCTCCTGGTGACATGTCCCGTGTGTATTAAACAATCAGGGGATCACACTCTCCTCACTTATACTGTTCACCTGGTAACATGTCCTGAGTATATTAAACCATCAGGGGAACACACTCTCCTCACTAATACTGTTCATCTGGCAACATGTCCCGTGTGTGTTAAACAATCAGGGGAACATACTCTCCTCACTTATGCTGTTCACCTAATGCCATGTCCTGTGTGTATTAAACCATCAGGGGAACACACTCTCCTCACTCATACTGTTCACCTGGTAACATGTCCTGTGTGTGTTAAACAATCAGGGGAACATACTCTCCTCACTTATGCTGTTCACCTAATGCCATGTCCTGTGTGTATTAAACCATCAGGGGAACACACTCTCCTCACTTATGCTGTTCACCTAATGCCATGTCCTGTGTGTATTAAACCATCAGGGGAACACACTCTCCTCACTTATGCTGTTCACCTAATGCCATGCCCCGTGTATAATAAACCATCAGGGGAACACGCGCTGCTCACTTATACTGTTCACCTGGTAACATGTACCGTGTGTATTAAAACATCAGCGAAACACACTCTCCTGACTTATACTGTTCACCTGGTAACATGTCCCGTGTGTATTAAACAATCAGGGGAATACACTCTGCTCACTTATACTGTTCACCTGGTAACATGTCCCGTGTATATTAAACAATCAGGGGAACACACTCTGCTCACTTATACTGTTCACCTGGTAACATGTCCCGTGTATATTAAACAATCAGGGGAACACACTCTCCTGACTTATACTGTTCGCCTGGTGACATGTCCCGTGAGTATTAAACAATCAGGGGAACACACTCTCCTCACTTATACTGTTCACCTGGTGACATGTCCCGTGTATATTAAACCATCACGGGAACACACTCTCCTCACTTATACTGTTCACCTGGTAACATGTCCAGTGTGTATTAAACAATCAGGTGAACACACTCTCCTCACTTATACTGTTCACCTGGAAACATGTCCTGTGTATATTAAACATTCAGGGGAACACACTCTCCTCACATATACTGTTCAACTGGGAACATGTCCCGGGTGTATTAAACCATCAGGGGAACACACTCTCCTCACTTATACTCTTAACTTCGTACATGTCCTGTGTGTATTAAACCATCAGGGGAACACACTCTCCTCACTTACACTGTTCCCCTGGTAACATGTCCCGTGTGTATTAAAACATCAGCGAAACACACTCTCCTCACTTAAACTGTTCACCTGGTGACATGTCCTGTGTGTATTAAAACATCAGGGGAACACACTCTCCTCACTTATACCGTTCACCTGGTAACATGTCCCGTGTGTATTAAAACATCAGGGGAACACACTCTCCTCACTTATACGGTTCACCTGGTAACATGTCCTGTGTGTATTAAAACATCAGGGGAACACACTCTCCTCACTTATACCGTTCAGCTGGTAACATGTCCCGTGTGTATTAAAACCTCAGGGGAACACACTCTCCTCACTTATACTGTTCACCTGGTAACATGTCCCGTGTATATTAAACAATCAGGGGAACACACTCTCCTCACTTATACTATTGACCTGGTAACATGTCTCGTGTATATTAAAACATCAGGGGAACACACTCTCCTCACTTATACTGTTCACCTGGTAACTTGTCCCGTGTCTATTAAAACATTAGGGGAACACAGTCTCCTCACTTATACTGTTCATCTGGTAACATGTCCCGTGTGTATTAAAACATCGGGGGAACACCCTCTCCTCACTTATACTGTTCACCTGGTAACATGTCCCGTGTGTATTTAACCATCAGGGGAACACACTCGCCTCACTTATACTGTTCACCTGGTAACATGTCCCGTGTGTATTAAACCATCACGGGAACACACTCTCCTCACTTAAACTGTTCACCTGGTAACATGTCCCGTGTGTATTAAAACCATCAGGGGAACAGACTCTTCTCACTTATACCGTTCACCTGGTAACTTGTCCCGTGTCTATTAAAACATCAGGGGAACACCCTCTCCTCACCTTTACTGTTTACCTGGTAACATGTCCCGTGTGTATTAAAACATAAGAGGAACACCCTCTCCTCACTTATACTGTTCACCTGGTAACATGTCTCGTGTATATTAAACCATCAGCGGAACACACTCGCCTCACTTATACTGTTCACCTGGTAACATGTCCCGTGTGTATTAAAACATCAGCGAAAAACACTCTCCTCACATATACTGTTCTCCTGGTGACATGTCCCTTGTGTATTAAACAAACAGGGGAACACACTCTCCTCACTTATACTGTTCACCTGGTAACATGTCCCGTGTGTATTAAACAATCAGGGGAAAACACTCTCCTCACTTACACTGTTCACCTGGTAACATGTCCCTTGTGTATTAAACAATCAGGGGAAAACACTCTCCTCACTTATACTGTTCACCTGGTAAAATGTCCCTTGTGTATTAAACAATCAGGGGAACACACTCTGCTCACTTATACTGTTCAGCTGGGAAGATGTCCCGCGTATATTAAACCATCAGGGGAACACAGTCTCCTCACTTATACTGTTCACCTGGTGAAATGTCCTGAGTGTATTAAACAATCAGGGGAAAACACTCTCCTCACTTAAACTGTTCACCTGGTAACATGTCCCTTGTGTATTAAACAATCAGGGGAACACACTCTGCTCACTTATACTGTTCACCTGGGAAGATGTCCCGCGTATATTAAACCATCAGGGGAACACAATCTCCCCACTTATACAGTTCACCTGGTAACATGTCCCGTGTGCATTAAACAATCAAGGGAACACACTCTCCTCACTTATACTGTTCACCTGATAACATGTCCTGCGTGTATTAAACAATGAGGGGAACACACTCTCCTCACTTACACTCTTCACCTGGTAACATGTCCCGTGTGTATTAAACCATCAGGGGAACACACTCTCCTCACTTATACTGTTCACCTGGTAACATGTCCCGTGTGTATTAAACTATCAGGGGAAAACACTCTCCTCACTTATACTGTTCACCTGGTAACATGTCCCGTTTATATTAAACCATCAGGGGAACACACTCGCCTCACTTATACTGTTCACCTGGTAACATGTCCCGTGTGTATTAAACCATCACGGGAACACACTCTCCTCACTTATACTGTTCACCTGGTAACATGTCCAGTGTGTATTAAACAATCAGGTGAACACACTCTCCTCACTTATACTGTTCACCTGGAAACATGTCCTGTGTATATTAAACATTCAGGGGAACACACTCTCCTCACATATACTGTTCAACTGGGAACATGTCCCGGGTGTATTAAACCATCAAGGGAACACACTCTCCTCACTTATACTGTTCACCTGGAAACATGTCCTGTGTATATTAAACATTCAGGGGAACACACTCTCCTCACATATACTGTTCAACTGGGAACATGTCCCGGGTGTATTAAACCATCAAGGGAACACACTCTCCTCACTTATACTGCTCACCTGGTAACATGTCCCGTGTATATTAAACAATCTGGGGAAGACACTCGCCTCACTTATACTGTTCACCTGGTAACATGTCCCGTGTGTATTAAACAATCAGGGGAATACACTCTGCTCACTTATACTGTTGACCTGGTAACATGTCCCGTGTATATTAAACAATCAGGGGAACACACTCTGCTCACTTATACTGTTCACCTGGTAACATGTCCCGTGTATATTAAACAATCAGGGGAACACACTCTGCTCACTTATACTGTTCACCTGGTAACATGTCCCGTGTATATTAAACAATCAGGGGAACACACTCTGCTCACTTATACTGTTCACCTGGTAACATGTCCCGTGTGTATTAAAACATCAGCGAAACACACTCTCCTGACTTATACTGATCACCTGGTAACATGTCCCTTGTGTATTAAACAATCAGGGGAAAACACTCTCCTCACTTATACTGTTCATCTGGCAACATGTCCCTTGTGTATTAAACAATCAGGGGAACACACTCTGCTCACTTATACTGTTCACCTGGTAACATGTCCCGTGTGTATTAAACCATCAGGGGAACACACACTCCTCACTTATACTGTTCACCTGTTAACATGTCCCGTGTGTATTAAACTATCAGGGGAAAACACTCTCCTCACTTATGCTGTTCACCTGGTAACATGTCCCGTTTATATAAAACCATCAGGGGAACACACTCGCATCACTTATACTGTTCACCTGGTAACATGTCCCGTGTGTATTAAACCATCACGGGAACACACTCTCCTCACTTATACTGTTCACCTGGTAACATGTCCAGTGTGTATTAAACAATCAGGGGAACACACTCTCCTCACTTATACTGTTCACCTGGTAACATTTCCTATGTATATTAAACAATCAGGGGAACACACTCTCCTCACTTATACTGTTCACCTGGTAACATTTCCTATGTATATTAAACAATCAGGGGAACACACTCTCCTCACATATACTGTTCAACTGGTAACATGTCCCGTGTGTATTAAACAATCAGGGGAACACACTCTCCTCACTTATACTGTTCACCTGGTAACATGTCCAGTGTGTATTAAACAATCAGGGGAACACACTCTCCTCACTTATACTGTTCACCTGGTAACATTTCCTATGTATATTAAACAATCAGGGGAACACACTCTCCTCACATATACTGTTCAACTGGTAACATGTCCTGGGTGTATTAAAAAATCACGGGAACACACTCTCCTCACTTATACTGTTCACCTGGTAACATGTCCCGTGTGTATTAAACAATCAGGTGAACACACTCGCCTCACTTATACTGTTCACCTGGTAACATGTCCCGTGTGTATTAAACAATCAGGGGAACACACTCTCCTCACTTATACAGTTCACCTGGTGACATGTCCCGTGTGTATTAAACAATCAGGGGAACACACTCTGCTCACTCATACTGTTCACCTGGTAACATGTCCTGAGTATATTAAACCATCAGGGGAACACACTCTCCTCACTAATACTGTTCATCTGGCAACATGTCCTGAGTATATTATACCATCAGGGGAACACACTCTCCTCACTTATACTGTTCACCTCGTAACATGTCCCGTGTATATTAAACAATCAGGGGAACACACTCTCCTCACTTATACAGTTCACCTGGTGACATGTCCCGTGTGTATTAAACAATCAGGGGAACACACTCTGCTCACTCATACTGTTCACCTGGTAACATGTCCTGAGTATATTAAACCATCAGGGGAACACACTCTCCTCACTAATACTGTTCATCTGGCAACATGTCCCGTGTGTGTTAAACAATCAGGGGAACATACTCTCCTCACTTATGCTGTTCACCTAATGCCATGTCCTGTGTGTATTAAACCATCAGGGGAACACACTCTCCTCACTTATGCTGTTCACCTAATGCCATGTCCTGTGTGTATTAAACCATCAGGGGAACACACTCTCCTCACTTATGCTGTTCACCTAATGCCATGCCCCGTGTATAATAAACCATCAGGGGAACACGCGCTGCTCACTTATACTGTTCACCTGGTAACATGTACCGTGTGTATTAAAACATCAGCGAAACACACTCTCCTGACTTATACTGTTCACCTGGTAACATGTCCCGTGTGTATTA
The DNA here is from genome assembly GCF_036365525.1 of Heterodontus francisci. Classification (NCBI taxonomy): domain Eukaryota; kingdom Metazoa; phylum Chordata; class Chondrichthyes; order Heterodontiformes; family Heterodontidae; genus Heterodontus; species Heterodontus francisci. The sequence goes on along the minus strand of NW_027140433.1, from coordinate 386,238 downwards.
AACAATCAGGGGAATACACTCTGCTCACTTATACTGTTCACCTGGTAACATGTCCCGTGTATATTAAACAATCAGGGGAACACACTCTGCTCACTTATACTGTTCACCTGGTAACATGTCCCGTGTATATTAAACAATCAGGGGAACACACTCTCCTGACTTATACTGTTCGCCTGGTGACATGTCCCGTGAGTATTAAACAATCAGGGGAACACACTCTCCTCACTTATACTGTTCACCTGGTGACATGTCCCGTGTATATTAAACCATCAGGGGAACACAATCTCCTCACTGATACTGTTCACCTGGTAACATGTTCCGTGTATATTAAACCATCAGGGGAACACGCTCTCCTCACTTATACTGTTCACCTGGTAACACGTCCCGTGTAAATTGAACAATCAGGGGAACACACTCTCCTCACTCATACTGTTCACCTGGTTACATGTCCCGTGTATATTAAACCATCAGGGGAACACACTCTCCTCACTTTACTGTTCACCTGGTAACATGTCCCGTGTATATTAAACCATCAGGGGAACACTCTCTCCTCACATATACTGTTCTCCTGGTGACATGTCCCATGTGTATTAAACAATCAGGGGATCACACTCTCCTCACTTATACTGTTCACCTGGTGACATGTCCTGTGTGTGTTAAACCATCAGGGGAACACACTCTCCTCACATATACTGTTCTCCTGGTGACATGTCCCGTGTGTATTAAACAATCAGGGGATCACACTCTCCTCACTTATACTGTTCACCTGGTAACATGTCCTGAGTATATTAAACCATCAGGGGAACACACTCTCCTCACTAATACTGTTCATCTGGCAACATGCCCCCTGTATATGAAACCATCAGGGGAACACACTCTCCTCACTCATACTGTTCACCTGGTAACATGTCCTGTGTGTGTTAAACAATCAGGGGAACATACTCTCCTCACTTATGCTGTTCACCTAATGCCATGTCCTGTGTGTATTAAACCATCAGGGGAACACACTCTCCTCACTTATGCTGTTCACCTAATGCCATGCCCCGTGTATAATAAACCATCAGGGGAACACGCGCTGCTCACTTATACTGTTCACCTGGGAAGATGTCCCGTGTATATTAAACCATCAAAGGAACACAGTCTCCTCACCTGTACTGTTTACCTGGTAACATGACCCGTGTGTATTAAACAATCTGGGGAACACACTCTCCTCACTTATACTGTTCACCTGGTAACACGTCCCGTATGTTTTAAACCATCAGGGGAACACACTCTCCTCACTTATACTGTTCACCTGGTAACATGTCCTTAGTATATTAAACCATCAGGGGAACACACTCTCCTCACTAATACTGTTCATCTGGCAACATGCCCCGTGTATATGAAATCATCAGGGGAACACACTCTCCTCACTCATACTGTTCACCTGGTAACATGTCCTGTGCGTGTTAAACAATCAGGGGAACACACTCTCCTCACTTATGCTGTTCACCTAATGCCATGTCCTGTGTGTATTGAACCATCAGGGGAACACACTCTCCTCACTTATGCTGTTCACCTAATGCCATGCCCCGTGTATAATTAACCATCAGGGGAACACGCGCTGCTCACTTATACTGTTCACCTGGTAATATGTCCCGTGTATATTAAACCATCAAAGGAACACAGTCTCCTCACCTGAACTGTTTACCTGGTAACATGACTCGTGTGTATTAAACAATCTGGGGAACGCACTCTCCTCCCTTATACTGTATACCTGGGAACATTTCCCGTGTTTATTAAAACATCAGGGAAACACTCTCTCCTAACTTATACTGTTCACCTGGCAACATGTCCCGTGTGTATTAAACAATATGGGGAACACACTCTCCTCACTTATACTGTTCACCTGGTAGCATGTCCCTTGTATACTAAACCATCAAAGGAACACAGTCTCCTCACCTGTACTGTTTACCTGGTAACATGACCCGTGTGTATTAAACAATCTGGGGAACACACTCTCCTTACTTATACTGTTCACCTGGTAACACGTCCCGTATGTTTTAAACCATCAGGGGAACACACTCTCCTCACTAATGCTGTTCACCTAATGCCATGCCCCGTGTATTATAAACCATCAGGGGAACACGCGCTGCTCTCTTATACTGTTCACCTGGTAAGATGTCCCATGTATATTAAACCATCAAAGGAACACAGTCTCCTCACCTGCACTGTTTACCTGGTAACATGACTCGTGTGTATTAAACAATCTGGGGAACGCACTCTCCTCCCTTATACTGTATACCTGGTAACATGTCCCGTGTGTATTAAACAATCTGGGGAACACACTCTCCTCACTTATACTTTTCACCTGGTAACATGTCCCTTGTATACTAAACCATCAAAGGAACACAGTCTCCTCACTAGTACTGTTTACCTGGTAACATGACCCGTGTGTATTAAATAATCTGGGGAACACACTCTCCTCACTTATACTGTTCTCCTGGTAAGATGTCCCGAGTATATTAAACCATCAAAGGAACACAGTCTCCTCACCTGTACTGTTTACCTGGTAACATGACCCGTGTGTATTAAACAATCTGGGGAACACACTCTCCTCACTTATACTGTTCACCTGGTAACACGTCCCGTATGTTTTGAACCATCAGGGGAACACACTCTCCTCACTGATACTGTTCACCTGGTAAGATGTCCCGTCAGTATTAAACAATCAGGGGAACACAATCTCCTCACTTATACTGTTCGCCTGGTAACATGTCCTGTGAGTATTAAACCATCAGGGGAACACACTCTCCTCACTTATACTGTTCACCTGGTAACATGTCCCGTGTGTATTAAACCATCAGGGGAACACACTCTCCTAACTTATGCTGTTCACGTGGTAACATGTCCCGTGTATATTAAACCATGAGGGTAGCACACTCTCCTCACTTATACTGTTCACGTGGTAACGTGTCCCGTCTATATTAAACCATGAGGGGAACACACTCTCCTCACTTATGCTGTTCACGTGGTAACGTGTCCCGTCTATATTAAACCATCAGGGGAACACAATCTCCTCACTTATACTGTTCACCTCGTGACATGTCCTGTGTGCATTAAACAATCAGGGGAACACACTCTCCTCACTTATACTGTTCACCTGGTGACATGTCCCGTGTGTATTAAACAATCAGGGGAACACACTCTCCTCACTTATTCTGTTCGCCTGGTGACATGTCCCGTCAGTATTAAACAATCAGGGGAACACACTCTCCTCACTTATACTGTTCACCTGGTGACATGTCCCGTGTGTATTAAACAATCAGGGGAACACACTCTCCTCACTTATACTGTTCAACTGGTGAAATGTCCTGTCAGTATTAAACCATCAGAGGGACACACTCTCCTCACTCCTACAGTTCACCTGGCAACATGTCCCGTGTGTATTAAACCATCAGGGGAACACACCCTCCTCACTTGTACAGTTCGCCTGGTGACATGTCCCGTCAGTATTAAAGAATCAGGGGAACACAATCTCCTCTCTTATACTGTTCATCTGGTAACATGTCCCGTGTGTATTAAACCATCAGGGGAACACACTCTCCTCACTCCTACAGTTCACCTGGCAACATGTCCCGTGTGTATGAAACCATCAGGGGAACACACTCTCCTCACTTGTACAGTTCGCCTGGTGACATGTCCCGTCAGTATTAAAGAATCAGGGGAACACAATCTCCTCACTTATACTGTTCATCTGGTAACATGTCCCGTGTGTATTAAACCATCAGGGGAACACACTCTCCTCACTTATACTGTTCACCTGGTAACATGTCCCGTCAGTATAAAACAATCAGGGCAATAAACTCTCCTCACTTCTACTGTTCACCTGGTAACATGTCCCGTGTATATTAAAACATCAGGGGAGCACACTCTCCTCACTTATACTGTTCACCTGCTAACATGTCCCGTCAGTATTAAACAATCAGGGCAACAAACTCTTCTCACTTATACTGTTCACCTGGTAACATGTCCCGTGTGCATTAAACCATCAGGGGAACACACTCTCCTCACTTACACTGTTCACCTGCTAACATGTTCCGTCAGTATTAAACAATCAGGGGAACACACTCTCCTCACTTATGCTGTTCACCTGGTAACATGTCCCGTGTGCATTAAACAATCAGGGGAACACACTCTCCTCACTTATACTGTTCACCTGGTTACATGTCCCGTCAGTATTAAACCATCAGGGGAACACACTCTCCTCACTTATACTGTTCGCCTGGTGACATGTCCTGTGTGCATTAAACTATCAGGGGAACACACTCTCCTCACTTATACTGTTCGCCTGGTAACATGTCCTGTGTATATTAAAGCATCAGGGGAACACACTCTCCTCACTTATACTGTTCACCTGGTGACATGTCCCGTCTATATAAAACAATCAGGGGAACACTCTCTCCTCACTTATACTGCTCAGCTGGTAACATCTCCCATGTTTATTAAACCATCAGGGGAACACACTCTCCTCACTTATACTGTTCGCCTGGTAACATGTCCTGTGTATATTAAAGCATCAGGGGAACACACTCTCCTCACTTATACTGTTCACCTGGTAACATGTCCCGTCAGTATTAAACAATCAGGGCAACAAACTCTCCTCACTTATGCTGTTCACGTGGTAACATGTCCTGTGTATATTAAAGCATCAGGGGAACACACTCTCCTCACTTATACTGTTCACCTGGTAACATGTCCCGTCAGTATTAAACAATAAGGGGAACACAATCTCCTCACTTATACTGTTCAAATGGTAACATGTCCCGTGTTTATTAAACCATCAGGGGAACACAATCTCCTCACTTATACTGTTTGCCTGGTAACAAGTCCTGTGTGTATTAAACCATCAGGGGAACATACTCTCCTCACTTATACTGTTCAACTGGTGACATGTCCCGTCAGTATTAAACAATCAGGGCAACAAACTCTCCTCACTTATACTGTTCACCTGGTAACATGTCCCGTGTATATTAAACCATCAGGGGAACATACTCTCCTCACTTCTGCTGTTCACCTGGTAACATGTCCCGTGTGTATTAAACAATCAGGGCAACAAACTCTCCTCACTTATACTGTTCACCTGGTAACATGTCCCGTGTATATTAAACCATCAGGGGAACATACTCTCCTCACTTCTGCTGTTCACCTGGTAACATGTCCCGTGTGTATTAAATAATCAGAGGAACACACTCTCCTCACTTATACTGTTCACCTGGTAACATGTCCCGTGTGCTTTAAACAATCAGGGGAACACACTCTCCTCACTTATACTGTTCAACTGGTGAAATGTCCCGTGTGTATTAAACAATCAGGGGAACACACTCTCCTCACTTATACTGTTCACCTGGTTACATGTCCCGTCAGTCTTAAACAATCAGGGGAACACACTCTCCTCACTTATACTGTTCACCTGGTTACATGTCCCGTCAGTATTAAACCATCAGGGGAACACACTCTCCTCACTTATACTGTTCGCCTGGTGACATGTCCTGTGTGCATTAAACAATCAGGGGAACACACTCTCCTCACTTATACTGTTCGCCTGGTAACATGTCCTGTGTATATTAAAGCATCAGGGGAACACACTCTCCTCACTTATACTGTTCACCTGGTGACATGTCCCGTCTATATTAAACAATCAGGGGAACACTCTCTCCTCACTTATACTGCTCAGCTGGTAACATCTCCCATGTTTATTAAACCATCAGGGGAACACACTCTCCTCACTTGCACTGTTCGCCTGGTGACATGTCCCGTCAGTATTAAACAATCAGGGGAAGACACTCTCCTCACTTATGCTGTTCGCCTGGTAACATGTCCCTGATGTATTAGACAATCAGGGGAACTCATTCTCCTCACTTATACTGCTCACCTGGTAACATCTCCCATGTTTATTAAACCATCAGGGGAACACACTCTCCTCACTTATACTGTTCGCCTGGTAACATGTCCTGTGTATATTAAAGCATCAGGGGAACACACTCTCCTCACTTATACTGTTCACCTGGTAACATGTCCCGTCAGTATTAAACAATCATGGCAACAACCTCTACTCACTTATGCTGTTCACGTGGTAACATGTCCTGTGTATATTAAAGCATCAGGGGAACACACTCTCCTCACTTATACTGTTCACCTGGTAACATGTCCCGTCAGTATTAACCAATCAGGGGAACACAATCTCCTCACTTATACTGTTCAAATGATAACATGTCCCGTGTTTATTAAACCATCAGGGGAACACAATCTCCTCACTTATACTAAAAGCAAAATACTGCGGATGCTGGAAATCTGAAACAAAAACAAGAAATGCTGGATTCCGAAGAAGGGTCACTGACCCGAAACGTTAACTCTGCTTCTCTTTCCACAGATGCTGCCAGACCTGCTGAGTGAATCCAGCATTTCTTGTTTTTGCTCCTCACTTATACTGTTTGCCTGGTAACATGTCCTGTGTGTATTAAACCATCAGGGGAACGCACTCTACTCACTTATACTTTTCAACTGGTAACATGTCCCGTCAGTATTAAACCATCAGGGCAACAAACTCTCCTCACTTATACTGTTCACCTGGTAACATGTCCCGTGTATATTAAACCATCAGGGGAACATACTCTCCTCACTTCTGCTGTTCACCTGGTAACATGTCCCGTGTGTATTAAACCATCAGGGGAACACACTCTCCTCACTTATACTGTTCACCTGGTAACATGTCCCGTGTGTATTAAACAATCAGGGGAACACACTCTCCTCACTTATACTGTTCAAGTGGTGAAATGTCCCGTGTGTATTAAACCATCAGAGGAGCACACTCTCCTCACTACTACAGATCACCTGGTAGCATGCCCCGTCAGTATTAAAGAATCAGGGGAACACACTCTCCTCACATATACTGTTCACCTGGTAACATGTCCTGTGTGTATTAAACCATCAGGGGAAAACACTCTCCTCACTTATACAGTTCGCCTGGTAACATGTCCCGTCAGTATTAAACAATCAGGGCAACAAACTCTCCTCACTTCTACTGTTCACCTGGTAACATGTCCCGTGTATATTAAAACATCAGGGGTGCACACTCTCCTCACTTATACTGTTCACCTGGTGACATTTCCCGTGTGTATTAAACAATCAGGGGAACACACTCTCCTCACTTTTCCTGTTCACCTGCTAACATGTTCCATCAGTATTAAACAATCAGGGGAACACACTCTACTCACTTATACTGTTCACCTGGTTACATGTCCCGTCAGTATTAAAAAATCAGGGGAACACACTCTCCTCACTTATACTGTTCGCCTGGTTACATGTCCCGTCAGTATTAAACAATCAGGGGAACACACTCTCCTCACTTCTACTGTTCACCTGGTTACATGTCCCGTCAGTATTAAACAATCAGGGGAACACACTCTCCTCACTTCTACTGTTCACCTGGTAACATGTCCCGTGTTTATTAAACCATCAGGGGAACACACTCTCCTCCCTTGCACTGTTCGCCTGGTGACATGTCCTGTGTGCATTAAAGAATTAGGGGAACACACTCTCCTCACTTATGCTGTTCGCCTGGTAACATGTCCTGCGTATATTAAAGCATCCGGGGAACACACTCTCCTCACTTATACTGTTCACCTGGTGACATGTCCCGTCTATATTAAACAATCAGGGGAACACACTCTCCTCACTTATACTGTTTGCCTGGTAACATGTCCTGTGTGTATTAAACCATCAGGGGAACACACTCTCCTCACTTATACTGTTCACCTGGTTACATGTCCCGTCAGTATTAAACAATCAGGGAAACACAATCTCCTCACTTATACTGTTTGCCTGGTAACATGTCCTGTGTGTATTAAACCATCAGGGGAACACACTCTCCTCACTTATACTTTTCACCTGGTAACATGTCCCGTCAGTATTAAACAATCAGGGCAACAAACTCTCCTCACTTATACTGTTCACCTGGTAACATGTCCCGTGTGTATTAAACAATCAGGGGAACACATTCTCCTCACTTTTCCTGTTCACCTGCTAACATGTTCCGTCAGTATTAAACAATCAGGGGAACACACTCTCCTCACTTATACTGTTCACCTGGTTACATGTCCCGTCAGTATTAAAAAATCAGGGGAACACACTCTCCTCACTTATACTGTTCACCTGGTTACATGTCCCGTCAGTATTAAACAATCAGGGGAACACACTCTCCTCACTTATACTGTTCACCTGGTAACATGTCCCGTGTTTATTAAACCATCAGGGGAACACACTCTCCTCCCTTGCACTGTTCGCCTGGTGACATGTCCTGTGTGCATTAAAGAATCAGGGGAACACACTCTCCTCACTTATGCTGTTCGCCTGGTAACATGTCCTGCGTATATTAAAGCATCAGGGGAACACACTCTCCTCAATTATACTGTTCACCTGGTGACATGTCCCGTCTATATTAAACAATCAGGGGAACACACTCTCCTCACTGATACCGTTCACCTGGTTACATGTCCCGTCAGTATTAAACAATCAGGGGAACACAATCTCCTCACTTATACTGTTCACCTGGTAACATGTCCCGTGTATATTAAACCATGAGGGGAACACACTCTCCTCACTTATACTGTTCACCAGGTAACATGTCCCGTCTATATTAAACAATCAGGGGAACACACTCTCCTCACTGATACCGTTCACCTGGTTACATGTCCCGTCAGTATTAAACAATCAGGGGAACACAATCTCCTCACTTATACTGTTCACCTGGTAACATGTCCCGTGTATATTAAACCATGAGGGGAACACACTCTCCTCACTTATACTGTGCACCGAGTGACATGTCCTGTGTGCTTTAAACAATCAGGGGAACACACTCTCCTCACTTATACTGTTCAACTGGTAACATGTCCTGTGTGTATTAAACCATCAGGGGAAAACACTCTCCTCACTTATACAGTTCGCCTGGTAACATGTCCCGTCAGTATTAAACAATCAGGGCAACAAACTCTCCTCACTTCTACTGTTCACCTGGTAACATGTCCCGTGTATATTAAAACATCAGGGGTGCACACTCTCCTCACTTATACTGTTCACCTGGTGACATGTCCCGTGTGTATTAAACAATCTGGGGAACACACTCTCCTCACTTATACTGTTCACCTGGTTACATGTCCCGTCAGTATTAAAAAATCAGGGGAACACACTCTCCTCACTTATACTGTTCACCTGGTTACATGTCCTGTCAGTATTAAACAATCAGGGGAACACACTCTCCTCACTTCTACTGTTCACCTGGTTACATGTCCCGTCAGTATTAAACAATCAGGGGAACACACTCTCCTCACTTATACTGTTCACCTGGTAACATGTCCCGTGTTTATTAAACCATCAGGGGAACACACTCTCCTCCCTTGCACTGTTCGCCTGGTGACATGTCCTGTGTGCATTAAAGAATCAGGGCAACACACTCTCCTCACTTATGCTGTTCGCCTGGTAACATGTCCTGCGTATATTAAAGCATCCGGGGAACACACTCTCCTCACTTATACTGTTCACCTGGTGACATGTCCCGTCTATAGTAAACAATCAGGGGAACACACTCTCCTCACTGATACCGTTCACCTGGTTACATGTCCCGTCAGTATTAAACAATCAGGGGAACACAATCTCCTCACTTATACTGTTCAAATGGTAACATGTCCCGTGTTTATTAAACCATCAGGGGAACACAATCTCCTCACTTATACTGTTTGCCTGGTAACATGTCCTGTGTGTATTAAACCATCAGGGGAACGCACTCTCCTCACTTATACTGTTCACCTGGAAACATGTCCCGTCAGTATTAAACAATCAGGGCAACAAACTCTCCTCACTTATACTGTTCACCTGGTAACATGTCCCGTGTATATTAAACCATCAGGGGAACATACTCTCCTCACTTCTGCTGTTCACCTGGTAACATGTCCCGTGTGTATTAAACCATCAGGGGAATACACTCTCCTCACTTATACTGTTCACCTGGTAACATGTCCCGTGTGTATTAAACCATCAGGGGAACACACTCTCCTCACTTATACTGTGCACCGAGTGACATGTCCTGTGTGCTTTAAACAATCAGGGGAACACACTCTCCTCACTTATACTGTTCAACTGGTGAAATGTCCTGTCAGTATTAAACCATCAGAGGAGCACACTCTCCTCACTACTACAGATCACCTGGTAACATGCCCCGTCAGTATTAAAGAATCAGGGGAACACACTCTCCTCACATATACTGTTCACCTGGTAACATGTCCTGTGTGTATTAAACCATCAGGGGAAAACACTCTCCTCACTTATACAGTTCGCCTGGTAACATGTCCCGTCAGTATTAAACAATCAGGGCAACAAACTCTCCTCACTTCTACTGTTCACCTGGTAACATGTCCCGTGTATATTAAAACATCAGGGGTGCACACTCTCCTCACTTATACTGTTCACCTGGTGACATGTCCCGTGTGTATTAAACAATCAGGGGAACACACTCTCCTCACTTATGCTGTTCACCTGGTAACATGTCCCGTGCGTATTAAACAATCAGGGGAACACACTCTCCTCACTTATACTGTTCACCTGGTAACATGTCCCGTCAGTATTAAAAAATCAGGGGAACACACTCTCCTCACTTCTACTGTTCACCTGGTTACATGTCCCGTCAGTATTAAACAATCAGGGGAACACACTCTCCTCACTTATACTGTTCACCTGGTAACATGTCCCGTGTATATTAAACCATCAGGGGAACATACTCTCCTCACTTCTGCTGTTCACCTGGTAACATGTCCCGTGTTTATTAAACCATCAGGGGAACACACTCTCCTCCCTTGCACTGTTCGCCTGGTGACATGTCCTGTGTGCATTAAAGAATCAGGGGAACACACTCTCCTCACTTATGCTGTTCGCCTGGTAACATGTCCTGCGTATATTAAAGCATCAGGGGAACACACTCTCCTCACTTATACTGTTCACCTGGTGACATGTCCCGTCAGTATTAAACAATCAGGGGAACACACTCTCCTCACTGATACCGTTCACCTGGTTACATGTCCCGTCAGTATTAAACAATCAGGGGAACACAATCTCCTCACTTATACTGTTCAAATGGTAACATGTCCCGTGTTTATTAAACCATCAGGGGAACACAATCTCCTCACTTATACTGTTTGCCTGGTAACATGTCCTGTGTGTATTAAACCATCAGGGGAACGCACTCTACTCACTTATACTTTTCACCTGGTAACATGTCCCGTCAGTATTAAACAATCAGGGCAACAAACTCTCCTCACTTATACTGTTCACCTGGTAACATGTCCCGTGTATATTAAACCATCAGGGGAACATACTCTCCTCACTTCTGCTGTTCACCTGGTAACATGTCCCGTGTGTATTAAACCATCAGGGGAATACACTCTCCTCACTTATACTGTTCACCTGGTAACATGTCCCGTGTATATTAAACCATGAGAGGAACACACTCTCCTCACTTATACTGTGCACCGAGTGACATGTCCTGTGTGCTTTAAACAATCAGGGGAACACACTCTCCTCACTTATACTGTGCACCGAGTGACATGTCCTGTGTGCTTTAAACAATCAGGGGAACACATTCTCCTCACTTCTACTGTTCACCTGGTAACATGTCCCGTGTATATTAAAACATCAGGGGAGCACACTCTCCTCACTTATACTGTTCACCTGGTGACATGTCCCGTGTGTATTAAACAATCAGGGGAACACACTCTCCTCACTTTTCCTGTTCACCTGCTAACATGTTCCGTCAGTATTAAACAATCAGGGGAACACACCCTCCTCACTTATACTGTTCACCTGGTTACATGTCCCGTCAGTATTAAAAAATCAGGGGAACACACTCTCCTCACTTATACTGTTCACCTGGTTACATGTCCCGTCAGTATTAAACAATCAGGGGAACACACTCTCCTCACTTCTACTGTTCACCTGGTTACATGTCCCGTCAGTATTAAACAATCAGGGGAACACACTCTCCTCACTTATACTGTTCACCTGGTAACATGTCCCGTGTTTATTAAACCATCAGGGGAACACACTCTCCTCCCTTGCACTGTTCGCCTGGTGACATGTCCTGTGTGTATTAAAGAATCAGGGGAACACACTCTCCTCACTTATGCTGTTCGCCTGGTAACATGTCCTGCGTGTATTAAAGCATCAGGGGAACACACTCTCCTCACTTATACTGTTCACCATGTGACATGTCCCGTCAGTATTAAACAATCAGGGGAACATACTCTCCTCACTTCTGCTGTTCACCTGGTAACATGTCCCGTGTGTATTAAACCATCAGGGGAATACACTCTCCTCACTTATACTGTTCACCTGGTAACATGTCCCGTGTATATTACACCATGAGAGGAACACACTCTCCTCACTTATACTGTGCACCATGTGACATGTCCCGTCAGTATTAAACAATCAGGGGAACATAATCTCCTCACTTATACTGTTCAAAAGGTAACATGTCCCGTGTTTATTAAACCATCAGGGGAACACAATCTCCTCACTTATACTGTTCGCCTGGTAACATGTCCTGTGAGTATTAAACCATCAGTGGAACACACTCTACTCACTTATACTTTTCACCTGGTAACATGTCCCGTGTGTATTAAACAATCAGGGCAACAAACTCTCCTCACTTCTACTGTTCACCTGGTAACATGTCCATTGTGTATTAAACCATCAGGGTAACACACTCTCCTCACTTATGCTGTTCACGTGGTAACATGTCCCGTGAATATTAAACCATGAGGGGAGCACACTCTCCTCACTTATACTGTTCATCTAGTGACATGTCCTGTGTGCATTAAACAATCAGGGGAACACACTCTCCTCACTTATTCTGTTCGCCTGGTGACATGTCCCGTCAGTATTAAACAATTAGGGGAACACACTCTCCTCACTATACTGTTCAACTGGTGAAATGTCCTGTCAGTATTAAACCATCAGAGGAACACACTCTCCTCACTTATACTGTTCACCTGGTAACATGTCCCGTGTGTATTAAACAATCAGGGGAACACACTCTCCTCACTTATACTGTTCACCTGGTGACATGTCCTGTGAGTATTAAACCATCAGGGGAACACAATCTCCTCACTTATACTGTTCAAAAGGTAACATGTCCCGTGTTTATTAAACCATCAGGGGAACACAATCTCCTCACTTATACTGTTCGCCTGGTAACATGTCCTGTGAGTATTAAACCATCAGGGGAACACACTCTACTCACTTATACTTTTCACCTGGTAACATGTCCCGTCAGTATTAAACAATCAGGGCAACAAACTCTCCTCACTTATACTGTTCACCTGGTAACATGTCCATTGTGTATTAAACCATCAGGGTAACACACTCTCCTCACTTATGCTGTTCACGTCGTAACATGTCCCGTGTATATTAAACCATGAGGGGAGCACACTCTCCTCACTTATACTGTTCACCTAGTGACATGTCCTGTGTGCATTAAACAATCAGGGGAACACACTCTACACACTTATACTGTTCACCTGGTAACATGTCCCGTCAGTATTAAACAAAAAGGGGAACACACTCTCCTCACTTATACTGTTCACCTGGTAACATGTCCCGTGTGTATTAAGCAATCAGGGGAACACACTCTCCTCTCTTGTTCTGTTCGCCTGGTGAAATGTCCTGTCAGTATTAAACCATCAGAGGAACACACTCTCCTCACTTATACTGTTCACCTGGTGACATGTCCCGTCTATAATAAACAATCAGGGGAACACAATCTCCTCACTTATACTGTTCAAAAGGAAACATGTCCCGTGTTTATTAAACCATCAGGGGAACACACTCTCCTCACTTATACTGTTCGCCTGGTAACATGTCCTGTGAGTATTAAACCATCAGGGGAACACACTATACTCACTTAAACTTTTCACCTGGTAACATGTCCCGTCTCTATTAAACAATCAGGGCAACAAACTCTCCTCACTTATACTGTTCACCTGGTAACATGTCCCGTGTGTATTAAGCAATCAGGGGAACACACTCTCCTCACATATACTGTTCACCTGGAAACATGTCCCGTCAGTATTAAACCATCAGGGGAACACACTCTCCTCACTTATACTGTTCACCTGGTAACATGTCCCGTCAGGATTAAACAATCAGGGGAAAACACTCTCCTCACTTCTACTGTTAACCTGGTAACATGTCCCGTGCATATTAAAACATCAGGGGAGCACACTCTACTCACTTATACTTTTCACCTGGTAACATGTTCCGTCAGTATTAAACAATCAGGGGAACACACTCTCCTCACTTATACTGTTCACCTGGTAACATGTCCCGTGTTTATTAAACCATCAGGGGAATACACTCTCCTCACTTATACTGTTCACCTGGTAACATGTCCTGAGTGTATTAAACCATCAGGGGAACACACTCTCCTCACTTCTACTGTTCACCTGGTAACATGTCCCGTGTATATTAAAACATCAGGGGAGCACACTCTCCTCACTTATACTGTTCACCTGGTAACATGTCCTGTGTGCATCAAACAATCAGGGGAGCACACTCTCCTCACTTATACTGTTCACCTGGTAACATGTCCTGTGTGCATCAAACCATCAGGGGAGCACACTCTCCTCACTTATACTGTTCACCTAGTGACATGTCCTGTGTGCATTAAACAATCAGGGGAACACACTCTCCTCACTTATACTGTTCACCTGGTTACATGTCCCGTCAGTATTAAACAATCAGGGGAACATACTCTCCTCACTTATACTGTTCACCTGGTAACATGTCCCGTGTATATTAAATCATCAGGGGAACACGCTCTCCTCACTTATACTGTTCACCTGGTGACATGTCCCGTCTATATTAAACAATCAGGGGAACACTCTCTCCTCACTTATACTGTTCACCTTGTGACATGTCCCGTCAGTATTAAACAATCAGGGGAACACACTCTCCTCACTTATGCTGTTCGCCTGGTAACATGTCCCGTCAGTATTAAACAATCAGGGCAACAAACTCTCCTCACTTCTACTGTTCACCTGGTAACATGTCCCGTGTGTATTAAACCATCAGGGGAACACACTCTCCTCACTTATACTGTTCACCTAGCGACATGTCCTGTGTGCATTAAACTATCAGGGGAACACACTCTCCTCACTTATACTGTTCGCCTGGTAACATGTCCCGTGTGTATTGAACAATCAGGGGAACACACTCTCCTCATTTATACTGTTCGACTGGTGACATGTCCCGTGTGTATTAAACAATCCGGGGAACACACTCTCCTCATATATACTGTTCACCTGGTAATATGTCCCGTGTATATTAAACCATGAGGGGAACACACTCTCCTCACTTATACTGTTCACCTGGTGACATGTCCCGTGTATATTAAACCATGAGGGGAACACACTCTCCTCACTTATACTGTTCACCTGGTGACATGTCCCGTCTACATTAAACAATCAGGGGAACACTCTCTCCTCACTTATACTGCTCAGCTGGTAACATCTCCCATGTTTATTAAACCATCAGGGGAACACACTCTCCTCACTTGCACTGTTCGCCTGGTGACATGTCCCGTCAGTATTAAACCATCAGGGGAACACACTCTCCTCCCTTATGCTGTTCGCCTGGTAACATGTCCCTGATGTATTAGACAATCAGGGGAACTCATTCTCCTCACTTATACTGCTCACCTGGTAACATCTCCCATGTTTATTAAACCATCAGGGGAACACACTCTCCTCACTTATACTGTTCGCCTGGTAACATGTCCTGTGTATATTAAAGCATCAGGGGAACACACTCTCCTCACTTATACTGTTCACCTGGTAACATGTCCCGTCAGTATTAAACAATCAGGGGAACACAATCTCCTCACTTATACTGTTCACCGGGTAACATGTCCCGTGTTTATTAAACCATCAGGGGAACACAATCTGCTCACTTATACTGTTTGCCTGGTAACATGTCCTGTGTGTATTAAACCATCAGGGGAACGCACTCTACTCACTTATACTGTTCACCTGGTAACATGTCCCGTCAGTATTAAACAATCAGGGCAACAAACTCTCCTCTCTTATACTGTTCACCTAGTGACATGTCCTGTGTGCATCAAACCATCAGGGGAGCACACTCTCCTCACTTATACTGTTCACCTAGTGACATGTCCTGTGTGCATTAAACAATCAGGTCGAACACACTCTCCTCACTTATACTGTTCAAATGGTAACATGTCCCGTGTTTATTAAACCATCAGGGGAACACAATCTGCTCACTTATACTGTTTGCCTAGTAACATGTCCTGTGTGTATTAAACCATCAGGGGAACGCACTCTACTCACTTATACTTTTCACCTGGTAACATGTCCCGTCAGTATTAAACAATCAGGGCAACAAACTCTCCTCACTTATACTGTTCACCTGGTAACATGTCCCGTGTATATTAAACCATCAGGGGAACATACTCTCCTCACTTCTGCTGTTCACCTGGTAACATGTCCCGTGTGTATTAAACAATCAGGGCAACAAACTCTCCTCTCTTATACTGTTCACCTAGTGACATGTCCTGTGTGCATCAAACCATCAGGGGAGCACACTCTCCTCACTTATACTGTTCACCTAGTGACATGTCCTGTGTGCATTAAACAATCAGGTCGAACACACTCTCCTCACTTATACTGTTCAAATGGTAACATGTCCCGTGTTTATTAAACCATCAGGGGAACACAATCTGCTCACTTATACTGTTTGCCTAGTAACATGTCCTGTGTGTATTAAACCATCAGGGGAACGCACTCTACTCACTTATACTTTTCACCTGGTAACATGTCCCGTCAGTATTAAACAATCAGGGCAACAAACTCTCCTCACTTATACTGTTCACCTGGTAACATGTCCCGTGTATATTAAACCATCAGGGGAACATACTCTCCTCACTTCTGCTGTTCACCTGGTAACATGTCCCGTCAGTATTAAACAATCAGGGCAACAAACTCTCCTCACTTATACTGTTCACCTGGTAACATGTCCCGTGTATATTAAACCATCAGGGGAACATACTCTCCTCACTTCTGCTGTTCACCTGGTAACATGTCCCGTGTGTATTAAACCATCAGGGGAACACACTCTCCTCACTTATACTGTTTACCTGGTAACATGTCCCGTGTATATTAAACCATGAGGGGAACACACTCTCCTCACTTATACTGTGCACCGAGTGACACGTCCTGTGTCCTTTAAACAATCAGGGGAACACACTCTCCTCACTTATACTGTTCAACTGGTGAAATGTCCCGTGTGTATTAAACAATCAGGGGAACACACTCTCCTCACTTATACTGTTCAACTGGTGAAATGTCCTGTCAGTATTAAACCATCAGAGGAGCACACTCTCCTCACTACTACAGATCACCTGGTAACATGCCCCGTCAGTATTAAAGAATCAGGGGAACACACTCTCCTCACATATACTGTTCACCTGGTAACATGTCCTGTGTGTATTAAACCATCAGGGGAAAACACTCTCCTCACTTATACAGTTCGCCTGGTAACATGTCCCGTCAGTATTAAACAATCAGGGCAACAAACTCTCCTCACTTCTACTGTTCACCTGGTAACATGTCCCGTGTATATTAAAACATCAGGGGTGCACTCTCTCCTCACTTATACTGTTCACCTGGTGACATGTCCCGTGTGTATTAAACAATCAGGGGAACACACTCTCCTCACTTTTCCTGTTCACCTGCTAACATGTTCCGTCAGTATTAAACAATCAGGGGAACACACTCTCCTCACTTCTACTGTTCACCTGGTTACATGTCCCGTCAGTATTAAACAATCAGGGGAACACACTCTCCTCACTTATACTGTTCACCTGGTAACATGTTCCGTGTTTATTAAACCATCAGAGGAACACACTCTCCTCCCTTGCACTGTTCGCCTGGTGACATGTCCTGTGTGCATTAAAGAATCAGGGGAACACACTCTCCTCACTTATGCTGTTCGCCTGGTAACATGTCCTGCGTATATTAAAGCATCAGGGGAACACACTCTCCTCACTTATACTGTTCACCTGGTAACATGTCCCGTCAGTATTAAACAATCAGGGGAACACAATCTCCTCACTTATACTGTTCAAATGGTAACATGTCCCGTGTTTATTAAACCATCAGGGGAACACAATCTCCTCACTTATACTGTTTGCCTGGTAACATGTCCTGTGTGTATTAAACCATCAGGGGAACGCACTCTACTCACTTATACTTTTCACCTGGTAACATGTCCCGTCAGTATTAAACAATCAGGGCAACAAACTCTCCTCACTTATACTGTTCACCTGGTAACATGTCCCGCCACTATTAAACAATCAGGGCAACAAACTCTCCTCACTTATACTGTTCACCTGGTAACATGTCCGGTGTGTATTAAACCATCAGGGGAATACACTCTCCTCACTTATACTGTTCACCTGGTAACATGTCCCGTGTATATTAAACCATGAGAGGAACACACTCTCCTCACTTATACTGTGCACCGAGTGACATGTCCTGTGTGCTTTAAACAATCAGGGGAACACACTCTCCTCACTTCTGCTGTTCACCTGGTAACATGTCCCGTGTGTATTAAACAATCAGGGGAATACACTCTCCTCACTTATACTGTTCACCTGGTAACATGTCCCGTGTATATTAAACCATGAGAGGAACACACTCTCCTCACTTATACTGTGCACCGAGTGACATGTCCTGTGTGCTTTAAACAATCAGGGGAACACACTCTCCTCACTTATACTGTTCAACTGGTGAAATGTCCCGTGTGTATTAAACAATCAGGGGAACACACTCTCCTCACTTATACTGTTCAACTGGTGAAATGTCCTGTCAGTATTAAACCATCAGAGGAACACACTCTCCTCACTTATACTGTGCACCGAGTGACATGTCCTGTGTGCTTTAAACAATCAGGGGAACACACTCTCCTCACTTATACTGTTCAACTGGTGAAATGTCCCGTGTGTATTAAACAATCAGGGGAACACACTCTCCTCACTTATACTGTTCAACTGGTGAAATGTCCTGTCAGTATTAAACCATCAGGGGAACACTCTCTCCTCACTACTACAGATCACCTGGTAACATGCCCCGTCAGTATTAAAGAATCAGGGGAACACACTCTCCTCACATATACTGTTCACCTGGTAACATGTCCTGTGTGCATTAATCCATCAGGGGAAAACACTCTCCTCACTTATACAGTTCGCCTGGTAACATGTCCCGTCAGTATTAAACAATCAGGGCAACAAACTCTCCTCACTTCTACTGTTCACCTGGTAACATGTCCCGTGTATATTAAAACATCAGGGGTGCACACTCTCCTCACTTATACTGTTCACCTGGTGACATTTCCCGTGTGTATTAAACAATCAGGGGAACACACTCTCCTCACTTATACTGTTCACCTGGTAACATGTCCCGTGTATATTAAACCATCAGGGGAACACACTCTCCTCACTTTTCCTGTTCACCTGCTAACATGTTCCGTCAGTATTAAACAATCAGGGGAACACACCCTCCTCACTTATACTGTTCACCTGGTTACATGTCCCGTCAGTATAAAAAAATCAGGGGAACACACTCTCCTCACTTATACTGTTCACCTGGTTACATGTCCCGTCTGTATTAAACAATCAGGGGAACACACTCTCCTCACTTCTACTGTTCACCTGGTAACATGTCCCGTGTATATTAAACAATCAGGGGAACACACTCTCCTCACTTGCACTGTTCGCCTGGTGACATGTCCTGTGTGCATTAAAGAATCAGGGGAACACACTCTCCTCACTTATGCTGTTCGCCTGGTAACATGTCCTGCGTGTATTAAAGCATCAGGGGAACACACTCTCCTCACTTATACTGTTCACCTGGTGACATGTCCCGTCTATATTAAACAATCAGGAGAACACTCTCTCCTCACTTATACTGCTCACCTGGTAACATGTCCCGTGTATATTAAACCATCAGGGGAACTCACTCTCCCCACTTAGACTGTTCACCATGTGACATGTCCCGTCAGTATTAAACAATCAGGGGAACACAATCTCCTCACTTATACTGTTCAAAAGGTAACATGTCCCGTGTTTATTAAACCATCAGGGGAACACAATCTCCTCACTTATACTGTTTGCCTGGTAACATGTCCTGTGTGTATTAAACCATCAGGGGAACGCACTCTACTCACTTATACTTTTCACCTGGTAACATGTCCCGTCTATATTAAACAATCAGGGGAACACAATCTCCTCACTTATACTGTTCAAAAGGTAACATGTCCCGTGTTTATTAAACCATCAGGGGAACACAATCTCCTCACTTATACTGTTCGCCTGGTAACATGTCCTGTGAGTATTAAACCATCAGGGGAACACACTCTCCTCACTTATACTGTTCACCTGGTAACATGTCCCGTCAGTATTAAACAATCAGGGCAACAAACTCTCCTCACTTATACTGTTCACCTGGTAACATGTCCATTGTGTATTAAACCATCAGGGTAACACACTCTCCTCACTTATGCTGTTCACGTCGTAACATGTCCCGTGTATATTAAACCATGAGGGGAGCACACTCTCCTCACTTATACTGTTCACCTAGTGACATGTCCTGTGTGCATTAAACAATCAGGGGAACACACTCTACTCACTTGTTCTGTTCGCCTGGTGACATGTCCCGTCAGTATTAAATAATCAGGGGAACACACTCTCCTCACTTATACTGTTCAACTGGTGAAATGTCCTGTCAGTATTAAACCATCAGAGGAACACACTCTCCTCACTTACACTGTTCACCTGGTGACATGTCCCGTCTATAATAAACAATCAGGGGAACACTATCTCCTCACTTATACTGTTCAAAAGGAAACATGTCCCGTGTTTATTAAACCATCAGGGGAACACACTCTCCTCACTTATACTGTTCAACTGGTGAAATGTCCTGTCAGTATTAAACCATCAGAGGAACACACTCTCCTCACTTATACTGTTCGCCTGGTAACATGTCCATTGTGTTTTAAACCATCAGGGTAACACAATCTCCTCACTTATGCTGTTCACGTGGTAACATGTCCCGTGTATATTAAACCATGAGGGGAGCTCACTATCCTCACTTATACTGTTCACCTAGTGACATGTCCTGTGTGCATTAAAGAATCAGGGGAACACACTCTCCTCACTTATTCTGTTCGCCTGGTGACATGTCCCGTCAGTATTAAACAATAAGGGGAACACACTCTCCTCACTACTGCAGTTCACCTGGTAACATGTCCCGTGTGTATTAAGCAATCAGGGGAACACACTCTCCTCACATATACTGTTCACCTGGTAACATGTCCCGTCAGTATTAAACCATCAGGGGAACACACTCTCCTCACTTATACTGTTCACCTGGTAAGATGTCCCGTCAGTATTAAACAATCAGGGGAACACACTCTCCTCACTTCTACTGTTAACCTGGTAACATGTCCCGTGTATATTAAAACATCAGGGGAGCACACTCTACTCACTTATACTTTTCACCTGGTAACATGTACCGTCAGTATTAAACAATCAGGGGAACACACTCTCCTCACCTATACTGTTCAACTGGTGAAACGTCCTGTCAGTATTAAACCATCAGAGGAACACACTCTCCTCGCTACTACAGTTCACATGGTAACATGTCCCGTGTGTATTAAACCATCAGGGGAACGCACTCTACTCACTTATACTTTTCACCTGGTAACATGTCCCGTCTATATTAAACAATCAGGGGAACACAATCTCCTCACTTATACTGTTCAAAAGGTAACATGTCCCGTGTTTATTAAACCATCAGGGGAACACAATCTCCTCACTTATACTGTTCGCCTGGTAACATGTCCTGTGAGTATTAAACCATCAGGGGAACACACTCTCCTCACTTATACTGTTCACCTGGTAACATGTCCCGTCAGTATTAAACAATCAGGGCAACAAACTCTCCTCACTTATACTGTTCACCTGGTAACATGTCCATTGTGTATTAAACCATCAGGGTAACACACTCTCCTCACTTATGCTGTTCACGTGGTAACATGTCCCGTGTATATTAAACCATGAGGGGAGCACACTCTCCTCACTTATACTGTTCACCTAGTGACATGTCCTGTGTGCATTAAACAATCAGGGGAACACACTCTACTCACTTGTTCTGTTCGCCTGGTGACATGTCCCGTCAGTATTAAATAATCAGGGGAACACACTCTACTCACTTGTTCTGTTCGCCTGGTGACATGTCCCGTCAGTATTAAATAATCAGGGGAACACACTCTCCTCACTTATACTGTTCAACTGGTGAAATGTCCTGTCAGTATTAAACCATCAGAGGAACACACTCTCCTCACTTATACTGTTCACCTGGTGACATGTCCCGTCTATAATAAACAATCAGGGGAACACTATCTCCTCACTTATACTGTTCAAAAGGAAACATGTCCCGTGTTTATTAAACCATCAGGGGAACACACTCTCCTCACTTATACTGTTCGCCTGGTAACATGTCCATTGTGTTTTAAACCATCAGGGTAACACAATCTCCTCACTTATGCTGTTCACGTGGTAACATGTCCCGTGTATATTAAACCATGAGGGGAGCTCACTATCCTCACTTATACTGTTCACCTAGTGACATGTCCTGTGTGCATTAAAGAATCAGGGGAACACACTCTCCTCACTTATTCTGTTCGCCTGGTGACATGTCCCGTCAGTATTAAACAATAAGGGGAACACACTCTCCTCACTACTGCAGTTCACCTGGTAACATGTCCCGTGTGTATTAAGCAATCAGGGGAACACACTCTCCTCACATATACTGTTCACCTGGTAACATGTCCCGTCAGTATTAAACCATCAGGGGAACACACTCTCCTCACTTATACTGTTCACCTGGTAAGATGTCCCGTCAGTATTAAACAATCAGGGGAACACACTCTCCTCACTTCTACTGTTCGCCTGGTGACATGTCCCGTGTATATTAAAACATCAGGGGAGCACACTCTACTCACTTATACTTTTCACCTGGTAACATGTACCGTCAGTATTAAACAATCAGGGGAACACACTCTCCTCACCTATACTGTTCAACTGGTGAAACGTCCTGTCAGTATTAAACCATCAGAGGAACACACTCTCCTCGCTACTACAGTTCACATGGTAACATGTCCCGTGTGTATTAAACAATCAGGGGAACACGCTCTCCTCACTTGCACAGTTCACCTGGTAACATGTCACGTCAGTATTAAAGAATCAGGGGAACACACTCTCCTCACATATACTGTTCACCTGGTAACATGTCCTGAGTGTATTGAACCATCAGGGGAACACACTCTCCTCACTTATACTGTTCACCTGGTAACATGTCCCGTCAGTATTAAACAATCAGGGCAACAAACTCTCCTCACTTCTACTGTTCACCTGGTAATATGTCCCGTGTATATTAAAACATCAGGGGAGCACACTCTCCTCACTTATACTGTTCACCTGGTAACATGTCCCGTCAGTATTAAACAATCAGGGCAACAAACTCTCCTCTCTTATACTGTTCACCTAGTGACATGTCCTGTGTGCATTAAACAATCAGGTCGAACACACTCTCCTCACTTATGCTGTTCACCTGGTAACATGTCCCGTGTGCATTAAACAATCAGGGGAACACACTCTCCTCACTTATACTGCTCACCTGGTTACATGTGCCGTCAGTATTAAACAATCAGGGGAACACACTCTCCTCACTTATCCTGTTCACCTGGTAACATGTCCCGTGTATATTAAAGCATCAGGGGAACACACTCTCCTCACTTATACTGTTCACCTGGTGACATGTCCCGTCTATATTAAACAATCAGGGGAACACTCTCTCCTCACTTATACTGCTCACCTGGTAACATCTCCCGTGTTTATTAAACCAACAGGGGAACACACTCTCCTCACTTGCACTGTTCGCCTGGTGACATGTCCTGTGTGCATTAAACAATCAGGGGAACACACTCTCCTCACTTATACTGTTCACCTTGTGACATGTCCCGTCAGTATTAAACAATCAGGGGAAGACACTCTCCTCACTTATGCTGTTCGCCTGGTAACATGTCCCGTCAGTATTAAACAATCAGGGCAACAAACTCTCCTCACTTCTACTGTTCACCTGGTAACATGTCCCGTGTGTATTAAACCATCAGGGGAACACACTCTCCTCACTTATACTGTTCGCCTGGTGACATGTCCTGTGTGTATTAAACAATCCGGGGAACACAGTCTCCTCACTTATACTGTTCACCTGGTAACATGTCCTGTGTGTATGAAACAATCCGGGGAACACACTCTCCTCACTTATACTGTTCACCCAGCGACATGTCCTGTGTGCATTAAACAATCAGGGGAACACACTCTCCTCACTTATACTGTTCGCCTGGTAACATGTCCCGTGTGTATTAAACAATCAGGGGAACACACTCTCCTCATTTATACTGTTCGACTGGTGACATGTCCCGTGTGTATTAAACAATCCGGGGAACACACTCTCCTCACTTATACTCTTCGCCTGGTGACATGCCCCGTCAGTATTAAACAATCAGGGGAAAGCACTCTCCTCACTTATACAGTTCACCTAGTGACATGTCCCGTGTGTATTAAACAATCAGGGGAACACACTCTCCTCACTTATACAGTTCACCTAGTGACATGTCCTGTGTTCATTAAACAATCAGGGGAACTCACTCTCCTCACTTATACTGTTCGCCTGGTAACATGTCCTGCGTATATTAAAGCATCAGGGGAACATACTCTCCTCACTTATACTGTTCACCTGGGAACATGTCCCGTCAATATTAAACAATCAGGGGAACACTCTCTCCTCTCTTATACAGTTCACCTAGTGACATGTCCTGTGTTCATTAAACAATCAGGGGAACTCACTCTCCTCACTTATACTGTTCGCCTGGTAACATGTCCTGCGTATATTAAAGCATCAGAGGAACACACTCTCCTCACTTATACTGTTCACCTGGTAACATGTCTCGTGTGTATTAAACAATCAGGGGAACTCACTCTCCCCACTTATGCTGTTCACCATGTGACAGTTCCCTCAGTATTAAACAATCAGGGGAACACACTCTCCTCACTTACACTGTTCGCCTGGTAACATGTCCCTTATGTATTAAAGAATCAGGAGTACACGCTCTCCTCACTTATACTGTTCACCTGGTAACATGTCCCATGTATATTAAACCATCAGGGGAACACACTCTCCTCACTTATACTGTTCACCTGGTAACATGTCCTGTGTATATTAAACCATCAGGGGAACACACTCTCCTCACTTATACTGTTCACCTGGTAACATGTCCCATGTATATTAAACCATCAGGGGAACACACTCTCCTCACTTATACTGTTCACCTGGTAACATGTCCCGTGTATATTAAACCATCAGGGGAACACATTCTCCTCACTTATACTGTTCACCTGGTAACATGTCCCGTGTATATTAAACCATCAGTGGAACACAGTCTCCTCACTTATACTGTTCACAAGGTAACATGTCCCATGTATATTAAACCATCAGGGGAACACTCTCTCCTCACTTATACTGTTCAACTTTTTTCATGTCCCGTGTGTATTAAACCATCAGGGGAACACTCTCTCCTCACATATACTGTTCACCTGGCAACATGTCCCATCAGTATTAAACAATCAGGGGAACACACTCTCCTCACTTATACTGTTCACCTGGTAAAATGTCCCGTTTATATTAAACCATCAGGGGAACACACTCTCCTCACATATACTGTTCACCTGGTAACATGTCCCATCAGTATTAAACAATCAGGGGAACACACTTTCCTCACTTATACTGTTCGCCAGGTAACATGTCCCGTGTGCATTAAACAATCAGGGGAACACACTCTCCTCACTTATACTGTTCGCCTGGTAATATGTCCCGTGTGTATTGAACAATCAGGGGAACACACTCTCCTCACTTACACTGTTCGCCAGCTGACATGTCCCGTGTGCATTCAACAATCAGGGTAACACACTCTCCTCACTTTTCCAGTTCACCTGGTAACAAGTCCCGTCAGTATTAAACAATCAGGGGAACAAACTCTCCGCACTTCTACTGTTCACCTGGTAACTTGTCCCGTGTATATTAAACCATCAGGGGAACACACTCTCCTCACTTATGCTGTTCTCCTGGTAACATGTCCCGTGTATATTAAACCATCAGGGGAACTCACTCCCCTCACTTATACTGTTGACCTGGTAACATGTCCAAACAGTATTAAACGATCAGGGGAACACAATCTCCTCACTTATGCTGTTCACCTGGTAACCTGTCCCGTGTATATTCAACCATCAGGGGAACACACTCTCCTCACTTATACTTTTCATCTGGTAACATGTCCCGTGTGTATTAAACCATCAGGGGAACACACTCTCCTCACTTATACTGTTCACCTGGTGACATGTCCCATGTATATTAAACCATCAGGGGAACACACTCTTCTCTCTTATACTGTTCACCTGGTGACATATCCCATGTATATTAAACCATCAGGGGAAAGCACTCTTCTCTCTTAAACTGTTCACCTGGTAACATGTCCCATGTATATTAAACCATCAGGGGAACACACTCTCCTCACTTAAACTTTTCACCTGTTGACATGTCCCGTGTGTATTAAACAATCAGGGGAACACCCTCTCCTCACTTACACTTTTCACCTGGTAACATGTCCCATGTATATTAAACCATCAGGGGAACACACTCTCCTCACTTACACTGTTCACCTGGTAACATGTCCCATGTATATTAAACCATCAGGGGAACACACTCTCCTCACTTATACTGTTCACCTGGTAACATGTCCTGTGTGTATTAAACAATCAGGGGAACACACTCTCCTCACTTATACAGTTCATCTGGTAACATGTCCCGTGTGTATTAAACAATCAGGGGAACACATCTCCTCACTTATACAGTTCACCTGGTAACATTTCCGGTGTACATTAAAACATCAGGGGAAGACACTCTCCTCACTTATACTGTTCACCTGGTAACATATCACGTCAGTATTAAACCATCAGGGGAACACACTCTCCTCACTTATACTGTTGACCTGGTGAAATGTCCCGTGTGTATTAAACAATCAGGGGAACACATTCTCCTCACTTATACTCTTCACCTGGTAACATGTCCCATGTGTATTAAACCATCAGGGGAACACACTCTCCTCACTTATACTTTTCATCTGGTAACATGTCACATCAGTATTAAACCATCAGGGGAACACACTCTCCTCACTTATACTGTTCAACTGGTAACATGTCCCGTGTATATTAAACCATCAGGGGAACACAGTCTCCTCACTTATGCTGTTCATCTGGTAACATGTCCCGTGTATATTAAACTATCAAGGGAACACACTCTCCTCACTTATATTGTTCACCTGGTAACATGTCCCGTGTATATTAAACACTCAGGGGAACACACTCTCCTCACTTATACTGTTCGCCTGGAAACATGTCCCGTGTACATTAAACCATCAGGGGAACACACTCTCCTCACTTATACTGTTCATCTCGTAACATTTCCCGTGTGTATTAAACAATCAGGGGAACCCACTCTCCTCACTTATACAGTTCACTTGGTGACATGTCCCGTGCGTATTAAACCATCAGGGGAACACACTCTCCTCACTTATACTGTTCGCCTGGAAACATGTCCCGTGTACATTAAACCATCAGGGGAACACACTCTCCTCACTTATACTGTTCAGCTTGTAACATATCCCGTCAGTATTAAACCATCAGGGGAACACACTCTCCTCACTTATACTGTTCACCTGGTGACATGTCCCGTGTGTGTTAAAAAATCATGGGAACACATTCTCCTCACTTATATTCTTCACATGGTAACATGCCCCGTGCGTATTAAACAATCAGGGGAACATACTCTCCTCACTTATACTGTTCACCTGGGAACATGTCCCGTGTATATTAAACCATCAGGGGAACACTCTCTCCTCACTTATACTGTTCACCTGGTAACATGTGCCGTGTATATTCAACCATCAGGGGAACACAATCTCCTCACTTATACTGTTCATCTGGTAACATGTCCCGTGTGTAGTAAACCATCAGGGGAACACACTCTCCTCACTGATACTGTTCACCTGGGGACATGTCCCATGTATATTAAACCATCAGGGGAACACACTCTTCTCTCTTATACTGTTCACCTGGTGACATATCCCATGTATATTAGACCATCAGAGGAACACACTCTTCTCTCTTAAACTGTTCACCTGGTAACATGTCCCATGTATATTAAACCATCAGGGGAACACACTCTCCTCACTTAAACTTTTCACCTGTTGACATGTCCCGTGTGTATTAAACAATCAGGGAAACACCCTCTCCTCACTTACACTTTTCACCTGGTAACATGTCCCATGTATATTAAACCATCAGGGGAACACACTCTCCTCACTTACACTGTTCACCTGGTAACATGTCCCATGTACATTAAACCATCAGGGGAACACACTCTCCTCACTTATACTGTTCACCTGGTAACATGTCCTGCGTATATTAAACCATCAAGGGAACACTCTCTCCTCACTTATACTGTTTGCCTGGAAACATGTTCCGTGTATATTAAACACTCAGGGGAACACACTCTCCTCACTTATACTGTTCGCCTGGAAACATTTCCCGTGTATATTAAACACTCAGGGGAACACACTCTCCTCACTTATACTGTTCATCTGGTAGCATGTCCCGTGTGTATTAAACCATCAGGGGAATACTCTCTCCTCACTTATACTGTTCACCTGGTGACATGTCCGTGTATATAAAACCATCAGGGGAACACACTCCCCTCACTTATACTGTTCATCTGGTAACATTTCCCGTGTATATTAAACAATCAGGGGAACACACTCTCCTCACTTATACTGTTCACCTAGTAACATGTCCTGTGTATATTCAACCATCAAGGGAACACACTCTCCTCACTTATACTGTTCACCTGGTAACATGTCCCGTGCATATTAAACCATCAGTGGAACACACTCTCCTAACTTATTCTGTTCACCTGGTGACATGTCCAGTGTGTATTAAACAATCCGGGGAACACACTCTCCTCACTTATACTGTTCACCTGGTAACATGTCCAGTGTGTATTAAATGATCAGGGGAACACATTCTCCTCACTTATGCTGTTCACCTTGTGACATGTCCAGTGTGTATTAAACAATCAGGGGAACACACTCTCCTCACTTATACTGTTCATCTGGTAACATTTCCCGTGTATATTAAACAATCAGGGGAACACACTCTCCTCACTTATACTGTTCAGCTGGTAACATGTCCCGTGTATATTAAACCATCAGGGGAACACACTCTCCTCACTTATACTGTTCATCTGGTAACATTTCCCGTGTATATTAAACAATCAGGGGAACACACTCTCCTCACTTATACTGTTCACCTGGTGACATGTCCCGTGTGTATTAAACCATCAGGGGAACACACTCTCCTCACTTATACTGTTCACCTGGTGAAATGTCCCGTGTGTATTAAACAATCAGGCGAACACACTCTCCTCACTTATACTGTTCATCTGGTAACATGTCCCGTGTGTATTAAACAATCAGGGGAACACACTCTCCTCACTTATACTGTTCATCTGGTAACATGTCCCGTGGTGTATTAAACAATCAGGGGAACACACTCTCCTCACTTACACTTTTCACCTGGTAACATGTCCCATCAGTATTAAACCATCAGGGGAACACACCCTCCTCACTTATACTGTTCAACTGGTAACATGTTCCATGTATATTAAACCATCAGGGGAACACACTCTCCTCTCTTAAACTTTTCACCTGTTGACATGTCCCGTGTGTATTAAACAATCAGGGAAACACCCTCTCCTCACTTACACTTTTCACCTGTTAACATGTCCCATGTATATTAAACCATCAGGGGAACACACTCTCCTCACTTACACTGTTCACCTGGTAACATGTCCCATGTATATTAAACCATCAGGGGAACACACTCTCCTCACTTATACTGTTCACCTGGTAACATGTCCTGTGTGTATTAAACAATCAGGGGAAGACACTCTCCTCACTTATACTGTTCATCTGGTAACATGTCCCATGTATATTAAACCATCAGGGGAACATACTCTCCTCACTGATAAAGTTCACCTGGTAACATGTCCTGCGTATATTAAACCATCAGGGGAACACTCTCTCCTCACTTATACTGTTTGCCTGGAAACATGTTCCGTGTATATTAAACACTCAGGGGAACACACTCTCCTCACTTATACTGTTCATCTGGTCACATGTCCCGTGAATATTTAACCATCAGGGGAACACACTCTGCTCTCTTATACTGTTCACCTGGTAACATGTCCCCTGTGCATTAAACCATCAGGGGAACACACTCTCATCTCTTATACTGTTCATCTAGTAACATATCACGTCAGTATTAAACAATCAGGGGAACACACTCTCCTCACTTATACTGTTCATCTGGTAACATGTCCCGTGTGTATTAAACAATCAGGGGAACACACTCTCCTCACTTATACTGTTCACCTGGTAACATGTCCCATGTATATTAAACCAACAATGGAACACACTCTCCTCACTTCTATTGTTCACCTGGTAACATGTCCCGTGTATATTAAACCATCAGGGGAACACACTCTCCTCACTTATACTGTTCACCTGGTAACATGTCCCATGTGTATTAAACCATCAGTGGAACACACTCTCCTCACTTATACCGTTCACCTGGCAATATGTCCCATGTATATTAAACCGTCAGGGGAAAACACTCTCCTCACTTATACTTTTCACCTGGTAACATGCCCTGTGTGTATTAAACAATCAAGGGAACACACTCTCCTCACTTATACTGTTCACCTGCAAACATGTCCCGTGTGCATTGAACAATCAGGGGAACACACTCTCCTCACTTATACTGTTCACCTGCAAACATGTCCCGTGTGCATTGAACAATCAGGGGAACACACTCTCCTCACTTATACTGTTCACCTGGTAACATGTCCCGTGTATATTAAACCATCAGGGGAACACAGTCTGCTCACTTATACTGTTCACCTGGTAACATGTCCCTTGCATATTAAACCATCAGGGGAAGACACTCTCATCACTTATACTGTTCACCTGGTAACATGACCCGTGTATATTAAGCCATCAGGGGAACACACTCTCCTCACTTATGCTGTTCACTTGCAAACATGTCCCGTGTGCATTGAACAATCAGGGGAACACACTCTCCTCACTTATACTGTTCTCCTGGTAACATGTCCCGTGTATATTAAACAATCAGGGGAAAACATGCCCCTCACTTATACTTTTCACCTGGTAACATGCCCTGTGTGTATTAAACAATCAAGGGAACACACTCTCCTCACTTATACTGTTCACCTGCAAACATGTCCCGTGTGCATTGAACAATCAGGGGAACACACTCTCCTCACTTATACTGTTCACCTGGTAACATGTCCCGTGTATATTAAACCATCAGGGGAACACAGTCTGCTCACTTATACTGTTCACCTGGTAACATGTCCCTTGCATATTAAACCATCAGGGGAAGACACTCTCATCACTTATACTGTTCACCTGGTAACATGACCCGTGTATATTAAGCCATCAGGGGAACACACTCTCCTCACTTATGCTGTTCACTTGCAAACATGTCCCGTGTGCATTGAACAATCAGGGGAACACACTCTCATCACTTATACTGTTCATGTGGTGACATGTCCTGTGTATATTAAACCATCAGGGGAACACACTCTCCTCACTTACACTGTTCACCTGGTGACATGTCCTGTGTATATTAAACAATCAGGGGAACATACTCTCCTCACTTATACTGTTCACCGGGTAACATGTCCCGTGCGTATTAAACCATCAGGGGAACACACTCTCCTCACTTATACTGTTCACCTGTTGACGTGTCCGTGTATATAAAACAATCAGGGGAACACACTCTCCTCACTTATACTGTTCACCTGGTGACATGTCCCGTGTATATTAAACAATCAGGAGAACACAATCTCCTCACTTATACTGTTCATCTGGCAACATGTCCCGTGTGTACTAAACCATCAGGGGAACACACTCTCCTCACTTATACTGTTCATGTGGTGATATGTCCCGTGTATATTTAACCATCAGGGGAACACACTCTCCTCACTTACACTGTTCACCTGGTAACATGTCCCATGTGTATTAAACCATCAGGGGAACAGACTCTCCTCACTTATACTGTTCACCTGGTGATATGTCCCGTGTATATTAAACCATCAGGGGAACACACTCTCCTCACTTATACTGTTCACCTGGTGACATGTCCCGTGTATATTAAACCATCAGGGCAACACACTCTCCTCACTTATACTGTTCACCTGGTAACATGTTCCATGTGTATTAAACCATCAGGGGAACACACTCTCCTCACTTATCCTGTTCACCTGGTAACAACTCCTGTGTATATTAAACAATCAGGGGAACACACTCTCCTCACTTATACTGTTCATCTGGTAACATATCCCATATGTATTAAACCATCAGGGGAACACACTCTCCTCACTTATACTGTTCACCTGGTGACATGTCCCGTGTGTATTAAACAATCAGGGGAACACACTCTCCTCACTTATACTGTTCATCTGGTAACATGTCCCATATGTATTAAACCATCAGGGGAACACACTCTCCTCACTTATACTGTTCACCTGGTGACATGTCCCGTGTATATTAAACAATCAGGAGAACACAATCTCCTCACTTATACTGATCATCTGGTAACATGTCCCGTGCGTACTAAACCATCAGGGGAACACACTCTCCTCACTTATACTGTTCATGTGGTAACATGTCCCGTGTGTATTAAACCATCAGGGGAACACACTCTCCTCACTTATACTGTTCACCTGGAAACCTGTCCCGTGTATATTAAACCATCAGGGGAACATAATCTCCTCACTTATACTGTTCATCTGGTACAATGTCCCGTGTGTATTAAACCATCAGGGGAACACACTCTCCTCACTTATACTGTTCATCTGGTAACATGTCCCATGTGTATTAAACCATCAGGGGAACACATTCTCCTCACTTATACTATTCACCTGTTGACATGTCCCATGTACATTAAACCATCAGGGGAACAAACTCGGCTCTCTTAAACTGTTCACCTGGTAACATGTCCCATGTATATTAAACCATCAGGGGAACACACTGTCCTCACTTAAACTTTTCACCTGCTGACATGTCCCGTGTATATTAAACAATCAGGGGAACACAGTCTCCTCACTAAGACTATTCAGCTAGTAACATGTCCCGTGTATAATAATCAATCTGGGAACAGACTCTCCTCACTTATACTGTTCACCTGGTGACATGTCCCATGTATATTAAACCATCAGGGGAACACACTCTCCTCACTTATACCGTTCACCTGGTAACATGTCCCGTGTATATTAAACCATCAGGGGAACACACTCTCCTCACTTATATCGTTCACCTGGTAACATGTCCCGTGTATATTAAACCATCAGGGGAACACACTCTCCTCACTTATACTGTTCACCTAGTAACATGTCCCGTGCGTATTAAACAATCAGGGGAACACAATCTCCTCACTTATGCTGTTCATCTGGTAACATGTCCCGTGTATATTAAACCATCAGGGGAACACACTCTCCTCACTTATACTGTTCACCTGGTAACATGTCCCGTGCGTATTAAACCATCAGGGGAACACACTCTCCTCACTTATACTGTTCACCTGTTGACATGTCCGTGTATATAAAACAATCAGGGGAACACAATCTCCTCACTTATGCTGTTCATCTGGTAACATGTCCCGTGTATATTAAACCATCAGGGGAACACACTCTCCTCACTTATACTGTTCACCTGTTGACATGTCCGTGTATATAAAACAATCAGGGGAACACACTCTCCTCACTTATACTGTTCATCTGGTAACATGTCCCGTGTATATTAAACCATCAGGGGAACACACTCTCCTCACTTATACTGTTCACCTGGTAACATTTCCCGTGCGTATTAAACCATCAGGGGAACACACTCTCCTCACTTATACTGTTCACCTGGTGACATGTCCCGTGTATATAAAACAATCAGGGGAACACACTCTCCTCACTTATACTGTTCATCTGGTAACATGTCCCATGTGTATTAAACCATCAGGGGAACACACTCTCCTCACTTATACTGTTCACCTGGTGACATGTCCCGTGTATATTAAACAATCAGGAGAACACAATCTCCTCACTTATACTGTTCATCTGGTAACATGTCCCGTGTGTACTAAACCATCAGGGGAACACACTCTCCTCACTTATACTGTTCATCTGGTAACATGTCCCGTGAGTATTAAACCATCAGGGGAACACACTCTCCTCACTTATACTGTTCATGTGGTAACATGTCCCGCGTGTATTAAACCATCAGGGGAAAACACGCTCCTCACTTATACTGTTCACCTGGAAACATGTCCCGTATATATTAAACCATCAGGGGAACACACTCTCCTCACTTATACTGTTCACCTGTTGACATGTCCGTGTATATAAAACAATCAGGGGAACACACTCTCCTCACTTATACTTTTCATCAAGTAACATGTCCCATGTGTATTAAACCATCAGGGGAACACACTCTCCTCACTTATACTGTTCACCTGGTAACATGTCCCTTGTGTATATTAAACAATCAGGAGAACACAATCTCCTCACTTATACTGTTCATCTGGCAACATGTCCCGTGTGTACTAAACAATCAGGGGAACACACTCTCCTCACTTATACTGTTCACCTGGTAACATGTCCCGTGTATATTAAACAATCAGGGGAACACACTCTCCTCACTTATCCTGTTCACCTTGTAACATGTCCTGTGTATATTAAACAATCAGGGGAACACACTCTCCTCACTTATACTGTTCACCTGGTAACATGTCCCGTGTATATTAAACCATCAGGGGAACACGCTCTCCTCACTTATACTGTTCACCTGGTAACATGTCCCGTGTATATTAAACAATCAGGGGAACACACTCTCCTCACTTATCCTGTTCACCTTGTAACATGTCCTGTGTATATTAAACAATCAGGGGAACACACTCTCCTCACTTATACTGTTCACCTGGTAACATGTCCCGTGTATATTAAACCATCAGGGGAACACGCTCTCCTCACTTATACTGTTCACCTGGTGACATGTCCCGTGTGTATTAAACAATCAGGGAAACACACTCTCCTCACTTATCCTGTTCACCTTGTAACATGTCCTGTGTATATTAAACCATCAGGGGAACACACTCTCCTCACTTATACTGTTCACCTGGTAACATGTCCCGTGTATATTAAACCATCAGGGGAACACGCTCTCCTCACTTATACTGTTCATCTGGTAACATGTCCTGTGTGTATTAAACAATCAGGGAAACACACTCTCCTCACTTATACTGTTCACCTGGTGACATGTCCCGTGTGTATTAAACAATCAGGGGAACACACTCTCCTCACTTATTCTGTTCACCTGGTAACATGTCCCGTGTATATTAAACAATCAGGGGAACACACTCTCCTCACTTATACTGTTCACCTGGTAACATGTCCCGTGTATATTAAACCATCAGGGGAACACACTCTCCTCACTTATACTGTTCACCTGGTGACATGTCCCGTGTGTATTAAACAATCAGGGAAACACACTCTCCTCACTTATACTGTTCACCTGGTGACATGTCCCGTGTGTATTAAACAATCAGGGGAACACACTCTCCTCACTTATACTGTTCACCTGATAACATGTCCCGTGTATATTAAACCATCAGGGGAACACACTCTCCTCACTTATACTGTTCACCTGGTGACATGTCCCATGTGTATTAAACAATCAGGGGAACACACTCTCCTCACTTATACTGTTCACCTGGTGACATGTCCCGTGTGTATTAAACAATCAGGGGAACACACTCTCCTCACTTATACTGTTCACCTGGTGACATGTCCCGTGTGTATTAAACAATCAGGGAAACACACTCTCCTCACTTATACTGTTCACCTGGTGACATGTCCCATGTGTATTAAACAATCAGGGGAACACACTCTCCTCACTTATACTGTTCACCTGGTGACATGTCCCGTGTGTATTAAACAATCAGGGAAACACACTCTCCTCACTTATACTGTTCACCTGGTGACATGTCCCGTGTGTATTAAACAATCAGGGAAACACACTCTCCTCACTTATACTGTTCACCTGGTAACATGTCCCGTGTGTATTAAACAATCAGGGGAACACATTCTCCTCACTTATACTGTTCATCTGGTAACATGTCCTGTGTGTATTAAACAATCAGGGGAACACACTCTCCACACTTATACTGTTCACCTGGTAACATGTCCCGTGTATATTAAACAATCAGGGGAACACACTCTCCTCACTTATACTGTTCACCTGGTAACATGTCTCGTGTGTATTAAACAATCAGGGAAACACACTCTCCTCACTTATACTGTTCACCTGGTAACATGTCCTGTGTATATTAAACCATCAGGGGAACACACTCTCCTCACTTATACTGTTCACCTGGTGACATGTCCCGTGTGTATTAAACAATCAGGGGAACACACTCTCCTCACATATACTGTTCACCTGGTGACATGTCCCATGTATATTAAACCATCAGGGGAACACACTCTCCTCACTTATACTGTTCACATGGTAACACGTCCCGTGCATATTAAACCATCAGGGGAACACACTCTCTTCAATTATACTGTTCACCTGGTAACATGTCCCGTGTCTCTTAAACCATCAGGGGAAAACACTCTCCTCACTTATACTGATCACCTGGTAACATGTCCCGTGTATATTAAACCATCAGGGGAACACACTCTCCTCACTTATACTGTTCACCTGGTAACATGTCCTGTGTATATTAAACAATCAGGGGAACACACTCTCCTCACTTATACTGTTCACCTGGTAACATGTCCCGTGTGTATTAAACCATCAGGGGAACACACTCTCCTCACTTATACTGTTCACCTGGTAACATGTCCCGTGTATATTAAACCATCAGGGGAACACACTCTCCTCACTTATACTGTTCACCTGGTAACATGTCCCATTCATATTAAACCATCAGTGGAACACTCTCTCCTCTCTTATACTGTTCACCTGGTAACATGTCCTGTGTGCATTAAAACATCAGGGGAACACACTCTCTTCAATTATACTGTTCACCTGGTAACATGTCCCGTGTATATTAAACCATCAGGGGAACACACTCTCCTCACTTATACTGTTCACCTGGTAACATGTCCCGTGTGCATTGAACAATCAGGGGAACACACTCTCCTCACTTATACTGTTCACCTGGTAACATGTCCCGTGTATATTAAACCATCAGGGGAACACACTCTCCTCACTTATACTGTTCACCTGGTAACATGTCCCGTGTATATTAAACAATCAGGGGAACACACTCTCCTCACTTATTCTGTTCACCTGGTAACATGTCCCGTGTATATTAAACAATCAGGGGAACACACTCTCCTCACTTATACTGTTCACCTGGTAACATGTCCCGTGTATATTAAACAATCAGGGGAACACACTCTCCTCACTTATTCTGTTCACCTGGTAACATGTCCCGTGTATATTAAACCATCAGGGGAACACACTCTCCTCACTTATACTGTTCACCTGGTAACATGTCCCGTGTATATTAAACCATCAGGGGAACACACTCTCCTCACTTATACTGTTCACCTGGTAACATGTCCCGTGTATATTAAACAATCAGGGGAACACACTCTCCTCACTTATACTGTTCACCTGGTAACATGTCCCGTGTATATTAAACCATCAGGGGAACACACTCTCCTCACTTATACTGTTCACCTGGTAACATGTCCCGTGTATATTAAACAATCAGGGGAACACACTCTCCTCACTTATACTGTTCACCTGGTAACATGTCCCGTGTATATTAAACCATCAGGGGAACACACTCTCCTCACTTATACTGTTCACCTGGTAACATGTCCCGTGTGTATTAAACCATCAGGGGAACACACTCTCCTCACTTATACTGTTCACCTGGTAACATGTCCTGTGTATATTAAACAATCAGGGGAACACACTCTCCTCACTTATACTGTTCACCTGGTAACATGTCCCGTGTGTATTAAACCATCAGGGGAACACACTCTCCTCACTTATACTGTTCACCTGGTAACATGTCCCGTGTATATTAAACAATCAGGGGAACACACTCTCCTCACTTATACTGTTCACCTGGTAACATGTCCCGTGTATATTATACCATCAGGGGAACACACTCTCCTCACTTATACTGTTCACCTGGTAACATGTCCTGTGTATATTAAACCATCAGGGGAACACACTCTCCTCACTTATACTGTTCACCTGGTAACATGTCCTGTGTATATTAAACCATCAGGGGAACACACTCTCCTCACTTATACTGTTCACCTGGTAACATGTCCAGTGTGTATTAAACCATCAGGGGAACACACTCTCCTCACTTATACTGTTCACCTGTTGACATGTCCGTGTATATAAAACAATCAGGGGAACACATTCTCCTCACTTATACTGTTCACCTGGTAACATGTCCCGTGTGTATTAAACCATCAGGGGAACACACTCTCCTCACTTATACTGTTCATCTGCTAACATGTCCCATGTATATTAAACCATCAGGGGAACACACTCTCCTCACTTATACTGTTCACCTGGTAACATGTCCCGTGCGTATTAAACCATCTGGGGAACACATTCTCCTCACTTATGCTGTTCACTTGTTAACATGTCCCGTGTGTATTAAACAATCAGGGGAACACACTCTCCTCTCTTATACTGTTCACCTGGTAACATGTCCCGTGTGCATTGAACAATCAGGGGAACACACTCTCCTCACTTATACTGTTCACCTGGTAACATGTCCCGTGTATATTAAACCATCAGGGGAACACACTCTCCTCACTTATACTGTTCACCTGGTAACATGTCCCGTGTATATTAAACAATCAGGGGAACACACTCTCCTCACTTATTCTGTTCACCTGGTGACATGTCCCGTGTATATTAAACCATCAGGGGAACACACTCTCCTCACTTATACTGTTCACCTGGTAACATGTCCCGTGTATATTAAACCATCAGGGGAACACACTCTACTCACTTATACTGTTCACCTGGTAACATGTCCTGTGTGCATTAAACCATCAGGGGAACACACTCTCTTCAATTATACTGTTCACCTGGCAATATGTCCCGTGTCTTTTAAACCATCAGGGGAACACACTCTGCTCACTTATACTGTTCACCTGGTAACATGTCCAGTGTCTCTTAAACCATCAGGGGAACACACTCTCCTCACTTATACTGTTCACCTCGTAACATGTCCCGTGTATATTAAGCCATCAGGGGAACACACTCTCCTCACTTATACTGTTCACCTGGTAACATGTCCCGTGTATATTAAAACATCAGGGGAACACAGTCTCCTCACTTATACTGTTCACCTGGTAACATGTCCCATGCATATTAAACCATCAGCGGAACACACTCTCCTCGCTTATACTGTTCACCTGGTAACATGTCCCGTGTATATTAAACCATCAGGGGAACACGCTCTCCTCACTTATACTGTTCACCTGGTAACATGTCCCGTGTATATTAAACCATCAGGGGAACACGCTCTCCTCACTTATACTGTTCACCTGGTAACATGTCCC
This sequence comes from Heterodontus francisci, assembly GCF_036365525.1. Taxonomy (NCBI): domain Eukaryota; kingdom Metazoa; phylum Chordata; class Chondrichthyes; order Heterodontiformes; family Heterodontidae; genus Heterodontus; species Heterodontus francisci. Next base: position 346,222 of record NW_027140433.1, on the reverse strand, counting down.
GTGTATATTAAACCATCAGGGGAACACGCTCTCCTCACTTATACTGTTCACCTGGTAACATGTCCCGTGTATATTAAACCATCAGGGGAACACGCTCTCCTCACTTATACTGTTCATCTGGTAACATGTCCTGTGTATATTAAACAATCAGGGGAATACACTCTCCTCACTTATCCTGTTCACCTTGTAACATGTCCTGTGTATATTAAACAATCAGGGGAACACACTCTCCTCACTTATACTGTTCATCTGGTAACATGTCCCGTGTATATTAAACCATCAGGGGAACACACTCTCCTCACTTATACTGTTCATCTGGTAACATGTCCTGTGTATATTAAACCATCAAGGGAACACACTCTCCTCACTTATACTGTTCACCTGGTAACATGTCCTGTGTATATTAAACAATCAGGGGAACACACTCTCCTCACTTATACTGTTCACCTGGTAACATGTCCTGTGTATATTAAACAATCAGGGGAACACACTCTCCTCACTTATACTGTTCACCTGGTAACATGTCCCGTGTATATTAAACCATCAAGGGAACACGCTCTCCTCACTTATACTGTTCACCTGGTAACATGTCCTGTGTATATTAAACAATCAGGGGAACACACTCTCCTCACTTATACTGTTCACCTGTTGACATGTCCGTGTATATAAAACAATCAGGGGAACACATTCTCCTCACTTATACTGTTCACCTGGTAACATGTCCCGTGTGTATTAAACCATCAGGGGAACACACTCTCCTCACTTATACTGTTCATCTGCTAACATGTCCCATGTATATTAAACCATCAGGGGAACACACTCTCCTCACTTATACTGTTCACCTGGTAACATGTCCTGTGTATATTAAACCATCAGGGGAACACACTCTCCTCACTTATACTGTTCACCTGGTAACATGTCCCGTGTATATTAAACCATCAGGGGAACACACTCTCCTCACTTATACTGTTCACCTGGTAACATGTCCTGTGTATATTAAACCATCAGGGGAACACACTCTCCTCACTTATACTGTTCACCTGGTAACATGTCCCGTGTATATTAAACCATCAGGGGAACACAATCTCCTCACCTGTCCCCCTCTGAACTTGAGGCACTCCGTTCTCTCAGGTCTAACCCCGACATGGTCATCAAACCTGCAGACAAGGGTGGTGCTGTTGTTGTATGGCGTACTGACCTCTACCTTGCAGAAGCTCAACGCCAACTCACAGACACCTCTTCCTACCTCCCTCTGGACCATGACCCCACCACCGAACATCAAGCCACCGTCCAAAGGACTGTCACTGACCTCATCTCCTCTGGAGATCTTCCCTCTACAGCTTCCAACCTCATAGTCCCGCAACCCCGGACAGCCCGCTTCTACCTCCTTCCCAAAATCCACAAACGGGACTGTCCCGGCAGACCCATTGTGTCAGCCTGCTCCTGCCCAACTGAACTTATTTCTTCCTATCTAGACTCTATCTTTTCTCCGCTGGTCCAGTCTCTTCCCACCTACATCCGTGACTCTTCTGACACCCTACGTCATTTTGACAATTTCCAGTTTCCTGGTCCCAACCTCCTCCTCATCACTATGGACGTCCAATCGCTCTACACCTCCATCCCCCACCAGGATGGTTTGAGGGCTCTCCGCTTCTTCCTGGAACAGAGGCCCAACCAGTCCCCATCCACCACCACCCTCCTCCGCCTGGCTGAACTTGTTCTCACATTGAACAACTTCTCCTTCAACTCCATGCATTTCCTTCAAGTAAAAGGTGTCGCTATGGGTACCCGCATGGGTCCTAGTTATGCCTGTCTTTTTGTGGGATATGTCGAGCATTCTTTGTTCCAGTCCTACTCAGGCCCCCTCCCCCAACTCTTTTTCCAGTACATTGATGACTGTATCGGTGCCGTTTCCTGCTCCCGCCCCGAACTAGGAAACTTTATCAACTTTGCTTCCAATTTCCACCCTTCACTCACCTTTACATGGTCCATCTCTGACACTTTCCTTCCCTTCCTCGACTTCTCTGTCTCCATCTCTGGGGATAGGTTGTCTACCAATATCCATTATAAGCCCACTGACTCCCACAGCTACCTCGACTACACTTCTTCACACCCTACCTCCTGTAAGGACTCCATTCCATTCTCCCAGTTTCTCCGTCTCCGACGCATCTGCTCTGATGATGCTACCTTCCATGACGGTGCTTCTGATATGACCTCCTTTTTCCTCAACCGAGGATTTCCCCCCACTGTGGTTGACAGGGCCCTCAACCGTGTCCGACCCATTCCCCGCACCTCTACCCTCACCCCTTCCCCTCCCTCCCAGAACCGTGACAGGGTTCCCCTTGTCCTCACTTTTCATCCCACCAGCCTCCATATCCAAAGGATCATCCTCCGCCATTTTCGCCACCTCCAGCGTGATGCCACTACCAGTCACATCTTCCCCTCCCTTCCCCTGTCAGCATTCCGAAGGGATCGTTCCCTCCGCGACACCCTGGTCCACTCCTCCATTACCCCCACCACCTCGTCCCCGTCCCAGGGCACCTTCCCTTGCAATCGCAGGAGGTGTAATACCTGCCCATTTACCTCCTCTCTCCTCACTATCCCAGGCCCCAAACACTCCTTTCAGGTGAAGCAGCGATTTACTTGTACTTCTTTCAATGTAGTATACTGTATTCGCTGCTCACAGTGTGGTCTCCTCTACATTGGGGAGACCAAGCGCAGACTGGGTGACCGCTTTGCGGAACATCTCCGCTCAGTCCGCAAGCAGGACCCTGAGCTTCCGGTTGCTTGCCATTTCAACACTCCCCCCTGCTCTCATGCTCACATCTCTGTCCTGGGATTGCTGCAGTGTTCCAGTGAACATCAACGCAAGCTCGAGGAACAGCATCTCATCTACCGATTAGGCACACTACAGCCTGCCGGACTGAACATTGAGTTCAATAATTTCAGAGCATGACAGCCCCCCACTTTACTTTCATTTTTAGTCATTTTTAGTTATTTTTTCTTCCTTTTTTTTTGCATTCCTTTTTACATTTTTTGCAATCTTTTTTTGCATTTATTTCATTTCATCTTAGTTTGTTCAGTTTGCTTACCCACTGTTTTTTTCAGGTTGTTTTTCTTCAGCTTTGCACTTGCTGATGTTCAATATTCAGTGTATTCACACCTAATCTGTACTAATGCTTTGTCTTTCAACACACCATTAACATATTGTTTGCCTTTGCTCCGTGACCTTTTGGTCAGCTATGTGGCCTGGTCCAATCTGCACCTTCTCCTTTGTTATCTCTTGCCCAACCCCCACCTCACTTGTTTATAATCTGTGACTTTTCTAATATTTGTCAGTTCCGAAGAAGGGTCACTGACCCGAAACGTTAACTCTGCTTCTCTTTCCACAGATGCTGCCAGACCTGCTGAGTGAATCCAGCATTTCTTGTTTTTGTTTCAGATTTCCAGCATCCGCAGTATATTGCTTTTATTATAAGTGAGGGGAGTGTGTTCCCCTGATTGTTTAATATACACGGGACTTATTACCAGGTGAACAGTATAAGTGAGGAGAGTGTGTTCCCCTGATGGTTTAATATACACGGGACTTATTACCAGGTGAACAGTATAAGTGAGGAGAGTGTGTTCCCCTGATGGTTTAATATACATGGGACATGTTACCAGGTGAACAGTATAAGTGAGGAGAATGTGTTCCCCTGATGGTTTAATATACACGGGACATGTTACCAGGTGAACAGTATAAGTGAGGAGACTTTATTCCCCTGATGGTTTAATACACCCGGGACATGTTACCAGGTGAACAGTATAAGTGAGGAGAGTGTGTTCCCCTGATGGTTTAAAATGCACGGGACATGTTACCAGGTCAACAGTATAAGTGAGGAGAGTGTGTTCCCATGATGGTTTAATATGCACGGGACATGTTACCAGATGAACAGTATAAGTGAGGAGAGTGTGTTCCCCTGATTGTTTAATGCACACGGGACAGGTCACCAGGGGAACAGTCTAAGTGAGGGGAGTGTGTTCCCATGTTGGTTTCATATACACGGGACACGTTACCAGATGAACAGTATAAGTGAGGAGAGTCTGTTCCCCTGATTTTTTAATGCACACGGGACATGTTACCAGGTGAACAGTAGAAGTGAGGAGAGTGTGTTCCCCTGATTGTTTAATGCACACGGGAAATGTCACCAGGTGAACAGTATAAGTGAGGAGAGTGTGTTCCCCTGATGGTTTAATATACACGGGACATGTCACCAGGTGAAGAGTATAAGTGAGGAGAGTGTGTTCCCCTGATGCTTTAACATACACGGGACATGTTACCAGGTGAACAGTATAAGTGAGGAGAGTGTGTTCCCCTGATGGTTTAACATACACGGGACATGTTACCAGGTGAACAGTATAAGTGAGGAGAGTGTGTTCCCCTGATGGCTTAATGCACACGGGACATGTTACCAGGTGAACAGTATAAGTGAGGAGAGTGTGTTCCCCTGATTGTTTAATACACGCGCGACATGTTACGAGGAGAACAGTATAAGTGAGGAGAGTGTGTTACCCTGATTGTTTAATACGCACGGGACATGTTACCAGGTGAACAGGATAAGTGAGGAGAGTATGTTCCCCTGATTGTTTAATACACACGCGACATGTTACCAGGTGAACAGTATAAGTGAGGAGAGTGTGTTCCCCTGATTGTTTAATACACACACGACATGTTACGAGGTGAACAGTATAAGTGAGGAGAGTGTGTTACCCTGATTGTTTAATACACACGCGACATGTTACGAGGTGAACAGTATAAGTGAGGAGAGTGTATTCCCCTGATTGTTTAATACACACGCGACATGTTACGAGGTGAACAGTATAAGTGAGGAGAGTGTGTTACCCTGATTGCTTAATACGCACGGGACATGTTACCAGGTGAACAGGATAAGTGAGGAGAGTATGTTCCCCTGATTGTTTAATACACATGCGACATGTTACCAGGTGAACAGTATAAGTGAGGAGAGTGTGTTCCCCTGATTGTTTAATACACACACGACATGTTACGAGGTGAACAGTATAAGTGAGGAGAGTGTGTTACCCTGATTGTTTAATACACACGGGACATGTTACCAGGTGAACAGTATAAGTGAGGAGAGTGTATTCCCCTGATTGTTTAATACACACGCGACATGTTACGAGGTGAACAGTATAAGTGAGGAGAGTGTGTTACCCTGATTGTTTAATACGCAGGGGACATGTTACCAGGTGAACAGGATAAGTGAGGAGAGTATGTTCCCCTGATTGTTTAATACACATGCGACATGTTACCAGGTGAACAGTATAAGTGAGGAGAGTGTGTTCCCCTGATTGTTTAATACACACACGACATGTTACGAGGTGAACAGTATAAGTGAGGAGAGTGTGTTACCCTGATTGTTTAATACACACGTGACATGTTACGAGGTGAACAGTATAAGTGAGGAGAGTGTATTCCCCTGATTGTTTAATACACACGGGACATGTTACCAGGTGAACAGTATAAGTGAGGAGAATGTGTTCCCCTGATTGTTTAAGACACACAGGACATGTTACCAGGTGAACAGTATAAGTGAGGAGAATGTATTCCCCTGATTGTTTAATATACACGGGACATGTTACCAGATGAACAGTATAAGTGAGGAGAGTGTGTTCCCCCGATTTTTTAATGCACACGGGACATGTTACCAGGTGAATAGTAGAAGTGAGGAGAGTGTGTTCCCATGATGGTTTCATATACACGGGACATGTTACCAGGTGAACAGTATAAGTGAAGAGAGTGTGTTCCCCTGATGGTTAAATATACACAGGACATGTTACCAGGTGAACAGTATAAGTGAGGAGAGGGTGTTCCCCTGATTGTTTAATACACACGGGACATGTCACCAGGTGAACAGTATAAGTGAGGAGAGTGTGTTCCCCTGATGGTTTAATAAACACGGGACATGTTACCAGATGAACAGTATTAGTGAGGAGAGTGTGTTCCCCTGATTGTTTAATGCACACGGGACAGGTCACCAAGGGAACAGTCTAAGTGAGGAGAGTGTGTTCCCCTTATGGTTTAATATCGACGGGACATATGACCAGATGAACAGAAGAAGTGAGGAGAGTGTGTTCCCCTGATGGTTTAATACACACGGGACATGTTACCAGGTGAACAGTATAAGTGAGGAGAATGTGTTCCCCTGATGGTTTAATATACACGGGACATGTTACCAGGCGAACAGTATAAGTGAGGAGAGTTTGTTCCCCTGATTGTTTAACACTGACGGGTCATGTAACCAGGTGAACAGTATAAGTGAGGAGAATGTGTTCCCCTGATGGTTTAATACACACGGGACATGTTACCATGCGAACAGTATAACTGAGGAGAGTTTGTTCCCCTGATTGTTTTATATACACGGGATATGTTACCAGGGGAACAGTATAAGTGAGGAGAGTGTGTTCCCCTGATTGTTTAATATACACGGGACATATTGCCAGGTGAACAGTATAAGTGAGGAGAGTGTTTTCCCCTTATGGTTTAATGCACACAGGACATGTTACCAGGTGAACAGTATAAATGAGGAGAGTGTGTTCCCCTGATGGTTTAATATACACGGGACATGTTACCAGGTGAACAGTATAAGTGAGGAGAGTGTGTTCCCCTGATGGTTTAATATACACGGGACATGTTACCAGGTGAACAGTATAAGTGAGGAGAGTGTGTTCCCCTGATGGTTTAAAATACACGGGACATGTTACCAGGTGAACAGTATAAGTGAGGAGTGTGTGTTCCCCTGATTGTTTAATACGCACGGGACATGTTACCAGGTGAACAGTATAAGTGAGGAGAGTATGTTCCCCTGATTGTTTAATACTGACGGGACATGTCACCAGGTGAACAGTATAAGTGAGGAGAGTGTGTTCCCCTGATGGTTTAAAATACACGGGACATGTTAGCAGGTGAACAGTATAAGTGAGGAGAGTGTGTTCCCCTGATGGTTTAAAATACACGGGACATGTTAGCAGGTGAACAGTATAAGTGAGGAATGTGTGTTCCCCTGATTGTTTAATACGCACGGGACATGTTACCAGGTGAACAGTATAAGTGAGGAGAGTGTGTTCCCCTGATTGTTTAATGCACACGGGACATGTTACCAGGTGAACAGGAGAAGTGAGGAGAGTGTGTTCCCCTGACGGCCTAATATACACGGGACATGTTACCAGGTGAACAGTATAAGTGAGGAGAGTGTGTTCCCCTGATGGTTTAATATACACGGGACATGTTACCAGGTGAACAGAATAAGTGAGGAGAGTGTGTTCCATTGTTGGTTTAATATACACGGGACATGTTACCAGGTGAACAGTATAAGTGAGGAGAGTGTGTTCCCCTGATTGTTTAATACACACGGGACATGTTACCAGATGAACAGTATAAGTGAGGAGATTGTGCTCCCCTGATGGTTTAATACACACGGGACATGTTACCAGATGAACAGTATAAGTGAGGAGAATGTGTTCCCCTGATGGTTTAATACACACGGGACATGTTACCAGATGAACAGTATAAGTGAGGAGATTGTGCTCCCCTGATGGTTTAATACACACGGGACATGTTACCAGATGAACAGTATATGTGAGGAGAGTGTGTTCCCCTGATGGTTTAATACACACGGGACATGTTACCAGATGAACAGTATAAGTGAGGAGATTGTGCTCCCCTGATGGTTTAATACACACGGGACATGTTACCAGATGAACAGTATAAGTGAGGAGAGTGTGTTCCCCTGATGGTTTAATACACACGGGACATGTTACCAGATGAACAGTATAAGTGAGGAGATTGTGCTCCCCTGATGGTTTAATACACACGGGACATGTTACCAGATGAACAGTATAAGTGAGGAGAGTGTGTTCCCCTGATGGTTTAATACACACGGGACATGTTACCAGATGAACAGTATAAGTGAGGAGATTGTGCTCCCCTGATGGTTTAATACACACGGGACATGTTACCAGATGAACAGTATAAGTGAGGAGAGTGTGTTCCCCTGATGGTTTAATACACACGGGACATGTTACCAGATGAACAGGATAAGTGAGGAGATTGTGTTCACCTGATGGTTTAATATACACAGGACATGTTACCAGGTGAAATGTATCAGTGAGGAGAGTATTTTCCCCTGATTGTTTAATACGCACGGGACATGTTACCAGGCGAACAGAATAAGTGAGGAGAGTGTGTTCCCCTGATGATTTAAAACACACAGGACATGTCAACAATTGAACAGTTTATGTGAGGAGAGTGTGTTCCCCTGATGGTTAAATACACACAGGACATGTCACCATTTGAACAGTATATGTGAGGAGAATGTGTTCCCTTGATGGTTAAATACACACGGGACATGTCACCAGGTGAACAGTATAAGTGAGGAGAGTGTTTTCCCCTGATGGTTTAATGTACACAGGACATGTGACCAAGTGAACAGTATAAGTGAGGAGAGTGTGTTCCCCTGATTGTTTAATACACACGGGACATGTTAACAGGTGAACAGTATAAGTGAGGAGAGTGTGTTCCCCTGATGGTTTAATACACACGGGACATGTTACCAGGTGAACAGTATAAGTGAGGAGAGTGTGTTCCACTGATTGTTTAATATACATGGGACATGTCACCAGGAGAAAAGTATAAATGAGGAGAGTGTGTTCCCCTCATGGTTTAATATTTACGGGACATGTCACCAGGTGAACAGTATAAGTGAGGAGAGTGTGTTCCCCTGATGGTTTAATACACATGGGACATGTCACAAGGTGAACAGTATAAGTGAGGAGAGTGTGTTCTCCTGATTGATAAATATACACAGGACATGTCACCAGGTGAACAGTATAAGTGAGGAGAGTATGTTCCCCTGATTGTAAAATATACATGGGACATGTTACCAGGCGAACAGTATAAGTGAGGAGAGTTTGTTACCCTGATTGTTTAACACTGACGGGTCATGTAACCAGGTGAACTGTATAAGTGAGGAGAATGTGTTCCCCTGATGGTTTAATACACAGGGGACATGTTACCAGGCGAACAGTATAAGTGAGGAGAGTTTGTTACCCTGATTGTTTAACACTGACGGGTCATGTAACCAGGTGAACAGTATAAGTGAGGAGAATGTGTTCCCCTGATTGTTTAATACACACGGGACATGTTACCAGGAGAACAGAATAAGTGAGGAGAGTGTGTTCCCCTGATGGTTTAATATACACGGGATATGTTACCAGGGGAACAGTATAAGTGAGGAGAGTGTGTTCCCCTGATTGTTTAATATACACGGGACATATTGCCAGGTGAACAGTATAAGTGAGGAGAGTGTTTTCCCCTTCTGGTTTAATGCACACAGGACATGTTACCTGGTGAACAGTATAAATGAGGAGAGTGTGTTCCCCTGATGGTTTAATATACACGGGACATGTTACCAGGTGAACAGTATAAGTGAGGAGAGTGTGTTCCCCTGATGGTTTAATATACACGGGACATGTTACCAGGTGAACAGTATAAGTGAGGAGAGTGTGTTCCCCTGATGGTTTAAAATACACGGGACATGTTAGCAGGTGAACAGTATAAGTGAGGAGAGTGTGTTCCCCTGATTGTTTAATATGCACGGGACATGTTACCAGGTGAACAGTATAAGTGAGGAGAGTGTGTTCCCCTGATGGTTTAATATTCACGGGACATGTCACCAGGTGAACAGTATAATTGAGGAGAGTGTGTTTCCCAGATTGTTTAATACGCACCGGACATGTTACCAGGTGAACAGTATAAGTGAGGAGAGTGTGTTTCCCTGATTGTTTAATACGCACCGGACATGTTACCAGGTGAACAGTGTATGTGAGGAGAATGTGTTCCCCTGATGGTTTAATACGCACGGGGCATGTTACCAGGTGAACAGTCTAAGTGAGGAGAGTGTGTTCCCCTGATGTTTTAATACGCACGGGACATGTTACCAGGTGAACAGTGTATGTGAGGAGAGTGTGTTCCCCGGATGGTTTAATATACTCGGGACATGTCATAAGGTGAACAGTATAAGTGAAGAGAATGTGTTCCCCTGATGGTTTAATGTACACGGGACATGTTACCAGGTGAACAGCAGACGTGAGGAGAGTGTGTTCCCCTGATGGTTTAATATACGCAGGACATGTAACCAGGTGAACAGCATACGTGAGGAGAGTGTGTTCCCCTGATGGTTTAATATACACGGGACATGTTACCAGGTGAACAGTATAAGTGACTAGAGTGTGTTCCCCTGATGGTTTAATATACACTGGACATGTCACCAGGTGAACAGTATAAGTCAGGAGATTGTGTTCCCCTTATGGTTTAATATACACGGGACATGTCACCAGGTGAACAGTATAATTGAGGAGAGTGTGTTCCCCTGATGGTTTAATACTCACGGGACATGTTACCAGGTGAACAGTATAAGCGAGGAGAGTGTGTTCCCCTGATGGTTTAATACTCAAGGGACATGTTACCAGGTGAACAGTATAAGTGAGCAGAGTGCGCTCCGCTCATTGTTTAATACACACAGGACATGTCACCAGGTGAACAGTATAAGTGAGGAGACTGTGTTCCCCTGATGGTTTAATATACACAGGCCATGTTACCAGGAGAACAGTGTAAGTGAGGAGAGTTTGATCCCCTGATTGCTTAATATACACGGGACATGTTACCAGGTGAACAGTGTAAGTGAGGAGAGTGTGTTCCCCTGATGGTTTAATATACATGGGACATGTTACCAGGTGAACAGTATAAGAGATGAGAGTGTGTTCCCCTGATTGTTTAATACTCACGGGACATGTTACCAGGTGAACAGTATAAGCGAGGAGAGTGTGTTCCCCTGATGGTTTAATACTCAAGGGACATGTTACCAGGTGAACAGTATAAGTGAGGAGAGTGTGTTCCCCTGATGGTTTAATGCACACGGGACATGTCACCAGGTGAACAGTATAAGTGAGGAGAGTGTGTTCCCCTGATGGTTTAATATACACAGGACATGTAAGCAGGTGAACAGTATAGTGAGGAGAGTGTGTTCCCCTGATGGTTTAATATACACGGGACATGTCACCAGTTGAACAGTATAAGTGAGGAGAGTGTGTTCCCCTGATGGTTTAATATACATGGGACATGTTACCAGGTGAACAGTGTAAGTGAGGAGAGTGTGTTCCCCTGATGGTTAAATATACATGGGACATGTTACCAGATGAACAGTATAAGTGAGGAGAGTGTGTTCCCCTAATGGTTGAATATACACGGGACATGTTACCAGGTGAACTGTCTAAGTGAGGAGAGTATTTTCCCCTGATTGTTTAACGCACACGGGACATGTTACCAGGTGAACAGTATAAGTGAGGAGAGTGTGTTCCACTGATGTTTTAATATACACAGGACTTGTTACCAGGTGAACAGTATAAGTGAGGAGAGTGTGTTCCCCTGATTGTTTAATATACACGGGATATGTTACCAGTTGAACAGTATAAGTGAGGAGAGTGTGTTCCCCTGATTGTTTAATACGCACGGGACATGTTACCAGGTGAACAGTATAAGTGAGGAGTGTGTTTTCCCCTGACTGTTTAATATACACGGGACATGTCACCAGGTGAACAGTATAAGTGAGGAGAGTGTGTTCCCCTGATGGTTTAATATACACGGGATATGTTACCAGTTGAACAGTATAAGTGAGGAGAGTGTGTTCCCCTGATTGTTTAATACGCACGGGACATGTTACCAGGTGAACAGTATAAGTGAGGAGAGTGTGTTCCCCCGATTGTTTAATACGCACGGGACATGTTACCAGGTGAACAGTATAAGTGAGGAGAGTGTGTTCCCCTGATTGTTTAAAACGCACGGGACATGTTGCCAGATGAACTGTATAAGTGAGGAGAGTGTGTTCCCCTGATTGTTTAATACGCACGGAACATGTTACCAGGTGAGCAGTATAAGTGAGGAGTGTGTTTTCCCCTGATTGCTTAATATACACGGGACATGTCACCAGGTGAACAGTATATGTGAGGAGAATGTGTTCCCCTGATTGTTTAATACGCACGGGACTTGTTACCAGGTGAACAGCATAAGTGAGGAGAGTGTGTTCCCCTGATTGTTTAACGCACACGGGACATGTTAACAGGTGAACAGTATAAGTGAGGAGAGTGTGTTCCCCTGATGGTTTAATACGCACGGGACATGTTACCAGGTGAACAGTATAAGTGAGGAGAGTGTGTTCCCCTGATTGTTTAATGCACACGGGTCACGTCACCAGGTGAACAGTATAAGTGAGGAGAGTGTGTTCCCCTGATTGTTTAATACTTCCGGGACATGTCACCATGTGAACAGTATAAGTGAGGAGAGTGTGTTCCCCTGATGGTTTAATATACACGGGACATGTTACCAGGTGAACAGAATAAGTGAGGAGAGTGTGTTCCCCTGATGGTTTAATATACACGGGACATGTTACCAGCTGAACAGTATAAGTGAGGAGAGTGTGTTCCCCTGATGGTTTAATATACACGGGATATGTTACCAGGTGAACAGAATAAGTGAGGAGAGTGTGTTCCCCTGATGGTTTAATATACACGGGACATGTTACCAGCTGAACAGTATAAGTGAGGAGAGTGTGTTCCCCTGATGGTTTAATATACACGGGATATGTTACCAGGTGAACAGAATAAGTGAGGAGAGTGTGTTCCCCTGATTGTTTAATACACACGGGACATGTTACCAGGTGAACAGTTTAAGTGAGGAGAGTGTGTTCCCCTGATTGTTTAATACTCACGGGACATGTTACCAGTTGAACAGTATAAGTGAGGAGAGTGTGTTCCCCTGATGGTTTAATATACACAGGACATGTTACCAGGTGAACAGTATAAGTGAGGAGAGTGTGTTCCCCTGATTGTTTAATACACACGGGACATGTCACCGGGTGAACTGTATAAGTGAGGAGAGTGTGTTCCCCTGATTGTTTAATACACACGGGACATTTCACCATGTGAACAGTATAAGTGAGCAGAATGTTTTCCCCTAATGGTTAAATATTCAAAGGACATGTTACCAGGTGAACAGTATAAGAGAGGACAGTGTGTTCCCCTGATGGTTTAATACTGACGGGACATGTTATCTGATGAACAGTATAAGTGAGGAGAGTGTGATCCCCTGATGGTTTAATATACACGGGACATGTTACCCGGTGAACAGTATAAGTGAGGAGAGTGTGTTCCCCTGATGGTTTAATATACACGGGACATGTTACCCGGTGAACAGTATATGTGAGGAGAGTGTGTTCCCCTGATGGTTTAATATACACGGGATATGTTACCAGGTGAACAGTATAAGTGAGGAGAGTATGTTCCCCTGATGGTTTAATATACACGGGATATGTTACCAGGTGAACAGTATAAGTGAGGAGAGTGTGTTCCCCTGATGGTTTAATATACACAGGGCATGTTACCAGGTGAACAGTATAAGTGAGGACAGTGTGTTCCATTGATGGTTTAATATGCACAGGACATGTTACCAGGTGAACAGTATTAGTGAGGAGAGTGTGTTCCCCTGATTGTTTAATACTGACGGGACATGTTACCAGATGAAGAGTATAAGTGAGGAGAGTGTGTTCCTCTGATTGTTTAATACGCACGGGACATGTTACCAGGTGAACAGAATAAGTGAGGAGAGTGTGTTCCCCTGATGGTTTAATACACACGGGACATGTTAAAAAGAGAAATGTCTAAGTGAGGAGAGTGCTTTCCACTGATGGTTTAATATTCACGGGACATGTTTCCAGGTGAACAGTATAAGTGAGGAGAGTGTGTTCTCCTGATGGTTTAATACACACGGGACATGTTTCCAGGTGAACAGTATAAGTGAGGAGAGTGTGTTCCCCTGATTGTTTAATACTGACGGGACATGTTACCAGATGAACAGTATAAGTGAGGAGATTGTGTTCCCCTGATTTTTTAACACACACGGGACATGTTACCAGGTGAACCGTATAAGTGAGGAGAGTGTGTTCCCCTGATGGTTTAATACACACGGGACATGTTACCAGGTGAACAGTTTAAGTGAGGAGAGTGTGTTCCCCTGATGGTTTAATATTCACGGGACATGTTACCAGGTGAACTGTATAAGTGAGGAGAGTGTGTTCCCCTGATGGTTTAATACTGACGGGACATGTTACCAGATGAACAGTATAAGTGAGGAGAGTGTGGTCCCCTGATGGTTTAATACACACAGGACATGTTACCAGGTGAACAGTATAAGTGAGGAGAGTGTGTTCCCCTGATGGTTTAATACGCACGGGACATGTTACCAGGAGAAAAGTCTAAGTGAGGAGAGTGCTTTCCCCTGATGGTTTAATATTCACGGGACATGTTTCCTGGTGAACAGTATAAGCGAGGAGAGTGTGTTCCCCTGATAGTTTAATATACACGGGACATGTTACCAGGTGAACAGTGTAAGTGAGGAGAGTGTAATCCCCTGATTGTTTAATACACACAGGACATGTTACCAGGTGAACAGTATAAGTGAGGAGAGTGTATTCACCTGATGGTTTAATACAAACAGGATATGTTACCAGGTGAACAGTATAAGTGAGGAGAGTGTGTTCCCCTGATTGTTTAATACACACAGTATATGTTACCAGGTGAACAGTATAAGTGAGGAGAGTGTGTTCCCCTGATGGTTTAATATACACGGCACATGTTCCCAGGTGAACAGTATAAGTGAGGAGAGTGTGTTCCCCTGATGGTTTAATGCAAACAGGACATGTCACCAGGTGAACAGTATAAGTGAGGAGAGAGTGTTCCACTGATGGTTTAATACTGACGGGACATGTTACCAGATGAACAGTATAAGTGAGGAGAGTGTGTTCCCCTGATGGTTTAATATACACGGGACATGTTTCCAGGAGAAAAGTCTAAGTGAGGGGAGTGCTTTCCCCTGATGGTTTAATATTCACGGGACATGTTTCCAGGTGAACAGTATAAGTGAGGAGACTGTGTTCCCCTGATGGTTTAATACACACAGGACATGTTACCAGGTGAACAGTATAAGTGAGGAGAATGTGTTCCCCTGATGGTTTAATACACACAGGATATGTTACCAGGTGAACAGTATAAGTGAGGAGAGAGTGTTCCACTGATGGTTTAATACACACAGGACATGTTACCAGGTGAACAGTATAAGTGAGGAGAGTGTGTTCCCCTGATGGTTTAATATACGTGGGACATGTCACCAGGTGAACAGTATAAGTGAGGAGAGAGTGTTCCACTGATGGTTTAATACACACAGGACATGTTACCAGGTGAACAGTATAAGTGAGGAGAATGTGTTCCCCTGATGGTTTAATACACACAGGATATGTTACCAGGTGAACAGTATAAGTGAGGAGAGAGTGTTCCACTGATGGTTTAATACACACAGGACATGTTACCAGATGAACAGTATAAGTGAGGAGAATGTGTTCCACTGATTGTTTAATACACACGGGAAATGTTACCAGGTTAACAGTGTAAGTGAGGAGAGTGTATTCCCCTGATTGTTTAATACACACAGGACATGTTCCCAGGTGAACAGTATAAGTGAGGAGAGTGTGTTCCCCTGATGGTTTAATATACGTGGGACATGTCACCAGGTGAACAGTATAAGTGAGGAGAATGTGTTCCCCTGATGGTTTAATATACGTGGGACATGTTACCAGGTGAACAGTATATGTGAGGAGAGTGTGTTCCCCTGATGGTTTAACACGCACGGGACATGTTACCAGGTGGACAGTGTAAGTGAGGAGAGTGTGTTCCGCTGATGGTTTAATATACACAGGACATTTTACCAGGTGAACAGTATAAGTGAGTAGAGTGTGTTCCGCTGATGGTTTAATATACCCGGGACATGTCAGCAGGTGAACAGTATAAGTGAGGAGAGTGTGTTTCCCTGATTGTTTAATACACACGGGACATTTCACCAGGTGAACAGTATATGTGAGGAGAGTGTGTTCCCCTGATGGTTTAACACGCACGGGACATGTTACCAGGTGAACAGTATAAGTGAGGAGAATGTGTTCCCCTGATGGTTTAACACGCACGGGACATGTTACCAGGTGAACAGTATAAGTGAGGAGAGTGTGTTCCCCTGATGGTTTAATATACACGGGACATGTCACCGGGTGAACAGTATAAGTGAGGAGAGTGTGTTTCCCTGATTGTTTAATACACACGGGACATTTCACCAGGTGAACAGTATAAGTGAGGAGAATGTGTTCCCCTGATGGTTTAACACTCACGGGACATGTTACCAGATGAACAGTATAAGTGAGGAGAGTGTGTTCCCCTGATGGTTTAATATACACGGGACATGTTACCAGGTGAACAGTATAAGTGACGAGAGTGTGTTCCCCTGATTGTTTAATACACACAGGGCATATTACCAGGTGAACAGTATAAGTGAGGAGAGTGTGTTCCCCTGGTGGTTTAATACACACGGGACATGCTATCAGGTGAACAGTATAAGTGAGGAGAGTGTGTTCCCCTGATGGTTTCATATACACGGGACATGTTACCAGGAGAACAGTATAAGTGAGGGGAGTGCTTTCCCCTTATGGTTTAATATACACAGGACATGTTACCAGGTGAACATTATAAGTGAGGAGAGTGTGTTCCCCTGATTGTTTAATATACACAGGACATGTTACCAGGTGAACAGTATAAGTGAGGAGAGTGTGTTCCCCTGGTGGTTTAATACACACGGGACATGTTATCAGGTGAACAGTACAAGTGAGGAGAGGGCTTACCCATGATGGTTTAATATACACGGGACATGTCATCAGGTGAACAGTATAAGTGAGGAGAGTGAGTTCCCCTGATTGTTTCATACACACGGGACATGTTTCCAGATGAACAGTATAAGTGATGAGAGTGTGTTCACCTGATGGTTTTACATACACGGGACATGTTGCCAGGTGAACAGTATAAGTGAGGAGAGTGTGTTCCCCTGATGGTTTAATACACACAGGACATGTCAACAGGTGAACAGTATAAGTGAGGAGAGTGTGTTCCCCTGATTGTTTCATACACACGGGACATGTTTCCAGATGAACAGTATAAGTGATGAGAGTGTGTTCACCTGATGGTTTTACATACACGGGACATGTTGCCAGGTGAACAGTATAAGTGAGGAGAGTGTGTTCCCCTGATGGTTTAATACGCACGGGACATGTTACCAGGTGAACAGCATAAGTGAGGAGACTGTGTTCCCCTGATGGTTTAATATACACGGGACATGTTACCAGGTGAACAGTGTAAGTGAGGAGAGTGTGTTCCCATGATGGTTTAATATACATGGGACATGTTACCAGGTGAAAAGTGTAAGTGAGGAGAGGGTGTTCCCCTGATTGTTTAATACACACGGGACATGTTACCAGATGAACAGTATAAGTGAGGAGATTGTTTTCCCTGATGGTTTAATACGCACGGGACATGTCACCAGGTGAGCAGTATAAGTGAGGAGAGTGTGTTCCCCTGATGGTTTCATACGCACGGGACATGTTACCAGGTGAACAGTATAAGTGAGGAGATTGTTTTCCCCTGTTTGTTTCATGCACACGGGACATGTTACCAGGTGAACAGTATAAGTGAGGAGAGTGTATTCCCCTGATTGTTTAATACACACGGGACATGTTACCAGATGAACAGTATAAGTGAGGAGAGTGTGTTCCCCTGATTGTTTAATACACACGGGACATGTAACCAGGTGAACAGTATAAGTGAGGAGAGTGTGTTCCCCTGATTGTTTAATACACACGGGACATGTCACCAGGTGAACAGTATAAGTGAGGAGAGTGTGCTCCCCTGATTGTTTAATACACAGGGGACATGTTACCAGGTGAACAGTATAAGTGAGGAGAGTGTGTTCCCCTGATTTTTTAATACACACGGGACATGGAACCAGGTGAACAGTATAAGTGAGGAGAATGTGTTCCCCTGATTGTTTAATACACACGGGACAGGTGACTAGGTGAACAGTATAAGTGAGGAGAGTACGTTCCCCTGATTGTTTAATACGCACGGAACATGTTACCAGGTGAAGAGTATAAGTGAGGAGATTGTGTTCCCCTGATTGTTTAATACACACGGGACATGCTACCAGATGAACAGTATAAGTGAGGAGAGTACGTTCCCTTGATGGTTTAATGCACACAGGACATGTTACCAGATGAACAGTATAAGTGAGGAGAGTGTGTTCCCCTGATGGTTTAATGCACACAGGACATGTTACCAGGTGAGCAGTATAAGTGAGGAGAATGTGTGCACCTGATGGTTTAATATACACGGGACATGTTACCAGGTGAACAGTATAAGTGAGGAGAGTGTGTTCCCCTGATGGTTTAATATACACGGGACATGTTACCAGGTGAACAGTATAAGTGAGGAGACTGTGTTCCATTGTTGGTTTAATATACACGGGACTTGTTAACAGGTGAACAGTATAAGTGAGGAGAATGTGTTCCCCTGATGGTTTAATATACACGGGACATGTTGCCAGGTGAACAGTATAAGTGAGGAGACTGTGTTCCCCTGATTGTTTAATACACATGGGACATGTTACCAAGTGAACAGTATAAGTGAGGAGAATGTGTTCCCCTGATGGTTTAATATACACGGGACTTGTTAACAGGTGAACAGTATAAGTGAGGAGAATGTGTTCCCCTGATGGTTTAATATACACGGGACATGTTGCCAGGTGAACAGTATAAGTGAGGAGACTGTGTTCCCCTGATTGTTTAATACACATGGGACATGTTACCAAGTGAACAGTATAAGTGAGGAGAATGTGTTCCCCTGATGGTTTAATATACACGGGACATGTTGCCAGGTGAACAGTATAAGTGAGGAGACTGTGTTCCCCTGATTGTTTAATACACATGGGACATGTTACCAAGTGAACAGTATAAGTGAGGAGAATGTGTTCCCCTGATGGTTTAATATACACGGGACTTGTTAACAGGTGAACAGTATAAGTGAGGAGAATGTGTTCCCCTGATGGTTTAATATACACGGGACATGTTGCCAGGTGAACAGTATAAGTGAGGAGACTGTGTTCCCCTGATTGTTTAATACACATGGGACATGTTACCAAGTGAACAGTATAAGTGAGGAGAATGTGTTCCCATGATTGTTTAATTTTCACGGGACATGTTACCAAGTGAACAGTATAAGTGAGGAGAATGTGTTCCCCTGATTGTTTAATATACACGGGACATGTTGCCAGGTGAACAGTATAAGTGAGGAGACTGTGTTCCCCTGATTGTTTAATTTTCACGGGACATGTTACCAAGTGAACAGTATAAGTGAGGAGAATGTGTTCCCCTGATGGTTTAATATACACGGGACTTGTTAACAGGTGAAAAGTTTAAGTGAGGAGAGTGTGTTACCCTGATGGTTTAATATACATGGGACATGTTACCAGGTGAAGTGTTTAAGAGAGCAGAGTGTGTTCCCCTGATGGTTTAATATACACGGGACATGTTTCCAGGTGAACAGTAGAGGTGAGTAGATTGTGTTCCCCTGATGGTTTAATATACACGGGACCTGTTTCCAGGTGAACAGTATAAATGAGGAG
Organism: Heterodontus francisci; assembly: GCF_036365525.1. Taxonomy (NCBI): domain Eukaryota; kingdom Metazoa; phylum Chordata; class Chondrichthyes; order Heterodontiformes; family Heterodontidae; genus Heterodontus; species Heterodontus francisci. Next base: position 326,568 of record NW_027140433.1, on the reverse strand, counting down.
AGTGTGTTCCCCTGATTGTTTAATACACACGGGACATTTCAACAGGTGAAAAGTTTAAGTGAGGAGAGTGTGTTCCCCTGATGGTTTAATATACATGGGACATGTTACCAGGTGAAAAGTTTAAGAGAGCAGAGTGTGTTCCCCTGATGGTTTAATATACATGGGACATGTCAACAGGTGAACAGTATAAGTGAGGAGAATGTGTTCCCCAGATGGTTTAATACGCTCAGGACATGTTACCAGGTGAACAGTATAAGTGAGGAGATTGTGTTCCCCTGATGGTTTAATATACACGGGACATGTTTCCAGGTGAACAGTATAAGTGAGGAGATTGTGTTCCCCTGATGGATTAATACACACGGGACATGTTACCAGATGAACAGTATAAGTGAGGAGAGTGTGTTCCCCTGATGGTTTAATACACACGGGACATGTTACCAGATGAACAGTAGAAGTGAGGAGAGTGTGTTCCCCTGATGGTTTAATATACATGGGACATGTTTCCAGGTGAACAGTATAAGTGAGGAGATTGTGTTCCCCTGATGGTTTAATACACACGGGACATGTTACCAGATGAACAGTATAAGTGAGGAGAGTGTGTTCCCCTGATGGTTTAATACACACGGGACATGCTCCCAGATGAACAGTATAAGTGAGGAGAGTGTGTTCCCCTGATGGTTTAATACACACGGGACATGTTACCAGATGAACAGTATAAGTGAGGAGAGTGTGTTCCCCTGATGGTTTAATACAAACGGGACATATTACCAGGTGAACAGTATAAGTGAGGAGAGTGTGTTCCCCTGATGGTTTAATACACACGGGACGTGTTACCAGATGAACAGTATAAGTGAGGAGAGTGTGTTCCCCTGATGGTTTAATACGCACGGGACATGTTACCAGGTGAACAGTATAAGTGAGGAGAGTGTGTTCCCCTGATGGTTTAATGTACACAGGACATGTTACCAGCTGAACTGTATAAGTGAGGACAGTATGTTCCCCTGATTGTTTAATACGCACGGGACATGTTACCAGGTGAACAGTATAAGTGAGGAGAGTGTGTTCCCCTGATGATTAAAAACACACAGGACATGTCAACAGTTGAACAGTATAAGTGAGGAGAGTGTGTTCCCCTGATGGTTAAATACACACAGGACTTGTCACCATTTGAACAGTATATGTGAGGAGAGTGTGTTCCCCTGATGGTTTGATATACACAGGACATGTTACCAGGTGAACAGTATAAGTGAGGAGAGTGTGTTCCCCTGATGGTTTAATATACACCGGACATTTTACCAGGTGAACAGTATAAGTGAGGAGAGTGTGTTCCCCTGATTGTTTAATACACACGGGACATGTTACCAGATGAACAGTATAAGTGAGGAGAGTGTGTTCCCCTGATGGTTTAATACACACGGGACATGTTACCAGATGAACAGTATAAGTGAGGAGAGTGTGTTCCCCTGATGGTTTAATATACACGGGACATGTTTCCAGGCGAACAGTATAAGTGAGGAGCGTGTGTTCCCCTGAGTGTTTAATACACACGGGACATGTTACCAGATGAACAGTACAAGTGAGGAGAGTGTGTTCCCCTGATGGCTTAATATACACGGGACATGTTTCCAAGCGTACAGTATAAGTGAGGAGAGTGTGTTCCCCTGAGTGTTTAATACACACAGGACATGTTACCAGGTGAACAGTAAAAGAGAGGAGAGTGTGTTCCCCTGATGGTTTAATATACACAGGACATGTTACCAGGTGAACTGTATCAGTGAGGAGAGTATGTTCCCCTGATTGTTTAATACGCACGGGATATGTTACCAGGTGAACAGCATAAGTGAGGAGAGTGTGTTCCCCTGATGGTTTAATATACATGGGACATGTTCCCAGGTGAACAGGGTAAGTTAGGAGAGTGTGTTCCCCTGATGGTTAAATATACATGGGACATGTTAGCAGGTGAAAAGTGTAAGTGAGGAGAGGGTGTTCCCCTGATTGTTTAATACACACGGGACATGTCAACAGGTGAAAAGTTTAAGTGAGGAGAGTGTGTTACCCTGATGGTTTAATATACATGGGACATGTTACCAGGTGAAGTGTTTAAGAGAGCAGAGTGTGTTCCCCTGATGGTTTAATATACACGGGACATGTTTCCAGATGAACAGTAGAAGTGAGTAGATTGTGTTCCCCTGATGGTTTAATATACACGGGACATGTTTCCAGATGAACAGTATAAATGAGGAGAGTGTGTTCCCCTGATTGTTTAATACACACGGGACATTTCAACAGGTGAAAAGTATAAGTGAGGAGAGTGTGTTCCCCTGATGGTTTAATATACATGGGACATGTTACCAGGTGAAAAGTTTAAGAGAGCAGAGTGTGTTCCCCTGATGGTTTAATATACATGGGACATGTCAACAGGTGAACAGTGTAAGTGAGTAGAATGTGTTCCCCAGATGGTTTAATACGCTCGGGACATGTTACCAGGTGAACAGTATAAGTGAGGAGATTGTGTTCCCCTGATGGTTTAATATACACGGGACATGTTTCCAGGTGAACAGTATAAGTGAGGAGATTGTGTTCCCCTGATGGATTAATACACACGGGACATGTTACCAGATGAACAGTATAAGTGAGGAGAGTGTGTTCCCCTGATGGTTTAATACTCACGGGACATGTTACCAGATGAACAGTAGAAGTGACGAGATGGTGTTCCCCTGATGGTTTAATACACACGGGACATGTTACCAGATGAACAGTAGAAGTGAGTAGATTGTTTTCCCCTGATGGTTTAATATACATGGGACATGTTTCCAGGTGAACAGTATAAGTGAGGAGATTGTTTACCCCTGATGGTTTAATACACACGGGACATGTTACCAGATGAACAGTATAAGTGAGGAGAGTGTGTTCCCCTGATGGTTTAATACACACGGGACATGCTCCCAGATGAACAGTATAAGTGAGGAGAGTGTGTTCCCCTGATGCTTTAATACACACGGGACATGTTACCAGATGAACAGGATAAGTGAGGAGAGTGTGTTCCCCTGATGGTTTAATACACACGGGACATGTTACCAGATGAACAGTATAAGTGAGGAGAGTGTGTTCCCCTGATGGTTTAATACAAACGGGACATATTACCAGGTGAACAGTATAAGTGAGGAGATTGTGTTTCCCTGATTGTTTAATATACATGGGACATGTCACCAGGTGAACAGTATAAGTGAGGAGAGTGTGTTCCCCTGATGGTTTAATACACACGGGACGTGTTACCAGATGAACAGTATAAGTGAGGAGAATGTGTTCCCCTGATTGTTTTATATACACGGACAAGTCAACAGGTGAACAATATAAGTGAGGAGAGTGTGTTCCCCTGATGGTTTAATACGCACGGGACATGTTACCAGGTGAACAGTATAAGTGAGGAGAGTGTGTTCCCCTGATGGTTTAATGTACACAGGACATGTTACCAGGTGAACTGTATAAGAGAGGACAGTATGTTCCCCTGATTGTTTAATACGCACGGGACATGTTACCAGGTGAACAGTATAAGTGAGGAGAGTGTGTTCCCCTGATGATTAAAAACATACAGGACATGTCAACAGTTGAACAGTATATGTGAGGAGAGTGTGTTCCCCTGATGGTTTGATATGCACAGGACATGTTACCAGGTGAACAGTATAAGTGAGGAGAGTGTGTTCCCCTGATGGTTTAATAAACACCGGACATTTTACCAGGTGAACAGTATACGTGAGGAGAGTGTGTTCCCCTGATGGTTTAATACGCACGGGACATGTTACCAGGTGAACAGTATAAGTGAGGAGAATGTTTTCCCCTGTTTGTTTCATGCAGACGGGACATGTTACCAGGTGAACAGTATAAGTGAGGAGAGTGTGTTCCCCTGATTGTTTAATACACACAGGACATGTTACCAGATGAACATTATAAGTGAGGAGAGTGTGTTCCCCTGATGGTTTAATACACACGGGACATGTTACCAGATGAACAGTATAAGTGAGGAGAGTGTGTTCCCCTGATGGTTTAATACACACGGGACATGTTACCAGATGAACTGGAACAGTGAGGAGAGTGTGTTCCCCTGATTGTTTAATACACACGGGACATGTTACCAGATGAACAGTATAAGTGAGGAGAGTGTGTTCCCCTGATGGTTTAATACACACGGGACATGTTACCAGATGAACATTATAAGTGAGGAGAGTGTGTTCCCCTGATGGTTTAATACACACGGGACATGTTACCAGGTGAACTGGAACAGTGAGGAGAGTGTGTTCCCCTGATTGTTTAATACACACGGGACATGTTACCAGATGAACAGTATAAGTGAGGAGAGTGTGTTCCCCTGATGGTTTAATATACACGGGACATGTTTCCAGGCGAACAGTATAAGTGAGGAGCGTGTGTTCCCCTGAGTGTTTAATACACACGGGACATGTTACCAGATGAACAGTACAAGTCAGGAGAGTGTGTTCCCCTGATGGTTTAATATACACGGGACATGTTTCCAAGCGTACAGTATAAGTGAGGAGAGTGTGTTCCCCTGAGTGTTTAATACACACAGGACATGTTACCAGGTGAACAGTAAAAGAGAGGAGAGTGTGTTCCCCTGATGGTTTAATATGCACAGGACATGTTACCAGGTGAACTGTATCAGTGAGGAGAGTATGTTCCCCAGATTGTTTAATATACATGGGACATGTCACCAGGTGAACAGTATAAGTGAGGAGAGTGTGTTCCCCTGATGGTTGAATATACACGGAAGATGTTACCAGGTGAACAGCATAAGTGAGGAGAGTGTGTTCCCCTGATTGTTTAATACACACGGGACATGTCAACAGGTGAAAAGTTTAAGAGAGGAGAATGCGTTCCCCTGATTGTTTAATACACACGGGACATGTTACCAGGTGAACAGTATAAGTGAGGAGAGTGCGTTCCCCTGATGGTTTAATATGCATGGGACATTTTACCAGATGAACAGTATAAGTGAGCAGAGTGTGTTCCCCTGATGGTTGAATATACACGGGACATGTCACCAGGTGAACAGTATAAGTGAGGAGAGTGTGTTCCCCTGATGGTTTAATATACACAGGACATGTCACCAAGTGAACTGTATAAGTGAGGAGAGTGTTCTCCCCGGATTGTTTAATACACACGGGACATGTTACCAGGTGAACAGTATAAGTGAGAAGAGTGTCTTCCCCTGATGGTTTAATACACACGGGACATGTTACCAGATGAACAGTATAAGTGAGTAGAGTGTGTTCCCCTGATGCTTTAATACACACGGGACATGTTACCAGATGAACAGTATAAGTGAGGAGATTGTGTTCCCCTGATGGTTTAATGTACACGGGAAATGTTCCCAGGTGAACAGTAAAAGTGAGGAGAGTGTGTTTGCTGGATGGTTTAATACTGACGGGATATGTTACCAGGTGAACTGTATAAGTGAGGAGAGTGTGTTCCCCTGATGGCTTAATATACACGGGACATGTTACCAGGTGAACAGTATAAGTGAGGAGAGTGTGTTCCCCTGAGTGTTTAATACACACGGGACATGTTACCAGGTGAACAGTAAAAGAGAGGAGAGTGTGTTCCCCTGATGGTTTAATATACACAGGACATGTTACCAGGTGAACTGCATCAGTGAGGAGAGTATGTTCCCCTGATTGTTTAATACGCACGGGATATGTTACCAGGTGAACAGCATAAGTGAGGAGAGTGTGTTCCCCTGATGGTTTAATATACACGGGACATGTTACCAGGTGAACAGTATAAGTGAGGAGAGTGTGTTCCCCTGATGGTTTAATATACACAGGACATGTTACCAGGTGAACAGTATAAGTGAGGAGAGTGTGTTCCCCTGATGGTTTAATATACACGGGACATGTCACCAGGTGAAAAGTTTAAGTGAGGAGAGTGCGTTCCCCTGATGGTTTAATACACACGGGACATGTCAACAGGTGAAAAGTTTAAGTGAGGAGAGTGCGTTCCCCTGATGGTTTAATATGCATGGGACATGTCACCAGGTGAACAGTATAAGTGAGGAGAGTGTGTTCCCCTGATGGTTTAATACACACGGGACATGTTACCAGGTGAACAGTATAAGTGAGGAGAGTGTGTTCCCCTGATGGTTGAATATACACGGGACATGTCACCAGGTGAACAGTATAAGTGAGGAGAGTGTGTTCCCCTGATTGTTTAATATACACGGGACATGTTACCAGGTGAACAGTATAAGTGAGGTGAGTGTGTTCCCCTGATGGTTTAATACACACGGGACATGTTACCAGGTGAGCAGTATAAGTGAGGAGAATGTGTTCCCCTGATGGTTTAATATACACGCGACATGTTACCAGGTGAACAGTATAAGTGATGTGAATGTTTTCCCCTGTTTGTTTCATGCACAAGGGACATGTTACCAGGTGAACAGTATAACTGAGGAGAGTGTGTTCCCCTGATTGTTCAATACACACGGGACATGTTACCAGATGAACAGTATAAGTGAGGAGAGTGTGTTCCCCTGATGGTTTAATATACACAGGACATGTTACCAGATGAACAGTATAAGTGAGGAGAGTGTTCTCCCCGGATTGTTTAATACACACGGGACATGTTACCAGGTGAACATTATAAGTGAGGAGAGTGTGTTCCCCTGATGGTTTAATATACACGGGACATGTTACCAGATGAACAGTATAAGTGAGGAGATTGTGTTCCCCTGATGGTTTAATGTACACGGGAAATGTTCCCAGGTGAACAGTAAAAGTGAGGAGAGTGTGTTCGCTGGATGGTTTAATACTGACGGGATATGTTACCAGGTGAACTGTATAAGTGAGGAGAGTGTGTTCCCCTGATGGTTTAATACACACGGGAAATGCTCCCAGATGAAGAGTATAAGTGAGGAGAGTGTGTTCCCCTGATGCTTTAATACACACGGGACATGTTACCAGGTGAACAGTATAAGTGAGGAGAGTGTGTTCCCCTGATGGCTTAATATACACGGGACATGTTACCAGATGAACAGTATAAGTGAGGAGAGTGTGTTCCCCTGATGGCTTAATATACACGGGACATGTTACCAGATGAACAGTATAAGTGAGGAGATTGTGTTCCCCTGATGGTTTAATACACACGGGAAATGCTCCCAGATGAAGAGTATAAGTGAGGAGAGTGTGTTCCCCTGATGCTTTAATACACACGGGACATGTTACCAGGTGAACAGTATAAGTGAGGAGAGTGTGTTCCCCTGATGGCTTAATATACACGGGACATGTTACCAGATGAACAGTATAAGTGAGGAGATTGTGTTCCCCTGATGGTTTAATACACACGGGAAATGCTCCCAGATGAAGAGTATAAGTGAGGAGAGTGTGTTCCCCTGATGCTTTAATACACACGGGACATGTTACCAGATGAACAGTATAAGTGTGGAGAGTGTGTTCCCCTGATGGTTTAATACTCACGGGACATGTTACCAGATGAACAGTATAAGTGAGGAGAGTGTGTTCCCCTGATGGTTTAATATACACAGGACATGATAGCAGGTGAACAGTAGAAGTGAGGAGAGTGAGTTCCCCTGATGGTTTAATATACACGGGACATGTCACCAGGTGAACAGTGTAGGTGAGGAGAGTGCTTTCCCCTGATGTTTTATTATACACGGGACATGTTACCAGGTGAACAGTATAAGTGAGGACAGTGTGTTCCCCTGATGGTATAATATACACGGGACATGTTACCAGCTGAACAGTATAAGTGAGGAGAGGGCTTTCCCCTGATGGTTTAATATACAAGGGACATGTTACCAGGTGAACAGTATAAGGGAGGTGAATGTGTTCCACTGATGGTTTAATATACACGGGACATGTTACCAGGTGAACAGTATAAGTGAGGAGAGTGTGTTCCCCTGATGGTTTAATATACACGGGACATGTTACCAGGTGAACAGTATAAGTGAGGATACTGCATTCCCCTGATGTTTCAATATACATGGGACATGTTACCAGGTGAACAGTATAAGTGAGGACATTGTGTTCCCCTGATGGTATAATATACACGGGACATGTTACCAGGTGAATTGTATAAGTGAGGAGAATGTGTTCCACTGATGGTTTAATATACACGGGACATGTTACCAGGTGAACAGTATAAGTGAGCAGAATGTATTCCCCTGATGGTTTAATATACACGGGACATGTTACCAGGTGAACAGTATAAGTGAGGATACTGCATTCCCCTGATGTTTCAATATACACGGGACATGTTACCAGGTGAACAGTATAAGTGAGGACAGTGTGTTCCCCTGATGGTATAATATACACGGGACATGTCACCAGGTGAACAGTATAAGTGAGGAGAATGTATTCCCCTGATGTTTTAATATACACGGGACATGTTACCAGGTGAACAGTATAAGTGAGCAGAATGTATTCCCCTGATGGTTTAATATACACGGGACATGTCACCAGGTGAACAGTATAAGTGAGGAGAATGTATTCCCCTGATGTTTTAATATACACGGGACATGTTACCAGGTGAACAGTATAAGTGAGCAGAATGTATTCCCCTGATGGTTTAATATACACGGGACATGTTACCAGGTGAACAGTATAAGTGAGCAGAATGTATTCCCCTGATGGTTTAATATACACGGGACATGTTACCAGGTGAACAGTATAAGTGAGGACATTGAGTTCCCCTGATGGTTTAATACACACGGGACATGTTACCAGGTGAACAGTATAAGTGAGGACAGTGTGTTCCCCACATGGTATAATGTACACGGGACATGTTACCAGGTGAACAGTATAAGTGAGGAGAATGTGTTCCACTGATGGTTTAATATACATGGGACATGTTACCAGGTGAACAGTATAAGTGAGGATACTATATTCCCCTGATGGTTCAATATACACGGGACATGTTACCAGGTGAACAGTATAAGTGAGGAGAGTGTGTTCCCCTGATGGTATAATATACACGGGACTTGTTACCAGGTGAACAGTATAAGTGAGGAGAATGTATTCCCCTGATGGTTTAATATACACGGGACATGTTACCAGGTGAACTGTATAAGTGAGGAGATTGTGTTCCCCTGATGGTTTAATATACACAGGAAATGTTACCAGGTGAACAGAGTAAGTGAGGAGAATGTGTTCCCCTGATGGTTTAATATACACAGGACATGTTACCAGGTGAACAGTATAAGTGAGGAGAGTGTGTTCCCCTGATGGTTTAATATACACAGGACATGTTACCAGGTGAACAGTATAAGTGAGGAGAGTGAGTTCCCCTGATTGTTTAATACTCACGGGACATGTTACCAGGTGAACAGAATATGTGAAGAGAGTGTGTTCCCCTGATGGTATAATATACACGGGACATGTTACCAGGTGAACAGTATAAGTGAGGAGAGTGTGTTGCCCTGATGGTTTAATATACACGGGACATGTTACCAGGTGAACAGTATAAGTGAAGAGAGCCTGTTCCCCTGATTGCTTAATATACGTGGGACATGTTACAAGGTGACGAGTATAAGTGAGGAGAGTGTTTTCCCCTCAATGTTTAATATACACGGGACATGTTAGCAGATGAACAGTATCAGTGAGTAGAATGTGTTCCCCTGATGGTTTAATATACACGGGACATGTTACCAGGTGAACAGTATAAGTGAGGAGAGTGTGTTCCCCTGATTGTTAAATATAAACCTTACATGTTACCAGGTGAACAGTATAAGTGAGGAGAGTGTGTTCCCCAGATGGTTTAATGTACATGGGACATGTTACCAGGTGAACAGTATAAGTGAGGAGAGTGTGTTGCCCTGATGGTTTAATTTTCACAGGACATGTTACAACGTGAACAGTATATGGGAGGAGAGTTTGTTCCCCTGATTGTTTAATACACACGGGAAATGTTACCTGGTGAACAGTATATGTGAAGAGAGTGTGTTCCCCTGATGGTTTAATATACACGGGACATGTTACCAGGTGAACAGAAAAAGTAAGGGAGTGTGTTCCCCTGATGGTTTAAGATACACAGGACATGTTACCAGGTGAACAGTATAAGTGAGGAGAATGTGTTCCCCTGATGGTTTAATATACACAGGACATGTTACCAGGTGAAAAGTATAAGTCAGGAGAATGTGTTCCCCTGATGGTTTAATATACACAGGACATGTTAACAGGTGAACAGTATAAGTGAGGAGAGTGTGTTCCCCTGATGGTTTAATATACACAGGACATGTTACCAGGTGAACAGTATAAGTGAGGAGAGTGTGTTCCCCAGATGGTTTAATATACACGGGACATGTTACCAGGTGAACAGTATAAGTGAGGAGAGTGTGTTGCCCTGATGGTTTAATATACACAGGACATGTTACAACGTGAACAGTATATGTGAGGAGAGTGTGTTCCCCTGATTGTTTAATACTCACGGGAGATGTTACCAGGTGAGCAGTATAAGTGAGGAGAGTGTGTTCCCCTGATGGTTTAACACGCACGGGACGTGTCAACAGGTGAAGAGTAGAAGTGAGGAGAGTGTGTTCCCCTGATTGTTTAATACACACGGGGCATGTTACCTGGTGAACAATATAAGTGAGGAGAGTGTGTTCCCCTGATGGTTTAATATACACAGGACATGCTACCAGGTGAACAGTATAAGTGAGGAGAATGTGTTCCCCTGATGGTTTAATATACGCAGGACATGTTACCAGGTGAAAAGTATAAGTCAGGAGAGTGTGTTTCCCTGATGGTTTAATATACACGGGACATGTTACCAGGTGAGCAGTAAAAGTGAGGAGAGTGTGTTCCCCTGATGGTTTAATATACACGGGACATGTTACCAGGTGAACAGTATAAGTGAGGAGAGTGTGTTCCCCAGATGGGTAAATATACATGGGACATGTTACCAGGTGAACAGTATAAGTGAGGAGAGTGTGTTGCCCTGATGGTTTAATTTTCACAGGACATGTTACAACGTGAACAGTATATGTGAGGAGAGTGTGTTCCCCTGATGGTTTAATATACACGGGACATGTTACCAGGTGAACAGAAAAAGTGAGGAGAGTGTGTTCCCCTGATGGTTTAATATACACAGGACATGTTACCAGTTGAACAGTATAAGTGAGGAGAATGTGTTCCCCTGATGGTTTAATATACACAGGACATGTTACCAGGTGAAAAGTATAAGTCAGGAGAATGTGTTCCCCTGATGGTTTAATATACACAGGACATGTTACCAGGTGAACAGTATAAGTGAGGAGAGTGTGTTCCCCTGATGGTTTAATATACACAGGACATGTTACCAGGTGAACAATATAAGTGAGGAGAATGTGTTCCCCTGATGGTTTAATATACGCAGGACATGTTACCAGGTGAAAAGTATAAGTCAGGAGAGTGTGTTTCCCTGATGGTTTAATATACACGGGACATGTTACCAGGTGAACAGTATAAGTGAGGACAGTGTGTTCCCCTGATGGTATAATATACACGGGACATGTTACCAGGTGAATTGTATAAGTGAGGAGAATGTGTTCCACTGATGGTTTAATATACACGGGACATGTTACCAGGTGAACAGTATAAGTGAGCAGAATGTATTCCCCTGATGGTTTAATATACACGGGACATGTTACCAGGTGAACAGTATAAGTGAGCAGAATGTATTCCCCTGATGGTTTAATATACACGGGACATGTTACCAGGTGAACAGTATAAGTGAGGACATTGAGTTCCCCTGATGGTTTAATACACACGGGACATGTTACCAGGTGAACAGTATAAGTGAGGACAGTGTGTTCCCCACATGGTATAATGTACACGGGACATGTTACCAGGTGAACAGTATAAGTGAGGAGAATGTGTTCCACTGATGGTTTAATATACATGGGACATGTTACCAGGTGAACAGTATAAGTGAGGATACTATATTCCCCTGATGGTTCAATATACACGGGACATGTTACCAGGTGAACAGTATAAGTGTGGAGAGTGTGTTCCCCTGATGGTATAATATACACGGGACATGTTACCAGCTGAACAGCATAAGTGAGGAGAAGGCTTTCCCCTGATGGTTTAATATACACGGGACATGTTACCAGGTGAACTGTATAAGTGAGGAGATTGTGTTCCCCTGATGGTTTAATATACACAGGAAATGTTAACAGGTGAACAGAGTAAGTGAGGAGAATGTGTTCCCCTGATGGTTTAATATACACAGGACATGTTCCCAGGTGAACAGTATAAGTGAGGAGAGTGTGTTCCCCTGATGGTTTAATATACACGGGACATGTTCCCAGGTGAACAGTATAAGTGAGGAGAGTGAGTTCCCCTGATTGTTTAATACTCACGGGACATGTTACCAGGTGAACAGTATAAGTGAGGAGAATGTGTTCCCCTGATGGTTTAATATACACGGGACATGTTCCCAGGTGAACAGTATAAGTGAGGAGAGTGTGTTCCCCTGATGGTTTAATATACACGGGACATGTTCCCAGGTGAACAGTATAAGTGAGGAGAGTGAGTTCCCCTGATTGTTTAATACTCACGGGACATGTTACCAGGTGAACAGTATAAGTGAGGAGAATGTGTTCCCCTGATGGTTTAATATACACGGTACATGTTACCAACTGAACAGCAGAAGTGAGGAGAAGGCTTTCCCCTGATGGTTTAATATACATGGGACAGGTTACCAGGTGAACAGTATAATTGAAGAGAGCCTGTTCCCCTGATTGCTTAATATACGTGGGACATGTTACAAGGTGACGAGTATAAGTGAGGAGAGTGTTTTCCCCTCAATGTTTAATATACACGGGACATGTTAGCAGATGAACAGTATCAGTGAGGAGAATGTGTTCCCCTGATGGTTTAATATACACAGTACATGTTACCAGGTGAACAATATAAGTGAGGAGAATGTGTTCCCCTGATGGTTTAATATACGCAGGACATGTTACCAGGTGAAAAGTATAAGTCAGGAGAGTGTGTTTCCCTGATGGTTTAATATACACGGGACATGTTACCAGGTGAGCAGTATAAGTGAGGAGAGTGTGTTCCCCTGATGGTTTAATATACACGGGACATGTTACCAGGTGAACAGTATAAGTGAGGAGAGTGTGTTCCCCTGATGGTATAATACACACGGGACATGTTACCAGGTGAACAGTATATGTGAAGAGAGTGTCTTCCCCTGATGGTATAATATACACGGGACATGTTACCAGCTGAACAGCATAAGTGACGAGAAGGCTTTCCCCTGATGGTTTAATATACACGGGAAATGTTACCAGGTGAACAGTATAAGTGAGGAGAGTTTATTCCCCTGATGGTTTAATATACACGGGACATGTTACCAGGTGAACAGTATAAGTGAGGAGAGTGTGTTCCCCTCATGGTATAATATAAACGGGACATGTTACCAGCTGAACAGCATAAGTGAGGAGAAGGCTTTCCCCTGATGGTTTAATATACACGGGACATGTCACCAGGTGAACAGTATAAGTGAGGAGAGTGTGTTCCCCTGATGGTATAATATACACGGGACATGTTACCAGCTGAACAGCATAAGTGAGGAGAAGGCTTTCCCCTGATGGTTTAATATACACGGGACATGTTACCAGGTGAACAGTATAAGTGAGGAGAATGTATTCCCCTGATGGTTTAATATACACGGGACATGTTACCAGGTGAACTGTATAAGTGAGGAGATTGTGTTCCCCTGATGGTTTAATATACACAGGACATGTTACCAGGTGAACAGTATAAGTGAGGAGAGTGTGTTCCCCTGATGGTTTAATATACACAGGACATGTTACCAGGTGAACAATATAAGTGAGGAGAATGTGTTCCCCTGATGGTTTAATATACGCAGGACATGTTACCAGGTGAAAAGTATAAGTCAGGAGAGTGTGTTTCCCTGATGGTTTAATATACACGGGACATGTTACCAGGTGAGCAGTATAAGTGAGGAGAGTGTGTTCCCCTGATGGTTTAATATACACGGGACATGTTACCAGGTGAACAGTATAAGTGAGGAGAGTGTGTTCCCCTGATGGTATAATACACACGGGACATGTTACCAGGTGAACAGTATATGTGAAGAGAGTGTCTTCCCCTGATGGTATAATATACACGGGACATGTTACCAGCTGAACAGCATAAGTGACGAGAAGGCTTTCCCCTGATGGTTTAATATACACGGGACATGTTACCAGGTGAAGAGTATAAGTGAGGAGAGTTTATTCCCCTGATGGTTTAATATACACGGGACATGTTACCAGGTGAACAGTATAAGTGAGGAGAGTGTGTTCCCCTGATGGTATAATATACACGGGACATGTTACCAGCTGAACAGCATAAGTGAGGAGAAGACTTTCCCCTGATGGTTTAATATACACGGGACATGTCACCAGGTGAACAGTATAAGTGAGGAGAGTGTGTTCCCCTGATGGTATAATATACACGGGACATGTTACCAGCTGAACAGCATAAGTGAGGAGAAGACTTTCCCCTGATGGTTTAATATACACGGGACATGTTACCAGGTGAACAGTATAAGTGAGGAGAATGTATTCCCCTGATGGTTTAATATACACGGGACATGTTACCAGGTGAACTGTATAAGTGAGGAGATTGTGTTCCCCTGATGGTTTAATATACACAGGAAATGTTACCAGGTGAACAGTGTAAGTGAGGAGAATGTGTTCCCCTGATGGTTTAATATACACAGGACATGTTACCAGGTGAACAGTATAAGTGAGGAGAGTGTGTTCCCCTGATGGTTTAATATACACGGGACATGTTCCCAGGTGAACAGTATAAGTGAGGAGAGTGAGTTCCCCTGATTGTTTAATACTCACGGGACATGTTACCAGGTGAACAGTATAAGTGAGGAGAGTGTGTTCCCCTGATGGTTTAATATACACGGGACATGTTACCAGGTGAACAGTATAAGTGAGGATACTGCATTCCCCTGATGTTTCAATATACACGGGACATGTTACCAGGTGAACAGTATAAGTGAGGACATTGTGTTCCCCTGATGGTATAATATACACGGGACATGTTACCAGGTGAATTGTATAAGTGAGGAGAATGTGTTCCACTGATGGTTTAATATACACGGGACATGTTACCAGGTGAACAGTATAAGTGAGCAGAATGTATTCCCCTGATGGTTTAATATACACGGGACATGTTACCAGGTGAACAGTATAAGTGAGGATACTGCATTCCCCTGATGTTTCAATATACACGGGACATGTTACCAGGTGAACAGTATAAGTGAGGACAGTGTGTTCCCCTGATGGTATAATATACACGGGACATGTTACCAGGTGAATTGTATAAGTGAGGAGAATGTGTTCCACTGATGGTTTAATATACACGGGACATGTTACCAGGTGAACAGTATAAGTGAGCAGAATGTATTCCCCTGAGGGTTTAATATACACGGGACATGTTACCAGGTGAACAGTATAAGTGAGGATACTGCATTCCCCTGATGTTTCAATATACACGGGACATGATACCAGGTGAACAGTATAAGTGAGGACAGTGTGTTCCCCTGATGGTATAATATACACGGGACATGTTACCAGGTGAATTGTATAAGTGAGGAGAATGTGTTCCACTGATGGTTTAATATACACGGGACATGTTACCAGGTGAACAGTATAAGTGAGCAGAATGTATTCCCCTGATGGTTTAATATACACGGGACATGTTACCAGGTGAACAGTATAAGTGAGCAGAATGTATTCCCCTGATGGTTTAATATACACGGGACATGTTACCAGGTGAACAGTATAAGTGAGGACATTGAGTTCCCCTGATGGTTTAATACACACGGGACATGTTACCAGGTGAACAGTATAAGTGAGGACAGTGTGTTCCCCACATGGTATAATGTACTCGGGACATGTTACCAGGTGAACAGTATAAGTGAGGAGAATGTGTTCCACTGATGGTTTAATATACATGGGACATGTTACCAGGTGAACAGTATAAGTGAGGATATTATATTCCCCTGATGGTTCAATATACACGGGACATGTTACCAGGTGAACAGTATAAGTGAGGAGAGTGTGTTCCCCTGATGGTATAATATACACGGGACATGTTACCAGGTGAACTGTATAAGTGAGGAGATTGTGTTCCCCTGATGGTTTAATATACACAGGACATGTTACCAGGTGAACAGTATAAGTGAGGAGAGTGTGTTCCCCTGATGGTTTAATATACACGGGACATGTTCCCAGGTGAACAGTATAAGTGAGGAGAGTGAGTTCCCCTGATTGTTTAATACTCACGGGACATGTTACCAGGTGAACAGTATAAGTGAGGAGAATGTGTTCCCCTGATGGTCTAATATACACGGGACATGTTACCAGGTGAACAGAATATGTGAAGAGAGTGTGTTCCCCTGATGGTATAATATACACGGGACATGTTACCAACTGAACAGCAGAAGTGAGGAGAAGGCTTTCCCCTGATGGTTTAATATACGTGGGACATGTTACAAGGTGACGAGTATAAGTGAGGAGAGTGTTTTCCCCTCAATGTTTAATATACACGGGACATGTTACCAGGTGAACAGTATAAGTGAGGAGAGTGTGTTCCCCTGATTGTTAAATATAAACGGGACATGTTACCAGGTGAACAGTATAAGTGAAGAGAGTGTCTTCCCCTGATGGTATAATATACACGGGACATGTTACCAGCTGAACAGCATAAGTGAAGAGAAGGCTTTCCCCTGATGGTTTAATATACACGGGACATGTTACCAGGTGAACAGTATAAGTGAGGAGAGTTTATTCCCCTGATGGTTTAATATACACAGGACATGTTACCAGGTGAAAAGTATAAGTCAGGAGAATGTGTTCCCCTGATGGTTTAATATACACAGGACATGTTACCAGGTGAAAAGTATAAGTCAGGAGAATGTGTTCCCCTGATGGTTTAATATACACAGGACATGTTAACAGGTGAACAGTATAAGTGAGGAGAGTGTGTTCCCCTGATGGTTTAATATACACAGGACATGTTACCAGGTGAACAATATAAGTGAGGAGAATGTGTTCCCCTGATGGTTTAATATACGCAGGACATGTTACCAGGTGAAAAGTATAAGTCAGGAGAGTGTGTTTCCCTGATGGTTTAATATACACGGGACATGTTACCAGGTGAGCAGTATAAGTGAGGAGAGTGTGTTCCCCTGATGGTTTAATATACACGGGACATGTTACCAGGTGAACAGTATCAGTGAGGAGAGTGTGTTCCCCTGATGGTATAATACACACGGGACATGTTACCAGGTGAACAGTATATGTGAAGAGAGTGTCTTCCCCTGATGGTATAATATACACGGGACATGTTACCAGCTGAACAGCATAAGTGACGAGAAGGCTTTCCCCTGATGGTTTAATATACACGGGAAATGTTACCAGGTGAACAGTATAAGTGAGGAGAGTTTATTCCCCTGATGGTTTAATATACACGGGACATGTTACCAGGTGAACAGTATAAGTGAGGAGAGTGTGTTCCCCTCATGGTATAATATACACAGGACATGTTACCAGGTGAACAGTATAAGTGAGGAGAGTGTGTTCCCCTGATGGTATAATATACACGGGAAATGTTACCAGCTGAACAGCATAAGTGAGGAGAAGGCTTTCCCCTGATGGTTTAATATACACGGGACATGTCACCAGGTGAACAGTATAAGTGAGGAGAGTGTGTTCCCCTGATGGTATAATATAAACGGGACATGTTACCAGCTGAACAGCATAAGTGAGGAGAAGGCTTTCCCCTGATGGTTTAATATACACGGGACATGTCACCAGGTGAACAGTATAAGTGAGGAGAGTGTGTTCCCCTGATGGTATAATATACACGGGACATGTTACCAGGTGAACTGTATAAGTGAGGAGATTGTGTTCCCCTGATGGTTTAATATACACAGGAAATGTTACCAGGTGAACAGTGTAAGTGAGGAGAATGTGTTCCCCTGATGGTTTAATATACACAGGACATGTTACCAGGTGAACAGTATAAGTGAGGAGAGTGTGTTCCCCTGATGGTTTAATATACACGGGACATGTTCCCAGGTGAACAGTATAAGTGAGGAGAGTGAGTTCCCCTGATTGTTTAATACTCACGGGACATGTTACCAGGTGATCAGTATAAGTGAGGAGAGTGTGTTCCCCTGATGGTCTAATATACACGGGACATGTTACCAGGTGAACAGAATATGTGAAGAGAGTGTGTTCCCCTGATGGTATAATATACACGGGACATGTTACCAACTGAACAGCATAAGAGAGGAGAAGGCTTTCCCCTGATGGTTTAATATACATGGGACAGGTTACCAGGTGAACAGTATAATTGAAGAGAGCCTGTTCCCCTGATTGCTTAATATACGTGGGACATGTTACAAGGTGACGAGTATAAGTGAGGAGAGTGTTTTCCCCTCAATGTTTAATATACACGGGACATGTTAGCAGATGAACAGTATCAGTGAGGAGAATGTGTTCCCCTGATGGTTTAATATACACGGGACATGTTACCAGGTGAACAGTATAAGTGAGGAGAGTGTGTTCCCCTGATTGTTAAATATAAACGGGACATGTTACCAGGTGAACAGTATAAGTGAGGAGAGTGTGTTCCGCTGATGGTTTAATATACACAGGACATGTTACCAGGTGAACAGTATAAGTGAGGAGAGTGTGTTCCCCAGATGGGTTAATATACATGGGACATGTTACCAGGTGAACAGTATAAGTGAGGAGAGTGTGTTGCCCTGATGGTTTAATTTTCACAGGACATGTTACAACGTGAACAGTATATGGGAGGAGAGTGTGTTCCCCTGATGGTTTAATATACACGGGACATGTTACCAGGTGAACAGAAAAAGTGAGGAGAGTGTGTTCCCCTGATGGTTTAATATACACAGGACATGTTAACAGGTGAACAGTATAAGTGAGGAGAGTGTGTTCCCCTGATGGTTTAATATACACAGGACATGTTAACAGGTGAACAGTATAAGTGAGGAGAGTGTGTTCCCCTGATGGTTTAATATACACAGGACAAGTCACCAGGTGAACAATATAAGTGAGGAGAGTGTGTTCCCCAGATCGTTTAATATACACGGGACATGTTACCAGGTGAACAGTATAAGTGAGGAGAGTGTGTTGCCCTGATGGTTTAATATACACAGGACATGTTACAACGTGAACAGTATATGTGAGGAGAGTGTGTTCCCCTGATTGTTTAATACTCACGGGAGATGTTACCAGGTGAGCAGGATAAGTGAGGAGAGTGTGTTCCCCTGATGGTTTAACACGCACGGGACGTGTCAACAGGTGAAGAGTAGAAGTGAGGAGAGTGTGTTCCCCTGATTGTTTAATACACACGGGGCATGTTACCTGGTGAACAATATATGTGAAGAGAGTGTGTTCCCCTAATGGTTTAATATACACGGGACATGTTACCAGGTGAACAGTATAAGTGAGGAGAATGTGTTCCCCTGATGGTTTAATATACACAGGACATGCTACCAGGTGAACAGTATAAGTGAGGAGAATGTGTTCCCCTGATGGTTTAATATACGCAGGACATGTTACCAGGTGAAAAGTATATTTGAGGAGAGTGTGTTTCCCTGATGGTTTAATATAGACGGGACATGTTACCAGGTGAGCAGTATAAGTGAGGAGAGTGTGTTCCCCTGATGGTATAATACACACGGGACATGATACCAGGTGAACAGTATATGTGAAGAGAGTGTCTTCCCCTGATGGTATAATATACACGGGACATGTTACCAGCTGAACAGCATAAGTGAGGAGAAGGCTTTCCCCTGATGGTTTAATATACACGGGACATGTTACCAGCTGAACAGTATAAGTGAGGAGAGTGTGTTCCCCTGATGGTTTAATATACACGGGACATGTTACCAGGTGAACAGTATAAGTGAGGAGAGTGTGTTCCCCTGATGGTATAATACACACGGGACATGATACCAGGTGAACAGTATATGTGAAGAGAGTGTCTTCCCCTGATGGTATAATATACACGGGACATGTTACCAGCTGAACAGCATAAGTGAGGAGAAGGCTTTCCCCTGATGGTTTAATATACACGGGACATGTTACCAGCTGAACAGTATAAGTGAGGAGAGTTTGTTCCCCTGATGGTTTAATATACACGGGACATGTTACCAGGTGAACAGTATAAGTGAGGAGAGTGTGTTCCCCTGATGGTTTAATATACACGGGACATGTTACCAGGTGAACAGTATAAGTGAGGAGAGTGTGTTCCCCTGATGGTTTAATATACACAGGACATGTTACCAGGTGAACAGTATAAGTGAGGGGAATGTGTTCCCCTGATGGTTTAATATACACAGGACATGTTACCAGGTGAAAAGTATAAGTCAGGAGAATGTGTTCCCCTGATGGTTTAATATACACAGGACATGTTAACAGGTGAACAGTATAAGTGAGGAGAGTGTGTTCCCCTGATGGTTTAATATACACGGGACATGTTACAACGTGAACAGTATAAGTGAGGAGAGTGTGTTCCCCTGATGGTTTAACACGCACGGGACGTGTCACCAGGTGAAGAGTAGAAGTGAGGAGTGTCTGTTCCCCTGATTGTTTAATACACACGGGACATGTTACCAGGTGAACAGTATATGTGAAGAGAGTGTGTTCCCATGATGGTTTAATATACATGGGACATGTTACCAGGTGAACATTATAAGTGAAGAGAGCGTGTTCCCCTCATTGTTTAATATACACGGGACATTTTAGCAGGTGAACAGTATCCGTGAGGAGAATTTGTTCCCCTGATGGTTTAATATACACGCGACATGTAAACAGGTGAACAGCATAAGTGAGGAGAGTGAGTTCCCCTGATTGTTTAATATACACGGGACATGTTAGCAGGTGAACAGGAGAAGTGAGGAGAATGTATTCCCCTGACGGTTTAATATACACGGGACATGTTAGCAGGTGAACAGTTAACTGAGGAGAATGTATTCCCCTGATGGTTTAATACACACGGGACTTATTACCAGGAGAACAGAATAAGTGAGGAGAATGTATTCCCCTGATGGTTTAATACTGACGGGACATTTCCCCAGGTGAACAGCATAAGTGAGGAGAGTGTGTTCCCCTGATGGTTTAATATACACAGGACATGATACCAGGTGAACAGTATAAGTGAGGAGAGTGTGTTCCCCTGATGGTTTAATACTGACGGGACATTTCCCCAGGTGAACAGGATAAGTGAGGAGAGTGTGTACGCCTGATGGTTTAATACTGACGGGACATTTCCCCAGGTGAACAGCATAAGTGAGGAGAGTGTGTTCCCCTGATGGTTTAATATACACAGGACATGATACCAGGTGAACAGTATAAGTGAGGAGAGTGTGTTCCCCTGATGGTTTAATATACAAGGGACATGTTACCAGGTGAACAGTATAAGTGAGGAGAATGTGTTCCCCTGATGGTTTGATACACACGGGACATGTTACCAGGTGAACAGTATAAGTGAGGATACTGTATTCCCCTGATGGTTCAATATACACGGGACATGTTACCAGGTGAACAGTATAAGTGAGGAGAGTGTGTTCCCCTGATGGTATAATATACACGGGACATGGTACCAGCTGAACAGTATAAGTGAGGAGAGGGCTTTCCCCTGATGGCTTAATATACAAGGGACATGTTACCAGTTGAACAGTATAAGTGAGGAGAATGTGTTCCCCTGATGGTTTAATATACACGGGACATGTTAGCTGGTGAACAGTATAAGTGGGGAGAATGTATTCCCCTGATGGTTTAATATACACGGGACATGTTACCAGGTGAACAGTATATGTGAGGAGAGTGTGTTCCCCTGATGGTTTAATATAAACGGGACATGTTACAACGTGAACAGTGTAAGTGAGGAGTGTGAGTTCCCCTGATTGTTTAATATACACGGGACATGTTACCAGGTGAACAGTATAAGTGAGGAGATTGTGTTCCCCTGATGGTTTAATATACACAGGACATGTTACCAGGTGAAGAGTATAAGTGAAGAGAGTGTGTTCCCCTGATGGTTTAATACACACGGGACATGTTACCAGGTGAACAGTATATGTGAGGAGAGTGTGTTCCCCTGATGGTTTAATATAAACGGGACATGTTACAACGTGAACAGTGTAAGTGAGGAGAGTGAGTTCCCCTGATTGTTTAATATACACGGGACATGTTACCAGGTGAACAGTATATGTGAGGAGAGTGTGTTCCCCTGATGGTTTAATATAAACGGGACATGTTACCAGGTGAACAGTATATGTGAGGAGAGTGTGTTCCCCTGATGGTTTAATATAAACGGGACATGTTACAACGTGAACAGTGTAAGTGAGGAGAGTGAGTTCCCCTGATTGTTTAATATACACGGGACATGTTACCAGGTGAACAGTATAAGTGGGGAGAGTGTGTTCCCCTGATGGTTTAATACACACGGGACATGTTGCCACGTAAACAGTGTAAGTGAGGAGAGTGAGTTCCCCTGATTGTTTAATATACACGGGACATGTTACCAGGTGAACAGTATAAGTGAGGAGAATGTATTCCCCTGATGGTTTAATATACACGGGACATGTTACCAGGTGAACAGTGTAAGTGAGGAGAGTGAGTTCCCCTGATTGTTTAATATACACGGGACATGTTAGCAGGTGAACAGTATAAGTGAGGAGAATGTATTCCCCTGATGGTTTAATATACACGGGACATGTTAGCAGGTGAACAGTATAAGTGAGGAGAGTGCTTTCCCCTGATGTTTTAATATACACGGGACATGTTACCAGGTGAACAGTATAAGTGAGGCCAGTGTGTTCCCCTGATGGTATAATATACACGGGACATCTTACCAGCTGAACAGTATAAGTGAGGAGAGGGCTTTCCCCTTAGGGTTTAATATACACGGGACATGTTACCAGGTGAACAGTATAAGTGAGGAGAGTGTGTTCCCCTGATGGTTTAATATACACGGGACATGTTACCAGCTGAACAGCATAAGTGAGGAGAGGGCATTCCCCTGATGGTTTAATATACACGGGTCATGTTACCAGGTGAACAGTATAAGTGAGGAGAGGGCTTTCCCCTTAGGGTTTAATATACACGGGACATGTTAGCAGGTGAACAGTATAAGTGAGGAGAGTGTGTTCCCCTGATGGTATAATATAGACGGGACATGTTACCAGCTGAACAGTATAAGTGAGGAGAGGGCTTTCCCCTTAGGGTTTAATACACACGGGACATGTTAGCAGGTGAACAGTATAAGTGAGGAGAGTGTGTTCCCCTGATGGTTTAATATACACGGGACATGGTAGCAGGTGAACAGTATAAGTGAGGAGAGTGTGTTCCCCTTATTGTTAAATATACACGGGACATGGTAGCAGGTGAACAGTATAAGTGTGGAGAATGTGTTCCCCTGATGGTTTAATATACACGGGACATGTTACCAGGTAAACAGTATAAGTGAGGAGAGTGTGTTCCCCTGATTGTTAAATATAAACGGGACATGTTACCAGGTGAAAAGTATAAGTGAGGAGAATGTGTTCCCCAGATGGTTTAATATACACGGGACATGTTACCAGGTGAACAGTATAAGTGAGGAGAGTGTGTTCCCCTGATTGTTTAATACTCACGGGAGATGTTACCAGGTGAGCTGTATAAGTGAGGAGAGTGTGTTCCCCTGATGGTTTAACACGCACGGGACGTGTCACCAGGTGAAGAGTAGAAGTGAGGAGAATGTGTTCCCCTGATTGTTTAATACACACGGGACATGTTACCAGGTGACGAGTATAAGTGAGGAGAGTGTGTTCCCCTCATGGTTTAATATACACGGGACATGTTGCCAGGTGAACAGTCTAAGTGAGGAGAGTGTGTTCCCCTTATTGTTAAAAATACACGGGACATGTTACCAGGTGAACTGTATAAGTGAGGAAAGTGTGTTCCCCTCATGGTTTAATATACACGGGACATGTTGCCAGGTGAACAGTCTAAGTGAGGAGAGTGTGTTCCCCTGATGGTTTAATATACACGGGACATATTACCAGGCGAACAGAATAAGTGAGGAGAGGGCTTTCCCCTGATGGTTTAATACTGACGGGATATGTCACCAGGTGAACAGTATAAGTGAGGAGAGTGTGTTCCCCTGATGGTTTAATACACACAGGACATGTTACCAGGTAAACAGTGTAAGTGAGGAGAGTGAGTTCCCCTGATGGTTTAATACAAACAGGACATGTTACCAGGTGAACAGTGTAAGTGAGGAGAGTGAGTTCCCCTGATTGTTTAAAAAACACGGGACATGTTAGCAGGTGAACAGGAGAAGTGAGGAGAATGTATTCCCCTGATGGTTTAATATACACGGGACATGTTAGCAGGTGAACAGTATAAGTGAGGAGAATGTATTCCCCTGATGGTTTAATATACACAGGACATGTTACCAGGTGAACAGAATAAGTGAGGAGAATGTATTCCCCTGATGGTTTAATACTGACGGGACATTTCCCCAGGTGAAGAGTATAAGTGAGGAGAGTGTGTTCCCCTGATGGTTTAATATACACGGGACATGTGACAACGTGAACAGTGTAAGTGAGGAGAGTGAGTTCCCCTGATTGTTTAATATACACGGGACATGTTAGCAGGTGAACAGTATAAGTGAGGAGAATGTATTCCCCTGATGGTTTAATATACACGGGACATGTTACCAGGTGAACAGTATAAGTGAGGAGAGTGTGTTCCCCTGATGATTTAATATACACAGGACATGTTACCAGGTGAAGAGTATAAGTGAGGAGAGTGTGTTCCCCTGATGGTTTAATACATATGGGACATGTTGCCACGTAAACAGTGTAAGTGAGGAGAGTGTGTTCCCCTGATTGTTTAATATACACGGGACATTTTAGCAGGTGAACAGTATAAGTGAGGAGAATGTATTCCCCTGATGGTTTAATATACACGGGACATGTTAGCAGGTGAACAGTATAAGTGAGGAGAGTGCTTTCCCCTGATGTTTTAATATACACGGGACATGTTACCAGGTGAACAGTATAAGTGAGGAGAGTGTGTTCCCCTGATGGTTTAATACACACGGGACATGTTACCAGGTAAACAGTGTAAGTGAGGAGAGTGAGTTCCCCTGATGGTTTAATACAAACAGGACATGTTACCAGGTGAACAGTGTAATGAGGAGAGTGAGTTCCCCTGATTGTTTAAAAAACACGGGACATGTTAGCAGGTGAACAGTATAAGTGAGGAGAATGTATTCCCCTGATGGTTTAATATACACGGGACATGTTACCAGGTGAACAGTATAAGTGAGGAGAATGTGTTCCCCTGATGGTTTGATACACACGGGATATGTTACCACGTGAACAGTATAAGTGAGGATACTGTATTCCCCTGATGGTTTAATATACGCGGGACATGTTAGCTGGTGAACAGTATAAGTGAGGAGAATGTATTCCCCTGATGGTTTAATATACAGGGGACATGTTACCAGGTGAACAGTATAAGTGAGGAGAGTGTGTTCCCCTGATGGTATAATATACACGGGACATGTTACCAGCTGAACAGTATAAGTGAGGATATTGTATTCCCCTGATGGTTCAATATACACGGGACATGTTAGCTGGTGAACAGTATAAGTGAGGAGAATGTATTCCCCTGATGGTTTAATATACACGGGACATGTTACCAGGTGAACAGTATATGTGAGGAGAGTGTGTTCCCCTGATGGTTTAATATAAACAGGACATGTTAAAACGTGAACAGTGTAAGTGAGGAGATTGTGTTCCCCTGATTGTTTAATATACACGGGACATGTTACCAGGTGAACAGTATAAGTGAGGAGAGTGTGTTCCCCTGATGGTTTAATATACACAGGACATGTTACCAGGTGAAGAGTATAAGTGAAGAGAGTGTGTTCCCCTGATGGTTTAATACACACGGGACATGTTAGCAGGTGAACAGTGTAAGTGAGGAGAGTGAGTTCCCCTGATGGTTTAATATACACGGGACATGTTAGCAGGTGAACAGTGTAAGTGAGGAGAGTGAGTTCCCCTGATTGTTTAATATACACGGGACATGTTAGCAGGTGAACAGTATAAGTGAGGAGAATGTATTCCCCTGATGGTTTAATATACACGGGACATGTTACCAGGTGAACAGTGTAAGTGAGGAGAGTGAGTTCCCCTGATTGTTTAATATACACGGGACATGTTAGCAGGTGAACAGTATAAGTGAGGAGAATGTATTCCCCTGATGGTTTAATATACACGGGACATGTTAGCAGGTGAACAGTATAAGTGAGGAGAATGTATTCCCCTGATGGTTTAATATACACGGGACATGTTAGCAGGTGAACAGTATAAGTGAGGAGAGAGTGTTCCCCTGATGGTTTAATAAACAATGGACATGTTACCAGGTGAACAGTATAAGTGAGGAGAGTGCTTTCCCCTGATGTTTTAATATATACGGGACATGTTACCAGGTGAACAGTATAAGTGAGGCCAGTGTGTTCCCCTGATGGTATAATATACACGGGACATCTTACCAGCTGAAAAGTATAAGTGAGGAGAGGGCTTTCCCCTGATGGTTTAATATACAAGGGACATGTTACCAGGTGAACAGTATAAGTGAGGAGAATGTGTTCCCCTGATGGTTTAATATACACGGGACATGGGAGCAGGTGAACAGTATCAGTGAGGAGAATGTGTTCACCTGATGGTTTAATATACACGGGACATGTTACCAGGTAAACAGTATAAGTGAGGAGAGTGTGTTCCCCTGATGGTTTAATATAAACGGGACATGTTACAACGTGAACAGTGTAAGTGAGGAGAGTGAGTTCCCCTGATTGTTTAATATACACGGGACATGTTACCAGGTGAACAGTATATGTGAGGAGAGTGTGTTCCCCTGATGGTTTAATATAAACGGGACATGTTACCAGGTGAACAGTATATGTGAGGAGAGTGTGTTCCCCTGATGGTTTAATATAAACGGGACATGTTACAACGTGAACAGTGTAAGTGAGGAGAGTGAGTTCCCCTGATTGTTTAATATACACGGGACATGTTACCAGGTGAACAGTATAAGTGGGGAGAGTGTGTTCCCCTGATGGTTTAATACACACGGGACATGTTGCCACGTAAACAGTGTAAGTGAGGAGAGTGAGTTCCCCTGATTGTTTAATATACACGGGACATGTTACCAGGTGAACAGTATAAGTGAGGAGAATGTATTCCCCTGATGGTTTAATATACACGGGACATGTTACCAGGTGAACAGTGTAAGTGAGGAGAGTGAGTTCCCCTGATTGTTTAATATACACGGGACATGTTAGCAGGTGAACAGTATAAGTGAGGAGAATGTATTCCCCTGATGGTTTAATATACACGGGACATGTTAGCAGGTGAACAGTATAAGTGAGGAGAGTGCTTTCCCCTGATGTTTTAATATACACGGGACATGTTACCAGGTGAACAGTATAAGTGAGGCCAGTGTGTTCCCCTGATGGTATAATATACACGGGACATCTTACCAGCTGAACAGTATAAGTGAGGAGAGGGCTTTCCCCTTAGGGTTTAATATACACGGGACATGTTACCAGGTGAACAGTATAAGTGAGGAGAGTGTGTTCCCCTGATGGTTTAATATACACGGGACATGTTACCAGCTGAACAGCATAAGTGAGGAGAGGGCATTCCCCTGATGGTTTAATATACACGGGTCATGTTACCAGGTGAACAGTATAAGTGAGGAGAGGGCTTTCCCCTTAGGGTTTAATATACACGGGACATGTTAGCAGGTGAACAGTATAAGTGAGGAGAGTGTGTTCCCCTGATGGTATAATATAGACGGGACATGTTACCAGCTGAACAGTATAAGTGAGGAGAGGGCTTTCCCCTTAGGGTTTAATACACACGGGACATGTTAGCAGGTGAACAGTATAAGTGAGGAGAGTGTGTTCCCCTGATGGTTTAATATACACGGGACATGGTAGCAGGTGAACAGTATAAGTGAGGAGAGTGTGTTCCCCTTATTGTTAAATATACACGGGACATGGTAGCAGGTGAACAGTATAAGTGTGGAGAATGTGTTCCCCTGATGGTTTAATATACACGGGACATGTTACCAGGTAAACAGTATAAGTGAGGAGAGTGTGTTCCCCTGATTGTTAAATATAAACGGGACATGTTACCAGGTGAAAAGTATAAGTGAGGAGAATGTGTTCCCCAGATGGTTTAATATACACGGGACATGTTACCAGGTGAACAGTATAAGTGAGGAGAGTGTGTTCCCCTGATTGTTTAATACTCACGGGAGATGTTACCAGGTGAGCTGTATAAGTGAGGAGAGTGTGTTCCCCTGATGGTTTAACACGCACGGGACGTGTCACCAGGTGAAGAGTAGAAGTGAGGAGAATGTGTTCCCCTGATTGTTTAATACACACGGGACATGTTACCAGGTGACGAGTATAAGTGAGGAGAGTGTGTTCCCCTCATGGTTTAATATACACGGGACATGTTGCCAGGTGAACAGTCTAAGTGAGGAGAGTGTGTTCCCCTTATTGTTAAAAATACACGGGACATGTTACCAGGTGAACTGTATAAGTGAGGAAAGTGTGTTCCCCTCATGGTTTAATATACACGGGACATGTTGCCAGGTGAACAGTCTAAGTGAGGAGAGTGTGTTCCCCTGATGGTTTAATATACACGGGACATATTACCAGGCGAACAGAATAAGTGAGGAGAGGGCTTTCCCCTGATGGTTTAATACTGACGGGATATGTCACCAGGTGAACAGTATAAGTGAGGAGAGTGTGTTCCCCTGATGGTTTAATACACACAGGACATGTTACCAGGTAAACAGTGTAAGTGAGGAGAGTGAGTTCCCCTGATGGTTTAATACAAACAGGACATGTTACCAGGTGAACAGTGTAAGTGAGGAGAGTGAGTTCCCCTGATTGTTTAAAAAACACGGGACATGTTAGCAGGTGAACAGGAGAAGTGAGGAGAATGTATTCCCCTGATGGTTTAATATACACGGGACATGTTAGCAGGTGAACAGTATAAGTGAGGAGAATGTATTCCCCTGATGGTTTAATATACACAGGACATGTTACCAGGTGAACAGAATAAGTGAGGAGAATGTATTCCCCTGATGGTTTAATACTGACGGGACATTTCCCCAGGTGAAGAGTATAAGTGAGGAGAGTGTGTTCCCCTGATGGTTTAATATACACGGGACATGTGACAACGTGAACAGTGTAAGTGAGGAGAGTGAGTTCCCCTGATTGTTTAATATACACGGGACATGTTAGCAGGTGAACAGTATAAGTGAGGAGAATGTATTCCCCTGATGGTTTAATATACACGGGACATGTTACCAGGTGAACAGTATAAGTGAGGAGAGTGTGTTCCCCTGATGATTTAATATACACAGGACATGTTACCAGGTGAAGAGTATAAGTGAGGAGAGTGTGTTCCCCTGATGGTTTAATACATATGGGACATGTTGCCACGTAAACAGTGTAAGTGAGGAGAGTGTGTTCCCCTGATTGTTTAATATACACGGGACATTTTAGCAGGTGAACAGTATAAGTGAGGAGAATGTATTCCCCTGATGGTTTAATATACACGGGACATGTTAGCAGGTGAACAGTATAAGTGAGGAGAGTGCTTTCCCCTGATGTTTTAATATACACGGGACATGTTACCAGGTGAACAGTATAAGTGAGGAGAGTGTGTTCCCCTGATGGTTTAATACACACGGGACATGTTACCAGGTAAACAGTGTAAGTGAGGAGAGTGAGTTCCCCTGATGGTTTAATACAAACAGGACATGTTACCAGGTGAACAGTGTAATGAGGAGAGTGAGTTCCCCTGATTGTTTAAAAAACACGGGACATGTTAGCAGGTGAACAGTATAAGTGAGGAGAATGTATTCCCCTGATGGTTTAATATACACGGGACATGTTACCAGGTGAACAGTATAAGTGAGGAGAATGTGTTCCCCTGATGGTTTGATACACACGGGATATGTTACCACGTGAACAGTATAAGTGAGGATACTGTATTCCCCTGATGGTTTAATATACGCGGGACATGTTAGCTGGTGAACAGTATAAGTGAGGAGAATGTATTCCCCTGATGGTTTAATATACAGGGGACATGTTACCAGGTGAACAGTATAAGTGAGGAGAGTGTGTTCCCCTGATGGTATAATATACACGGGACATGTTACCAGCTGAACAGTATAAGTGAGGATATTGTATTCCCCTGATGGTTCAATATACACGGGACATGTTAGCTGGTGAACAGTATAAGTGAGGAGAATGTATTCCCCTGATGGTTTAATATACACGGGACATGTTACCAGGTGAACAGTATATGTGAGGAGAGTGTGTTCCCCTGATGGTTTAATATAAACAGGACATGTTAAAACGTGAACAGTGTAAGTGAGGAGATTGTGTTCCCCTGATTGTTTAATATACACGGGACATGTTACCAGGTGAACAGTATAAGTGAGGAGAGTGTGTTCCCCTGATGGTTTAATATACACAGGACATGTTACCAGGTGAAGAGTATAAGTGAAGAGAGTGTGTTCCCCTGATGGTTTAATACACACGGGACATGTTAGCAGGTGAACAGTGTAAGTGAGGAGAGTGAGTTCCCCTGATGGTTTAATATACACGGGACATGTTAGCAGGTGAACAGTGTAAGTGAGGAGAGTGAGTTCCCCTGATTGTTTAATATACACGGGACATGTTAGCAGGTGAACAGTATAAGTGAGGAGAATGTATTCCCCTGATGGTTTAATATACACGGGACATGTTACCAGGTGAACAGTGTAAGTGAGGAGAGTGAGTTCCCCTGATTGTTTAATATACACGGGACATGTTAGCAGGTGAACAGTATAAGTGAGGAGAATGTATTCCCCTGATGGTTTAATATACACGGGACATGTTAGCAGGTGAACAGTATAAGTGAGGAGAATGTATTCCCCTGATGGTTTAATATACACGGGACATGTTAGCAGGTGAACAGTATAAGTGAGGAGAGAGTGTTCCCCTGATGGTTTAATAAACAATGGACATGTTACCAGGTGAACAGTATAAGTGAGGAGAGTGCTTTCCCCTGATGTTTTAATATATACGGGACATGTTACCAGGTGAACAGTATAAGTGAGGCCAGTGTGTTCCCCTGATGGTATAATATACACGGGACATCTTACCAGCTGAAAAGTATAAGTGAGGAGAGGGCTTTCCCCTGATGGTTTAATATACAAGGGACATGTTACCAGGTGAACAGTATAAGTGAGGAGAATGTGTTCCCCTGATGGTTTAATATACACGGGACATGGGAGCAGGTGAACAGTATCAGTGAGGAGAATGTGTTCACCTGATGGTTTAATATACACGGGACATGTTACCAGGTAAACAGTATAAGTGAGGAGAGTGTGTTCCCCTGATTGTTAAATATAAAAGGGACATGTTACCAGGTGAAAAGTATAAGTGAGGAGAGTGTGTTCCCCAGATGGTTTAATATACACGGGACATGTTACCAGGTGAACAGTATAAGTGAGGAGAGTGTGTTCCCCTGATTGTTTAATACTCACGGGAGATGTTACCAGGTGAGCTGTATAAGTGAGGAGTGTGTGTTCCCCAGATGGTTTAATATACACGGGACATGTTACCAGGTGAACAGTATAAGTGAGGAGAGTGTGTTCCCCAGATTGTTTAATATACGTGGGACATGTTACCAGGTGACGAGTATAAGTGAGGAGAGTGTGTTCCCCTGATTGTTAAAAATACACGGTACATGTTACCAGGTGAACTGTATAAGTGAGGAAAGTGTGTTCCCCTGATTGTTAAAAATACACGGGACATGTTACCAGGTGAACTGTATAAGTGAGGAAAGTGTGTTCCCCTCATGGTTTAATATACACGGGACATGTTGCCAGGTGAACAGTCTAAGTGAGGAGAGTGTGTTCCCCTGATGGTTTAATATACACGGGACTTATTACCAGGCGAACAGAATAAGTGAGGAGAGGGCTTTCCCCTGATGGTTTAATACTGACGGGATATGTCAGCAGGTGAACAGTATAAGTGAGGAGAGTGTGTTCCCCTGATTGTTTAATACACACGGGACATTTCCCCAGGTGAACAGTATAAGTGAGGACAGTGTATTCCCCTGATGGTTTAATATACACGGGACATGTTAGCAGGTGAACAGTATAAGTGAGGAGAATGTATTCCCCTGATGGTTTAATACTGACGGGACATTTCCCCAGGTGAACAGTATAAGTGAGGAGAGTGTGTTCCCCTGATGGTTTAATACTGACGGGACATTTCCCCAGGTGAACAGCATAAGTGAGGAGAGAGTGTTCCCCTGATGGTTTAATATACACAGGACATGATACCAGGTGAACAGTATAAGTGAGGAGAGTGTGTTCCCCTGATTGTTTAATACACAAAGGACATGTTACCAGCTGAACAGTATAAGTGAGGAGAGTGTGTTCCCCTGATTGTTTAATACACAAAGGACATGTTACCAGCTGAACAGTATAAGTGAGGAGAGTGTGTTCCCCTGATGGTATAATATAGACGGGACATGTTACCAGGTGAACAGTATAAGTGAGGAGAGTGTGTTCCCCTGATGGTATAATATAGACGGGACATGTTACCAGGTGAACAGTATAAGTGAAGAGAGTGTGTTCCCCCGATGGTTTAATACACACGGGACATGTTACCAGGTGAAGAGTATAAGTGAAGAGAGTGTGTTCCCCTGATGGTTTAATACACACGGGACATGTTACCAGGTGAACAGTATAAGTGTGGAGAGTGTGTTCCCTTGATGGTTTAATATACACGAGACATGTTACCAGGTGAAGAGTATAAGTGAAGAGAGTGTGTTCCCCTGATGGTTTAATACACACAGGACATGTTACCAGGTGAAGAGTATAAGTGAGGAGAGTGAGTTCCCCTGATGGTTTAATACAAACAGGATATGTTACCAGGTGAACAGTGCAAGTGAGTAGAGTGAGTTCCGCTGATTGTTTAATATACACGGGACATGTTAGCAGGTGAACAGTATAAGTGAGGAGAATGTGTTCCCCTGATGGTTTAATATACACGGGACATGTTAGCAGGTGAACAGTATAAGTGAGGAGAATGTATTCCCCTGATGGTTTAATATGCACGGGACATGTTACCACGTGAACAGTATAAGTGAGGAGAGTGTGTTCCCCTGATGGTTTAATATACACGGGACATGTTACCAGGTGAACAGTATAAGTGAGGACAGTGTGTTCCATTGATGGTTTAATATGCACAGGACATGTTAGCAGGTGAACAGTATAAGTGAGGAGAATGTATTCCCCTGATGGTTTAATATACACGGGACATGTTAGCAGGTGAACAGTATAAGTGAGGAGAGAGTGTTCCCCTGATGGTTTAATAAACAATGGACATGTTACCAGGTGAACAGTATAAGTGAGGAGAGTGCTTTCCCCTGATGTTTTAATATATACGGGACATGTTACCAGGTGAACAGTATAAGTGAGGCCAGTGTGTTCCCCTGATGGTATAATATACACGGGACATCTTACCAGCTGAAAAGTATAAGTGAGGAGAGGGCTTTCCCCTGATGGTTTAATATACAAGGGACATGTTACCAGGTGAACAGTATAAGTGAGGAGAATGTGTTCCCCTGATGGTTTAATATACACGGGACATGGGAGCAGGTGAACAGTATCAGTGAGGAGAATGTGTTCACCTGATGGTTTAATATACACGGGACATGTTACCAGGTAAACAGTATAAGTGAGGAGAGTGTGTTCCCCTGATTGTTAAATATAAAAGGGACATGTTACCAGGTGAAAAGTATAAGTGAGGAGAGTGTGTTCCCCAGATGGTTTAATATACACGGGACATGTTACCAGGTGAACAGTATAAGTGAGGAGAGTGTGTTCCCCTGATTGTTTAATACTCACGGGAGATGTTACCAGGTGAGCTGTATAAGTGAGGAGTGTGTGTTCCCCAGATGGTTTAATATACACGGGACATGTTACCAGGTGAACAGTATAAGTGAGGAGAGTGTGTTCCCCAGATTGTTTAATATACGTGGGACATGTTACCAGGTGACGAGTATAAGTGAGGAGAGTGTGTTCCCCTGATTGTTAAAAATACACGGTACATGTTACCAGGTGAACTGTATAAGTGAGGAAAGTGTGTTCCCCTGATTGTTAAAAATACACGGGACATGTTACCAGGTGAACTGTATAAGTGAGGAAAGTGTGTTCCCCTCATGGTTTAATATACACGGGACATGTTGCCAGGTGAACAGTCTAAGTGAGGAGAGTGTGTTCCCCTGATGGTTTAATATACACGGGACTTATTACCAGGCGAACAGAATAAGTGAGGAGAGGGCTTTCCCCTGATGGTTTAATACTGACGGGATATGTCAGCAGGTGAACAGTATAAGTGAGGAGAGTGTGTTCCCCTGATTGTTTAATACACACGGGACATTTCCCCAGGTGAACAGTATAAGTGAGGACAGTGTATTCCCCTGATGGTTTAATATACACGGGACATGTTAGCAGGTGAACAGTATAAGTGAGGAGAATGTATTCCCCTGATGGTTTAATACTGACGGGACATTTCCCCAGGTGAACAGTATAAGTGAGGAGAGTGTGTTCCCCTGATGGTTTAATACTGACGGGACATTTCCCCAGGTGAACAGCATAAGTGAGGAGAGAGTGTTCCCCTGATGGTTTAATATACACAGGACATGATACCAGGTGAACAGTATAAGTGAGGAGAGTGTGTTCCCCTGATTGTTTAATACACAAAGGACATGTTACCAGCTGAACAGTATAAGTGAGGAGAGTGTGTTCCCCTGATTGTTTAATACACAAAGGACATGTTACCAGCTGAACAGTATAAGTGAGGAGAGTGTGTTCCCCTGATGGTATAATATAGACGGGACATGTTACCAGGTGAACAGTATAAGTGAGGAGAGTGTGTTCCCCTGATGGTATAATATAGACGGGACATGTTACCAGGTGAACAGTATAAGTGAAGAGAGTGTGTTCCCCCGATGGTTTAATACACACGGGACATGTTACCAGGTGAAGAGTATAAGTGAAGAGAGTGTGTTCCCCTGATGGTTTAATACACACGGGACATGTTACCAGGTGAACAGTATAAGTGTGGAGAGTGTGTTCCCTTGATGGTTTAATATACACGAGACATGTTACCAGGTGAAGAGTATAAGTGAAGAGAGTGTGTTCCCCTGATGGTTTAATACACACAGGACATGTTACCAGGTGAAGAGTATAAGTGAGGAGAGTGAGTTCCCCTGATGGTTTAATACAAACAGGATATGTTACCAGGTGAACAGTGCAAGTGAGTAGAGTGAGTTCCGCTGATTGTTTAATATACACGGGACATGTTAGCAGGTGAACAGTATAAGTGAGGAGAATGTGTTCCCCTGATGGTTTAATATACACGGGACATGTTAGCAGGTGAACAGTATAAGTGAGGAGAATGTATTCCCCTGATGGTTTAATATGCACGGGACATGTTACCACGTGAACAGTATAAGTGAGGAGAGTGTGTTCCCCTGATGGTTTAATATACACGGGACATGTTACCAGGTGAACAGTATAAGTGAGGACAGTGTGTTCCATTGATGGTTTAATATGCACAGGACATGTTACCAGGTGAACAGTATAAGTGAGGAGAGTGCTTTCCCCTGATGTTTTAATATACACGGGACATGTTACCAGGTGAACAGTATAAGTGAGGACAGTGTGTTCCCCTGATGGTATAATATACACGGGACATCTTACCAGCTGAACAGTATAAGTGAGGAGAGGGCTTTCCCCTGAAAGTTTAATATACAAGGGACATATTACCAGGTGAACAGTATAAGTGAGGAGAATGTGTTCCCCTGATGGTTTAATATACACGGGACATTTTACCAGCTGAACAGCATAAGTGAGGAGAGGGCTTTCCCCTGATGGTTTAATATACACGGGACATGTTACCAGCTGAACAGTATAAGTGAGGAGAGGGCTTTCCCCTGATGGTTTAATATACACGGGACATGTTAGCAGGTGAACAGTATAAGTGAGGAGAGTGTGTTCCCGTGATGGTTTAATATACACGGGACATGTTAGCAGGTGAACAGTATAAGTGAGGAGAGTGTGTTCCCCTGATGGTTTAATATACACGGGACATGTTAGCAGGTGAACAGTATAAGTGAGGAGAGTGTGTTCCCCTGATGGTTTAATATACACGGGACATGTTAGCAGGTGAACAGTATAAGTGAGGAGAGTGTGTTCCCCTGATGGTTTAATGCACACGGGACATGTTACCAGGTGAACAGTGTAAGTGAGGAGAGTGTGATCCCCTGATGGTTTAATATACACGGGACATGTCAACAGGTGAATAGTATAAGTGAGGAGAGTGTGTTCCCCTGATGGTTTAATATACACAGGACATGATACCAGGTGAACAGTATAAGTGAGGAGAGTGTGTTCCCCTGATGGTATAATATACACGGGACATGTTAACAGGTGAACAGTATAAGTGAGGAGAGTGTGTTCCCCTGATGGTTTAATATACACAGGACATGTTACCAGGTGAACAGTATAGGTGAGGAGAGTGTGTTCCCCTGATGGTTTAATATACCCGGGACATGTCATCAGGTGAACAGTATAAGTGAGAAGACAATGTTCCCCTGATGGTTTAATATACACGGGACATGTTACCAGTTGAACAGTATAAGTGAGGAGAGTGTGTTCCCCTGATGGTATAATATACACGGGACATGTTACCAGGTGAACAGTATAAGTGAGGAGAGTGTGTTCCCCTGATGGTATAATATACACGGGACATGTTACCAGGTGAACAGTATAAGTGAGGAGAGGGCTTACCCCTGATGGTTTAATATACACGGGACATGTTACCAGGTGAACAGTATAAGTGAGGAGAGGGCTTACCCCTGATGGTTTAATATACACGGGACATGTTACCAGGTGAACAGTATAGGTGAGGAGAGTGAGTTCCCCTGATGGTTTAATATACACGGGACATGTTACCAGGTGAACATTATAAGTGAGGAGAGTGCTTTCCCCTGATGTTTTAATATACACGGGACATGTTACCAGGTGAACAGTATATGTGAAGAGAGTGTGTTCCCCTGATGGTTGAATACACACGGGACATGTTACCAGGTGAACAGTATAAGTGAGTAGAGTGTGTTCCCCTAATTGTTAAATATACACGGGACATGTTACCAGCTGAACAGCAGAAGTGAGGAGAGGGCTATCCCCTGATGGTAAAATATACACGGGACATGTTGGCAGGTGAACAGTATAAGTGAGGAGAGTGTGTTCCCCTGATGGTATAATATACACGGGACATGTTACCAGCTGAACAGTATAAGTGAGGAGAGGGCTTTCCCCTGATGGTTTAATATACACGGGACATGTTACCAGGTGAACAGTATAAGTGAGGAGAGTGTGTTCCCCTAATTGTTAAATATACACGGGACATGTTACCAGGTGAACAGTATAAGTGAGGAGAGTGTGTTCCCCAGATGGTTTAATATACACGAGACATGTTACCAGGTGAACAGTATAAGTGAGGAGAGTGTGTTCCCCTGATGGTTTAATATACACGGGACTTATTACCAGGTGAACAGAATAAGTGACTAGAGGGCTTTCCCCTGATGGTTTAATATACACGGGACATGTTACCAGGTGAACAGTATAAGTGAGGAGAGTGTCTTCCCCTGATGGTTTAATATACACGGGACATTTTACCAGGTGAACAGTATAAGTGAGGAGAGTGTCTTCCCCTGATGGTTTAATATACACGGGACATTTTACCAGGTGAACAGTATAAGTGAGGAGAATGTGTTCCCCTCATGGTTTAATATACATGGGACATGTTACCAGGTGAACAGAATAAGTGAGGAGAGTGTGTTCCCCTGATGGTTTAATATACACGGGACATGTTACCAGGTGAACAGTATAAGTGATGAGACTGTATTCTCCTGATGGTTCAATACACACGGGACATGTTAGCAGGTGAACAGTATAAGTGAGGAGAATGTGTTCCCCTGATGGTTCAATATACACGGGACATGTTACCAGGTGAACAGTATAAGTGAGGAGAGTAGTTCCCCTGATGGTTTAACATGCGCGGGACATGTTACCAGGTCAACAGTATAAGTGAGGAGAGTGTGTTCCCTTGATGGTTTAATATACACGGGACATGTTACCAGGTCAACATTATAAGTGAGTAGAGTGTGTTCCCCTGATGGTTTAATATACACGGGACATGTTACCAGGTGAACAGTTTAAATGAGGAGAGTGTGTTCCCCTGATATTTTAATATACACGGGACATGTTACCAGGTGAACAGTTCAAGTGAGGAGAGTGTGTTCCCCTGATGTTTTAATATACACGGGACATGTTACCAGGTGAACAGTATAAGTGAGGACAGTGTGTTCCCCTGATGGTATAATATACACGAGACATGTTACCAGGTGAACAGTATAAGTGAGGAGAGTGTGTTCCCCTGATGGCTTTACACGCAGGGGACGTGTCACCAGGTGAAGAGCAGAAGTGAGGAGAGTGTGTTCCCCTGATGGTCTAATATACACGGGACATGTTACCAGGTGAACAGTATATGTGAAGAGAGTGTGTTCCCCTGATGGTTTAATATACATGGGACATATTACCAGGTGAACAGTATAAGAGAAGGGAGCCTGTTCCCCTGATTGCTTAATATACGTGGGACATGTTACAAGGTGACGAGTATAAGTGAGGCGAGTGTGTTCCCCTGATGGTTTAATATACACGGGACATGTTACCAGGTGAACAGTATAAGTGAGGAGAGTGTGTTCCCCTGATTGTTAAAAATACACGGGACATGTTACCAGGTGAACAGTATCAGTGAGGAGAATGTGTTCCCCTGATGGTTTAATATACACGGGACATGTTACCAGGTGAACAGTATAAGTGAGGAGAGTGTGTTCCCCTGATGGTTTAATATACACGGGACGTATTACCAGGTGAACAGAATAAGTGAGGAGAGGGCTTTCCCCTGATGGTTTAATATACACGGTACATGTTACCAGGTGAACAGTATAAGTGAGGAGAGTGTGTTCCCCTGATGGTTTAATATACACGGGACATGTTACCAGGTGAACAGTATAAGTGATGAGACTGTATTCCCCTGATGGTTCAATATACATGGGACATGTTAGCAGGTGAACATTATAAGTGAGGAGAATGTGTTGCCATGATGGTTTAACACACACGGGACATGTCACCAGGTGAACAGTATAAGTGAGGAGAGTGTGTTCCCCTGATGGTATAATATACATGGGACATGTTACCAGGTGAACAGTATAAGTGAGGAGAGGGCTTACCCATGATGGTTGAATATACACGGGACATGTTACCAGGTGAACAGTGTAAGTGAGGAGAGTGTGTTCCACTGATGGTTTAATATACACGGGACATGTTCCCAGGTGAACAGTGTAAGTGAGGAGACAGTATTCCCCTCATGGTTCAATATACACGGGACATGTTCGCAGGTGAACAGTATAAGTGAGGAGAATGTGTTCCCCTGATGGTTTAATATACACGGGACATGTTACCAGCTGATCAGTATAAGTGAGGAGAGGGCTTTCCCCTGATGGTTTAATATACACAGGACATGTTACCTGGTGAACAGTATAAGTGAGGAGAGTGTGTTCCCCTGATGGTTTAATATACACGGGACATGTTAGCAGGTGAACAGTATAAGTGAGGAGAATGTGTTCCCCTGATGGTTGAATATACACGGGACATGTTACCAGGTGAACAGCATAACTGAGGAGAGTTTGTTCCCCTGACGGTTTAATATACACGGGACATGTTACCAGGTGAAAAGTATAAGTGAGGAGAGTGTTTTCCCCTGATTGTTTAATACTCACGGGACATGTTACCAGGTGAGCAGTATAAGTGAGGAGAGTGTGTTCCCCTGATGGTTTAACACGCACGGGACGTGTCACCAGGTGAAGAGTAGAAGTGAGGAGGAGTGTGTTCCCCTGATGGTCTAATATACACGGGACATGTTACCAGGTGAACAGTATAAGTGAGGAGAGGGCTTTCCCCTGATGGTTTAATATACACGGGACATGTTACCAGGTGAACAGTATAAGTGAGGAGAGGGCTTTCCCCTGATGGTTTAATATACACGGGACATGTTACCAGGTGAACAGTATAAGTGAGGAGAGTGTGTTCCCCTGATGGTTTAATATACACGGGACTTATTACAAGGTGAACAGAATAAGTGAGGAGACTGTATTCCCCTGATGGTTCAATATACACGGGACATGTTAGCAGGTGAACAGTATAAGTGAGGAGAATGTGTTCCCCTGATGGTTGAATACACCCGGGACATGTTACCAGGTGAACAGGATAAGTGAGGAGAGTGTGTTCCCCTGATGATTTAATATACACGGGACATGTTACCAGGTGAACAGGATAAGTGAGGAGAGTGTGTTCCCCTGATGATTTAACAGGCACGGGACATGTTACCAGGTGAACAGTATAAGTGAGGAGAGTGTGTTCCCCTGATGGTTGAATACACCCGGGACATATTATCAGGTGAACAGTATAAGTGAGGAGAGTGTGTTCCCCAGATTGTTTAATATACACAGGACATGTTACCAGGTGAACAGTATAAGTGAAGAGAGTGTTTTCCCCTGATGGTTTAATATACATGGGACATGTTACCAGGTGAACAGTATAAGTGAGGAGAGTGTTTTCCCCTGATGGTTTAATATACACAGGACATGTTCCCAGGTGAACAGTATAAGTGAGGAGAGTGTTTTCCCCTGATGGTTTAATATACATGGGACATGTTACCAGGTGAACAGTATAAGTGAGGAGAGTGTTTTCCCCTGATGGTTTAATATACATGGGACATGTTACCAGGTGAACAGTATAAGTGAGGAGAGTGTGTTCCCCTGATGGTTTAATATACACAGGACATGTTAACAGGTGAACAGTATAAGTGAGGAGAGTGTGTTCCACTGATGGTTTAATATACACGGGACATGTTACCAGGTGAACAGTATAAGTGAGGAGAATGTGTTCCCCTGATGGTTTAATATACACGGGACAAGTTAGCAGGTGAACAGTATAAGTGAGGAGAATGTGTTCCCCTGATGGTTTAATATACACGGGACATGTTAGCAGGTGAACAGTATAAGTGAGGAGAATGTGTTCCCCTGAAGGTTTAATATACAGGGGACATGTTACCAGGTGAACAGTATAAGTGAGGAGAATGTGTTCCCCTGATGGTTTAATATACACGGGACAAGTTAGCAGGTGAACAGTATAAGTGAGGAGAATGTGTTACCCTGAAGGTTTAATATACACGGGACATGTTACCAGGTGAACAGTATAAGTGAGGAGAGTGTTTTCCCCTGATGGTTTAATATACACGGGACATGTTACCAGGTGAACAGTATAAGTGAGGAGAGTGTTTTCCCCTGATGGTTTAATACACACGGGACATGTTACCAGGTGAACAGTATAAGTGAGGAGAGTGTGTTCCCCTGATGGTTTAATATACACGGGACATGTTACCAGGTGAACAGTATAAGTGAGGAGAGTGTGTTCCCCTGATGGTTTAATATACACTGGAAATGTTACCAGGTGAACAGTATAAGTGAGGAGAGTGTGTTCCCCTGATTGTTAAATATACACGGGACATGTTACGAGGTGAACAGTATAAGTGAGGAGAGTGTTTTCCCCTGATGGTTTAATATACACGGGACATGTTACCAGGTGAACAGTATAAGTGAGGAGAGTGTGTTCCCCTGATGGTTTAATATACACGGGACATGTTACCAGGTGAACAGTATAAGTGAGGAGAGTGTTTTCCCCTGATGGTTTAATATACACTGGAAATGTTACCAGGTGAACAGTATAAGTGAGGAGAGTGTGTTCCCCTGATGGTATAATATACACGGGACATGTTACGAGGTGAACAGTATAAGTGAGGAGAGTGTTTTCCCCTGATGGTTTAATATACACGGGACATGTTACCAGGTGAACAGTATAAGTGAGGAGAGTGTTTTCCCCTGATGGTTTAATATACACTGGAAATGTTACCAGGTGAACAGTATAAGTGAGGAGAGTGTGTTCCCCTGATGGTATAATATACACGGTACATGTTACCAGGTGAACAGTATAAGTGAGGAGAGTGTGTTCCCCTGATTGTTAAATATACACGGGACATGTTACCAGGTGAACAGTATAAGTGAGGAGAATGTGTTCCCCTGATGGTTTAATATACACGGGACAAGTTAGCAGGTGAACAGTATAAGTGAGGAGAATGTGTTCCCCTGATGGTTTAATATACACGGGACATGGTAGCAGGTGAACAGTATAAGTGAGGAGAATGTGTTCCCCTGATGGTTTAATATACACGGGACATGGTAGCAGGTGAGCAGTATAAGTGAGGAGAGTGTGTTCCCCTGATTGTTAAATATACACGGGACATGTTACCAGGTGAACAGTATAAGTGAGGAGAGTGTTTTCCCCTGATGGTTTAATACACACGGGACATGTTACCAGGTGAACAGTATAAGTGAGGAGAGTGTGTTCCCCTAATGGTTTAATACACACAGGACATGTTACCAGGTGAACAGTATAAGTGAGGAGAGTGTTTTCCCCTGATGGTTTAATATACACTGGAAATGTTACCAGGTGAACAGTATAAGTGAGGAGAGTGTGTTCCCCTGATGGTTTAATATACACTGGAAATGTTACCAGGTGAACAGTATAAGTGAGGAGAGTGTTTTCCCCTGATGGTTTAATATACAGGGGACATGTTACCAGGTGAACAGTATAATTGAGGACAGTGTGTTCCCCTGATGGATTAATATACACGGGACATGTTACCTGGTGAACAGTATAAGTGAGGAGAATGTGTTCCCCTGATGGTTTAATACACACGAGACATGTTACCAGGTGAACAGTCTCAGTGAGGAGAGTGTGTTCGCCTGATTGTTTAAAACTCACGGGACATGTTACAATGTGAACAGTATAAGTGAGGAGAGTGTGTTCCCCTCATTGTTTAATATACACGGGACATGTTAGCAGGTGAACAGTATCAGTGAGGAAAATGTGTTCCCCTGATGGCTTAATATACACGGGACATGTTACCAGGTGAACAGTATAAGTGAGGAGAGGGCTTTCCCCTGAAGGTTTAATATACACGGGACATGTTACCAGGTGAACAGTATAAGTGAGGAGAGTCTGTTCCCCTGATGGTATAATATACACGGGACATGTTACCAGCTGAACAGTATAAGTGAGGAGAGGGCTTTCCCCTGATGGTTTAATATACACGGGACATGTTACCAGGTGAACAGTATAAGTGAGGAGAGTGTGTTCCCCTGATGATTTAATATACACGGGACATGTTAGCAGGTGAACAGTATAAGTGAGGAGAATGTGTTCCCCTGATGGTTTAATATACACAGGACATGTTACCAGGTGAACAGTATAAGTGCGGGGAATGTGTTCCCCTGATGGTTTAATATACAGGGGACATGTTACCAGGTGAAAAGTATCAGTGAGGAGAGTGTTTTCCCCTGATTGTTTAATATACACGGGACGTGTCACCAGGTGAAGAGTAGAAGTGAGGAGGAGTCTGTTCCCCTGATGGTCTAATACACACGGGACATGTTACCAGGTGAACAGTATAATTGAGGAGAGTGTGTTCCCCTGATGGTTGAACGCGCACGGGACGTGTCACCAGGTGAAGAGTAGAAGTGAGGAGGAGTCTGTTCCCCTGATGGTCTAATACACACGGGACATGTTACCAGGTGAACAGTATATGTGAAGAGAGTGTGTTCCCCTGATGGTTTAATATACATGGGACATGTTACCAGGTGAACAGGAAAGTGAAGAGAGCCTGTTCCCCTGATTGCTTAATACACGTGGGACATGTTACAAGGTGACGAGTATAAGTGCGGAGAATGTGTTCCCCTCATTGTTTAATATACACGGGACATGTTAGCAGGTGAACAGTATCAGTGTGGAGATTGTGTTCCCCTGATGGTTTAATATACACGGGACATGTTTCCAGGTGAACAGTATAAGTGAGGAGAGTGTTTTCCCCTGATGGTTTAATATACACGGGACATGTTACCAGGTGAACAGTGTAAGTGAGGAGAGTGTGTTCCCCTGATGGTTTAATATACACGGGACTTATTACAAGGTGAACAGAATAAGTGAGGAGACTGTATTCCCCTGATGGTTCTATATACACGGGACATGTTAGCAGGTGAACAGTATAAGTGAGGAGAGCGTGTTCCCCTGATGGGGTAATATACACGGGACATGTTACCAGGTGAACAGTATAAGTGAGGAGACTGTATTCCCCTGATGGTTCAATATA
The DNA here is from genome assembly GCF_036365525.1 of Heterodontus francisci. Taxonomy (NCBI): domain Eukaryota; kingdom Metazoa; phylum Chordata; class Chondrichthyes; order Heterodontiformes; family Heterodontidae; genus Heterodontus; species Heterodontus francisci. The sequence goes on along the minus strand of NW_027140433.1, from coordinate 281,995 downwards.
CACGGGACATGTTAGCAGGTGAACAGTATAAGTGAGGAGAGCGTGTTCCCCTCATGGTTTAATATACATGGGACATGTTACCAGGTGAACAGTATAAGTGAGGAGAGTAGTTCCCCTGATGGTTTAATATACACAGGACATGTTGCCAGGTGAAGAGTATAAGTGAAGAGAGTGTGTTCCCCTGATGGTTTAATACACACGGGACATGTTGCCAGGTGAAGAGTATAAGTGTGTTCCCCTGATGGTTTAATATACATGGGACATGAAACCAGGTAAACAGTGTAAGTGAGGAGAGTGAGTTCCCCTGATGGTTTAATACAAACAGGACATGTTACCAGGTGAACAGTGTAAGTGAGGAGAGTGTGTTCCCCTGATTGTTAAATACAGACGGGACATGTCACCAGGTGAACAGTACAAGTGAGGAGAGAGTGTTCCCCTAATGGTTTAACACACACGGGACATGTTACCAGGTGAACAGTATAAGTGAGGAGAGTGCTTTCCCCTGATTGTTTAATATACACGGGACATGTTACCAGTGAACAGTATAAGTGAGGAGAGTGTGTTCCCCTGATGGTTTAACAAGCACAGGACATGTGACCAGGTGAACAGTATAAGTGAGGATAGTGTGTTCCCCTGATGGTTTAATATACACAGGTCATGATACCAGGTGAACAGTGTAAGTGAGGAGAGTGAGTTCCCCTGATGGTTTAATATAGACGGGACATGTTAACAGGTGAACAGTATAAGTGAGGACAGGGTGTTCCCCTGATGGTTTAATATACACGGGACATGTAACCAGGTGAACAGTATAAGTGAAGAGAGTGTGTTCCCCTGATTGTTTAATACACACGGGACATGTTGCCAGGTGAAGAGTATAAGTGAAGAGAGTGTGTTCCCCTGATGGTTTAATACAAACAGGACATGTTACCAGGTGAACAGTGCAAGTGAGGAGAGTGAGTTCCCCTGATGGTTAAATACGGACGGGACATGTTACCAGTTGAACTGTATAAGTGAGGAGAGGGCTTACCCATGATGGTTTAATATACACGGGACATGTTCCCAGGTGAACAGTATAAGTGAGGAGAGTGTGTTCCCCTGATGGTTTATTATACACAGGACATGTCATCAGGTGAACAGTATAAGTGACGAGAGTGTGTTCCACTGATGGTTTAATATACACGGGACATGTTACCAGGTGAATAGTATAAGTGAGGAGAGTCCTTACCCCTGATGGTTTAATATACACGGGACATGTTACCAGGAGAACAGTATAAGTGAGAAGAGTGTGTTCCCCTGATGGTATAATATACACGGGACATGTTACCAGGTGAACAGTATAAGTGAGGAGAGGGCTTACCCATGATGGTTTAATATACACGGGACATGTTCCCAGGTGAACAGTATAAGTGAGGAGACTGTATTCCCCTGATGGTTCAATATACACGGGACATGTTACCAGGTGAACAGTATAAGTGAGGAGAGTGTGTTCCCCTGATTGTTTAATATACACGGGACATGTGACCAGGTGAACAGTATAAGTGAGGAGAGTTTGTTCCCCTGATGGTTTAACACGCACGGGACGTTTCAGCAGGTGAAGAGTAGAAGTGAGGAGAGTGTGTTCCCCTGATTGTTCAATACACACGGGACATGTTACCAGGTGAACAGTATAAATGAAGAGAGTGTGTTCCCCTGATGGTTTAATACGCACGGGACATGTTACCAGGTGACGAGTATAAGTGAGGAGAGTGTGTTCCACTGATGGTTTCATATACACGGGACATGTCACCAGGTGAACAGTATCAGTGAGGAGAATGTGTTCCCCTGATGGTTTCATATACACGGGACATGTAAACAGGTGAACAGTATAAGTGAGGAGAGTGTGTTCCCCTGATTGTTAAATATACACGGGACATGTTACCAGGTGAACAGTATAAGTGAGGAGAGTGTGTTCCCCTGATGGTTTAATACACACGGGACATGTTGCCAGGTGAACAGTATAAGTGAGGAGAGTGTTTTCCCCAGATGGTTTAATATACACGGGACTCATTACCAGGTGAACAGTATAAGTGAGGAGAGTGTGTTCCCCTGATGGTTTAATATACACAGGTCATGATACCAGGTGAACAGTGTAAGTGAGGAGAGTGAGTTCCCCTGATGGTTTAATACTGACGGGACATTTCCCCAGGTGAACAGTATAAGTGAGGAGAGTGTGTTCCCCTGATGGTTTAAAACGCACGACATGTCAACAGGTGAACAGTAGAAGTGAGGAGAGAGTGTTCCCCTGATGGTTTAACAGGCACAGGACATGATACCAGGTGAACAGTATAAGTGTGGAGAGTGTGTTCCCCTGATGGTTTAATATACACGGGACATGTTACCAGGTGAACAGTATAAGTGAGGAGAGTGCTTTCCCCTGATGGTTTAATATACACGGGACATGTTACCAGGTGAACAGTATAAGTGAGGACAGTGTGTTCCCCTGATGATATAATATACACGGGACATGTTACCAGCTGAACAGTATAAGTGAGGAGAGGGCTTTCCCCCGATGGTTTAATCTACACGGGACATGTTACCAGGTGAACAGTATAAGTGAGGAGAATGTGTTCCCCTGATGGTTTAATATACACAGGACATGTTACCAGGTGAACAGTATAAGTGAGGAGAGTGCTTTCCCCTGATGGTTTAATATACACGGGACATGTTACCAGGTGAACAGTATAAGTGATGAGAGTGCTTTCCCCTGATGGTTTAATATACACGGGACATGTTACCAGGTGAACAGTATAAGTGAGGAGAGTGTGTTCCCCTGATGGTTTAATATGCACGGGACATGTTACCAGGTGAACAGTATAAGTGAGGAGATTGTGTTCCCCTGATGGTTTAATATGCACGGGACATGTTACCAGGTGAACAGTATAAGTGAGGAGAGTGTGTTCCCCTGATGGTTTAATATACACGGGACATGTTACCAGCTGAACAGTATAAGTGAGGAGAGTGTGTTCCCCTGATGGTTTAATATGCACGGGACATGTTACCAGGTGAACAGTATAAGTGAGGAGAGGGCTTTGCCCTGATGGTTTAATATACACGGGACATGTTACCAGGTGAACAGTATTAGTGAGGAGAGTGTGTTCCCCTGATGGTTTAATATACACGGGACATGTTAGCAGGTGAACAGCATAAGTGAGGAGAATTTATTCCCCTGATGGTTTAATATACACGGGACATGTTACCAGGTGAACAGTATAAGTGAGGGGAATGTGTTTCCCTGATGGTTTAATATACACGGGACATGTTACCAGGTGAAAAGTATAAGTGAGGAGAGTTTGTTCCCCTGATTGTTTAATACTCACGGGACATGTTACCAGGTGAGCAGTATAAATGAGGAGAGTGTGTTCCCTTGATGGTTTAACACGCACGGGACGTGTCACCAGGTGAAGTGTAGAAGTGAGGAGGAGTGTGTTCCCCTGATGGTCTAATATACACGGGACATGTTACCAGGTGAACAGTATATGTGAAGAGAGTGAGTTCCCCTGATGGTTTAATATACTTGGGACATGTTACCAGGTGAACAGTATTAGTGAGGAGAGTGTGTTCCCCTGATGGTTTAATATACACGGGACATGTTAGCAGGTGAACAGCATAAGTGAGGAGAGTGTGTTCCCCTGATGGTTTAATATACACAGGACATGTTACCAGGTGAACAGTATAAGTGAGGGGAATGTGTTTCCCTGATGGTTTAATATACACGGGACATGTTACCAGGTGAAAAGTATAAGTGAGGAGAGTTTGTTCCCCTGATTGTTTAATACTCACGGGACATGTTACCAGGTGAGCAGTATAAATGAGGAGAGTGTGTTCCCTTGATGGTTTAACACGCACGGGACGTGTCACCAGGTGAAGTGTAGAAGTGAGGAGGAGTGTGTTCCCCTGATGGTCTAATATACACGGGACATGTTACCAGGTGAACAGTATATGTGAAGAGAGTGAGTTCCCCTGATGGTTTAATATACTTGGGACATGTTACCAGGTGAACAGTATAAGTGAAGAGAGCCTGTTCCCCTGATTGCTTAATATACGTGGGACATGTTACAAGGTGACGAGTATAAGTGAGGAGAGTGTTTTCCCCTGATGGTTTAATATACACGGGCCATGCAACCAGGTGAATAGTATAAGTGAGGAGAGTGTGTTCCCCTGATGGTTTAATATACAGGGGACTTATTACAAGGTGAACAGAATAAGTGAAGAGAGGGCTTTCCCCTGATGGTTTAATATACACGGGACATGTTTCCAGTTGAACAGTATAAGTGAGGAGAGTGTGTTCCCCTGATGGTTTAATATACACGGGACATGTTACCAGGTGAACAGTATAAGTGAGGAGAATGTGTTCCCCTCATGGTGTAATATACATGGGACATGTTACCAGGTGAACAGTATAAGTGAGGAGAGTGTGTTCCACTGATTGTTGAATATACACAGGACATGTTACCTGGTGAATAGTATAATTGAGGGGAGTGTATTCCCCTGAGGGTTTAATATACATGGGACATGTTACCAGTGAACTATATAAGTGAGCGGCGTGTGTTCCCCGGAGGGTTTAATATACATGGGACATGTTACCTGGTGAACAGTATAAGTGAGGAGAGTGTGTTCCCCTGATTGTTTAATATACACAGGACATGTTACCCGGTGAACAGTATAAGTGAGGAGAGTGTGTTCCCCTGATGGTTTAATATACACGGGACATGTTACCAGGTGAACAGTATAAGTGAGGAGAGTTTGTTCCCCTGATGGTTTAATATACACAGGACATGTTACCAGGTGAACAGTATAAGTGAGGAGAGCGTGTTCCCCAGATGGTTTAATATACACGGGACATTTTACCAGGTGAACAGTATAAGTGAGGAGAGTGTGTTCCCTTGATTGTTTAACACACACAGGACATGTTACCAGGTGAACAGTATAAGTGAGGAGAGTGTGTTCGCCTGATGGTTTAATATACACGGGACATGTTACCAGGTGAACAGTATAAGTGAGGAGAGTGTGTTCCCCTGATTGTTTAATACACACAGGACATGTCACCAGGTGAACAGTATAAGTGAGGAGAGTGTGTTCGCCTGATGGTTTAATATACACAGGACATGTTACCAGGTGAACAGTGTAAGTGAGGAGTGTGTGTTCCCCTGATTGTTTAATACACCCAGGACATGTCACCAGGTGAACAGTATAAGTGAGGAGAGTGTGTTCCCCTGATTGTTTAATACACCCAGGACATGTTACCAGGTGAACAGTATAGGTGAGGTGAGTGTGTTCCCCTGATGGTTTAATACAAACGGGGCATGTTACCAGGTGAACAGTGTAAGTGAGGAGAGTGTGTTCCCCTGATGGTTTAATACACACAGGACATGTTACCAGGTGAACAGTATATGTGAGGAGAGTGTGTTCCCCTGATTGTTTAATACACACAGGACATGTTACCAGGTGAACAGTATAAGTGAGGAGAGTGTGTTCCCCTGATGGTTTAATACGCACGGGACATGTTACCAGGTGAACAGTATAGGTGAGGAGAGTGTGTTCCCCTGATTGTTTAATACACACGGGACATGTTACCAGGTGAACAGTGTAAGTGAAGAGAGTGTGTTCCCCTGATTGTTTAATACACTCGGGACATGTTACCAGGTGAACAGTGTAAGTGAGGAGAGTGTGTTCCCCTGATTGTTTAATACACACGGGATATGTTACCAGGTGAACAGTATAAGTGAGGATAGTGTGTTCCCCTGATGGTTTAATACGCACGGGACATGTTGCCAGGTGAACAGTGTCAGTGAGGAGAGTGAGTTCCCCTGATAGAACATAGAACATAGAGCATACAGCACAGAACAGGCCCTTCGGCCCACAATGTTGTGCCGATCCTTTGTCCTCTGTCAAGGACAATTTAATCTATACCCCATCATTCTCCTTTATCCATATACCTATCCAAAAGCCTTTTGAAAGTCCCTAAAGTTTCTGACTCAACAACTTCCCCGGGCAAGGCATTCCATGCCCCGACCACTCTCTGGGTAAAGAACCTTCCCCTGACATCCCCCTTATATCTCCCACCCTTCACCTTAAATTTATGACCCCTTGTAACGCTTTGCTCCACCCGGGGAAAAAGTTTCTGACTGTCTACCCTATCTATTCCCCTGATCATCTTATAAACCTCTATCATGTCACCCCTCATCCTTCTCCGTTCTAATGAGAAGAGGCCTAGAATGTTCAGCCTTTCCTCGTAAGACTTATTCTCCATTCCAGGCAACATCCTGGTAAATCTCCTCTGCACCCTCTCCAAGGCTTCCACATCCTTCCTAAAATGAGGCGACCAGAACTGCACACAGTACTCCAAATGAGGCCTTACCAAGGTCCTGTACAGCTGCATCATCACCTCACGGCTCTTAAATTCAATCCCTCTGCTAATGAACGCTAACACCCCATATGCCTTCTTCACACCCTATCCACTTGAGTTGCAACTTTCAATGATCTATGCACATAGACCCCAAGGTCTCTCTGCTCCTCCACATGCCCAAGAACCCTACCGTTAACCCAGTATTTTGCATTCATGTTTGTCCTTCCAAAATGGACGACCTCACACTTTTCAGGGTTAAACTCCATCTGCCACTTTTCAGCCCAGCACTGCAACCTATCCAAGTCCCTTTGCAGACGACAATAGCCCTCCTCGGTATCCACAACTCCACCAACCTTTGTATCATCTGCAAATTTACTGACCCACCCTTCGACTTCCTCATCCAAGTCGTTAATAAAAATCACAAACAGGAGAGGACCCAGAACTGATCCCTGCGGCACGCCACTGGTAACTGGGCTCCAGGCTGAGTATTTACCATCTAAGACCACTCTCTGCCTTCTATCAGTTAGCCAATTCTTAATCCAACTGGCCACATTCCCCACTATCCCATGCCTCCTGACTTTCTCCATAAGTCTACCATGGGGGACCTTATCAAATGCCTTACTAAAATCCATGTACACCACATCCACTGGTTTACCCTCATCCACTTGCTTGGTCACCTGCTCAAAGAATTCAATCAGGCTTGTGAGGCAAGACCTACCCCTCACAAAACCGTGCTGACTGTCCCGAATCAAGCAGTGTCTTTCCAGATGCTCAGAAATCCTATCCCTCAGCACCTTTTCCATCAACTTGCCTACCACCGAAGTAAGACTAACTGGCCTGTAATTCCCAGGGTTGTTCCTATTCCCTTTCTTGAACAGGGGCACAACATTTGCCACCCTCCAATCACCTGGTACCACCCCCGTCAGCAGAGAAGATGAAAAGATCATTGCCAGCGGCTCTGCAATTTCATCCCTTGCTTCCCATAACATCCTTGGATATACCCCGTCAGGCCCGGGAGACTTGTCTATCTTCAAGTTATTCAAAAACCCCAACACATCTTCCCTCCTAACGAGCACTTCCTCGAGCTTACCAGTCTGTTTCACACCGTCCTCTTCAGTAATACACCCCTTCTCATTCGTAAATACCGAAGAGAAGTACTCATTCAAAACCTCACTTATCTCTTCCGGCTCAACACACAGTCTCCCGCTATTGTCCTTGACCGGACCTACGGTCCCCCTAGTCATCCTCATATTTCTGACATACGCGTAAAAGGCCTTGGGGTTTTCTTTTATCCTACCCGCCAAGCATTTTTCATGCCCTCTCTTAGCTCTCCTAATCCCTTTCTTCAGATCCTTCCTGGCCATCTTGTATCCCTCCAGAGCTATGCCTGTGCCCTTTTTCCTCAACTTTATATACGCATCCTTCTTCTTCCTAACAAGACTCTCAACCTCTCTTGTCAACCACGGTTCCCTCACATGACCATCCCTTCCCTGTCTGACAGGGACATGCTTATCAATGGCCCCTACTATCTGCTCCTTGAAAAAGTTCCACATTTCGACCGTGCCCTTCCCTGCCAGCATATGCTCCCAACTTATGCTCCTCAGTTCCTGCCTGACAGCATCATATCTACCCTTCCCCCAATTGTAAACCTTGCCCTGTTGCACATACCTATCCCTCTCCATTACCACAGTGAATGCTACAGAATTGTGATCACTATCTCCAAAGTGCTCGCCCACCAACAGCTCTATCACTTGCCCTGGTTCATTACCTAGTACCAAATCCAATATTGCCTCCCCTCTGGTCGGGCAGTCTACATACTGAGTCAGAAAAGCTTCCTGGACATACTGCACAAACACTACCCCATCCAAACTATTCGATCTAAAGAGTTGCCAATCAATATTTGGGAAGTTGAAATCCCCCATAATTACTACCCTGTGACTTCTGCTCCTTTCCAAAATCTGTTTCCCAATCTGCTCTTCCACCTCCCTGCTGCTATTGGGGGGCCTATAGAAAACTCCCATCAAGGTGACTGCTCCTTTCCTGTTCCTGACCTCAACCCACAGTGCCTCAGTCGGCAGATCCTCCTCGAAAATTCTTTCAGCAGTTGTTACACTATTTCTAACTAACAATGCCACCCCCCCACCTCTTTTACCACCATTCCTAATCTTATGAAAACATCTATAACCAGGTACCTCCAAAAACCATTCCTCCCCCTCACCTATCCACGTTTCAGTGATGGCCACAACATCGTAGTCCCAAGTGCCCATCCACGCCTTCAATTCACTCACCTTATTCCTGATGCTTCTTGCGTTGAAGTATACGCACTTTAACCCTTCTCCGTGCCCATCTGTCCTCTGTGACAGTGCTACCTTCCCCAATACCTCACTACACTCTTTGTCTTTCTGAGTGGACCCACTGGTCCCTGGACTACAAGTCCGGTTCCCATCCCCCTCCCAAACTAGTTTAAACCCTCCCGAACAGTACTAGCAAACCTCCCTCCCAGGATATTGGTGCCCCTCTGGTTCAGATGCAGCCCGTCCTGTTTGAACAGGTCCCATCTTCCCCAGAATGCAGTCCAATTATCCAAGAACTGGAAGCCCTCCCTCCTACACCATTCCTGCAGCCACGTGTTCAGCTGTGCTCTCTCCCTATTCCTAGCCTCACTATCACGTGGCGCCGGCAACAAACCAGAGATAACAACTCTGTCCGTCCGAGCTTTCAGCTTCCAGCCTAACTCCCTAAACTCACTTCTAACATCTGTGCCACCCTTCCTTCCTACGTCGTTGGTGCCAATGTGCACCACGACCTCTGGCTGCTCCCCCTCCCCTTTAAGGATCCTGAAGACGCGATCACAAACATCACGGACCCTGGCACCAGGGAGGCAACAAACCATCCGTGCGTCTCGCCTGCGCCCACAGAACCGCCTGTCCGTACTCCTCACCATCGAGTCCCCGATGACTAGTGCTCTCCCATTCTCCCTCCTTCCCTTCTGAGCCACAGTGCAGGACCCCGTGCCAGAGGCCCGGTCACTGCAGCCTGCCCCCGATAGGCCGTCCCCCCCAACAGTATCTAAAACTGTATACTTGTTGTTGAGGGGAACGACCACAGGAGATCCCTGCACTGACCTCTTCCCACCTCTAACTGTTACCCAGCTGCCTTTGATTTGTGGAGTAGCGACCTCCGTGTAGCTTCTATCTATCAACCCCTCAGCTTCCCGAATGATCCTCAGTTCATCCAGCTCCAGCTCCAGTTCCCTAACACGGTCTGATAGGAGCTGGAGACGGATGCACTTCCAGCAGGTGAAGTCGGCAGGGTCACCGGAGGTTCCCCTCACCTCGAACATTCTGCAGGAGGAGCAATACACTACACTGGCTGCCATTTCTTTTATTCAATTACCCCTTAATTAAGTACAACTATAGATATTAACAAAAACAGTAAATAGCTTACCTGCTCAGTCCTTTTTGGTTAGAGGAGGAGGGTAAAAAGGGTCTTATTATTAGGTTAGAGGAGCAGGATGGGTGGGAGACACTACATGTGTAGTGTCTCGGGTTAACTCTGCTCCGCACCTTTAAAGAAAATACCTACCCAGGAGTCCTTGCTGCCGTCCAGCTTCCGGTTCCTCCCGCGCCAAAAGTAACTTGAACACAAGGAAAACAGTAAGTACAACTTTTAAAACACAGCTCCTGTTGCCTTCACTTACCCACCGAAGAGTCGCTACCTTCTCCTGCTGCTCCGCCGGGAAATGAGCATGTTATGCAAGGGGCATGTTACCAGGTGAAAAGTATAAGTGAGGAGAGAGTTTTCCCCTGACGGTTTAATATACACGGGACATATTGCCAGGTGAACAGTATAATTGAAGAGAGTGTGTTCCCCTGATGGTTTAATATACACGGGACAGGTTTCCAGGTGAACAGTATAAGTGAGGAGAGTGTGTTCCCCTGATGGCTTAATATACATGGGACATGTTACCAGGAGAACAGTATAAGTGAGGAGACTGTGTTCCCCTGATGGTTTAATATACACGGGACATGTTACCAGATGAACAGTATAAGTGATGAGAGTGTGTTCCCCTGATGGTTTAATATGCAAGGGACATGCTACCAGGTGAACAGTATAAGTGAGGAGACTGTGTTCCCCTGATTGTTTAATACTCACGGGACATGTTACCAGGTGAACAGTATAAGTGAGGAGATGTGTTCCCCTGATGGTTTAATATACACGGGACATGTTACCAGGTGAACAGTATAAGTGAGGAGATGTGTTCCCCTGATTGTTTAATACACATGGGACATGTTACCAGGTGAACAGTATAAGTGAGGAGAGTTTGTTCCCCTGATTGTTTAATAACTGACGGGACATGTTACCAGGTGAACAGTATAAGTGAGGAGAGTGTGTTCCCCTGATTGTTTAATACACACGGGGCATGTTACCAGGTGAACAGTATAAGTGAGGAGAGTGTGTTCCCCTGATGGTTTAATATACACGGGACATGTTACCAGGTGAACAGTATAAGTGAGGAGAGTGTGTTCCCCTGATGGCTTAATATACACGGGACATGTTACCAGGTGAACAGTATAAGTGAGGAGAGTGTGTTCCCCTGATTGTTCAATGCACACAGGACATGTTTGCAGGTGAACAGTATAAGTGAGGAGAGTGTGTTCCCCTGATGGCTTAATATACACGGGACATGTTACCAGGTGAACAGTATAAGTGAGGAGAGTGTTTTCCCCTGACGGTTTAATATACACGGGACATATTGCCAGGTGAACAGTATAATTGAAGAGAGTGTGTTCCCCTGATGGTTTAATATACACGGGACAGGTTTCCAGGTGAACAGTATAAGTGAGGAGAGTGTGTTCCCCTGATGGTTTAATACACACGGGACATGTTACCAGGTGAACAGTATAAGTGAGGAGAGAGTTTTCCCCTAATGGCTTAATATACACGGGACATGTAACCAGCTGAACAGTATAAGTGAGGAGAGTGTGTTCCCCTGATGGTTTAATATACACGGGACATGTTACCAGGTGAACAGTAGAAGTGAGGAGAGTGTGTTCCATTGTTGGTTTAATATAGACAGGACTTGTTAACAGGTGAACAGTATAAGTGAGGAGAGTGTGTTCCCCTGATTGTTTAATATACACGGGACATGTTACCAGGTTAACAGTGTAAGTGAGGAGACTGTGTTCCCCTGATTGTTTAATACACACGGGACATGTCAGCAGGTGAAAAGTTTAAGTGAGGAGAGTGTGTTCCCCTGATGGTTTAATATACATGGGACATGTTACCAGGTGAACAGTTTAAGAGAGCAGAGTGTGTTCCCCTGATGGTTTAATGTACATGGGACATGTCAACAGGTGAATAGTATAAGTGAGGAGATTGTGTTCCCCTGATGGTTTAATACACACGGGACATGTTACCACATGAACAGTATAAGTGAGGAGAGTGTGTTCCCCTGATGGTTTAATACACACGGGACATGTTACCAGATGAACAGCATTAGTGAGGAGAGTGTGTTCCCCTGATGGTTTAGTGCACACGGGACATGTTACCAGATGAACAGTATAAGTGAGGAGATTGTGTTCTCCTGATTGTTTAATATACACGGGACATGTCACCAGGTGAACAGTATAAGTGAGGAGAGTGTGTTCCCCTGATGGTTTAATACATATGGGACATGTTACCAGATGAACAGTATAAGTGAGGAGAGTGTGTTCCCCTGATTGTTTTATATACACGGACATGTCAACAGGTGAACAGTATAAGTGAGGAGAGTGTGTTCCCCTGATGGTTTAATATACACAGGACATGTTACCAGGTGATCTGTATAAGTGAGGAGAGTGTGTTCCCCTGATTGTTTAATACTCACGGGACATGTTACCAGGTGAACAGTATAAGTGAGGAGAGTGTGTTCCCCTGATGGTTTAATATACACGGGACATGTCACCAGGTGAACAGTATAAGTGAGGAGAGTGTGTTCCCCTGATGGTTTAATACACATGGGACATGTTACCACATGAACAGTATAAGTGAGGAGAGTGTTTTCCCCTGATGGTTTAGTACACACGGGACATGTTACCAGATGAACAGTATAAGTGAGGAGATTGTGTTCTCCTGATTGTTTAATATACACGGGACATGTCACCAGGTGAACAGTATAAGTGAGGAGAGTGTGTTCCCCTGATGGTTTAATACACATGGGACATGTTACCAGATGAAAAGTATAAGTGAGTAGAGTGTGTTCCACTGATTGTTTTATATACACGGACATGTCAACAGGTGAACAGTATAAGTGAGGAGAGTGTGTTCCCCTGATGGTTTAATACACATGGGACATGTTACCACATGAACAGTATAAGTGAGGAGAGTGTGTTCCCCTGATTGTTTAAAATACACAGGACATGTCACCAGGTGAACAGTATAAGTGAGGAGAATGTGTTCCCCAGATGGTTTAATACGCACAGGACATGTTACCAGGTGAACAGTATAAGTGAGGAGATTGTGTTCCCCTGATGGTTTAATATACACGGGACATGTCACCAGGTGAACAGTGTAAGTGAGGAGAGTGTGTTCCCCTGATGGTTTAATACACATGGGACATGTTACCAGGTGAACAGTGTAAGTGAGGAGAGTGTGTTCCCCTGATGGTTTAATACACATGGGACATGTTACCACATGAACAGTATAAGTGAGGAGAGTGTGTTCCCCTGATTGTTTAAAATACACAGGACATGTCACCAGGTGAACAGTATAAGTGAGGAGAGTGTGTTCCCCTGATGGTTTAATATACACGGGACATGTTACCAGGTGAACAGTATATGTGATGAGAGTGTGTTCCCCTGATGGTTTAATATACACAGGACATTTCACCAGGTGAACAGTGTAAGTGAGGAGAGTGTGTTCCCCTGATTGTTTAATACTGACGGGTCATGTTACCAGGTGAACGGTATAAGTGAGGAGAGTGTGTTCCCCTGATGGTTTAATATACATGGGACATGTCACCAGGTGAACAGTGTAAGTGAGGAGAGTGTGTTCCCCTGATGGTTTAATACACATGGGACATGACACCAGGTGAACAGTATAAGTGAGGAGAGTGTGTTCCCCTGATGGTTTAATATGCAAGGGACATGTTACCAGGTTAACAGTATAAGTGAGGGGAATGTGTTCCCCTGATTGTTTAATATACATGGGACATGTTACCAGGAGAACAGTATAAGTGAGGAGACTGTGTTCCCCTGATGGTTTAATATACACGGGACATGTTACCAGATGAACAGTATAAGTGATGAGAGTGTGTTCCCCTGATGGTTTAATATGCAAGGGACATGTTACCAGGTGAACAGTATAAGTGAGGAGACTGTGTTCCCCTGATTGTTTAATACTCACGGGACATGTTACCAGGTGAACAGTATAAGTGAGGAGATGTGTTCCCCTGATGGTTTAATATACACGGGACATGTTACCAGGTTAACAGTATAAGTGAGGGGAATGTGTTCCCCTGATTGTTTAATATACATGGGACATGTTACCAGGTGAACAGTATAAGTGAGGAGAGTGTGTTCCCCTGATGGTTTAATATACACGGGACATGTTACCAGGTTAACAGTATAAGTGAGGGGAATGTGTTCCCCTGATTGTTTAATATACATGGGACATGTTACCAGGTGAACAGTATAAGTGAGGAGAGTGTGTTCCCCTGATGGTTTCATATACATGGGACATGTTACCAGGTGAACAGTATAAGTGAGGAGAGTTTGTTCCCCTGATTGTTTAATAACTGACGGGACATGTTACCAGGTGAACAGTATAAGTGAGGAGAGTGTGTTCCCCTGATGGTTTAATGCACACAGGACATGTTTGCAGGTGAACAGTATAAGTGAGGAGAGTGTGTTCCCCTGATGGCTTAATATACACGGGACATGTTACCAGGTGAACAGTATAAGTGAGGAGAGTGTGTTCCCCAGATTGTTTAATACACACAGGGCATGTTACCAGGTGAAAAGTATAAGTGAGGAGAGTGTTTTCCCCTGACGGTTTAATATACACGGGACATATTGCCAGGTGAACAGTATAATTGAAGAGAGTGTGTTCCCCTGATGGTTTAATATACACGGGACAGGTTTCCAGGTGAACAGTATAAGTGAGGAGAGTGTGTTCCCCTGATGGTTTAATACACACGGGACATGTTACCAGGTGAACAGTATAAGTGAGGAGAGAGTGTTCCCCTGATGGTTTAATATACACGGGACATGTTACCAGGTGAACGGGAGAAGTGAGGAGAGTGTGTTCCCCTGATGGTTTAATATACATGGGACATGTTACCAGGTGAACAGTATAAGTGAGGAGAGTGTGTTCCCCTGATGGTTTAATATACACGGGACATGTTTCCAGGTGAACAGTATATGTGAGGAGAGTGTGTTCCCCTGATTGTTTAATGCACACGGGACATGTTACCAGGTGAACAGTATAAGTGAGGAGAGAGTTTTCCCCTAATAGCTTAATATACACGGGACATGTTACCAGCTGAACAGTATAAGTGAGGAGAGTGTGTTCCCCTGATGGTTTAATATACACGGGACATGTTACCAGGTGAACAGTAGAAGTGAGGAGAGTGTGTTCCATTGTTGGTTTAATATAGACAGGACTTGTTAACAGGTGAACAGTATAAGTGAGGAGAGTGTGTTCCCCTGATTGTTTAATATACACGGGACATGTTACCAGGTTAACAGTGTAAGTGAGGAGACTGTGTTCCCCTGATTGTTTAATACACACGGGACATGTCAGCAGGTGAAAAGTTTAAGTGAGGAGAGTGTGTTCCCCTGATGGTTTAATATACATGGGACATGTTACCAGGTGAACAGTTTAAGAGAGCAGAGTGTGTTCCCCTGATGGTTTAATGTACATGGGACATGTCAACAGGTGAATAGTATAAGTGAGGAGATTGTGTTCCCCTGATGGTTTAATATACACGGGACAGGTTTCCAGGTGAACAGTATAAGTGAGGAGAGTGTGTTCCCCTGATGGTTTAATACACACGGGACATGTTACCACATGAACAGTATAAGTGAGGAGAGTGTGTTCCCCTGATGGTTTAATACACACGGGACATGTTACCAGATGAACAGCATTATTGAGGAGAGTGTGTTCCCCTGATGGTTTAGTGCACACGGGACATGTTACCAGATGAACAGTATAAGTGAGGAGATTGTGTTCTCCTGATTGTTTAATATACACGGGACATGTCACCAGGTGAACAGTATAAGTGAGGAGAGTGTGTTCCCCTGATGGTTTAATACATATGGGACATGTTACCAGATGAACAGTATAAGTGAGGAGAGTGTGTTCCCCTGATTGTTTTATATACACGGACATGTCAACAGGTGAACAGTATAAGTGAGGAGAGTGTGTTCCCCTGATGGTTTAATATACACAGGACATGTTACCAGGTGATCTGTATAAGTGAGGAGAGTGTGTTCCCCTGATTGTTTAATACTCACGGGACATGTTACCAGGTGAACAGTATAAGTGAGGAGAGTGTGTTCCCCTGATGGTTTAATATACACGGGACATGTCACCAGGAGAACAGTATAAGTGAGGAGACTGTGTTCCCCTGATGGTTTAATATACACGGGACATGTTACCAGATGAACAGTATAAGTGATGAGAGTGTGTTCCCCTGATGGTTTAATATGCAAGGGACATGCTACCAGGTGAACAGTATAAGTGAGGAGACTGTGTTCCCCTGATTGTTTAATACTCACGGGACATGTTACCAGGTGAACAGTATAAGTGAGGAGATGTGTTCCCCTGATGGTTTAATATACACGGGACATGTTACCAGGTGAACAGTATAAGTGAGGAGAGTGTGTTCCCCTGATTGTTTAATACTCACGGGACATGTTACCAGGTGAACTGTATAAGTGAGGAGAGTGTGTTCCCCTGATGGTTTAATACACACGGGACATGTTACCAGGTGAACAGTATAAGTGAGGAGAGTGTGTTCCCCTGATTGTTCAATGCACACAGGACATGTTTGCAGGTGAACAGTATAAGTGAGGAGAGTGTGTTCCCCTGATGGCTTAATATACACGGGACATGTTACCAGGTGAACAGTATAAGTGAGGAGAGTGTGTTCCCCTGATTGTTCAATGCACACAGGACATGTTTGCAGGTGAACAGTATAAGTGAGGAGAGTGTGTTCCCCTGATGGCTTAATATACACGGGACATGTTACCAGGTGAACAGTATAAGTGAGGAGAGTGTGTTCCCCTGATTGTTTAATACACACAGGGCATGTTACCAGGTGAAAAGTATAAGTGAGGAGAGTGTTTTCCCCTGACGGTTTAATATACACGGGACATATTGCCAGGTGAACAGTATAATTGAAGAGAGTGTGTTCCCCTGATGGTTTAATATACACGGGACAGGTTTCCAGGTGAACAGTATAAGTGAGGAGAGTGTGTTCCCCTGATGGTTTAATACACACGGGACATGTTACCAGGTGAACAGTATAAGTGAGGAGAGAGTGTTCCCCTGATGGTTTAATATACACGGGACATGTTACCAGGTGAACGGGAGAAGTGAGGAGAGTGTGTTCCCCTGATGGTTTAATATACATGGGACATGTTACCAGGTGAACAGTATATGTGAGGAGTGTGTGTTCCCCTGATTGTTTAATGCACACGGGACATGTTACCAGGTGAAAAGTATAAGTGAGGAGAGAGTTTTCCCCTAATAGCTTAATATACACGGGACATGTTACCAGGTGAACAGTAGAAGTGAGGAGAGTGTGTTCCATTGTTGGTTTAATATAGACAGGACTTGTTAACAGGTGAACAGTATAAGTGAGGAGAGTGTGTTCCCCTGATTGTTTAATATACACGGGACATGTTACCAGGTTAACAGTGTAAGTGAGGAGACTGTGTTCCCCTGATTGTTTAATACACACGGGACATGTCAGCAGGTGAAAAGTTTAAGTGAGGAGAGTGTGTTCCCCTGATGGTTTAATATACATGGGACATGTTACCAGGTGAACAGTTTAAGAGAGCAGAGTGTGTTCCCCTGATGGTTTAATGTACATGGGACATGTCAACAGGTGAATAGTATAAGTGAGGAGACTGTGTTCCCCTGATTGTTTAATACACACGGGACATGTCAGCAGGTGAAAAGTTTAAGTGAGGAGAGTGTGTTCCCCTGATGGTTTAATACACACGGGACATGTTACCACATGAACAGTATCAGTGAGGAGAGTGTGTTCCCCTGATGGTTTAATACACACGGGACATGTTACCAGATGAACAGCATTATTGAGGAGAGTGTGTTCCCCTGATGGTTTAGTGCACACGGGACATGTTACCAGATGAACAGTATAAGTGAGGAGATTGTGTTCTCCTGATTGTTTAATATACACGGGACATGTCACCAGGTGAACAGTATAAGTGAGGAGAGTGTGTTCCCCTGATGGTTTAATACATATGGGACATGTTACCAGATGAACAGTATAAGTGAGGAGAGTGTGTTCCCCTGATTGTTTTATATACACGGACATGTCAACAGGTGAACAGTATAAGTGAGGAGAGTGTGTTCCCCTGATGGTTTAATATACACAGGACATGTTACCAGGTGAACAGTATAAGTGAGGAGAGTGTGTTCCCCTGATTGTTTAATACTCACGGGACATGTTACCAGGTGAACAGTATAAGTGAGGAGAGTGTGTTCCCCTGATTGTTTAATACTCACGGGACATGTTACCAGGTGAACAGTATAAGTGAGGAGAGTGTGTTCCCCTGATGGTTTAATATACACGGGACATGTCACCAGGTGAACAGTATAAGTGAGGAGAGTGCGTTCCCCTGATGGTTTAATACACATGGGACATGTTACCACATGAACAGTATAAGTGAGGAGAGTGTGTTCCCTGATTGTTTAATATACATGGGACATGTCACCAGGTGAACAGTGTAAGTGAGGAGAGTGTGTTCCCCTGATGGTTTAATACACATGGGACATGTTACCCGGTGAACAGTATAAGTGAGGAGAGTGTGTTCCCCTGATGGTTTAATACGCACGGGACATGTTACCCGGTGAACAGTATAAGTGAGGAGAGTGTGTTCCCCTGATGGTTTAATACGCACGGGACATGTTACCCGGTGAACAGTATAAGTGAGGAGAGTGTGTTCCCCTGATGGTTTAATACGCACGGGACATGTTACCCGGTGAACAGTATAAGTGAGGAGAGTGTGTTCCCTGATTGTTTAATATACATGGGACATGTCACCAGGTGAACAGTATAAGTGAGGAGAGTGTGTTCCCCTGATGGTTTAATACACATGGGACATGTTACCAGATGAAAAGTATAAGTGAGGAGAGTGTGTTCCCCTGATTGTTTAATATACATGGGACATGTCACCAGGTGAACAGTATAAGTGAGGAGAGTGTGTTCCCCTGATGGTTTAATACACATGGGACATGTTACCAGATGAAAAGTATAAGTGAGGAGAGTGTGTTCCCCTGATGGTTTAATACACATGGGACATGTTACCCGGTGAACAGTATAAGTGAGGAGAGTGTGTTCCCCTGATTGTTTAATATACATGGGACATGTCACCAGGTGAACAGTATAAGTGAGGAGAGTGTGTTCCCCTGATGGTTTAATACACATGGGACATGTTACCAGATGAAAAGTATAAGTGAGGAGAGTGTGTTCCCCTGATGGTTTAATACACATGGGACATGTTACCAGATGAAAAGTATAAGTGAGGAGAGTGTGTTCCCCTGATTGTTTAATATACATGGGACATGTTACCAGGTGAACAGTATAAGTGAGGAGAGTGTGTTCCCCTGATGGTTTAATACGCACGGGACATGTTACCCGGTGAACAGTATAAGTGAGGAGAGTGTGTTCCCCTGATTGTTTAATATACATGGGACATGTCACCAGGTGAACAGTATAAGTGAGGAGAGTGTGTTCCCCTGATGGTTTAATACACATGGGACATGTCACCAGGTGAACAGTATAAGTGAGGAGAGTTTGTTCCCCTGATGGTTTAATGCACACGGGACATGTTTCCAGGTGAACAGTATAAGTGAGGAGAGTGTGTTCCCTTGATTGTTTAATACACACAGGGCATGTTACCAGGTGAAAAGTATAAGTGAGGAGAGTGTTTTCCCCTGACGGTTTAATATACACGGGACATATTGCCAGGTGAACAGTATAATTGAAGAGAGTGTGTTCCCCTGATGGTTTAATGCACACGGGACATGTTTCCAGGTGAACAGTATAAGTGAGGAGAGTTTGTTCCCCTGATTGTTTAATACACACGGGACATGTTACCAGGTGAACAGTATAAGTGAGGAGATTGTGTTCTCCTGATTGTTTAATATACACGGGACATGTTACCAGGTGAACAGTATAAGTGAGGAGAGTGTGTTCCCCTGATGGCTTAATATACACGGGACATGTTACCAGGTGAACAGTATAAGTGAGGAGATTGTGTTCTCCTGATTGTTTAATATACACGGGACATGTTACCAGGTGAACAGTATAAGTGAGGAGATTGTGTTCTCCTGATTGTTTAATATACACGGGACATGTTACCAGGTGAACAGTATAAGTGAGGAGATTGTGTTCCCCTGATTGTTTAATACACACGGGACATGTCACCAGGTGAACAGTATAAGTGAGGAGAGTGTGTTCCCCTGATGGCTTAATATACACGGGACATGTTACCAGGTGAACAGTATAAGTGAGGAGATTGTGTTCTCCTGATTGTTTAATATACACGGGACATGTTACCAGGTGAACAGTATAAGTGAGGAGATTGTGTTCTCCTGATTGTTTAATATACACGGGACATGTTACCAGGTGAACAGTATAAGTGAGGAGAGTGTGTTCCCCTGATGGTTTAATACATATGGGACATGTTACCAGGTGAACAGTATAAGTGAGGAGATTGTGTTCTCCTGATTGTTTAATATACACGGGACATGTTACCAGGTGAACAGTATAAGTGAGGAGAGTGTTTTCCCCTGATGGTTAAATATACACGGGACATGTTACCAGGTGAACAGTATAAGTGAGGAGAGTGTGTTCCCCTGATGGTTTAATACATATGGGACATGTTACCAGATGAACAGTATAAGTGAGGAGAGTGAGTTCCCCTGATGGTTAAATATACACGGGACATGTTACCAGGTGAACAGTATAAGTGAGGAGAGTGTTTTCCCCTGATGGTTAAATATACACGGGACATGTTACCAGGTGAACAGTATAAGTGAGGAGAGTGTTTTCCCCTGATGGTTAAATATACACAGGACATGTTACCAGATGAACAGTATAAGTGAGGAGAGTGTGTTCCCCTGATTGTTTAATACTGACGGGACATGTCACCAGGTGAACGGTATAAGTGAGGAGAGTGTGTTCCCCTGATTGTTTAATGCACACGGGACATGTTACCAGGTGAACAGTGTAAGTGAGGAGAGTGTGTTCCCCTGATGGTTTAATACACATGGGACATGACACCAGATGAACAGTAGAAGTGAGCAGAGTGTGTTCCCCTGATTGTTTAATATACACGGGACATGTTACCAGATGAACAGTATAAGTGAGGAGAGTGTGTTCCCCTGATTGTTTAATATACACGGGACATGTTACCAGGTGAACAGAATATGTGAGGAGAGTGTGTTCCCCTGATGGTTTAATATGCACAGGACATGTTACCAGGTGAACAGCATAAGTGAGGAGAGTGTGTTCCCCTGATGGTTTAATACACACGGGACGTGTTGCCAGATGAACAGTATAAGTGAGGAGAGTATGTTCCCCTGATTGTTTAATACACACGGGACATGTTACCAGGTAAACAGTATAAGTGAGGAGAGTATGATCCCCTGATGGTTAAATACACACAGGACATGTCACCAGGTGAACAATATAAGTGAGGAGAGTGTGTTCCCCTGATGGTTTAATATACACAGGACATGTCACCAGGTGAACAGTATAATTGAGGAGAGTGTGTTCCCCTGATTGTTAAATATACACAGGACATGTTACCAGGTGAACAGTATAAGTGAGGAGAGTGTGTTCCCCTGATTGTTTAATACTGACAGGACATGTCACCATGTGAACAGTATTAGTGAGGAGAGTGTGTTCCCCTGATGGTTTAATACTGACGGGACATGTTACCAGGTGAACAGTATAAGTGAGGAGAGTGTGTTCCCCTGATTGTTTAATACTGACAGGACATGTCACCATGTGAACAGTATTAGTGAGGAGAGTGTGTTCCCCTGATGGTTTAATACTGACGGGACATGTTACCAGGTGAACAGTATAAGTGAGGAGAGTGTGTTCCCCTGATTGTTTAATACACACAGGGCATGTTACCAGGTGAACAGTATAAGTGAGGAGATTGTGTTCCCCTGATGGTTTAATACACACGGGACATGTTACCAGGTGAACAGTATAAGTGAGGAGAGTGTGTTCCCCTGATTGTTTAATATACACAGGACATGTCACCAGGTGAACAGTGTAAGTGAGGAGAGTGTGTTCCCCTGATGGTTTAATACACATGGGACATGTCACCAGGTGAACAGTATAAGTCATGAGAGTGTGTTCCCCTGATGGTTTAATATACACGGGACATTTTACCAGGTGAACAGTATAAGTGAGGGGAATGTGTTCCCCTGATTGTTTAATATACATGGGACATGTTACCAGGTGAACAGTATAAGTGAGGAGACTGTGTTCCCCTGATGGTTTAATATACACGGGACATGTTACCAGGTGAACAGTATAAGTGATGAGAGTGTGTTCCCCTGATGGTTTAATATGCAAGGGACATGTTACCAGGTGAACAGTATAAGTGAGCAGACTGTGTTCCCCTGATGGTTTAATATACACGGGACATTTTACCAGGTGAACAGGATAAGTGAGGAGAGTTTGTTCCCCTGATTGTTTAATAACTGACGGGACATGTCACCCGGTGAACAGTATAAGTGAAGAGAGTGTGTTCCACTGATTGTTTTATATACACGGACATGTCAACAGGTGAACAGTATAAGTGAGGAGAGTGTGTTCCCCTGATGGTTTAATACACATGGGACATGTCACCAGGTGAACAGTATAAGTGAGGAGAGTTTGTTCCCCTGATGGTTTAATACACACAGGGCATGTTACCAGGTGAAAAGTATAAGTGAGGAGAGTGTTTTCCCCTGACGGTTTAATATACACGGGACATATTGCCAGGTGAACAGTATAATTGAAGAGAGTGTGTTCCCCTGATGGTTTAATGCACACGGGACATGTTTCCAGGTGAACAGTATAAGTGAGGAGAGTTTGTTCCCCTGATTGTTTAATACACACGGGACATGTCACCAGGTGAACAGTATAAGTGAGGAGAGTGTGTTCCCCTGATGGCTTAATATACACGGGACATGTTACCAGGTGAACAGTATAAGTGAGGAGAGTGTGTTCCCCTGATGGTTTAATACATATGGGACATGTTACCAGATGAACAGTATAAGTGAGGAGAGTGTGTTCCCCTGATGGCTTAATATACACGGGACATGTTACCAGGTGAACAGTATAAGTGAGGAGATTGTGTTCTCCTGATTGTTTAATATACACGGGACATGTCAACAGGTGAACAGTATAAGTGAGGAGAGTGTGTTCCCCTGATGGTTAAATATACACAGGACATGTTACCAGGTGAACAGTATAAGTGAGGAGAGTGTGTTCCCCTGATGGTTAAATATACACAGGACATGTTACCAGATGAACAGTATAAGTGAGGAGAGTGTGTTCCCCTGATTGTTTAATACACACAGGGCATGTTACCAGGTGAAAAGTAGAAGTGAGGAGAGTGTTTTCCCCTGACGGTTTAATATACACGGGACATATTGCCAGGTGAACAGTATAATTGAAGAGAGTGTGTTCCCCTGATGGTTTAATATGCACGGGACAGGTTTCCAGGTGAACAGTATAAGTGAGGAGAGTGTGTTCCCCTGATGGTTTAATATACACGGGACATGTTACCAGGTGAACAGTATAAGTGAGGAGAGTGTGTTCCCCTGATGGTTTAATATACACGGGACATGTTACCAGGTGAACGGGAGAAGTGAGGAGAGTGTGTTCCTCTGATGGTTTCATATACATGGGACATGTTACCAGGTGAACAGTATAAGTGAGGAGAGTGTGTTCCCCTGATGGTTTAATATACACGGGACATGTTTCCAGGTGAACAGTATATGTGAGGAGAGTGTGTTCCACTGATTGTTTTATATACACGGACATGTCAACAGGTGAACAGTATAAGTGAGGAGAGTGTGTTCCCCTGATGGTTTAATACGCACGGGACATGTTACCCGGTGAACAGTATAAGTGAGGAGAGTGTGTTCCCCTGATTGTTTAATATACACAGGACATGTCACCAGGTGAACAGTGTAAGTGAGGAGAGTGTGTTCCCCTGATGGTTTAATACACATGGGACATGTCACCAGGTGAACAGTATAAGTGATGAGAGTGTGTTCCCCTGATGGTTTAATATACACGGGACATGTTAACAGGTGAACAGTATAAGTGAGGGGAATGTTTTCCCCTGATTGTTTAATATACACGGGACATGTAACCAGGTGAACAGTATAAGTGATGAGAGTGTGTTCCCCTGATGGTTTAATATGCAAGGGACATGTTACCAGGTGAACAGTATAAGTGAGCAGACTGTGTTCCCCTGATGGTTTAATATACACGGGACATTTTACCAGGTGAACAGGATAAGTGAGGAGAGTTTGTTCCCCTGATTGTTTAATAACTGACGGGACATGTCACCAGGTGAACAGTATAAGTGAGCAGACTGTGTTCCCCTGATGGTTTAATATACACGGGACATGTTACCAGGTGAACAGTATAAGTGAGGAGAGTGTGTTCCCCTGATTGTTCAATGCACACGGGACATGTTTGCAGGTGAACAGTATAAGTGAGGAGAGTGTGTTCCCTTGATTGTTTAATACACACAGGGCATGTTACCAGGTGAAAAGTATAAGTGAGGAGAGTGTTTTCCCCTGACGGTTTAATATACACGGGACATATTGCCAGGTGAACAGTATAATTGAAGAGAGTGTGTTCCCCTGATGGTTTAATGCTCACGGGACATGTTTCCAGGTGAACAGTATAAGTGAGGAGAGTTTGTTCCCCTGATTGTTTAATACTGACGGGACATGTCACCAGGTGAACAGTATAAGTGAGGAGAGTGTGTTCCCCTGATTGTTTAATGCACACGGGACATGTTACCAGGTGAACAGTATAAGTGAGGAGAGTGTTTTCCCCTGATGGCTTAATATACACGGGACATGTTACCAGGTGAACAGTATAAGTGAGGAGATTGTGTTCTCCTGATTGTTTAATATACACGGGACATGTTACCAGGTGAACAGTATAAGTGAGGAGAGTGTGTTCCCCTGATGGTTTAATACATATGGGACATGTTACCAGATGAAGAGTATAAGTGAAGAGAGTGTGTTCCCCTAATTGTTTTATATACACGGACATGTCAACAGGTGAACAGTATAAGTGAGGAGAGTGTGTTCCCCTGATGGTTAAATATACACAGGACATGTTACCAGGTGAACAGTATAAGTGAGGAGAGTGTGTTCCCCTGATGGTTTAATACATATGGGACATGTTACCAGATGAAGAGTATAAGTGAGGAGAGTGTGTTCCCCTGATGGTTTAATATACAAAGGACATGTTACCAGATGAACAGTATAAGTGAGGAGAGTGTGTTCCCCTGATGGTTTAATATACAAAGGACATGTTACCAGGTGAACAGGATAAGTGAGGAGAGTGTGTTCCCCTGATGGTTTAATACACACGGGACATGTTACCAGGTGAACAGTATAAGTGAGGAGAGTGTGTTCCCCTGATGGTTTAATACACACGGGACATGTCACCAGGTGAACAGTGTAAGTGAGGAGATTGTGTTCCCCTGATGGTTTAATACACACGGGACATGTTACCAGGTGAACAGTATAAGTGAGGAGAGTGTGTTCCCCTGATGGTTTAATATACACGGGACATGTTACCAGGTGAACAGTATATGTGAGGAGAGTGTGTTCCCCTGATGGTTTAATATACACGGGACGTGTTACCAGGTGAACAGTGTAAGTGAGGAGAGTGTGTTCTCCTGATTGTTTAATATACACAGGACATGTTACCAGATGAACAGTATAAGTGAGGAGAGTGTGTTCCCCTGATTGTTTAATACACACGGGACATGTTACCAGGTAAACAGTATAAGTGAGGAGAGTATGATCCCCTGATGGTTAAATACACACAGGACATGTCACCAGGTGAACAATATAAGTGAGGAGAGTGTGTTCCCCTGATGGTTTAATACACATGGGACATGTTACCAGGTGAACAGAATATGTGAGGAGAGTGTGTTCCCCTGATTGTTTAATATACACGGGAAATGTTACCAGGTGAACAGTAGAAGTGAGCAGAGTGTGTTCCCCTGATTGTTTAATATACACGGGAAATGTTACCAGGTGAACAGTAGAAGTGAGCAGAGTGTGTTCCCCTGATTGTTTAATATACACGGGACATGTTACCAGATGAACAGTATAAGTGAGGAGAGTGTGTTCCCCTGATTGTTTAATATACACGGGACATGTTACCAGGTGAACAGAATATGTGAGGAGAGTGTGTTCCCCTGATGGTTTAATATGCACAGGACATGTTACCAGGTGAACAGCATAAGTGAGGAGAGTGTGTTCCCCTGATGGTTTAATATGCACAGGACATGTTACCAGGTGAACAGAATATGTGAGGAGAGTGTGTTCCCCTGATGGTTTAATATGCACAGGACATGTTACCAGGTGAACAGTAGAAGTGAGCAGAGTGTGTTCCCCTGATTGTTTAATATACACGGGAAATGTTACCAGGTGAACAGTAGAAGTGAGCAGAGTGTGTTCCCCTGATTGTTTAATATACACGGGACATGTTACCAGATGAACAGTATAAGTGAGGAGAGTGTGTTCCCCTGATTGTTTAATATACACGGGACATGTTACCAGGTGAACAGAATATGTGAGGAGAGTGTGTTCCCCTGATGGTTTAATATGCACAGGACATGTTACCAGATGAACAGTATAAGTGAGGAGAGTATGTTCCCCTGATTGTTTAATACACACGGGTCATGTTACCAGGTAAACAGTATAAGTGAGGAGAGTATGATCCCCTGATGGTTAAATACACACAGGACATGTCACCAGGTGAACAATATAAGTGAGGAGAGTGTGTTCCCCTGATGGTTTAATATACACAGGACATGTCACCAGGTGAACAGTATAATTGAGGAGAGTGTGTTCCCCTGATTGTTTAATACTGACAGGACATGTCACCATGTGAACAGTATTAGTGAGGAGAGTGTGTTCGCCTGATGGTTTAATGCACACAGGACATGTTACCAGGTGAACAGTATAAGTGAGGAGATTGTGTTCCCCTGATGGTTTAATACACACGGGACATGTTACCAGGTGAACAGTATAAGTGAGGAGAGTGTGTTCCCCTGATTGTTTAATACACACAGGGCATGTTACCAGGTGAACAGTATAAGTGAGGAGAGAGTGTTCCCCTGATGGTTTAATATACACGGGACCATGTTACCAGGTGAACAGTATAAGTGATGAGAGTGTGTTCCCCTGATGGTTTAATATGCATGTGACATGTTACCAGGTGAACAGTATAAGTGAGGAGACTGTGTTCCCCTGATGGTTTAATATACACGGGACATGTTACCAGGTGAACAGTATAAGTGAGGAGAGTTTGTTCCCCTGATTGTTTAATAACTGACGGGACATGTTTGCAGGTGAACAGTATAAGTGAGGAGAGTGTTTTCCCCTGATGGTTTAAGAGACACGGGACATGTTACCAGGTGAACAGTATAAGTGAGGAGAGTGTTTTCCCCTGATGGTTTAAGAGACACGGGACATGTTACCAGGTGAACAGTATAATTGAAGAGAGTGTGTTCCCCTGATTGTTTAATACACACAGGGCATGTTACCAGGTGAACAGTATAAGTGAGGAGAGAGTGTTCCCCTGATGGTTTAATATACACAGGACATGTTACCAGGTGAACAGTATAAGTGAGGAGAGTGTGTTCCCCTGATGGTTTAATATAAACGGGACATGTTACCAGGTGAACAGTATAAGTGAGGAGAGTGTGTTCCCCTGATGGTTTAATAGACACGGGACATGTTACCAGGTGAACAGTATAAGTGAGGAGAGTGTGTTCCCCTGAAGGTTTAATATTCACCGGACATGTTACCAGGTGAACAGTATAAGTGAGGAGAGTGTGTTCCCCTGATTGTTTAATATACACGGGACATGTTACCAGGTGACCAGTATAAGTGAGGAGAGTGTGTTCCCCTGATGGTTTAATATACAAGGGACATGTTACCAGGTGAACAGTATAAGTGAGGAGAGTGTGTTCCCCTGATGGTTTAATATAAACAGGACTTGTTAACAGGTGAACAGTATAAGTGAGGAGAGTGTGTTCCCCTGATGGTTTAATATACAAGGGACATGTTACCAGGTGAACAGTATAAGTGAGGAGAGTGTGTTCCCCAGATTGATTATTATACACGGGACATGTTACTAGCTGAATAGTATTAGTGAGGATAGTGTGTTCCCCTGATGGTTTAATATACGTGGGACATGTTACCAGGTTAACAGTGTAAGTGAGGAGAGTATGTTCCCCTGATGGTTTAATATACATGGGACATGTTACCAGGTTAACAGTGTAAGTGAGGAGAGTATGTTCCCCTGATTGTTTAATATACACGGGACATGTTACCAGGTGACCAGTATAAGTGAGGAGAGTGTGTTCCCCTGATGGTTTAATATACAAGGGACATGTTACCAGGTGAATAGTATAAGTGAGGAGAGTGTGTTCCCCTGATGGTTTAATATAAACAGGACTTGTTAACAGGTGAACAGTATAAGTGAGGAGAGTGTGTTCCCCTGATTGTTTAATATACACGGGACATGTTAACAAGTGAACAGTATAAGTGAGGAGAGTGTGTTCCCCTGATGGTTTAATATAAACAGGACTTGTTAACAAGTGAACAGTATAAGTGAGGAGAGTGTGTTCCCCTGATTGTTTAATACACACGGGACATGTTACCAGATGAACAGTATAAGTGAGGAGAGTGTGTTCCCCTGATGGTTTAATATACACGGGACATGTTACCAGGAGAACAGTATAAGTGAGGAGAGTGTGTTCCCCTGATGGTTTAATATACACGGGACATGTTACCAGGTGAACAGTATAAGTGAGGAGAGTGTGTTCCCCTGATTGTATAATACACGCAGACATGTTACCAGGTGAACAGTATAAGTGAGGAGAGTGTGTTCCCCTGATGGTTCAATATACACGGGACTTGTTACCAGGTGAACAGTAAAGTGAGGAGAGTGTGTTCCCCTGATGGTTTAATATACACGGGACATGTCAGCAGGTGAACAGTATAAGGGAGGAAGTGTTTTCCCCTGTTTTCGTTTTATATACACGGGACATGTTACAAGGTGAACAGTAAAGTGAGGAGAGTGTGTTCCCCTGATGGTTCAATATACACGGGACATGTTACCAGGTGAACAGTAAAGTGAGGAGAGTGTGTTTCCCTGATGGTTTAACACACACAGACATGTTACCAGGTGAACAGTATAAGTGAGGAGAGAGTGTTCCCCTGATTGTTTAATATACACGGGATATGTTACCAGGTGAACAGCATAAGTGAGGAGAGTGTGTTCCCCTGATGGTTTAATATACACGGGACATGTTACCAGGTGAACAGTATAAGTGAGGAGAGTGAGTTCCCCTGATTGTTTAATACACACGGGACATGTTACCAGGTGAACAGCATAAGTGAGGAGAGAGTGTTCCCCTGATTGTTTAATATACACGGGACATGTTACCAGGTGAACAGTATAAGTGAGGAGAGTGTGTTCCCCTGATGGTTTAATATTCACGGGACATGTTACCAGGTGAACAGTATAAGTGAGGAGAGTGTGTTCCCCTGATGGTTTAATATACACGGGACATGTTACCAGGTGAACAGTATAAGTGAGGAGAGTGTGTTCCCCTGATGGTTTAATATACATGGGACATGTTACCAGGTGAACAGTATAAGTGAGGAGAGTGTGTTCCCCTGATTGTTTCACACACACAGACATGTCACCAGGTGAACAGTATAAGTGAGCAGAATGTTTTCGCCTGATGGTTTAATATACACAGGACATGTTACCAGGTGAACAGTATAAGTGAGGAGAGTGTGTTCCCCTGTTTGTTTATTATACACGGGACATGTCACCAGGTGAACAGTATAAGTGAGGAGAGTGTGGTCCCCTGTTTGTTTAATATACACGGGACATGTTACCAGGTGAACAGAATAGTGAGGAGAGTGTGTTCCCCTGTTTGTTTAATATACACGGGACATGTTACCAGGTGAACAGTATAAGTGAGGAGAGTGTGTTCTCCAGATGGTTTAATGCACACAGCACATGTTACCAGGTGAACAGTAAAGTGAGGAGAGTGTGTTCCCCTGATTGTTTAATACACACAGGACATGTTACCAGGCGAACAGAATAAGTGAGGAGATTGTGATCCCCTGATGGTTTCAGAAACACGGGGCATGTCAAAAGGCGAACAGAATAAGTGAGGAGAGTGTGTTCCCCTGATTGTTTAATACACACGGGACATGTTACCAGGCAAACAGTTTAAGTGAGGAGACTGTATTCCCCTGATTTTTTAATGCACGCGGGACATTTCACTAGGTGAACATTATAAGTGAGGAGAGTGTGTTCCCCTGATGGTTTAATATACACGGGACATTTTACCAGGTGAACAGTATAAGTGAGGAGAGTGTGTTCCACTGATGGTTTAATATACGCGGGACATGTTACCAGGTGAACAGTCGAAGTGAGGAGAGTTTGTTCCCCTGATTGTTTAATACTGACGGGACATGTTACCTGGTGAACAGTATAAGTGAGGAGAGTGTGTTCCCCTGATGGTTTAATATACACGGGACATGTTACCAGGTGAACAGTATATGTGAGGAGAGTGTGTTCCCCTGATGGTTTCATACACACGGGGCATGTTACCAGGTGAACAGTGTAAGTGAGGAGAGTGTGTTCCCCTGATTGTTTAATACACAAAGGACATGTTACCAGGTGAACAATATAAGTGAGGAGAGTGTGTTCCCCTGATTGTTTAATACTGACGGGATGGGAGTGGGGGAGGGCAGTGGGGGAGTGGAGTGGGAGTGGAGTGGGGGAATGGAGTGGGAGGGGAGTGGGGGAGTGCAGTGGGAGGCGGCTGGGAGGGGGAGTGGGTGGCGAGTGGGAGGGGGAGTGGGAGGGGTAGTGGGAGGGGAGGAGGCAGGGGAGAGGAGGAGGGGAGGGGGGAAGGGGAAGGGTGAGGGTGAGGGGATTGCGATGGGAGGGGGTAGGTGAGCGTTAAGGAGAGTGGGAGAGGGGAGTGAGGGAGTGAGGGAGGGGAGTGGGGAAGTGGCAGGGGTAGGGGAGTGGGAGTGGGAGATGGGTGGCGGACGGGTGTGGGAAGTGGGTGGAGGCGGGGTTGGGAAGGTGAGTGGGGGAGGGGAGTGGGGGAGGGGAGTGGGGAAGGGGGTGGGGGAGGGGAGTGGGGAAGGGGTGGGGGAGGGGCTGGGAAGGTGATTGGGGGAGGGGAGTGGGGGCGGGTTGTTCGGGAGGGGAGTGGTGGAGGGGTATGCAGGAGGGGATTGGGAGAGGGGAGAGGGGGAGGGAAGTGGGGGATCGGAGTGGGAAGGGGGTGGGGGAGGGGTTGGGAAGGTGATTGGGGGAGGGGTCTGGGGGAGGGGTGTGCGGGTGGGGAGGGGGGGAATTGATTGGGAAGGGGAGTCTGGGAGGGGAGAGGACGGGAGTAGGGGTGGCAGTGGGAGAGGGGAGTGGGAAGGGGAGTGGAGTAGGGGAGAGGAGGGTAGGAGGGTAGAGTAGGGGAGGAGGGGGGAGGAGGGTAGAGGAGGGGAGTAGGGGTGGCTGTGGGAGAGGGGAGTGGGAATGGGAGTTGAGGAGGGGAGGAGGGTAGAGTAGGGGAGGAGGGGAGAGGAGGGGAGTAGGGCGGAGGGGATGGGAGAGGAGAGTGGGAAGAGGAGTGGTGGAGGGGAGAGGAGGGGAGTCGGGTAGGCTGTGGGAGATTGGAGTGGGAAGGATAGTGGGGGAGGGGAGGAGGGGAGGAGGGTAGAGTAGGGGAGGAGGGGAGAGGAGGGGAGTCGGGTAGGCTGTGGGAGATTGGAGTGGGAAGGATAGTGGGGGAGGGAAGAGGTGGGGAGAGGAGGCTGTGAGAGAGGGGAATGGCAAGGGGAGTGTTGAGGGGAGAGGATGGGAATGGGGAGGCTGTGGGAGAGGGGCGTGGTAAGCGGAAGGTGGAGGGGAGCGGAGGGAGGAGAGGGGTAGCGAGTGGGAGTGGCAGAGGGAAGTGTTTGATGGGAGTGTGGGAGGGTTGAAGGGGAGCGGAGTGGAGGAGGGATGTGGGGGACGGTGAGTGTGTGAGGGGAGTGGGACAGGGGAGTGGAAAGGGAGTGGGAAAGGGTAGTGGGGGAGGGGAGTGGAAGCGGAGTGGGGAGGGAGTGGAAGGGGGGAATGGGAGTGGAGGAGGGGGAGTGGGGGAGGGGGTGTGGGGGAGTGGAGTGGTGGAGGGGAGTGGGGGAGTGGGGGAGTGGGGGAGGGGAGTGTGGGAGGGGCGTGGGGAGGGGACTGGGGGAGCGAAGTGGAAAGGAGAGTGGGTGAGGGGAGTGGGACAGCAGAGTGGAAGGGGAGTGGGAAAGGGTAGTGGGGGAGGGGAGTGGAAGCGGAGTGGGGAGGGGAGTGGAAGGGGATTTGGGGAGGGGAGTGGAAGGGGATTGGGGGGGGAGGGGAATGGAAGGGGAGTGGGGGAGGGGAGTGGGGGAGGGGAGTGGAAGGGGAGTGGGCGAGCAAAGTGGGAAGGAGAGTGGGGGAGGGGAGTGGAGGTGGGATTTTGGGGACTGGAGTGGGGTTGAGGAGTGTGGGAGGGGAGTGATGTAGGGTAGTGGTGGAGGGTGGTTGGGGCAGGGGAGTTGGGGAGGGTCGTGTGTTAGGGGAATGGGGAGGGGGTTTGGGGAGCGGAATGGAGGAGCGAAGTTTGGGAGGCGAGTGGGGAGGGGAGTGGAAGGGGAGTTGGAAGGGGAGTGGGGGAGGGGAGTTGGAAGGGGAGTGGGGGAGGGGAGTGGGGAAGTGGGGGAGCGAAGTGGGAAGGAGAGTGGGGGAGGGGAGTGCGAAGGAGAGTGGGGGAGGGGAATGCGAAGGAGAGTGGGGGAGGGGAGTGCGTAGGGGTGTGGGAAGGGGAGTGAGGGAGGGGAGTGGGAATGGGAGTGGGGGAGGGGAGTGGAAGGGCAGTGGGGGCAGGGAGTGGAGTAGTGGAGAGGAGAGGAGTGCAGAGGAGGAGAGTGGGGTCGTGGAGTTGGGGAGGGGATTGGGAAGGGGAGTGGGGAGGAGAGAGGAGGGGGAGAGGAGAGGGGTAGAGAGTGGGAGTGGTGGAGGGAAGTGGGGGAGGAGAGTGTGGGAGGAGAGAAGGGAAGGGTACTGGGGTAGGGGAGTGGGAGTGGGGTGTGGAGAAGTGGAGTGGGGGTGGGGTGTGGTGCAGGGGCGTGGGTGTGTGGGGGGAGTGGGGTAGGGGAGTTGGTGAGGGGTGTGGAGGAAGGGAGTGGGTGTGTGTAGGGGAGTGGGGTCGGGGAGTGGGTGTGGGGTGTGGAGGAGGGGAGTGGGGTAGGGGAATGGGGGAGGGGGGTTGGGGAGCGGAGTGGAGTAAGGACGTTTGGGAGGGGAGTGGGGGAGGGGAGTGATTTAGGGGAGTGGTGGAGGGGTGTGGGGTAGGGGAATTGGGGCGGGGAGTGGGCAAGGGGAGCTGGGGAGCGCAGTGGTGTAGGGGAGTCGGGGAGTGAGTTTGGGGAGGGGAGTGCGGTAGGGATGTGGGGGTGGAGAGTGGGGGTGAGCGGGGCAGAGGAGAGGGATAGGGGAGTGGGGGATGTGTGTGGGAGGGAGTTGGGCAGGGGAATGGGTGTGGGAAGTTGGGGAGGGGAGTGGGGGATGGGAGTTAGGGAGGGGAGTGGGGGAGGTGAGTGGGAGGGAGTTGGTGGGGGAGTTGGAAGGGGAGTGGGTGGGGTGTGGGGGAGGGGCGTAGAAGGAATCTGGGGGAGGGGAGTGGAAATGGTGTGGAGGAGGGGAGTGGGGGAGGGGATGTGGGGAGGGGAGTGGGGGAGGGGAGTGCGGGTGGGGAGTGGAAGGGGAGTGGGGGAGGGGAGTGGGAAGGAGAGTGGGGGAGGGGAGTTGGAAGGGGAGAGGGAAGGGGAGTGGAAATGGAGTGGGGTAGGGGGTGGGGGAGGGGTGTGGGTATGGGGAGTAGGGGAGGGGAGTGGAGGAGGAGATTTGGGGACGGGAGTGGGGTTGGGGAGTGGGGGAGCAGTGTGATGTAGAGTAGTGGTGGAGGGGGTTGGGGAGGGGAGTTGGGGAGGGGAGTGGGGTAGGGGAATGGGGAGGGGGGTTGGGGAGCGGAATGGAGGAGGGAAGTTTATGAGGCGAGTGGGGGAGGGGAGTGGAGAGGAGTGGAGAGGAGGGGAGTGGGGGAGGGGTGTGATGTCGGGTAGTGGTGGAGGGGGGTTGGGGAGGGGAGTTGGGGAGGGGAGTGGGGTAGGGGAATGGGGAGGGGGGTTGGGGAGCGGAATGGAGGAGGGAAGTTTGGGAGGCAAGTGGGGGAGGGGAGTGGAGAGGAGTGGAGAGGAGGGGAGTGGGGGAGGGGTTTGGGAAGGGGAGTGGGGAGGAGAGATGAGGGGGAGAGGAGAGGGGTAGAGAGTGGGAGTGGTGGAGGGAAGTGGGGGAGGAGATTGTGGGAGGAGAGAAGGAGAGAGGACTGGGGTAGGGGAGTGGGTGTGGGGAGTGATGCAGGGGATTGGGTGTGTGAAGGGGAGTGGGGTCGGGGAGTGGGAGTGGAGTGTGGAGGAAGGGAGTGGGTGTGTGGAGGGGAGAGGGGGAGGTGAGTGCGGGAGGGGAGTGGGGGAGGGATTTGGGGGAGGGCAGATGGGGAGGTGAGTGGGGTTGGGGAGTGGGGGAGGGGCATGGGGGAGTGGAGTGGAGGGGAGAGTTTGGGGAGGGGATTTGGGTAGGAGAATGGGGGAGGGTGTTGGGGAGCGGAGTAGGGGAGGGGAGTGGGGGAGGGGAGTGGAGTGGGGGAGGAGATTGGGGGAGGGGAGTGGGGGAGGAGATTGGGGGAGGGGAATGGGGGAGGAGTGTGGAGTAGGGGTTTGGGGGAGAGGAGTGGGATAGGGGAAGGGGAGGGGTATTGGAGAACGGGGTGGGGGAGCGGAGTGGAGTAGGGAAGTTTGGGAGGCGAGTGGGGGAGCTGAGTGGGGGAGGGGAGTGATATAGGGGGGTGGGGGAGGGGAGTGGGGTAGGGGAGTTGGGGTGGGGAGTGGGCAAGGGGAGCTGGGGAGCGCAGTGGGGGAGAGGAGTGGGGGTGGAGAGTGGGAGTGAGCGGGGGAGGGGAGTGGTATTGGGGAGTGGGGGAGGTGAGTGGGAGGAAGTTGGTGGGGGGATTTGGGGAGATGAGTGGGGGAGGGAAGTTGGGGAAGTGAGTGGGGTTGGGGTGTGAGGGAGGGGAGTTAGGGAGGGGAGTGGGGAGTTGAGTGGGAGGGAGTTAGTGAGGGGAGTTGGGGAGGTGAGGGGGGAGGGGAGTGGGGGAGGGGAGTTAGGGAGGGGAGTTAGGGAGGTGAGTGGGAGGGAGTTAGTAAGGGGAGTTGGGGAGTTGAGTAGGAGGAGGGGAGTGGGGGTGCGGAGTTAGGGAGGTGGGTGGGGTAGGGGAGTGGGGTTGGGGTGCGGAATGGAGGAGGGCAGTTTGGGAGGCGAGTGTGGGAGGGGAGTGGAGAGGAGTGGAGAGGAGGGGAGTGTGGGAGGTGAGTGAGAGGGAGTTAGTGAGGGGAGTTGGTGAGGTGAGGGGGAGGGAGTTGGTGAGGGGGATTGGGGGGGTAAGTGGGGTGGGGGAGTGAGGGAGGGGAGTTAGGGAGGGGAGTGGGGTGAGGGAGGGGAGTTAGGGAGGGGAGTGGGGGAGGTGAGTGGGAGGGAGTTAGTGAGGGGAGTTGGGGAGGTGAGGGGGAGGGGAGTGGGGGAGGCGAGTTAGGGAGGGGAGTTAAGGAGGTAAGTGGGAGGGAGTTGGTGAGGGGAGTTGGGGAGGTGAGTAGTGGAGGGGTGTGGGCTTGCGGAGTTAGGGATGTGAGTGGGGTTGGGGTGTGGGGGAGTGGAGTGGGTAAGGGGAGCTGGGGATGGGATTTGGGTAGGGGAATGGGGGAGGGTGTTTGGGGAGCGGAGTGGAGTAGGGAAGTTTGGGAGGCGAGTGGGGGATGGGAGTGGTGTCGGGGAGTGGGGGAGGGGTGTGATATATGCGGGTGGGGGAGGGGAGTGGGGTAGGGGAGTTGGGGCGGGGAGTGGGCAAGGGGAGCTGGGGAGCGCAGTGGGGTGGGGAGTGGGGGTGGAGAATGGGGGTGAGCGGGGGAGGGGAGTGGGATAGGGGAGTGGGTACCATGAGTGGGAGGGAGTTGGGCAGGGGAGTGAGTGAGGGGAGTTGGGGAGGGGTGTGAGGGAGGGGAGTTAGGGAGAGGAGTGGGGGAGGTGAGTGGGAGGGAGTTGGTGGGGAGAGTTGGGGAGATGAGTGGGGGAGGGGAATGGGGGAGGGAAGTTGGTGATCTGAGAGGGGTAGGGGCGTGAGGGAGGGGAGTTAGGGAGGGGAGTGGGGGAGGTGAGTGGGAGGGAGTTAGTGAGTGGAGTTATGGAGGTGAGTGGGAGGGAGTTGGGAAGGTGAATGGGGGATGGGAGTTGGGGTAGGGGAGTGGGGGAGGGGAGTGGGT
Organism: Heterodontus francisci; assembly: GCF_036365525.1. Lineage (NCBI taxonomy): Eukaryota > Metazoa > Chordata > Chondrichthyes > Heterodontiformes > Heterodontidae > Heterodontus > Heterodontus francisci. Next base: position 245,670 of record NW_027140433.1, on the reverse strand, counting down.
AAGGGGTGCTGGGGAGGGGATTTGGGTAGGGGAATGGGGGCGTGGGTTTGGGGAGCGGAGTGGAGTATTGAAGTTTGGGAGGCAAGTGGGGAATGGGAGTGGTGTAGGGGAGGGGGGAGGAGAATGACAGAGGGGAGTGGGGGAAGGGATCTGGTGAGGGGAGTGGGGTAGTGGAGTGGGGGAGGGGTGTGATATAGGGGAGTGCGGGAGGGGAGTGGGGTAGGGGAGTTGGGGCGGGGAGTGGGAAATGGGAGCTGGGGAGTGCAGTGGGGTAGGGGAGTGGGGGTGGAGAGTGGGGGTGAGCGGTGGATTGGAGTGGGATAGGGGAGTGGGGGAGGTGAGTGGGAGGGAGTTGGGCAGGTGAGTGGGTAAGGGGAGTTGGGGAGGGGAGTTAGGGAGGGGAGTGGGGGAGGTGAGTAGGAGGGAGTTGTTGGGGGGAGTTGGGGAGATGTGGGGGAGGGGAGTGAGGGATGGGAGTTAGGGAGGGGAGTGGGGGAGGTGAGTGGGAGGGAGTTAGTGAGTGGAGTTGTGGAGGTGGGGAGTGGGGGAGGGGAGTTATGCAGGTGAGTGGGAGGGAGTTGGGAAGGTGAGTTGGGGAGGGGAGTTGGCGTGCAGAGTTAGGGAGGTGAGTTGCGTCGGGGAGTTGGGGAGGGGAGTTAGGGAGGGGAGTGGGGGAGGTGAGGGGGAGGGGAGTGGGGGAGGGGAGTTATGCAGGTGAGTGGGAGGGAGTTGGGAAGGTGAGTTGGGGAGGGGAGTTGGCGTGCGGAGTTAGGGAGGTGAGTTGCGTCGGGGAGTTGGGGAGGGGAGTTAGGGAGGGGAGTGGGGGAGGTGAGTGGGAGGACTTAGTGAGGGGAGTTGGGGAGGTGAGGGGGAGGGGAGTGGGGGAGGGGAGTTAGGGATGTGAGTGGGGCAGGGGAGTGGGGGAGGGGAGTGGGTAAGGGGAGCTGGGGAGGGGATATGGGTAGGGGAATAGGGGAGGGGGTTTGGGGAGCGGAGTGGAGTAGGGAAGTTTGGGATGCGAGTGGGGGAAGGGAGTGGTGTAGGGGAGTGGGGGAGGGGATTGACATAGGGGAGTGGGGGAGGGGAGCTGGAGAGGGGAGTGGGGTAGGGGAGTGGGGGAGGGGAATGGTGCAGGGGAGTGGGGGTGGGGAGTGCGGGAGGGGTGTTGGGGAAGGGAGTGGGGGAGGGGAATGAGGGATTGGAGTGGGGGAGGTGAGTGGGGGAGGGGAGTGGGGTAGGGGTGTTGGGGATGGGAGTGGGGGAGGGGAGTGATATAGTGATGTGGGGAAGTGGAGTGGGGGAGGGTAGTGGGGGAGAGGAGTGGGGGCGGGGAGTGGGGGAGGGGAGTGGGGGAGGTGAGTGGGGTAGGGGTGTTGGGGAGGGGAGTGGGGGAGGTGAGTGGGAGGGAGTTGTTGGGGGGAGTTGGGGAGATGAGTGGGGGAGGGGAGTGGGGGAGGGAAGTTGGTGACGTGAGTGGGGTAGGGGAGTCAGGGAGGGGATTTAGGGAGGGGAGTGGGGGAGGTGAGTGGGAGGACTTAGTGAGGGGAGTTGGGGAGGTGAGGGGGAGGGGAGTGGGGGAGGGGAGTTAGGGATGTGAGTGGGGCAGGGGAGTGGGGGAGGGGAGTGGGTAAGGGGAGCTGGGGAGGGGATATGGGTAGGGGAATAGGGGAGGGGGTTTGGGGAGCGGAGTGGAGTAGGGAAGTTTGGGAGGCGAGTGGGGGAAGGGAGTGGTGTAGGGGAGTGGGGGAGGGGATTGACATAGGGGAGTGGGGGAGGGGAGCTGGAGATGGGAGTGGGGTAGGGGAGTGGGGGAGGGGAATGGTGCAGGGGAGTGGGGGTGGGGAGTGCAGGAGGGGTGTTGGGGAAGGGAGTGGGGGAGGGGAATGAGGGATTGGAGTGGGGGAGGTGAGTGGGGGAGGGGAGTGGGGTAGGGGTGTTGGGGATGGGAGTGGGGGAGGGGAGTGATATAGTGATGTGGGGAAGTGGAGTGGGGGAGGGTAGTGGGGGAGAGGAGTGGGGGCGGGGAGTGGGGGAGGGGAGTGGGGGAGGTGAGTGGGGTAGGGGTGTTGGGGAGGGGAGTGGCGGAGGTGAGTGGGAGGGAGTTGTTGGGGGGAGTTGGGGAGATGAGTGGGGGAGGGAAGTGGGGGAGGGAAGTTGGTGACGTGAGTGGGGTAGGGGAGTCAGGGAGGGGATTTAGGGAGGGGAGTGGGGGAGGTGAGTGGGAGGACTTAGTGAGGGGAGTTGGGGAGGTGAGGGGGAGGGGAGTGGGGGAGGGGAGTTAGGGATGTGAGTGGGGCAGGGGAGTGGGGGAGGGGAGTGGGTAAGGGGAGCTGGGGAGGGGATATGGGTAGGGGAATAGGGGAGGGGGTTTGGGGAGCGGAGTGGAGTAGGGAAGTTTGGGAGGCGAGTGGGGGACGGGAGTGGTGTAGGGGAGTGGGGGAGGGGATTGACATAGGGGAGTGGGGGAGGGGTGTTGGGGAGGGGAATGGGGGAGGGGAGTGGAGTAGGGGGGTGGGGGAGGGGTGTGAGGGAGGGAGTTTGGGGAGGGGTGTGGGGGAGGGGAGCGGGGGAGGGCTGTGGGGTAGGGGAGTGGTGGAGGGGAATGGGGGATTGGAGTGGGGGAGGGGAGTGGGGGAGGGGAGTGGGGTAGGGGTGTTGGGGATGGGAGTGGGGGAGGGGAGTGACATTGCGCTGTGGGGAAGTGGAGTGGGAGGAGTAGAGTGGGGGAGTGGAGTGGGGGAGGGGAGTGGGGTAGGGGTGTTGGGGATGGGAGTGGGGTAGGGGTGTTGGGGAGGGGAGTGGGGTAGGGGTGTTGGGGAGGGGAATGGGGGAGGGGAGTGGTGGAGAGGAGTGGGGGAGTGGAGTGGGGGAGGGGAGTGGGGGAGGGGAGTGGGGGAGGGGAGTGGGGTAGGGGTGTTGGGGAGGGGAGTGGGGGAGTGGAGTGTGGGAGTGGAGTGCCGGAGGGGAGTGGGGGAGGGGAGTGGGGTAGGGGTGTTGGGGATGGGAGTGGGGGAGGGGAGTGATATTGCGCAGTGGGGAAGTGGAGTGGGAGGAGTAGAGTGGGGGAGTGGAGTGGGGGAGGGGAGTGGGGTAGGGGTGTTGGGGATGGGAGTGGGGTAGGGGTGTTGGGGAGGGGAATGGGGGAGGGGAGTGGTGGAGAGGAGTGGGGGAGTGGAGTGGGGGAGGGGAGTGGGGGAGGGGAGTGGGGGAGGGGAGTGGGGTAGGGGTGTTGGGGAGGGGAGTGGGGGAGTGGAGTGGGGGAGTGGAGTGGGGGAGGGGAGTGGGGTAGGGGTGTTGGGGAGGGGAGTGGGGGAGGAGAGTGGGGGAGTGGAGTGGGGTAGGGGTGTTGGGGAAGGGAGTGGTGGAGAGGAGTGGTGGAGAGGAGTGCCTTGGAACATGTGCTGACATTAATGGTGCTATATAAATACAAGTTGTTGTTGTGTTGGACATATATCACCTTTCCTTCATCATGACTGGGTGAAAATGCTGTAACTCCTTCTCCAACACCATTGTGAGATGACCTTCACCACACAGATTGCAGAGGTTCAAGGTAATGGACCAGCATCACCTTCTCAATGGACAACTGGGGATGGACAATATCTGCTGGTCTAGTGACAGACACATCCTAACAATGAAGACAAATATCTGTCTGTGTAAAATGGATGAAAAGTCTTTACACAAAGAGAATCATAGAGAGATACTGCACTGAAACAGACCCTTTGGCCCATCGAGTCTGTGCTGACCAACAGCCACCCATTTATATATCCGACATTAATCCATATTCCCTACCACATCCCCACCATCCTCCAACCACCTAACGAGACTAGGGACATTTACAATGGCCAATTTATCAATCAAACTGCAAGTCTTTGTCTGTGGGAGGAAACCAGAGCACCCGGCAGAAACCCACATGGTCACAGGGAAAACTTGCAAACTCCACACAGGCAGTACGCAGAACAGAACCCGGGACACTGGAGCTGTGAGACTGTGGCAGTAAACAGAACCGAACCCAGGTCACTGAAGCTGTGAGGCTGTGGCAGTAAACAGAACCGAACCCAGGTCACTGGAGCTGTGAGGCTGTGGCAGTAAACAGAACCGAACCCGGGACACTGGAGCTGTGAGACTGTGGCAGTAAACAGAACCGAACCCAGGTCACTGAAGCTGTGAGACTGTGGCAGTGAACAGAACCGAACCCGGGACACTGGAGCTGTGAGACTGTGGCAGTAAACAGAACAGAACCCGGGTCACTGGAGCTGTGAGACTGTGGCAGTAAACAGAACTGAACCCGGGTCACTGGAGCTGTGAGACTGTGGCAGTAAACAGAACCGAACCCAGGTCACTGGAGCTGTGAGACTGTGGCAGTAAACAGAACCGAACCCGGGACACTGGAGCTGTGAGACTGTGGCAGTAAACAGAACCGAACCCAGGTCACTGGAGCTGTGAGACTGTGGCAGTAAACAGAACCGAACCCAGGTCACTGAAGCTGTGAGACTGTGGCAGTAAACAGAACCGAAAACGGGACACTGGAGCTGTGAGACTGTGGCAGTAAACAGAACCGAACCCGGGACACTGGAGCTGTGAGACTGTGGCAGTAAACAGAACCGAACCCGGTCACTGGAGCTGTGAGACTGTGGCAGTAAACAGAACTGAACCCGGGACACTGGAGCTGTGAGACTGTGGCAGTAAACAGAACCGAACCCAGGTCACTGGAGCTGTGAGACTGTGGCAGTACGCAGAACCGAACCCAGGTCACTGGAGCTGCGAGACTGTGGCAAAAAACAGAACCGAACCCAGGTCACTGGAGCTGTGAGACTGTGGCAGTAAACAGAACTGAACCCGGGACACTGGAGCGGTGAGACTGTGGCAGTAAACAGAACTGAACCCGGGACACTGGAGCGGTGAGACTGTGGCAGTAAACAGAACCGAACCCGGGACACTGGAGCTGTGAGACTGTGGCAGTACGCAGAACCGAACCCAGGTCACTGGAGCTGTGAGACTGTGGCAGCAAACAGAACCGAACCCAGGTCACTGGAGCTGTGAGACTGTGGCAGTAAACAGAACCGAACCCGGGTCACTGGAGCTGTGAGACTGTGGCAGTAAACAGAACCGAACCCAGGTCACTGGAGCTGTGAGACTGTGGCAGTAAACAGAACTGAACCCGGGACACTGGAGCGGTGAGACTGTGGCAGTAAACAGAACCGAACCCAGGTCACTGGAGCTGTGAGACTGTGGCAGTAAACAGAACTGAACCCGGGTCACTGGAGCTGTGAGAATGTGGCAGTAAACAGAACCGAACCCGGGTCACTGAAGCTGTGAGACTGTGGCAGTAAACAGAACCGAACCCAGGTCACTGGAGCTGTGAGACTGTGGCAGTAAACAGAACCGAACCCAGGTCAGTGGAGCTGTGAGACTGTGGCAGTAAACAGAACTGAACCCGGGTCACTGGAGCTGTGAGACTGTGGCAGTAAACAGAACTGAACCCGGGTCACTGGAGCAGTGAGACTGTGGCAGTAAACAGAACCGAACCCAGGTCACTGGAGCTGTGAGACTGTGGCAGTAAACAGAACCGAACCCGGGACACTGGAGCTGTGAGGCTGTGGCAGTCCCCAGAACCGAACCCGGGACACTGGAGCTGTGAGACTGCGGCAGTACGCAGAACTGAACCCGGGTCACTGGAGCTGTGAGAGTGTGGCAGTAAACAGAACCGAACTCAGGTCACTGGAGCTGTGAGACTGTGGCAGTAAACAGAACTGAACCCAGGTCACTGGAGCTGTGAGACTGTGGCAGTAAACAGAACTGAACCCAGGTCACTGGAGCTGTGAGACTGTGGCAGTAAACAGAACCGAACCCAGGACACTGGAGCTGTGAGACTGTGGCAGTAAACAGAACTGAACCCAGGTCACTGGAGCTGTGAGACTGTGGCAGTAAACAGAACCGAACCCAGGTCACTGGAGCTGTGAGGCTGTGGCAGTAAACAGAACTGAACCCAGGTCACTGGAGCTGTGAGACTGTGGCAGTAAACAGAACCGAACCCAGGTCACTGGAGCTGTGAGGCTGTGGCAGTGAACAGAACCGAACCCAGGTCACTGGAGCTGTGAGACTGTGGCAGTAAACAGAACTGAACCCAGGTCACTGGAGCTGTGAGACTGTGGCAGTAAACAGAACCGAACCCGGGTCACTGGAGCTGTGAGACTGTGGCAGTAAACAGAACCGACCCCAGGTCACTGGAGCTGTGAGACTGTGGCAGTAAACAGAACCGAACCCAGGTCACTGGAGCTGTGAGACTGTGGCAGTAAACAGAACCGAACCCGGGTCACTGGAGCTGTGAGGCTGTGGCAGTAAACAGAACCGGACCCGGGACACTGGAGCTGTGAGACTGTGGCAGTCCCCAGAACCGAACCCAGGTCACTGGAGCTGTGAGACTGTGGCAAAAAACAGAACCGAACCCGGGTCACTGGAGCTGTGAGGCTGTGGCAGTAAACAGAACCGAACCCAGGTCACTGGAGCTGTGAGGCTGTGGCAGTCCCCAGAACCGAACCCAGGTCACTGGAGCTGTGAGAGATGGCAGTAAACAGAACCGAACCCGGGACACTGGAGCTGTGAGGCTGTGGCAGTCCCCAGAACCGAACCCGGGACACTGGAGCTGTGAGACTGTGGCAGTACGCAGAACTGAACCCGGGTCACTGGAGCTGTGAGAGTGTGGCAGTAAACAGAACCGAACCCGGGACACTGGAGCTGTGAGGCTGTGGCAGTAAACAGAACCGAACCCAGGTCAGTGGAGCTGTGAGACTGTGGCAGTAAACAGAACCGAACCCAGGTCACTGGAGCTGTGAGACTGTGGCAGTCCCCAGAACCGAACCCGGGTCACTGGAGCTGTGAGACTGTGGCAGTCCCCAGAACCGAACCCAGGTCACTGGAGCTGTGAGAGTGTGGCAGTAAACAGAACCGAACCCAGGTCACTGGAGCTGTGAGACTGTGGCAGTAAACAGAACCGAACCCGGGTCACTGGAGCGGTGAGACTGTGGCAGTAAACAGAACCGAACCCGGGTCACTGGAGCTGTGAGGCTGTGGCAGTAAACAGAACCGAACCCGGGTCACTGGAGCTGTGAGACTGTGGCAGTAAACAGAACCGAACCCAGGTCACTGGAGCTGTGAGACTGTGGCAGTAAACAGAACCGAACCCAGGTCACTGGAGCTGTGAGACTGTGGCAGTAAACAGAACCGAACCCAGGACACTGGAGCTGTGAGGCTGTGGCAGTAAACAGAACCGAACCCGGGTCACTGGAGCTGTGAGACTGTGGCAGTAAACAGAACTGAACCCAGGACACTGGAGCTGTGAGACTGTGGCAGTAAACAGAACCGAACCCAGGTCACTGGAGCTGTGAGACTGTGGCAGTAAACAGAACAGAACCCAGGTCACTGGAGCTGTGAGACTGTGGCAGTAAACAGAACCGAACCCAGGTCACTGGAGCTGTGAGACTGTGACAGTAAACAGAACCGAACCCGGGACACTGGAGCTGTGAGACTGTGGCAGTAAACAGAACCGAACCCGGGACACTGGAGCTGTGAGACTGTGGCAGTAAACAGAACCGAACCCGGGACACTGGAGCTGTGAGATTGTGGCAGTGAACAGAACCGAACCCAGGTCACTGGAGCTGTGAGACTGTGGCAGTAAACAGAACCGAACCCAGGTCACTGGAGCTGTGAGACTGTGGCAGTAAACAGAACCGAACCCAGGTCACTGGAGCTGTGAGACTGTGGCAGTAAACAGAACCGAACCCAGGTCACTGGAGCTGTGAGACTGTGGCAGTAAACAGAACCGAACCCGGGACACTGGAGCTGTGAGACTGTGGCAGTGAACAGAACAGAACCCGGGTCACTGGAGCTGTGAGACTATGGCAGTAAACAGAACCGAACCCGGGACACTGGAGCTGTGAGACTGTGACAGTAAACAGAACCGAACCCAGGTCACTGAAGCTGTGAGACTGTGGCAGTAAACAGAACCGAACCCAGGTCACTGGAGCTATGAGACTGTGGCAGTAAACAGAACCGAACCCAGGTCACTGGAGCTATGAGACTGTGGCAGTAAACAGAACCGAACCCAGGTCACTGGAGCTGTGAGACTGTGGCAGTAAACAGAACCGAACCCGGGTCACTGGAGCTGTGAGACTGTGGCAGTAAACAGAACCGAACCCGGGTCACTGGAGCTGTGAGACTGTGGCAGTAAACAGAACCGAACCCGGGTCACTGAAGCTATGAGACTGTGGCAGTAAACAGAACCGAACCCAGGTCACTGGAGCTGTGAGGCTGTGGCAGTAAACAGAACCGAACCCGGGTCACTGAAGCTGTGAGACTGTGGCAGTAAACAGAACCGAACCCAGGTCACTGGAGCTGTGAGACTGTGGCAGTAAACAGAACCGAACCCGGGTCACTGGAGCTGTGAGACTGTGGCAGTGAACAGAACCGAACCCATGTCACTGGAGCTGTGAGACTGTGGCAGTAAACAGAACCGAACCCAGGTCACTGGAGATGTGAGACTGTGGCAGTAAACAGAACCGAACCTGGGACACTGGAGCTGTGAGGCTGTGGCAGTCCCCAGAACCGAACCCGGGACACTGGAGCTGTGAGACTGTGGCAGTACGCAGAACCGAACCCAGGTCACTGGAGCTGTGAGACTGTGGCAGTAAACAGAACCGAACCCAGGTCACTGGAGCTGTGAGACTGTGGCAGTAAACAGAACCGAACCCGCGTTACTGGAGCTGTGAGACTGTGGCAGTAAACAGAACTGAACCCGGGACACTGGAGCTGTGAGACTGTGGCAGTAAACAGAACTGAACCCAGGTCACTGGAGCTGTGAGACTGTGGCAGTAAACAGAACTGAACCCGGGACACTGGAGCTGTGAGACTGTGGCAGTGAACAGAACTGAACCCGGGACACTGGAGCTGTGAGACTGTGGCAGTAAACAGAACTGAACCCGGGACACTGGAGCTGTGAGACTGTGGCAGTAAACAGAACTGAACCCAGGTCACTGGAGCTGTGAGACTGTGGCAGTAAACAGAACTGAACCCGGGACACTGGAGCTGTGAGACTGTGGCAGTGAACAGAACTGAACCCGGGACACTGGAGCTGTGAGACTGTGGCAGTAAACAGAACTGAACCCGGGACACTGGAGCTGTGAGACTGTGGCAGTAAACAGAACTGAACCCGGGTCACTGGAGCTATGAGACTGTGGCAGTAAACAGAACTGAACCCGGGTCACTGGAGCTGTGAGACTGTGGCAGTAAACAGAACCGAACCCAGGTTACTGGAGCTGTGAGACTGTGGCAGTAAACAGAACCGAACCCGGGACACTGGAGCTGTGAGGCTTTGGCAGTCCCCAGAACCGAACCCGGGACACTGGAGCTGTGAGACTGCGGCAGTACGCAGAACTGAACCCGGGTCACTGGAGCTGTGAGAGTGTGGCAGTAAACAGAACCGAACCCGGGACACTGGAGCTGTGAGACTGTGGCAGTCCCCAGAACCGAACCCAGGACACTGGAGCTGTGAGGCTGTGGCAGTAAACAGAACCGAACTCAGGTCACTGGAGCTGTGAGACTGTGGCAGTAAACAGAACTGAACCCAGGTCACTGGAGCTGTGAGACTGTGGCAGTAAACAGAACTGAACCCAGGTCACTGGAGCTGTGAGACTGTGGCAGTAAACAGAACCGAACCCAGGACACTGGAGCTGTGAGACTGTGGCAGTAAACAGAACTGAACCCAGGTCACTGGAGCTGTGAGACTGTGGCAGTAAACAGAACCGAACCCAGGTCACTGGAGCTGTGAGGCTGTGGCAGTAAACAGAACTGAACCCAGGTCACTGGAGCTGTGAGACTGTGGCAGTAAACAGAACCGAACCCAGGTCACTGGAGCTGTGAGGCTGTGGCAGTAAACAGAACTGAACCCAGGTCACTGGAGCTGTGAGACTGTGGCAGTAAACAGAACCGAACCCGGGTCACTGGAGCTGTGAGACTATGGCAGTAAACAGAACCGAACCCGGGTCACTGGAGCTGTGAGACTGTGGCAGTCAACAGAACCGAACCCAGGTCACTGGAGCTGTGAGACTGTGGCAGTAAACAGAACCGAACCCAGGTCACTGGAGCTGTGAGACTGTGGCAGTAAACAGAACCGGACCCGGGACACTGGAGCTGTGAGACTGTGGCAGTAAACAGAACCGAACCCGGGTCACTGGAGCTGTGAGGCTGTGGCAGTAAACAGAACCGGACCCGGGACACTGGAGCTGTGAGACTGTGGCAGTCCCCAGAACCGAACCCAGGTCACTGGAGCTGTGAGACTGTGGCAAAAAACAGAACCGAACCCGGGTCACTGGAGCTGTGAGGCTGCGGCAGTAAACAGAACCGAACCCAGGTCACTGGAGCTGTGAGGCTGTGGCAGTCCCCAGAACCGAACCCAGGTCACTGGAGCTGTGAGAGTGTGGCAGTAAACAGAACCGAAACCGGGACACTGGAGCTGTGAGGCTGTGGCAGTCCCCAGAACCGAACCCGGGACACTGGAGCTGTGAGACTGTGGCAGTACGCAGAACTGAACCCGGGTCACTGGAGCTGTGAGAGTGTGGCAGTAAACAGAACCGAACCCGGGACACTGGAGCTGTGAGGCTGTGGCAGTAAACAGAACCGAACCCAGGTCACTGGAGCTGTGAGACTGTGGCAGTAAACAGAACCGAACCCAGGTCACTGGAGCTGTGAGACTGTGGCAGTCCCCAGAACCGAACCCGGATCACAGGAGCTGTGAGACTGTGGCAGTAAACAGAACCGAGCCCAGGTCACTGGAGCTGTGAGAGTGTGGCAGTAAACAGAACCGAACCCAGGTCACTGGAGCTGTGAGACTGTGGCAGTAAACAGAACCGAACCCGGGTCACTGGAGCGGTGAGACTGTGGCAGTAAACAGAACCGAACCCGGGTCACTGGAGCTGTGAGGCTGTGGCAGTAAACAGAACCGAACCCGGGTCACTGGAGCTGTGACACTGTGGCAGTAAACAGAACCGAACCCAGGTCACTGGAGCTGTGAGACTGTGGCAGTAAACAGAACCGAACCCAGGTCACTGGAGCTGTGAGACTGTGGCAGTAAACAGAACCGAACCCAGGACACTGGAGCTGTGAGGCTGTGGCAGTAAACAGAACCGAACCCGGGTCACTGGAGCTGTGAGACTGTGGCAGTAAACCGAACTGAACCCAGGACACTGGAGCTGTGAGACTGTGGCAGTAAACAGAACCGAACACAGGTCACTGGAGCTGTGAGACTGTGGCAGTAAACAGAACAGAACCCAGGTCACTGGAGCTGTGAGACTGTGGCAGTAAACAGAACTGAACCCGGGACACTGGAGCTTTGAGACTGTGGTAGTCCCCAGAACCGAACCCAGGACACTGGAGCTGTGAGGCTGTGGCAGTAAACAGAACCGAACTCAGGTCACTGCAGCTGTGAGACTGTGGCAGTAAACAGAACCGAACCCAGGTCACTGGAGCTGTGAGACTGTGGCAGTAATCAGAACCGAACCCAGGTCACTGGAGCTGTGAGACTGTGGCAGTAAACAGAACCGAACCCGGGTCACTGGAGCTGTGAGGCTGTGGCAGTAAACACAACCGGACCCGGGACACTGGAGCTGTGAGACTGTGGCAGTAAACAGAACCGAACCCAGGTCACTGGAGCTGTGAGACTGTGCAAAAAACAGAACCGAACCCGGGTCACTGGAGCTGTGAGGCTGCGGCAGTAAACAGAACCGAACCCAGGTCACTGGAGCTGTGAGGCTGTGGCAGTCCCCAGAACCGAACCCAGGTCACTGGAGCTCTGAGAGTGTGGCAGTAAACAGAACCGAACCCGGGACACTGGAGCTGTGAGGCTGTGGCAGTCCCCAGAACCGAACCCGGGACACTGGAGCTGTGAGACTGTGGCAGTACGCAGAACCGAACCCAGGTCACTGGAGCTGTGAGACTGTGGCAGTAAACAGAACCGAACCCAGGTCACTGGAGCTGTGAGACTGTGGCAGTCCCCAGAACCGAACCCGGGTCACTGGAGCTGTGAGACTGTGGCAGTCCCCAGAACCGAACCCAGGTCACTGGAGCTGTGAGAGTGTGGCAGTAAACAGAACCGAACCCAGGTCACTGGAGCTGTGAGACTGTGGCAGTAAACAGAACCGAACCCGGGTCCCTGGAGCGGTGAGACTGTGGCAGTAAACAGAAGCGAACACGGGTCACTGGAGCTGTGAGGCTGTGGCAGTAAACAGAACCGAACCCGGGTCACTGGAGCTGTGAGACTGTGGCAGTAAACAGAACCGAACCCAGGTCACTGGAGCTGTGAGACTGTGGCAGTAAACAGATCCGAACCCAGGTCACTGGAGCTGTGAGACTGTGGCAGTAAACAGAACCGAACCCAGGACACTGGAGCTGTGAGGCTGTGGCAGTAAACAGAACCGAACCCGGGTCACTGGAGCTGTGAGACTGTGGCAGTAAACAGAACTGAACCCAGGACACTGGAGCTGTGAGACTGTGGCAGTAAACAGAACCGAACCCAGGTCACTGGAGCTGTGAGACTGTGGCAGTAAAGAGAACAGAACCCAGGTCACTGGAGCTGTGAGACTGTGGCAGTAAACAGAACCGAACCCGGGACACTGGAGCTGTAAGACTGTGACAGTAAACAGAACCGAACCCAGGTCACTGGAGCTGTAAGACTGTGACAGTAAACAGAACCGAACCCAGGTCACTGGAGCTGTGAGACTGTGGCAGTAAACAGAACCGAACCCGGGACACTGGAGCTGTGAGACTGTGGCAGTAAACAGAACCGCACCCGGGACACTGGAGCAGTGAGACTGTGGCAGTAAACAGAACCGAACCCGGGACACTGGAGCTGTGAGACTGTGGCAGTGAACAGAACCGAACCCAGGTCACTGGAGCTGTGAGACTGTGGCAGTAAACAGAACCGAACCCAGGTCACTGGAGCTGTGAGACTGTGGCAGTAAACAGAACGGAACCCAGGTCACTGGAGCTGTGAGACTGTGGCAGTAAACAGAACCGAACCCGGACACTGGAGCTGTGAGACTGTGGCAGTGAACAGAACAGAACCCGGGTCACTGGAGCTGTGAGACTGTGGCAGTACGCAGAACCGAACCCAGGTCACTGGAGCTATGAGACTGTGGCAGTAAACAGAACCGAACCCGGGTCACTGAAGCTGTGAGACTGTGGCAGTAAACAGTACCGAACCCATGTCACTGGAGCTGTGAGGCTGTGGCAGTAAACAGAACTGAACCCAGGTCACTGAAGCTGTGAGACTGTGGCAGTACGCAGAACCGAACCCGGGTCACTGGAGCTGTGAGACTGTGGCAGTAAACAGAACCGAACCTATGTCACTGGAGCTGTGAGACTGTGGCAGTAAACAGAACTGAACCCGGGTCACTGGAGCTGTGAGACTGTGGCAGTAAACAGAACCGAACCCAGGTCACTGGAGCTGTGAGACTGTGGCAGTAAACTAAACCGAACCCGGGTCACTGGAGATGTGAGACTGTGGCAGTACGCAGAACCGAACCCGGGTCACTGGAGCTCTGAGACTGTGGCAGTAAACAGAACCGAACCCGGGTCACTGGAGCTGTGAGACTGTGGCAGTAAACAGAACTGAACCCGGGACACTGGAGCTGTGAGACTGTGGCAGTAAACAGAACCGAACCCAGGTCACTGGAGCTGTGAGACTGTGGCAGGAAACAGAACCGAACCCAGGTCACTGGAGCTGTGTGACTGTGGCAGTAAACAGAACCGAACCCGGGTCACTGGAGCTGTGAGGCTGTGGCAGTAAACAGAACCGGACCCGGGACACTGGAGCTGTGAGACTGTGGCAGTCCCCAGAACCGAACCCAGGTCACTGGAGCTGTGAGACTGTGGCAAAAAACAGAACCGAACCCGGGTCACTGGAGCTGTGAGGCTGTGGCAGTAAACAGAACCGAACCCAGCTCACTGGAGCTGTAAGACTGTGACAGTAAACAGAACCGAACCCGGGACACTGGAGCTGTGAGACTGTGGCAGTAAACAGAACCGAACCCAGGTCACTGGAGCTGTGAGACTGTGGCAGTAAACAGAGCCGAACCCGGGACACTGGAGCTGTGAGACTGTGGCAGTAAACAAACCGAACCCGGGTCACTGGAGCTGTGAGACTGTGGCAGTAAACAGAACCGAACCCAGGTCACTGGAGCTGTGAGACTGTGGCAGTAAACTAAACCGAACCCGGGTCACTGGAGATGTGAGACTGTGGCAGTACGCAGAACCGAACCCGGGTCACTGGAGCTCTGAGACTGTGGCAGTAAACAGAACCGAACCCGGGTCACTGGAGCTGTGAGACTGTGGCAGTAAACAGAACTGAACCCGGGACACTGGAGCTGTGAGACTGTGGCAGTAAACAGAACCGAACCCAGGTCACTGGAGCTGTGAGACTGTGGCAGTAAACAGAACCGAACCCAGGTCACTGGAGCTGTGAGACTGTGGCAGGAAACAGAACCGAACCCAGGTCACTGGAGCTGTGAGACTGTGGCAGTAAACAGAACCGGACCCGGGACACTGGAGCTGTGAGACTGTGGCAGTCCCCAGAACCGAACCCAGGTCACTGGAGCTGTGAGACTGTGGCAAAAAACAGAACCGAACCCGGGTCACTGGAGCTGTGAGGCTGTGGCAGTAAACAGAACCGAACCCGGGTCACTGGAGCTGTGAGACTGTGGCAGTAAACAGAACGGAACCCAGGTCACTGGAGCTGTGAGACTGTGGCAGTAAACAGAACCGAACCCGGGACACTGGAGCTGTGAGTCTGTGGCAGTAAACAGAACAGAACCCGGGTCACTGGAGCTGTGAGACTGTGGCAGTACGCAGAACCGAACCCGGGTCACTGGAGCTGTGAGACTGCGGCAGTACGCAGAACTGAACCCGGGTCACTGAAGCTGTGAGAGTGTGGCAGTAAACAGAACCGAACCCGGGACACTGGAGCTGTGAGACTGTGGCAGTCCCCAGAACCGAACCCAGGACACTGGAGCTGTGAGGCTGTGGCAGTAAACAGAACCGAACTCAGGTCACTGGAGCTGTGAGACTGTGGCAGTAAACAGAACTGAACCCAGGTCACTGGAGCTGTGAGACTGTGGCAGTAAACAGAACTGAACCCAGGTCACTGGAGCTGTGAGACTGTGGCAGTAAACAGAACCGAACCCAGGACACTGGAGCTGTGAGACTGTGGCAGTAAACAGAACTGAACCCAGGTCACTGGAGCTGTGAGACTGTGGCAGTAAACAGAACCGAACCCAGGTCACTGGAGCTGTGAGGCTGTGGCAGTAAACAGAACTGAACCCAGGTCACTGGAGCTGTGAGTCTGTGGCAGTAAACAGAACTGAACCCAGGTCACTGGAGCTGTGAGACTGTGGCAGTAAACAGAACCGAATCCAGGACACTGGAGCTGTGAGACTGTGGCAGTAAACAGAACTGAACCCAGGTCACTGGAGCTGTGAGACTGTGGCAGTAAACAGAACCGAACCCAGGTCACTGGAGCTGTGAGGCTGTGGCAGTAAACAGAACCGAACCCGGGACACTGGAGCTGTGGGACTGTGGCAGTAAACAGAACCGAACCCAGGTCACTGGAGCTGTGAGGCTGTGGCAGTAAACAGAACTGAACCCAGGTCACTGGAGCTGTGAGACTGTGGCAGTAAACAGAACCGAACCCGGGACACTGGAGCTGTGAGACTGTGGCAGTAAACAGAACCGAACCCAGGTCACTGGAGCTGTGAGACTGTGGCAGTAAACAGAACCGAACCCAGGACACTGGAACTGTGAGACTGTGGCAGTAAACAGAACTGAACCCAGGTCACTGGAGCTGTGAGACTGTGGCAGTAAACAGAACCGAACCCAGGTCACTGGAGCTGTGAGGCTGTGGCAGTAAACAGAACCGAACCCGGGACACTGGAGCTGTGAGACTGTGGCAGTAAACAGAACCGAACCCAGGTCACTGGAGCTGTGAGGCTGTGGCAGTAAACAGAACTGAACCCAGGTCACTGGAGCTGTGAGACTGTGGCAGTAAACAGAGCCGAACCCGGGACACTGGAGCTGTGAGACTGTGGCAGTAAACAGAACCGAACCCGGGTCACTGGAGCTGTGAGACTATGGCAGTAAACAGAACCGAACCCGGGTCACTGGAGCTGTGAGACTGTGGCAGTAAACAGAACCGAACCCAGGTCATTGGAGCTGTGAGACTGTGGCAGTAAACAGAACCGAACCCGGGACACTGGAGCTGTGAGACTGTGGCAGTAAACAGAACCGAACCCATGTCACTGGAGCTGTGAGGCTGTGGCAGTAAACAGAACTGAACCCAGGTCACTGAAGCTGTGAGACTGTGGCAGTAAACAGAACTGAACCCGGGTCACTGGAGCTGTGAGACTGTGGCAAAAAACAGAACTGAACCCAGGTCACTGAAGCTGTGAAACTGTGGCAGTAAACAGAACTGAACCCAGGTCACTGAAGCTGTGAGACTGTGGCAGTAAACAGAACCGAACCCGGGTCACTGGAGCTGTGAGACTGTGGCAGTAAACAGAATCGAACCCATGTCACTGGAGCTGTGAGACTGTGGCAGTAAACAGAACCGAACCCGGGACACTGGAGCTGTGAGACTGTGGCAGTAAACAGAACCGAACCCGGGACACTGGAGCTGTGAGACTGTGGCAGTAAACAGAACCGAACCCGGGACACTGGAGCTGTGAGACTGTGGCAGTAAACAGAACCGAACCCGGGACACTGGAGCTGTGAGACTGTGGCAGTAAACAGAACCGAACCCGGGTCTCTGGAGCTGTGAGACTGTGGCAGTACGCAGAACCGAACCCGGGTCACTGGAGCTGTGAGACTGTGGCAGTAAGCAGAACCGAACCCGGGTCACTGGAGCTGTGAGACTGTGGCAGTAAACAGAACCGAACCCAGGACACTGGAGCTGTGAGGCTGTGGCAGTAAACAGAACTGAACCCGGTCACTGGAGCTGTGAGACTGTGGCAGTAAACAGAACCGACCCCAGGTCACTGGAGCTGTGAGACTGTGGCAGTAAACAGAACCGAACCCAGGACACTGGAGCTGTGAGACTGTGGCAGTAAACAGAACCGAACCCAGGTCACTGAAGCTGTGAGACTGTGGCAGTAAACAGAACCGAACCCAGGTCACTGGAGCTGTGAGACTGTGGCAGTCCGCAGAACCGAACCCGGGTCACTGGAGCTGTGAGACTGTGGCAGTCCCCAGAACCGAACCCAGGTCACTGGAGCTGTGAGAGTGTGGCAGTAAACAGAACCGAACCCAGGTCACTGGAGCTGTGAGACTGTGGCAGTAAACAGAAACGAACCCGGGTCACTGGAGCGGTGAGACTGTGGCAGTAAACAGAACCGAACCCGGGTCACTGGAGCTGTGAGGCTGTGGCAGTAAACAGAACCGAACCCGGGACACTGGAGCTGTGAGACTGTGGCAGTAAACAGAACCGAACCCGGGTCACTGGAGCTGTGAGACTGTGGCAGTAAACAGAACCGAACCCGGGTCACTGGAGCTGTGAGACTGTGGCAGTAAACAGAACCGAACCCAGGTCACTGGAGCTGTGAGACTGTGGCAGTAAACAGAACCGAACCCAGGACACTGGAGCTGTGAGACTGTGGCAGTAAACAGAACCGAACCCGGGACACTGGAGCTGTGAGACTGTGGCAGTAAACAGAACCGAACCCGGGACACTGGAGCTGTGAGACTGTGGCAGTGAACAGAACAGAACCCGGGACACTGGAGCTGTGAGACTGTGGCAGTAAACAGAACCGAACCCAGGTCACTGGAGCTGTGAGACTGTGGCAGTAAACAGAACCGAACCCAGGTCACTGGAGCTGTGAGACTGTGGCAGTAAACAGAACCGAACCCGGGACACTGGAGCTGTGAGACTGTGGCAGTAAACAGAACCGAACCCGGGACACTGGAGCTGTGAGACTGTGGCAGTAAACAGAACTGAACCCAGGTCACTGGAGCTGTGAGACTGTGGCAGTAAACAGAACCGAACCCAGGTCACTGGAGCTGTGAGACTGTGGCAGTAAACAGAACCGAACCCGGGTCACTGAAGCTGTGAGACTGTGGCAGTAAACAGAACCGAACCCGGGTCACTGAAGCTGTGAGACTGTGGCAGTAAACAGAACCGAACCCATGTCACTGGAGCTGTGAGGCTGTGGCAGTAAACAGAACTGAACCCAGGTCACTGAAGCTGTGAAACTGTGGCAGTAAACAGAACTGAACCCAGGTCACTGGAGCTGTGAGACTGTGGCAAAAAACAGAACTGAACCCAGGTCACTGAAGCTGTGAAACTGTGGCAGTAAACAGAACTGAACCCAGGTCACTGGAGCTGTGAGACTGTGGCAAAAAACAGAACTGAACCCAGGTCACTGAAGCTGTGAAACTGTGGCAGTAAACAGAACTGAACCCAGGTCACTGAAGCTGTGAGACTGTGGCAGTAAACAGAACCGAACCCGGTTCACTGGAGCTGTGAGACTGTGGCAGTAAACAGAACCGAACCCGGGACACTGGAGCTGTGAGACTGTGGCAGTAAGCAGAACTGAACCCGGGTCACTGGAGCTGTGAGACTGTGGCAGTAAACAGAACCGAACCCAGGTCACTCGAGCTGTGAGACTGTGGCAGTAAACAGAACCGAACCCGGGTCACTGGAGCTGTGAGACTGTGGCAGTACGCAGAACCGAACCCGGGTCACTGGAGCTGTGAGACTGTGGCAGTAAGCAGAACCGAACCCGGGTCACTGAAGCTGTGAGACTGTGGCAGTAAACAGAACCGAACCCAGGACACTGGAGCTGTGAGGCTGTGGCAGTAAACAGAACCGAACCCGGTCACTGGAGCTGTGAGACTGTGGCAGTAAACAGAACCGAACCCAGGTCACTGGAGCTGTGAGACTGTGGCAGTAAACAGAACCGAACCCAGGACACTGGAGCTGTGAGACTGTGGCAGTAAACAGAACCGAACCCAGGTCACTGGAGCTGTGAGACTGTGGCAAAAAACAGAACCGAACCCAGGACACTGGAGCTGTGAGGCTGTGGCTGTCCCCAGAACCGAACCCAGGTCACTGAAGCTGTGAGACTGTGGCAGTAAACAGAACCGAACCCAGGTCACTGGAGCTGTGAGGCTGTGGCAGTCCCCAGAACCGAACCCGGGACACTGGAGCTGTGAGACTGTGGCAGTGAACAGAACCGAACCCAGGTCATTGAAGGTGTGAGACTGTGGCAGTGAACAGAACCGAACCCGGGACACTGGAGCTGTGAGACTGTGGCAGTAAACAGAACCGAACCCAGGTCACTGGAGCTGTGAGACTGTGGCAGTAAACAGAACCGAACCCGGGACACTGGAGCTGTGAGACTGTGGCAGTAAACAGAACCGAACCCAGGTCACTGGAGCTGTGAGACTGTGGCAGTAAACAGAACCGAACCCAGGTCACTGAAGCTGTGAGACTGTGGCAGTAAACAGAACCGAACCCGGGACACTGGAGCTGTGAGACTGTGGCAGTAAACAGAACCGAACCCGGGACACTGGAGCTGTGGGACTGTGGCAGTAAACAGAACCGAACTCGGGTCACTGGAGCTGTGAGACTGTGGCAGTAAACAGAACCGAACCCGGGTCACTGGAGCTGTGAGACTGTGGCAGTAAACAGAACCGAACCCGGGACACTGGAGCTGTGAGACTGTGGCAGTAAACAGAACTGAACCCAGGTCACTGAAGCTGTGAGACTGTGGCAGTAAACAGAACTGAACCCGGGTCACTGGAGCTGTGAGACTGTGGCAAAAAACAGAACTGAAGCCAGGTCACTGAAGCTGTGAAACTGTGGCAGTAAACAGAACTGAACCCAGGTCACTGAAGCTGTGAGACTGTGGCAGTAAACAGAACCGAACCCGGGTCACTGGAGCTGTGAGACTGTGGCAGTAAACAGAACCGAACCCATGTCAGTGGAGCTGTGAGACTGTGGCAGTAAACAGAACTGAACCCGGGTCACTGGAGCTGTGAGACTGTGGCAGTACGCAGAACCGAACCCGGGTCACTGGAGCTGTGAGACTGTGGCAGTAAGCAGAACCGAACCCGGGTCACTGGAGCTGTGAGACTGTGGCAGTAAACAGAACCGAACCCAGGACACTGGAGCTGTGAGGCTGTGGCAGTAAACAGAACCGAACCCGGTCACTGGAGCTGTGAGACTTTGGCAGTAAACAGAACCGAACCCAGGACACTGGAGCTGTGAGACTGTGGCAGTAAACAGAACCGAACCCAGGTCACTGGAGCTGTGAGACTGTGGCAAAAAACAGAACCGAACCCAGGACACTGGAGCTGTGAGGCTGTGGCTGTCCCCAGAACCGAACCCAGGTCACTGAAGCTGTGAGACTGTGGCAGTAAACAGAACCGAACCCAGGTCACTGGAGCTGTGAGACTGTGGCAGTCCGCAGAACCGAACCCGGGTCACTGGAGCTGTGAGACTGTGGCAGTAAACAGAACCGAACCCGGGTCACTGGAGCGGAGAGACTGTGGCAGTAAACAGAACCGAACCCGGGTCACTGGAGCTGAGAGGCTGTGGCAGTAAACAGAACCGAACCCGGGACACTGGAGCTGTGAGACTGTGGCAGTAAACAGAACCGAACCCGGGTCACTGGAGCTGTGAGACTGTGGCAGTAAACAGAACCGAACCCGGGTCACTGGAGCTGTGAGACTGTGGCAGTAAACAGAACCGAACCCAGGTCACTGGAGCTGTGAGACTGTGGCAGTAAACAGAACCGAACCCAGGACACTGGAGCTGTGAGACTGTGGCAGTAAACAGAACCGAACCCGGGACACTGGAGCTGTGAGACTGTGGCAGTAAACAGAACCGAACCCGGGACACTGGAGCTGTGAGACTGTGGCAGTGAACAGAACCGAACCCAGGTCACTGGAGCTGTGAGACTGTGGCAGTAAACAGAACCGAACCCAGGTCACTGGAGCTGTGCGACTGTGGCAGTAAACAGAACCGAACCCAGGTCACTGGAGCTGTGAGACTGTGTCAGTAAACAGAACCGAACCCGGGACACTGGAGCTGTGAGACTGTGGCAGTGAACAGAACAGAACCCGGGTCACTGGAGCTGTGAGACTGTGGCAGTAAACAGAACTGAACCCAGGTCACTGGAGCTGTGAGACTGTGGCAGTAAACAGAACCGAACCCAGGTCACTGGAGCTGTGAGACTGTGGCAGTAAACAGAACCGAACCCGGGTCACTGAAGCTGTGAGACTGTGGCAGTAAACAGAACCGAACCCGGGTGACTGGAGCTGTGAGACTGTGGCAGTAAACAGAACTGAACCCAGGTCACTGGAGCTGTGAGGCTGTGGCAGTAAACAGAACTGAACCCAGGTCACTGGAGCTGTGAGACTGTGGCAGTAAACAGAACCGAACCCATGTCACTGGAGCTGTGAGGCTGTGGCAGTAAACAGAACCGAACCCAGGTCACTGGAGCTGTGAGACTGTGGCAGTAAACAGAACCGAACCCAGGACACTGGAGCTGTGAGACTGTGGCAGTAAACAGAACCGAACCCAGGTCACTGGAGCTGTGAGACTGTGGCAAAAAACAGAACCGAACCCAGGACACTGGAGCTGTGAGGCTGTGGCTGTCCCCAGAACCGAACCCAGGTCACTGAAGCTGTGAGACTGTGGCAGTAAACAGAACCGAACCCAGGTCACTGGAGCTGTGAGGCTGTGGCAGTCCCCAGAACCGAACCCGGGACACTGGAGCTGTGAGACTGTGGCAGTGAACAGAACCGAACCCAGGTCACTGGAGCTGTGAGGCTGTGGCAGTAAACAGAACCGAACCCGGGACACTGGAGCTGTGAGACTGTGGCAGTAAACAGAACCGAACCCAGGTCACTGGAGCTGTGAGACTGTGGCAGTAAACAGAACTGAACCCGGGTCACTGGAGCTGTGAGACTGTGGCAAAAAACAGAACTGAAGCCAGGTCACTGAAGCTGTGAAACTGTGGCAGTAAACAGAACTGAACCCAGGTCACTGAAGCTGTGAGACTGTGGCAGTAAACAGAACCGAACCCGGGTCACTGGAGCTGTGAGACTGTGGCAGTAAACAGAACCGAACCCATGTCAGTGGAGCTGTGAGACTGTGGCAGTAAACAGAACTGAACCCGGGTCACTGGAGCTGTGAGACTGTGGCAGTACGCAGAACCGAACCCGGGTCACTGGAGCTGTGAGACTGTGGCAGTAAGCAGAACCGAACCCGGGTCACTGGAGCTGTGAGACTGTGGCAGTAAACAGAACTGAACCCGGGACACTGGAGCTGTGAGACTGTGGCAGTAAACAGAACCGAACCCAGGACACTGGAGCTGTGAGACTGTGGCAGTAAACAGAACCGAACCCAGGACACTGGAGCTGTGAGGCTGTGGCAGTAAACAGAACCGAACCCGGTCACTGGAGCTGTGAGACTTTGGCAGTAAACAGAACCGAACCCAGGACACTGGAGCTGTGAGACTGTGGCAGTAAACAGAACCGAACCCAGGTCACTGGAGCTGTGAGACTGTGGCAAAAAACAGAACCGAACCCAGGACACTGGAGCTGTGAGGCTGTGGCTGTCCCCAGAACCGAACCCAGGTCACTGAAGCTGTGAGACTGTGGCAGTAAACAGAACCGAACCCAGGTCACTGGAGCTGTGAGACTGTGGCAGTCCGCAGAACCGAACCCGGGTCACTGGAGCTGTGAGACTGTGGCAGTAAACAGAACCGAACCCGGGTCACTGGAGCGGTGAGACTGTTGCAGTAAACAGAACCGAACCCGGGTCACTGGAGCTGAGAGGCTGTGGCAGTAAACAGAACCGAACCCGGGACACTGGAGCTGTGAGACTGTGGCAGTAAACAGAACCGAACCCGGGTCACTGGAGCTGTGAGACTGTGGCAGTAAACAGAACCGAACCCGGGTCACTGGAGCTGTGAGACTGTGGCAGTAAACAGAACCGAACCCAGGTCACTGGAGCTGTGAGACTGTGGCAGTAAACAGAACCGAACCCAGGACACTGGAGCTGTGAGACTGTGGCAGTAAACAGAACCGAACCCGGGACACTGGAGCTGTGAGACTGTGGCAGTAAACAGAACCGAACCCGGGACACTGGAGCTGTGAGACTGTGGCAGTGAACAGAACCGAACCCAGGTCACTGGAGCTGTGAGACTGTGGCAGTAAACAGAACCGAACCCAGGTCACTGGAGCTGTGCGACTGTGGCAGTAAACAGAACCGAACCCAGGTCACTGGAGCTGTGAGACTGTGTCAGTAAACAGAACCGAACCCGGGACACTGGAGCTGTGAGACTGTGGCAGTGAACAGAACAGAACCCGGGTCACTGGAGCTGTGAGACTGTGGCAGTAAACAGAACTGAACCCAGGTCACTGGAGCTGTGAGACTGTGGCAGTAAACAGAACCGAACCCAGGTCACTGGAGCTGTGAGACTGTGGCAGTAAACAGAACCGAACCCGGGTCACTGAAGCTGTGAGACTGTGGCAGTAAACAGAACCGAACCCGGGTGACTGGAGCTGTGAGACTGTGGCAGTAAACAGAACTGAACCCAGGTCACTGGAGCTGTGAGGCTGTGGCAGTAAACAGAACTGAACCCAGGTCACTGGAGCTGTGAGACTGTGGCAGTAAACAGAACCGAACCCATGTCACTGGAGCTGTGAGGCTGTGGCAGTAAACAGAACTGAACCCAGGTCACTGAAGCTGTGAGACTGTGGCAGTAAACAGAACTGAACCCGGGTCACTGGAGCTGAGAGATTGTGGCAAAAAACAGAACTGAACCCAGGTCACTGAAGCTGTGAGACTGTGGCAGTAAACAGAACCGAACCCAGGTCACTGGAGCTGTGAGACTGTGGCAGTAAACAGAACCGAACCCAGGACACTGGAGCTGTGAGACTGTGGCAGTAAACAGAACCGAACCCAGGTCACTGGAGCTGTGAGACTGTGGCAAAAAACAGAACCGAACCCAGGACACTGGAGCTGTGAGGCTGTGGCTGTCCCCAGAACCGAACCCAGGTCACTGAAGCTGTGAGACTGTGGCAGTAAACAGAACCGAACCCAGGTCACTGGAGCTGTGAGGCTGTGGCAGTCCCCAGAACCGAACCCGGGACACTGGAGCTGTGAGACTGTGGCAGTGAACAGAACCGAACCCAGGTCACTGGAGCTGTGAGGCTGTGGCAGTAAACAGAACCGAACCCGGGACACTGGAGCTGTGAGACTGTGGCAGTAAACAGAACCGAACCCAGGTCACTGGAGCTGTGAGACTGTGGCAGTAAACAGAACCGAACCCAGGTCACTGGAGCTGTGAGACTGTGGCAGTAAACAGAACCGAACCCAGGTCACTGAAGCTGTGAGACTGTGGCAGTAAACAGAACCGAACCCGGGACACTGGAGCTGTGAGACTGTGACAGTAAACAGAACCGAACCCGGGACACTGGAGCTGTGAGACTGTGGCAGTAAACAGAACCGAACTCGGGTCACTGGAGCTGTGAGACTGTGGCAGTAAACAGAACCGAACCCGGGTCACTGGAGCTGTGAGACTGTGGCAGTAAACAGAACCGAACCCGGGACACTGGAGCTGTGAGACTGTGGCAGTAAACAGAACTGAACCCAGGTCACTGAAGCTGTGAGACTTTGGCAGTAAACAGAACTGAACCCGGGTCACTGGAGCTGTGAGACTGTGGCAAAAAACAGAACTGAACCCAGGTCACTGAAGCTGTGAAACTGTGGCAGTAAACAGAACTGAACCCATGTCACTGGAGCTGTGAGGCTGTGGCAGTAAACAGAACTGAACCCAGGTCACTGAAGCTGTGAGACTGTGGCAGTAAACAGAACTGAACCCGGGTCACTGGAGCTGAGAGATTGTGGCAAAAAACAGAACTGAACCCAGGTCACTGAAGCTGTGAGACTGTGGCAGTAAACAGAACCGAACCCAGGTCACTGGAGCTGTGAGACTGTGGCAGTAAACAGAACCGAACCCAGGACACTGGAGCTGTGAGACTGTGGCAGTAAACAGAACCGAACCCAGGTCACTGGAGCTGTGAGACTGTGGCAAAAAACAGAACCGAACCCAGGACACTGGAGCTGTGAGGCTGTGGCTGTCCCCAGAACCGAACCCAGGTCACTGAAGCTGTGAGACTGTGGCAGTAAACAGAACCGAACCCAGGTCACTGGAGCTGTGAGGCTGTGGCAGTCCCCAGAACCGAACCCGGGACACTGGAGCTGTGAGACTGTGGCAGTGAACAGAACCGAACCCAGGTCACTGAAGCTGTGAGACTGTGGCAGTGAACAGAACCGAACCCGGGACACTGGAGCTGTGAGACTGTGGCAGTAAACAGAACCGAACCCAGGTCACTGGAGCTGTGAGACTGTGGCATTAAACAGAACCGAACCCAGGTCACTGGAGCTGTGAGACTGTGGCAGTAAACAGAACTGAACCCAGGTCACTGAAGCTGTGAGACTGTGGCAGTAAACAGAACCGAACCCGGGACACTGGAGCTGTGAGACTGTGGCAGTAAACAGAACCGAACCCGGGACACTGGAGCTGTGAGACTGTGGCAGTAAACAGAACCGAACTCGGGTCACTGGAGCTGTGAGACTGTGGCAGTAAACAGAACCGAACCCGGGTCACTGGAGCTGTGAGACTGTGGCAGTAAACAGAACCGAACCCGGGACACTGGAGCTGTGAGACTGTGGCAGTAAACAGAACCGAACCCGGGTCACTGGAGCTGTGAGACTGTGGCAGTAAACAGAACTGAACCCAGGTCACTGAAGCTGTGAGACTTTGGCAGTAAACAGAACTGAACCCGGGTCACTGGAGCTGTGAGACTGTGGCAAAAAACAGAACTGAACCCAGGTCACTGAAGCTGTGAAACTGTGGCAGTAAACAGAACTGAACCCAGGTCACTGAAGCTGTGAGACTGTGGCAGTAAACAGAACCGAACCCGGGTCACTGGAGCTGTGAGACTGTGGCAGTAAACAGAACCGAACCCATGTCAGTGGAGCTGTGAGACTGTGGCAGTAAACAGAACTGAACCCGGGTCACTGGAGCTGTGAGACTGTGGCAGTACGCAGAACCGAACCCGGGTCACTGGAGCTGTGAGACTGTGGCAGTAAGCAGAACCGAACCCGGGTCACTGGAGCTGTGAGACTGTGGCAGTAAACAGAACCGAACCCAGGACACTGGAGCTGTGAGGCTGTGGCAGTAAACAGAACCGAACCCGGTCACTGGAGCTGTGAGACTTTGGCAGTAAACAGAACCGAACCCAGGTCACTGGAGCTGTGAGACTGTGGCAGTAAACAGAACCGAACCCAGGACACTGGAGCTGTGAGACTGTGGCAGTAAACAGAACCGAACCCAGGTCACTGGAGCTGTGAGACTGTGGCAAAAAACAGAACCGAACCCAGGACACTGGAGCTGTGAGGCTGTGGCTGTCCCCAGAACCGAACCCAGGTCACTGAAGCTGTGAGACTGTGGCAGTAAACAGAACCGAACCCAGGTCACTGGAGCTGTGAGACTGTGGCAGTAAACAGAACCGAACCCGGGTCACTGTAGCGGTGAGACTGTGGCAGTAAACAGAACCGAACCCGGGTCACTGGAGCTGAGAGGCTGTGGCAGTAAACAGAACCGAACCCGGGACACTGGAGCTGTGAGACTGTGGCAGTAAACAGAACCGAACCCGGGACACTGGAGCTGTGAGACTGTGGCAGTAAACAGAACCGAACTCGGGTCACTGGAGCTGTGAGACTGTGGCAGTAAACAGAACCGAACCCAGGTCACTGGAGCTGTGAGACTGTGGCAGTAAACAGAACCGAACCCAGGACACTGGAGCTGTGAGACTGTGGCATTAAACAGAACCGAACCCGGGACACTGGAGCTGTGAGACTGTGGCAGTAAACAGAACCGAACCCAGGTCACTGGAGCTGTGAGACTGTGGCAGTGAACAGAACCGAACCCAGGTCACTGGAGCTGTGAGACTGTGGCAGTAAACAGAACCGAACCCAGGTCACTGGAGCTGTGCGACTGTGGCAGTAAACAGAACCGAACCCAGGTCACTGGAGCTGTGAGACTGTGTCAGTAAACAGAACCGAACCCGGGACAATGGAGCTGTGAGACTGTGGCAGTAAACAGAACCGAACCCATGTCACTGGAGCTGTGAGACTGTGGCAGTAAACAGAACCGAACCCAGGACACTGGAGCTGTGAGACTGTGGCAGTAAACAGAACTGAACCCAGGTCACTGGAGCTGTGAGACTGTGGCAGTAAACAGAACCGAACCCATGTCACTGAAGCTGTGAGACTGTGGCAGTAAACAGAACTGAACCCGGGTCACTGGAGCTGTGAGACTGTGGCAGTAAACAGAACCGAACCCGGGTCACTGGAGCTGTGAGACTGTGGCAGTAAACAGAACTGAACCCAGGTCACTGGAGCTGTGAGACTGTGCCAGTAAACAGAACCGAACCCATGTCACTGGAGCTGTGAGACTGTGGCAGTAAACAGAACCGAACCCAGGACACTGGAGCTGTGAGACTGTGGCAGTAAACAGAACCGAACCCATGTCACTGAAGCTGTGAGACTGTGGCAGTAAACAGAACTGAACCCGGGTCACTGAAGCTGTGAGACTGTGGCAGTAAACAGAACTGAACCCGGGTCACTGGAGCTGTGAGATTGTGGCAAAAAACAGAACTGAACCCAGGTCACTGAAGCTGTGCGACTGTGGCAGTAAACAGAACCGAACCTGGGTCACTGGAGCTGTGAGACTGTGGCAGTAAACAGAACCGAACCCATGTCACTGGAGCTGTGAGACTGTGGCAGTAAGCAGAACTGAACCCGGGTCACTGGAGCTGTGAGACTGTGGCAGTAAACAGAACCGAACCCGGGTCACTGGAGCTGTGAGACTGTGGCAGTACGCAGAACCGAACCCGGGTCACTGGAGCTGTGAGACTGTGGCAGTAAGCAGAACCGAACCCGGGTCACTGGAGCTGTGAGACTGTGGCAGTAAACAGAACCGAACCCGGTCACTGGAGCTGTGAGACTGTGGCAGTAAACAGAACCGAACCCAGGTCACTGGAGCTGTGAGACTGTGGCAGTAAACAGAACCGAACCCAGGACACTGGAGCTGTGAGACTGTGGCAGTAAACAGAACCGGACCCAGGTCACTGGAGCTGTGAGACTGTGGCAAAAAACAGAACCGAACCCAGGACACTGGAGCTGTGAGGCTGTGGCTGTCCCCAGAACCGAACCCAGGTCACTGAAGCTGTGAGACTGTGGCAGTAAACAGAACCGAACCCAGGTCACTGGAGCTGTGAGGCTGTGGCAGTCCCCAGAACCGAACCCGGGACACTGGAGCTGTGAGACTGTGGCAGTGAACAGAACCGAACCCAGGTCACTGAAGCTGTGAGACTGTGGCAGTGAACAGAACCGAACCCGGGACACTGGAGCTGTGAGACTGTGGCAGTAAACAGAACCGAACCCAGGTCACTGGAGCTGTGAGACTGTGGCAGTAAACAGAACCGAACCCGGGACACTGGAGCTGTGAGACTGTGGCAGTAAACAGAACCGAACCCAGGTCACTGGAGCTGTGAGACTGTGGCAGTAAACAGAACCGAACCCAGGTCACTGAAGCTGTGAGACTGTGGCAGTAAACAGAACCGAACCCGGGACACTGGAGCTGTGAGACTGTGGCAGTAAACAGAACCGAACCCGGGACACTGGAGCTGTGAGACTGTGGCAGTAAACAGAACCGAACTCGGGTCACTGGAGCTGTGAGACTGTGGCAGTAAACAGAACCGAACCCGGGACACTGGAGCTGTGAGACTGTGGCAGTAAACAGAACCGAACCCGGGACACTGGAGCTGTGAGACTGTGGCAGTAAACAGAACTGAACCCAGGTCACTGGAGCTGTGAGACTGTGGCAGTAAACAGAACCGAACCCAGGTCACTGGAGCTGTGAGGCTGTGGCAGTAAACAGAACCGAACCCAGGTCACTGGAGCTGTGAGACTGTGGCAGCAAACAGAACCGAACCCAGGTCACTGAAGCTGTGAGACTGTGGCAGTGAACAGAACCGAACCCGGGACACTGGAGCTGTGAGACTGTGGCAGTAAACAGAACCGAACCCAGGTCACTGAAGCTGTGAGACTGTGGCAGTGAACAGAACCGAACCCGGTACACTGGAGCTGTGAGACTGTGGCAGTAAACAGAACCGAACCCGGGACACTGGAGCTGTGAGACTGTGGCAGTAAACAGAACCGAACCCGGGTCACTGGAGCTGTGAGACTGTGGCAGTAAACAGAACCGAACCCGGGACACTGGAGCTGTGAGACTGTGGCAGTAAACAGAACCGAAGCCAGGTCACTGGAGCTGTGAGACTGTGGCAGTAAACAGAACCGAACCGACGTCACTGAAGCTGTGAGACTGTGGCAGTAAACAGAACCGAACCCGGGACACTGGAGCTGTGAGACTGTGGCAGTAAACAGAACCGAACCCGGGACACTGGAGCTGTGAGACTGTGGCAGTAAACAGAACCGAACCCGGGTCACTGGAGCTGTGAGACTGTGGCAGTAAACAGAACCGAACCCGGGACACTGGAGCTGTGAGACTGTGGCAGTAAACAGAACCGAACCCGGGACACTGGAGCTGTGAGACTGTGGCAGTCCCCAGAACCGAACCCAGGACACTGGAGCTGTGAGGCTGTGGCAGTAAACAGAACCGAACTCAGGTCACTGGAGCTGTGAGACTGTGGCAGTAAACAGAACCGAACCCGGGTCACTGGAGCTGTGAGACTGTGGCAGTAAACAGAACCGAACTCAGGTCACTGGAGCTGTGAGACTGTGGCATTAAACAGAACCGAACCCGGGTCACTGGAGCTGTGAGACTGTGGCAGTAAACAGAACTGAACCCAGGTCACTGGAGCTGTGAGGCTGTGGCAGTAAACAGAACTGAACCCAGGTCACTGGCGCTGTGAGGCTGTGGCAGTAAACAGAACTGAACCCAGGTCACTGGAGCTGTGAGACTGTGGCAGTAAACAGAACCGAACCCAGGTCACTGGAGCTGTGAGACTGTGGCAGTAAACAGAACCGAACCCGGGACACTGGAGCTGTGAGACTGTGGCAGTAAACAGAACTGAACCCGGGTCACTGGAGCTGTGAGACTGTGGCAGTAAACAGAACCGAACCCAGGTCACTGGAGCTGTGAGACTGTGGCAGTAAACAGAACCGAACCCAGGTCACTGGAGCTGTGAGACTGTGGCAGTAAACAGAACCGAAACCGGGACACTGGAGCTGTGAGACTGTGGCAGTAAACAAAACTTAACCCGGGTCACTGGTGCTGTGAGACTGTGGCAGTAAACAGAACCGAACCCAGGTCACTGGAGCTGTGAGACTGTGGCAGTAAACAGAACTGAACCCGAATCACTGGAGCTGTGAGACTGTGGCAGTAAACAGAACCGAACCCGGGACACTGGAGCTGTGAGACTGTGGCAGTCCACAGAACCGAACCCAGGACACTGGAGCTGTGAGGCTGTGGCAGTAAACAGAACCGAACTCAGGTCACTGGAGCTGTGAGACTGTGGCAGTAAACAGAACCGAACCCGGGTCACTGGAGCTGTGAGACTGTGGCAGTAAACAGAACCGAACTCAGGTCACTGGAGCTGTGAGACTGTGGCATTAAACAGAACCGAACCCGGGTCACTGGAGCTGTGAGACTGTGGCAGTAAACAGAACTGAACCCAGGTCACTGGAGCTGTGAGGCTGTGGCAGTAAACAGAACTGAACCCAGGTCACTGGAGCTGTGAGACTGTGGCAGTAAACAGAACTGAACCCGGGTCACTGGAGCTGTGAGACTGTGGCAGTAAACAGAACTGAACCCAGGTCACTGGAGCTGTGAGACTGTGGCAGTAAACAGAACTGAACCCAGGTCACTGGAGCTGTGAGGCTGTGGCAGTAAACAGAACTGAACCCAGGTCACTGGAGCTGTGAGACTGTGGCAGTAAACAGAACCGAACCCAGGTCACTGGAGCTGTGAGACTGTGGCAGTAAACAGAACCGAACCCGGGACACTGGAGCTGTGAGACTGTGGCAGTAAACAGAACTGAACCCGGGTCACTGGAGCTGTGAGACTGTGGCAGTAAACAGAACCGAACCCAGGTCACTGGAGCTGTGAGACTGTGGCAGTAAACAGAACCGAACCCAGGTCACTGGAGCTGTGAGACTGTGGCAGTAAACAGAACCGAAACCGGGACACTGGAGCTGTGAGACTGTGGCAGTAAACAAAACTTAACCCGGGTCACTGGAGCTGTGAGACTGTGGCAGTAAACAGAACCGAACCCAGGTCACTGGAGCTGTGAGACTGTGGCAGTAAACAGAACTGAACCCGGGTCACTGGAGCTGTGAGACTGTGGCAGTAAACAGAACCGAACCCGGGTCACTGGAGCTGTGAGACTGTGGCAGTAAACAGAACCGAACCCAGGTCACTGGAGCTGTGAGACTGTGGCAGTAAACAGAACCGAACCCGGGACACTGGAGCTGTGAGACTGTGGCAGTAAACAGAACTGAACCCGGGTCACTGGAGCTGTGAGACTGTGGCAGTAAACAGAACCGAACCCAGGTCACTGGAGCTGTGAGACTGTGGCAGTAAACAGAACCGAACCCAGGTCACTGGAGCTGTGAGACTGTGGCAGTAAACAGAACCGAACCCAGGTCACTGGAGCTGTGAGACTGTGGCAGCAAACAGAACCGAACCCAGGTCACTGAAGCTGTGAGACTGTGGCAGTGAACAGAACCGAACCCGGGACACTGGAGCTGTGAGACTGTGGCAGTAAACAGAACCGAACCCAGGTCACTGAAGCTGTGAGACTGTGGCAGTGAACAGAACCGAACCCGGTACACTGGAGCTGTGAGACTGTGGCAGTAAACAGAACCGAACCCGGGACACTGGAGCTGTGAGACTGTGGCAGTAAACAGAACCGAACCCGGGTCACTGGAGCTGTGAGACTGTGGCAGTAAACAGAACCGAACCCGGGACACTGGAGCTGTGAGACTGTGGCAGTAAACAGAACCGAACCCAGGTCACTGGAGCTGTGAGACTGTGGCAGTAAACAGAACCGAAGCCAGGTCACTGGAGCTGTGAGACTGTGGCAGTAAACAGAACCGAACCGAGGTCACTGAAGCTGTGAGACTGTGGCAGTAAACAGAACCGAACCCGGGACACTGGAGCTGTGAGACTGTGGCAGTAAACAGAACCGAACCCGGGACACTGGAGCTGTGAGACTGTGGCAGTAAACAGAACCGAACCCGGGTCACTGGAGCTGTGAGACTGTGGCAGTAAACAGAACCGAACCCGGGACACTGGAGCTGTGAGACTGTGGCAGTAAACAGAACCGAACCCGGGACACTGGAGCTGTGAGACTGTGGCAGTCCCCAGAACCGAACCCAGGACACTGGAGCTGTGAGGCTGTGGCAGTAAACAGAACCGAACTCAGGTCACTGGAGCTGTGAGACTGTGGCAGTAAACAGAACCGAACCCGGGTCACTGGAGCTGTGAGACTGTGGCAGTAAACAGAACCGAACTCAGGTCACTGGAGCTGTGAGACTGTGGCATTAAACAGAACCGAACCCGGGTCACTGGAGCTGTGAGACTGTGGCAGTAAACAGAACTGAACCCAGGTCACTGGAGCTGTGAGGCTGTGGCAGTAAACAGAACCGAA
Source organism: Heterodontus francisci (assembly GCF_036365525.1). NCBI lineage: Eukaryota > Metazoa > Chordata > Chondrichthyes > Heterodontiformes > Heterodontidae > Heterodontus > Heterodontus francisci. Next base: position 212,877 of record NW_027140433.1, on the reverse strand, counting down.
CCCAGGTCACTGGAGCTGTGAGACTGTGGCAGTAAACAGAACCGAACCCAGGTCACTGGAGCTGTGAGACTGTGGCAGTAAACAGAACCGAACCCAGGTCACTGGAGCTGTGAGACTGTGGCAGTAAACAGAACCGAACCCAGGTCACTGGAGCTGTGAGACTGTGCCATTAAACAGAACCGAAACCGGGACACTGGAGCTGTGAGACTGTGGCAGTAAACAAAACTTAACCCGGGTCACTGGAGCTGTGAGACTGTGGCAGTAAACAGAACCGAACTCAGGTCACTGGAGCTGTGAGACTGTGGCATTAAACAGAACCGAACCCGGGTCACTGGAGCTGTGAGGCTGTGGCAGTAAACAGAACTGAACCCAGGTCACTGGCGCTGTGAGGCTGTGGCAGTAAACAGAACTGAACCCAGGTCACTGGAGCTGTGAGACTGTGGCAGTAAACAGAACCGAACCCAGGTCACTGGAGCTGTGAGACTGTGGCAGTAAACAGAACCGAACCCGGGACACTGGAGCTGTGAGACTGTGGCAGTAAACAGAACTGAACCCGGGTCACTGGAGCTGTGAGACTGTGGCAGTAAACAGAACCGAACCCAGGTCACTGGAGCTGTGAGACTGTGGCAGTAAACAGAACCGAACCCAGGTCACTGGAGCTGTGAGACTGCGGCAGTAAACAGAACCGAAACCGGGACACTGGAGCTGTGAGACTGTGGCAGTAAACAGAACCGAACCCGGGTCACTGGAACTGTGAGACTGTGGCAGTAAACAGAACCGAACCCGGGTCACTGGAACTGTGAGACTGTGGCAGTAAACAGAACCAAACCCGGGACACTGGAGCTGTGAGACTGTGGCAGTAAACAAAACTTAACCCGGGTCACTGGAGCTGTGAGACTGTGGCAGTAAACAGAACCGAACCCAGGTCACTGGAGCTGTGAGACTGTGGCAGTAAACAGAACTGAACCCGGGTCACTGGAGCTGTGAGACTGTGGCAGTAAACAGAACCGAACCCGGGTCACTGGAGCTGTGAGACTGTGGCAGTAAACAGAACCGAACCCAGGTCACTGGAGCTGTGAGACTGTGGCAGTAAACAGAACCGAACCCGGGACACTGGAGCTGTGAGACTGTGGCAGTAAACAGAACTGAACCCGGGTCACTGGAGCTGTGAGACTGTGGCAGTAAACAGAACCGAACCCAGGTCACTGGAGCTGTGAGACTGTGGCAGTAAACAGAACCGAACCCAGGTCACTGGAGCTGTGAGACTGTGGCAGTAAACAGAACCGAACCCAGGTCACTGGAGCTGTGAGACTGTGGCAGCAAACAGAACCGAACCCAGGTCACTGGAGCTGTGAGACTGTGGCAGTAAACAGAACCGAACCCAGGTCACTGGAGCTGTGAGGCTGTGGCAGTAAACAGAACCGAACCCAGATCACTGAAGCTGTGAGACTGTGGCAGTAAACAGAACCGAACCCGGGTCACTGGAGCTGTGAGACTGTGGCAGTACGCAGAACCGAACCCAGGTCACTGGAGCTGTGAGACTGTGGCAGTAAACAGAACCGAACCCAGGTCACTGAAGCTGTGAGACTGTGGCAGTGAACAGAACCGAACCCGGTACACTGGAGCTGTGAGACTGTGGCAGTAAACAGAACCGAACCCGGGACACTGGAGCTGTGAGACTGTGGCAGTAAACAGAACCGAACCCGGGTCACTGGAGCTGTGAGACTGTGGCAGTAAACAGAACCGAACCCGGGACACTGGAGCTGTGAGACTGTGGCAGTAAACAGAACCGAACCCAGGTCACTGGAGCTGTGAGACTGTGGCAGTAAACAGAACCGAAGCCAGGTCACTGGAGCTGTGAGACTGTGGCAGTAAACAGAACCGAACCGAGGTCACTGAAGCTGTGAGACTGTGGCAGTAAACAGAACCGAACCCGGGACACTGGAGCTGTGAGACTGTGGCAGTAAACAGAACCGAACCCGGGACACTGGAGCTGTGAGACTGTGGCAGTAAACAGAACCGAACCCGGGTCACTGGAGCTGTGAGACTGTGGCAGTAAACAGAACCGAACCCGGGACACTGGAGCTGTGAGACTGTGGCAGTAAACAGAACCGAACCCGGGACACTGGAGCTGTGAGACTGTGGCAGTCCCCAGAACCGAACCCAGGACACTGGAGCTGTGAGGCTGTGGCAGTAAACAGAACCGAACTCAGGTCACTGGAGCTGTGAGACTGTGGCAGTAAACAGAACCGAACCCGGGTCACTGGAGCTGTGAGACTGTGGCAGTAAACAGAACCGAACTCAGGTCACTGGAGCTGTGAGACTGTGGCATTAAACAGAACCGAACCCGGGTCACTGGAGCTGTGAGACTGTGGCAGTAAACAGAACTGAACCCAGGTCACTGGAGCTGTGAGGCTGTGGCAGTAAACAGAACTGAACCCAGGTCACTGGCGCTGTGAGGCTGTGGCAGTAAACAGAACTGAACCCAGGTCACTGGAGCTGTGAGACTGTGGCAGTAAACAGAACCGAACCCAGGTCACTGGAGCTGTGAGACTGTGGCAGTAAACAGAACCGAACCCAGGTCACTGGAGCTGTGAGACTGTGGCAGTAAACAGAACCGAAACCGGGACACTGGAGCTGTGAGACTGTGGCAGTAAACAAAACTTAACCCGGGTCACTGGAGCTGTGAGACTGTGGCAGTAAACAGAACCGAACCCAGGTCACTGGAGCTGTGAGACTGTGGCAGTAAACAGAACTGAACCCGGGTCACTGGAGCTGTGAGACTGTGGCAGTAAACAGAACCGAACCCGGGACACTGGAGCTGTGAGACTGTGGCAGTCCACAGAACCGAACCCAGGACACTGGAGCTGTGAGGCTGTGGCAGTAAACAGAACCGAACTCAGGTCACTGGAGCTGTGAGACTGTGGCAGTAAACAGAACCGAACCCGGGTCACTGGAGCTGTGAGACTGTGGCAGTAAACAGAACCGAACTCAGGTCACTGGAGCTGTGAGACTGTGGCATTAAACAGAACCGAACCCGGGTCACTGGAGCTGTGAGACTGTGGCAGTAAACAGAACTGAACCCAGGTCACTGGAGCTGTGAGGCTGTGGCAGTAAACAGAACTGAACCCAGGTCACTGGCGCTGTGAGGCTGTGGCAGTAAACAGAACTGAACCCAGGTCACTGGAGCTGTGAGACTGTGGCAGTAAACAGAACCGAACCCAGGTCACTGGAGCTGTGAGACTGTGGCAGTAAACAGAACCGAACCCGGGACACTGGAGCTGTGAGACTGTGGCAGTAAACAGAACTGAACCCGGGTCACTGGAGCTGTGAGACTGTGGCAGTAAACAGAACCGAACCCAGGTCACTGGAGCTGTGAGACTGTGGCAGTAAACAGAACCGAACCCAGGTCAGTGGAGCTGTGAGACTGTGGCAGTAAACAGAACCGAAACCGGGACACTGGAGCTGTGAGACTGTGGCAGTAAACAAAACTTAACCCGGGTCACTGGAGCTGTGAGACTGTGGCAGTAAACAGAACCGAACCCAGGTCACTGGAGCTGTGAGACTGTGGCAGTAAACAGAACTGAACCCGGGTCACTGGAGCTGTGAGACTGTGGCAGTAAACAGAACCGAACCCGGGTCACTGGAGCTGTGAGACTGTGGCAGTAAACAGAACCGAACCCGGGACACTGGAGCTGTGAGACTGTGGCAGTAAACAGAACTGAACCCGGGTCACTGGAGCTGTGAGACTGTGGCAGTAAACAGAACCGAACCCAGGTCACTGGAGCTGTGAGACTGTGGCAGTAAACAGAACCGAACCCAGGTCACTGGAGCTGTGAGACTGTGGCAGTAAACAGAACTGAACCCGGGTCACTGGAGCTGTGAGACTGTGGCAGTAAACAGAACCGAACCCAGGTCACTGGAGCTGTGAGACTGTGGCAGTAAACAGAACCGAACCCAGGTCACTGGAGCTGTGAGACTGTGGCAGTAAACAGAACTGAACCAGGGTCACTGGAGCTGTGAGACTGTGGCAGTAAACAGAACCGAACCCAGGTCACTGGAGCTGTGAGACTGTGGCAGTAAACAGAACCGAACCCAGGTCACTGGAGCTGTGAGACTGTGGCAGTAAACAGAACCGAACCCAGGTCACGGGAGCTGTGAGACTGTGGCAGTAAACAGAACCGAACCCAGGTCACTGGAGCTGTGAGACTGTGGCATTAAACAGAACCGAACCCAGGTCACTGGAGCTGTGAGACTGTGGCAGTAAACAGAACCGAACCCGGGTCACTGGAGCTGTGAGACTGTGGCAGTAAACAGAACCGAACACGGGACACTGGAGCTGTGAGACTGTGGCAGTAAACAGAACCGAACCCGGGTCACTGGAGCTGTGAGACTGTGGCAGTAAACAGAACCGAACCCATGTCACTGGAGCTGTGAGGCTGTGGCAGTAAACAGAACTGAACCCGGGTCACTGGAGCTGTGAGACTGTGGCAAAAAACAGAACTGAACCCGGGTCACTGAAGCTGTGAAACTGTGGCAGTCCCCAGAACCGAACCCAGGTCACTGAAGCTGTGAGACTGTGGCAGTAAACAGAACCGAACCCAGGTCACTGGAGCTGTGAGGCTGTGGCAGTCCCCAGAACCGAACCCGGGACACTGGAGCTGTGAGACTGTGGCAGTAAACAGAACCGAACCCAGGTCACTGAAGCTGTGAGACTGTGGCAGTGAACAGAACCGAACCCGGGACACTGGAGCTGTGAGACTGTGGCAGTAAACAGAACCGAACCCGGGACACTGGAGCTGTGAGACTGTGGCAGTAAACAGAACCGAACCCGGGTCACTGGAGCTGTGAGACTGGGGCAGTAAACAGAACTGAACCCGGGTCACTGGAGCTGTGAGACTGTGGCAGTAAACAGAACCGAACCCATGTCACTGGAGCTGTGAGACTGTGGCAGTAAACAGAACCGAACCCGGGACACTGGAGCTGTGAGACTGTGGCAGTAAACAGAACCGAACCCAGGTCACTGGAACTGTGAGACTGTGGCAGTAAACAGAACCGAACCCAGGTCACTGAAGCTGTGAGACTGTGGCAGTAAACAGAACCGAACCCGGGACACTGGAGCTGTGAGACTGTGGCAGTAAACAGAACCGAACCCAGGTCACTGAAGCTGTGAGACTGTGGCAGTAAACAGAACCGAACCCGGGACACTGGAGCTGTGAGACTGTGGCAGTAAACAGAGCCGAACCCGGGACACTGGAGCTGTGAGACTGTGGCAGTCCCCAGAACCGAACCCAGGACACTGGAGCTGTGAGGCTGTGGCAGTAAACAGAACCGAACTCAGGTCACTGGAGCTGTGAGACTGTGGCAGTAAACAGAACCGAACCCGGGTCACTGGAGCTGTGAGACTGTGGCAGTAAACAGAACCGAACTCAGGTCACTGGAGCTGTGAGACTGTGGCATTAAACAGAACCGAACCCGGGTCACTGGAGCTGTGAGACTGTGGCAGTAAACAGAACTGAACCCAGGTCACTGGAGCTGTGAGGCTGTGGCAGTAAACAGAACTGAACCCAGGTCACTGGCGCTGTGAGGCTGTGGCAGTAAACAGAACTGAACCCAGGTCACTGGAGCTGTGAGACTGTGGCAGTAAACAGAACCGAACCCAGGTCACTGGAGCTGTGAGACTGTGGCAGTAAACAGAACCGAACCCGGGACACTGGAGCTGTGAGACTGTGGCAGTAAACAGAACCGAACCCAGGTCACTGGAGCTGTGAGACTGTGGCAGTAAACAGAACTGAACCCAGGTCACTGGAGCTGTGAGACTGTGGCAGTAAACAGAACCGAACCCAGGTCACTGGAGCTGTGAGACTGTGGCAGTAAACAGAACCGAACCCGGGACACTGGAGCTGTGAGACTGTGGCAGTAAACAGAACCGAACCCAGGTCACTGGAGCTGTGAGACTGTGGCAGTAAACAGAACCGAACCCAGGTCACTGGAGCTGTGAGACTGTGGCAGTAAACAGAACCGAAACCGGGACACTGGAGCTGTGAGACTGTGGCAGTAAACAAAACTTAACCCGGGTCACTGGAGCTGTGAGACTGTGGCAGTAAACAGAACCGAACCCAGGTCACTGGAGCTGTGAGACTGTGGCAGTAAACAGAACTGAACCCGGGTCACTGGAGCTGTGAGACTGTGGCAGTAAACAGAACCGAACCCGGGTCACTGGAGCTGTGAGACTGTGGCAGTAAACAGAACCGAACCCGTGACACTGGAGCTGTGAGACTGTGGCAGTAAACAGAACTGAACCCGGGTCACTGGAGCTGTGAGACTGTTGCAGTAAACAGAACCGAACCCAGGTCACTGGAGCTGTGAGACTGTGGCAGTAAACAGAACCGAACCCAGGTCACTGGAGCTGTGAGACTGTGGCAGTAAACAGAACTGAACCCGGGTCACTGGAGCTGTGAGACTGTGGCAGTAAACAGAACCGAACCCAGGTCACTGGAGCTGTGAGACTGTGGCAGTAAACAGAACCGAACCCAGGTCACTGGAGCTGTGAGACTGTGGCAGTAAACAGAACTGAACCAGGGTCACTGGAGCTGTGAGACTGTGGCAGTAAACAGAACCGAACCCAGGTCACTGGAGCTGTGAGACTGTGGCAGTAAACAGAACCGAACCCAGGTCACTGGAGCTGTGAGACTGTGGCAGTAAACAGAACCGAACCCAGGTCACGGGAGCTGTGAGACTGTGGCAGTAAACAGAACCGAACCCAGGTCACTGGAGCTGTGAGACTGTGGCATTAAACAGAACCGAACCCAGGTCACTGGAGCTGTGAGACTGTGGCAGTAAACAGAACCGAACCCGGGTCACTGGAGCTGTGAGACTGTGGCAGTAAACAGAACCGAACACGGGACACTGGAGCTGTGAGACTGTGGCAGTAAACAGAACCGAACCCGGGTCACTGGAGCTGTGAGACTGTGGCAGTAAACAGAACCGAACCCATGTCACTGGAGCTGTGAGGCTGTGGCAGTAAACAGAACTGAACCCGGGTCACTGGAGCTGTGAGACTGTGGCAAAAAACAGAACTGAACCCGGGTCACTGAAGCTGTGAAACTGTGGCAGTCCCCAGAACCGAACCCAGGTCACTGAAGCGGTGAGACTGTGGCAGTAAACAGAACCGAACCCAGGTCACTGGAGCTGTGAGGCTGTGGCAGTAAACAGAACCGAACCCGGGACACTGGAGCTGTGAGACTGTGGCAGTAAACAGAACCGAACCCAGGTCACTGAAGCTGTGAGACTGTGGCAGTGAACAGAACCGAACCCGGGACACTGGAGCTGTGAGACTGTGGCAGTAAACAGAACCGAACCCGGGACACTGGAGCTGTGAGACTGTGGCAGTAAACAGAACCGAACCCAGGTCACTGAAGCTGTGAGACTGTGGCAGTGAACAGAACCGAACCCGGGACACTGGAGCTGTGAGACTGTGGCAGTAAACAGAACCGAACCCGGGACACTGGAGCTGTGAGACTGTGGCAGTAAACAGAACCGAACCCGGGTCACTGGAGCTGTGAGACTGGGGCAGTAAACAGAACTGAACCCGGGTCACTGGAGCTGTGAGACTGTGGCAGTAAACAGAACCGAACCCAGGTTACTGGAGCTGTGAGACTGTGGCAGTAAACAGAACCGAACCCGGGACACTGGAGCTGTGAGACTGTGGCAGTAAACAGAACCGAACCCAGATCACTGGAACTGTGAGACTGTGGCAGTAAACAAAACTTAACCCGGGTCACTGGAGCTGTGAGACTGTGGCAGTAAACAGAACCGAACCCAGGTCACTGGAGCTGTGAGACTGTGGCAGTAAACAGAACTGAACCCGGGTCACTGGAGCTGTGAGACTGTGGCAGTAAACAGAACCGAACCCGGGACACTGGAGCTGTGAGACTGTGGCAGTCCACAGAACCGAACCCAGGACACTGGAGCTGTGAGGCTGTGGCAGTAAACAGAACCGAACTCAGGTCACTGGAGCTGTGAGACTGTGGCAGTAAACAGAACCGAACCCGGGTCACTGGAGCTGTGAGACTGTGGCAGTAAACAGAACCGAACTCAGGTCACTGGAGCTGTGAGACTGTGGCATTAAACAGAACCGAACCCGGGTCACTGGAGCTGTGAGACTGTGGCAGTAAACAGAACTGAACCCAGGTCACTGGAGCTGTGAGGCTGTGGCAGTAAACAGAACTGAACCCAGGTCACTGGCGCTGTGAGGCTGTGGCAGTAAACAGAACTGAACCCAGGTCACTGGAGCTGTGAGACTGTGGCAGTAAACAGAACCGAACCCAGGTCACTGGAGCTGTGAGACTGTGGCAGTAAACAGAACCGAACCCGGGACACTGGAGCTGTGAGACTGTGGCAGTAAACAGAACTGAACCCGGGTCACTGGAGCTGTGAGACTGTGGCAGTAAACAGAACCGAACCCAGGTCACTGGAGCTGTGAGACTGTGGCAGTAAACAGAACCGAACCCAGGTCAGTGGAGCTGTGAGACTGTGGCAGTAAACAGAACCGAAACCGGGACACTGGAGCTGTGAGACTGTGGCAGTAAACAAAACTTAACCCGGGTCACTGGAGCTGTGAGACTGTGGCAGTAAACAGAACCGAACCCAGGTCACTGGAGCTGTGAGACTGTGGCAGTAAACAGAACTGAACCCGGGTCACTGGAGCTGTGAGACTGTGGCAGTAAACAGAACCGAACCCGGGTCACTGGAGCTGTGAGACTGTGGCAGTAAACAGAACCGAACCCGGGACACTGGAGCTGTGAGACTGTGGCAGTAAACAGAACTGAACCCGGGTCACTGGAGCTGTGAGACTGTGGCAGTAAACAGAACCGAACCCAGGTCACTGGAGCTGTGAGACTGTGGCAGTAAACAGAACCGAACCCAGGTCACTGGAGCTGTGAGACTGTGGCAGTAAACAGAACTGAACCCGGGTCACTGGAGCTGTGAGACTGTGGCAGTAAACAGAACCGAACCCAGGTCACTGGAGCTGTGAGACTGTGGCAGTAAACAGAACCGAACCCAGGTCACTGGAGCTGTGAGACTGTGGCAGTAAACAGAACTGAACCAGGGTCACTGGAGCTGTGAGACTGTGGCAGTAAACAGAACCGAACCCAGGTCACTGGAGCTGTGAGACTGTGGCAGTAAACAGAACCGAACCCAGGTCACTGGAGCTGTGAGACTGTGGCAGTAAACAGAACCGAACCCAGGTCACGGGAGCTGTGAGACTGTGGCAGTAAACAGAACCGAACCCAGGTCACTGGAGCTGTGAGACTGTGGCATTAAACAGAACCGAACCCAGGTCACTGGAGCTGTGAGACTGTGGCAGTAAACAGAACCGAACCCGGGTCACTGGAGCTGTGAGACTGTGGCAGTAAACAGAACCGAACACGGGACACTGGAGCTGTGAGACTGTGGCAGTAAACAGAACCGAACCCGGGTCACTGGAGCTGTGAGACTGTGGCAGTAAACAGAACCGAACCCATGTCACTGGAGCTGTGAGGCTGTGGCAGTAAACAGAACTGAACCCGGGTCACTGGAGCTGTGAGACTGTGGCAAAAAACAGAACTGAACCCGGGTCACTGAAGCTGTGAAACTGTGGCAGTCCCCAGAACCGAACCCAGGTCACTGAAGCTGTGAGACTGTGGCAGTAAACAGAACCGAACCCAGGTCACTGGAGCTGTGAGGCTGTGGCAGTCCCCAGAACCGAACCCGGGACACTGGAGCTGTGAGACTGTGGCAGTAAACAGAACCGAACCCAGGTCACTGAAGCTGTGAGACTGTGGCAGTGAACAGAACCGAACCCGGGACACTGGAGCTGTGAGACTGTGGCAGTAAACAGAACCGAACCCGGGACACTGGAGCTGTGAGACTGTGGCAGTAAACAGAACCGAACCCGGGTCACTGGAGCTGTGAGACTGGGGCAGTAAACAGAACTGAACCCGGGTCACTGGAGCTGTGAGACTGTGGCAGTAAACAGAACCGAACCCATGTCACTGGAGCTGTGAGACTGTGGCAGTAAACAGAACCGAACCCGGGACACTGGAGCTGTGAGACTGTGGCAGTAAACAGAACCGAACCCAGGTCACTGGAACTGTGAGACTGTGGCAGTAAACAGAACCGAACCCAGGTCACTGAAGCTGTGAGACTGTGGCAGTAAACAGAACCGAACCCGGGACACTGGAGCTGTGAGACTGTGGCAGTAAACAGAACCGAACCCAGGTCACTGAAGCTGTGAGACTGTGGCAGTAAACAGAACCGAACCCGGGACACTGGAGCTGTGAGACTGTGGCAGTAAACAGAGCCGAACCCGGGACACTGGAGCTGTGAGACTGTGGCAGTCCCCAGAACCGAACCCAGGACACTGGAGCTGTGAGGCTGTGGCAGTAAACAGAACCGAACTCAGGTCACTGGAGCTGTGAGACTGTGGCAGTAAACAGAACCGAACCCGGGTCACTGGAGCTGTGAGACTGTGGCAGTAAACAGAACCGAACTCAGGTCACTGGAGCTGTGAGACTGTGGCATTAAACAGAACCGAACCCGGGTCACTGGAGCTGTGAGACTGTGGCAGTAAACAGAACTGAACCCAGGTCACTGGAGCTGTGAGGCTGTGGCAGTAAACAGAACTGAACCCAGGTCACTGGCGCTGTGAGGCTGTGGCAGTAAACAGAACTGAACCCAGGTCACTGGAGCTGTGAGACTGTGGCAGTAAACAGAACCGAACCCAGGTCACTGGAGCTGTGAGACTGTGGCAGTAAACAGAACCGAACCCGGGACACTGGAGCTGTGAGACTGTGGCAGTAAACAGAACCGAACCCAGGTCACTGGAGCTGTGAGACTGTGGCAGTAAACAGAACTGAACCCAGGTCACTGGAGCTGTGAGACTGTGGCAGTAAACAGAACCGAACCCAGGTCACTGGAGCTGTGAGACTGTGGCAGTAAACAGAACCGAACCCGGGACACTGGAGCTGTGAGACTGTGGCAGTAAACAGAACCGAACCCAGGTCACTGGAGCTGTGAGACTGTGGCAGTAAACAGAACCGAACCCAGGTCACTGGAGCTGTGAGACTGTGGCAGTAAACAGAACCGAAACCGGGACACTGGAGCTGTGAGACTGTGGCAGTAAACAAAACTTAACCCGGGTCACTGGAGCTGTGAGACTGTGGCAGTAAACAGAACCGAACCCAGGTCACTGGAGCTGTGAGACTGTGGCAGTAAACAGAACTGAACCCGGGTCACTGGAGCTGTGAGACTGTGGCAGTAAACAGAACCGAACCCGGGTCACTGGAGCTGTGAGACTGTGGCAGTAAACAGAACCGAACCCGTGACACTGGAGCTGTGAGACTGTGGCAGTAAACAGAACTGAACCCGGGTCACTGGAGCTGTGAGACTGTTGCAGTAAACAGAACCGAACCCAGGTCACTGGAGCTGTGAGACTGTGGCAGTAAACAGAACCGAACCCAGGTCACTGGAGCTGTGAGACTGTGGCAGTAAACAGAACTGAACCCGGGTCACTGGAGCTGTGAGACTGTGGCAGTAAACAGAACCGAACCCAGGTCACTGGAGCTGTGAGACTGTGGCAGTAAACAGAACCGAACCCAGGTCACTGGAGCTGTGAGACTGTGGCAGTAAACAGAACTGAACCAGGGTCACTGGAGCTGTGAGACTGTGGCAGTAAACAGAACCGAACCCAGGTCACTGGAGCTGTGAGACTGTGGCAGTAAACAGAACCGAACCCAGGTCACTGGAGCTGTGAGACTGTGGCAGTAAACAGAACCGAACCCAGGTCACGGGAGCTGTGAGACTGTGGCAGTAAACAGAACCGAACCCAGGTCACTGGAGCTGTGAGACTGTGGCATTAAACAGAACCGAACCCAGGTCACTGGAGCTGTGAGACTGTGGCAGTAAACAGAACCGAACCCGGGTCACTGGAGCTGTGAGACTGTGGCAGTAAACAGAACCGAACACGGGACACTGGAGCTGTGAGACTGTGGCAGTAAACAGAACCGAACCCGGGTCACTGGAGCTGTGAGACTGTGGCAGTAAACAGAACCGAACCCATGTCACTGGAGCTGTGAGGCTGTGGCAGTAAACAGAACTGAACCCGGGTCACTGGAGCTGTGAGACTGTGGCAAAAAACAGAACTGAACCCGGGTCACTGAAGCTGTGAAACTGTGGCAGTCCCCAGAACCGAACCCAGGTCACTGAAGCGGTGAGACTGTGGCAGTAAACAGAACCGAACCCAGGTCACTGGAGCTGTGAGGCTGTGGCAGTAAACAGAACCGAACCCGGGACACTGGAGCTGTGAGACTGTGGCAGTAAACAGAACCGAACCCAGGTCACTGAAGCTGTGAGACTGTGGCAGTGAACAGAACCGAACCCGGGACACTGGAGCTGTGAGACTGTGGCAGTAAACAGAACCGAACCCGGGACACTGGAGCTGTGAGACTGTGGCAGTAAACAGAACCGAACCCAGGTCACTGAAGCTGTGAGACTGTGGCAGTGAACAGAACCGAACCCGGGACACTGGAGCTGTGAGACTGTGGCAGTAAACAGAACCGAACCCGGGACACTGGAGCTGTGAGACTGTGGCAGTAAACAGAACCGAACCCGGGTCACTGGAGCTGTGAGACTGGGGCAGTAAACAGAACTGAACCCGGGTCACTGGAGCTGTGAGACTGTGGCAGTAAACAGAACCGAACCCAGGTTACTGGAGCTGTGAGACTGTGGCAGTAAACAGAACCGAACCCGGGACACTGGAGCTGTGAGACTGTGGCAGTAAACAGAACCGAACCCAGATCACTGGAACTGTGAGACTGTGGCAGTAAACAGAACCGAACCCAGGTCACTGAAGCTGTGAGACTGTGGCAGTAAACAGAACCGAACCCGGGACACTGGAGCTGTGAGACTGTGGCAGTAAACAGAACCGAACCCAGGTCACTGAAGCTGTGAGACTGTGGCAGTAAACAGAACCGAACCCGGGACACTGGAGCTGTGAGACTGTGGCAGTAAACAGAGCCGAACCCGGGACACTGGAGCTGTGAGACTGTGGCAGTCCCCAGAACCGAACCCAGGACACTGGAGCTGTGAGGCTGTGGCAGTAAACAGAACCGAACTCAGGTCACTGGAGCTGTGAGACTGTGGCAGTGAACAGAACCGAACCCGGGACACTGGAGCTGTGAGACTGTGGCAGTAAACAGAACCGAACCCGGGACACTGGAGCTGTGAGACTGTGGCAGTAAACAGAACCGAACCCGGGTCACTGGAGCTGTGAGACTGGGGCAGTAAACAGAACTGAACCCGGGTCACTGGAGCTGTGAGACTGTGGCAGTAAACAGAACCGAACCCAGGTCACTGGAGCTGTGAGACTGTGGCAGTAAACAGAACCGAACCCGGGACACTGGAGCTGTGAGACTGTGGCAGTAAACAGAACCGAACCCAGGTCACTGGAGCTGTGAGACTGTGGCAGTAAACAGAACCGAACCCAGGTCACTGAAGCTGTGAGACTGTGGCAGTAAACAGAACCGAACCCGGGACACTGGAGCTGTGAGACTGTGGCAGTAAACAGAACCGAACCCGGGACACTGGAGCTGTGAGACTGTGGCAGTAAACAGAACCGAACCCGGGTCACTGGAACTGTGAGACTGTGGCAGTAAACAGAACCGAACCCGGGACACTGGAGCTGTGAGACTGTGGCAGTAAACAGAACCGAACCCGGGACACTGGAGCTGTGAGACTGTGGCAGCAATCAGAACCGAACCCGGGTCACTGGAGCTGTGAGACTTTGGCAGCAATCAGAACCGAACCCGGGTCACTGGAGCTGTGAGACTTTGGCAGTAATCAGAACCGAACCCGGGTCACTGGAGCTGTGAGACTTTGGCAGTAAACAGAACCGAACCCGGGACACTGGAGCTGTGAGACTGTGGCAGTCCCCAGAACCGAACCCAGGTCACTGGAGCTGTGAGACTGTGGCAGCAATCAGAACCGAACCCGGGTCACTGGAGCTGTGAGACTTTGGCAGTAAACAGAACCGAACCCGGGACACTGGAGCTGTGAGACTGTGGCAGTCCCCAGAACCGAACCCAGGTCACTGAAGCTGTGAGACTGTGGCAGTAAACAGAACCGAACCCAGGTCAATGGAGCTGTGAGGCTGTGGCAGTCCCCAGAACCGAACCCGGGACACAGGAGCTGTGAGACTGTGGCAGTAAACAGAACCGAACCCAGGTCACTGGAGGTGTGAGGCTGTGGCAGTCCCCAGAACCGAACCCGGGACACTGGAGCTGTGAGACTGTGGCAGTAAACAGAACCGAACCCAGGTCACTGAAGCTGTGAGACTGTGGCAGTAAACAGAACCGAACCCAGGTCACTGGAGCTGTGAGGCTGTGGCAGTCCCCAGAACCGAACCCGGGACACTGGAGCTGTGAGACTGTGGCAGTCCCCTGAACCGAACCCGGGACACTGGAGCTGTGAGACTGTGGCAGTAAACAGAACCGAACCCGGGACACTGGAGCTGTGAGACTGTGGCAGTAAACAGAACCGAACCCGGGACACTGGAGCTGTGAGACTGTGGCAGTAAACAGAACCGAACCCGGGTCACTGGAGCTGTGAGACTGGGGCAGTAAACAGAACTGAACCCGGGACACTGGAGCTGTGAGACTGTGGCAGTAAACAGAACCGAACCCAGGTCACTGGAGCTGTGTGACTGTGGCAGTAAACAGAACCGAACCCAGGTCACTGGAGCTGTGAGACTGTGGCAGTAAACAGAACCGAACCCGGGACACTGGAGCTGTGAGACTGTGACAGTAAACAGAACCGAACCCGGGACACTGGAGCTGTGAGACTGTGGCAGTAAACAGAACCGAACCCGGGACACTGGAGCTGTGAGACTGTGGCAGTAAACAGAACCGAACCCAGGTCACTGAAGCTGTGAGACTGTGGCAGTAAACAGAACCGAACCCGGGACACTGGAGCTGTGAGACTGTGGCAGTAAACAGAGCCGAACCCGGGACACTGGAGCTGTGAGACTGTGGCAGTCCCCAGAACCGAACCCAGGACACTGGAGCTGTGAGGCTGTGGCAGTAAACAGAACCGAACTCAGGTCACTGGAGCTGTGAGACTGTGGCAGTAAACAGAACCGAACCCGGGTCACTGGAGCTGTGAGACTGTGGCAGTAAACAGAACCGAACTCAGGTCACTGGAGCTGTGAGACTGTGGCAGTAAACAGAACCGAACCCGGGTCACTGGAGCTGTGAGACTGTGGCAGTAAACAGAACCGAACCCAGGTCACTGGAGCTGTGAGACTGTGGCAGTAAACAGAACTGAACCCAGGTCACTGGAGCTGTGAGGCTGTGGCAGTAAACAGAACCGAACCCGGGACACTGGAGCTGTGAGACTGTGGCAGTAAACAGAACCGAACCCGGGACACTGGAGCTGTGAGACTGTGGCAGTAAACAGAACCGAACCCGGGTCACTGGAGCTGTGAGACAGTGGCAGTAAACAGAACCGAACCCGGGACACTGGAGCTGTGAGACTGTGGCAGTAAACAGAACCGAACCCGGGACACTGGAGCTGTGAGACTGTGGCAGTCCCCAGAACCGAACCCAGGTCACTGAAGCTGTGAGACTGTGGCAGTAAACAGAACCGAACCCAGGTCACTGGAGCTGTGAGGCTGTGGCAGTCCCCAGAACCGAACCCGGGACACTGGAGCTGTGAGACTGTGGCAGTAAACAGAACCGAACCCAGGTCACTGAAGCTGTGAGACTGTGGCAGTGAACAGAACCGAACCCGGGACACTGGAGCTGTGAGACTGTGGCAGTAAACAGAACCGAACCCGGGACACTGGAGCTGTGAGACTGTGGCAGTAAACAGAACCGAACCCGGGTCACTGGAGCTGTGAGACTGGGGCAGTAAACAGAACTGAACCCGGGTCACTGGAGCTGTGAGACTGTGGCAGTAAACAGAACCGAACCCAGGTCACTGGAGCTGTGAGACTGTGGCAGTAAACAGAACCGAACCCGGGACACTGGAGCTGTGAGACTGTGGCAGTAAACAGAACCGAACCCAGGTCACTGGAGCTGTGAGACTGTGGCAGTAAACAGAACCGAACCCAGGTCACTGAAGCTGTGAGACTGTGGCAGTAAACAGAACCGAACCCGGGACACTGGAGCTGTGAGACTGTGGCAGTAAACAGAACCGAACCCGGGACACTGGAGCTGTGAGACTGTGGCAGTAAACAGAACCGAACCCGGGTCACTGGAGCTGTGAGACTGTGGCAGTAAACAGAACCGAACCCGGGACACTGGAGCTGTGAGACTGTGGCAGTAAACAGAACCGAACCCGGGACACTGGAGCTGTGAGACTGTGGCAGTCCCCAGAACCGAACCCAGGACACTGGAGCTGTGAGGCTGTGGCAGTAAACAGAACCGAACCCAGGTCACTGGAGCTGTGAGGCTGTGGCAGTCCCCAGAACCGAACCCGGGACACTGGAGCTGTGAGAGTGTGGCAGTAAACAGAACCGAACCCGGGACACTGGAGCTGTGAGACTGTGGCAGTAAACAGAACCGAACCCAGGTCACTGGAGCTGTGAGACTGTGGCAGTAAACAGAACCGAACCCAGGTCACTGGAGCTGTGAGACTGTGGCAGTAAACAGAACCGAACCCAGGTCACTGGAGCTGTGAGGCTGTGGCAGTCCCCAGAACCGAACCCGGGACACTGGAGCTGTGAGACTGTGGCAGTAAACAGAACCGAACCCAGGTCACAGAAGCTGTGAGACTGTGGCAGTGAACAGAACCGAACCCGGGACACTGGAGCTGTGAGACTGTGGCAGTAAACAGAACCGAACCCGGGACACTGGAGCTGTGAGACTGTGGCAGTAAACAGAACCGAACCCGGGTCACTGGAGCTGTGAGACTGTGGCAGTAAACAGAACCGAACCCAGGTCACTGGAGCTGTGAGACTGTGGCAGTAAACAGAACTGAACCCAGTTCACTGGAGCTGTGAGACTGTGGCAGTAAACAGAACCGAACCCAGGTCACTGGAGCTGTGAGACTGTGACAGTAAACAGAACCGAACCCGGGACACTGGAGCTGTGAGACTGTGGCAGTAAACAGAACCGAACCCAGGTCACTGGAGCTGTGAGACTGTGGCAGTAAACAGAACCGAACCCGGGTCACTGGAGCTGTGAGACTGTGGCAGTAAACAGAACCGAACCCGGGTCACTGGAGCTGTGAGACTGTGGCAGTAAACAGAACCGAACCCGGGTCACTGGAGCTGTGAGACTGTGGCAGTAAACAGAACTGAACCCAGGTCACTGGAGCTGTGAGACTGTGGCAGTAAACAGAACCGAACCCAGGTCACTGGAGCTGTGAGACTGTGGCAGTAAACAGAACCGAACCCGGGTCACTGGAGCTGTGAGACTGTGGCAGTAATCAGAACCGAACCCGGGACACTGGAGCTGTGAGACTGTGGCAGTAAACAGAACTGAACCCAGGTCACTGGAGCTGTGAGACTGTGGCAGTAAACAGAACCGAACCCAGGTCACTGGAGCTGTGAGGCTGTGGCAGTAAACAGGACCGAACCCAGGTCACTGGAGCTGTGAGACTGTGGCAGTAAACAGAACCGAACCCGGGTCACTGGAGCTGTGAGACTGTGGCAGTAATCAGAACCGAACCCGGGTCACTGGAGCTGTGAGACTTTGGCAGTAAACAGAACCGAACCCGGGACACTGGAGCTGTGAGACTGTGGCAGTCCCCAGAACCGAACCCAGGTCACTGAAGCTGTGAGACTGTGGCAGTAAACAGAACCGAACCCGGGACACTGGAGCTGTGAGACTGTGGCAGTAAACAGAACCGAACCCGGGACACTGGAGCTGTGAGACTGTGGCAGTAAACAGAACCGAACCCGGGACACTGGAGCTGTGAGACTGTGGCAGTAAACAGAACCGAACCCGGGTCACTGGAGCTGTGAGACTGGGGCAGTAAACAGAACTGAACCCGGGTCACTGGAGCTGTGAGACTGTGGCAGTAAACAGAACCGAACCCAGGTCACTGGAGCTGTGAGACTGTGACAGTAAACAGAACCGAACCCGGGACACTGGAGCTGTGAGACTGTGGCAGTAAACAGAACCGAACCCAGGTCACTGGAACTGTGAGACTGTGGCAGTAAACAGAACCGAACCCAGGTCACTGAAGCTGTGAGACTGTGGCAGTAAACAGAACCGAACCCGGGACACTGGAGCTGTGAGACTGTGGCAGTAAACAGAACCGAACCCAGGTCACTGAAGCTGTGAGACTGTGGCAGTAAACAGAACCGAACCCAGGTCACTGGAGCTGTGAGACTGTGGCAGTAAACAGAACCGAACCCGGGACACTGGAGCTGTGAGACTGTGGCAGTAAACAGAGCCGAACCCGGGACACTGGAGCTGTGAGACTGTGGCAGTCCCCAGAACCGAACCCAGGACACTGGAGCTGTGAGGCTGTGGCAGTAAACAGAACCGAACTCAGGTCACTGGAGCTGTGAGACTGTGGCAGTAAACAGAACCGAACCCGGGTCACTGGAGCTGTGAGACTGTGGCAGTAAACCGAACCGAACTCAGGTCACTGGAGCTGTGAGACTGTGGCAGTAAACAGAACCGAACCCGGGTCACTGGAGCTGTGAGACTGTGGCAGTAAACAGAACCGAACCCAGGTCACTGGAGCTGTGAGACTGTGGCAGTAAACAGAACTGAACCCAGGTCACTGGAGCTGTGAGGCTGTGGCAGTAAACAGAACCGAACCCGGGACACTGGAGCTGTGAGACTGTGGCAGTAAACAGAACCGAACCCGGGACACTGGAGCTGTGAGACTGTGGCAGTAAACAGAACCGAACCCGGGTCACTGGAGCTGTGAGACTGTGGCAGTAAACAGAACCGAACCCGGGACACTGGAGCTGTGAGACTGTGGCAGTAAACAGAACCGAACCCGGGACACTGGAGCTGTGAGACTGTGGCAGTCCCCAGAACCGAACCCAGGTCACTGAAGCTGTGAGACTGTGGCAGTAAACAGAACCGAACCCAGGTCACTGGAGCTGTGAGGCTGTGGCAGTCCCCAGAACCGAACCCGGGACACTGGAGCTGTGAGACTGTGGCAGTAAACAGAACCGAACCCAGGTCACTGAAGCTGTGAGACTGTGGCAGTGAACAGAACCGAACCCGGGACACTGGAGCTGTGAGACTGTGGCAGTAAACAGAACCGAACCCGGGACACTGGAGCTGTGAGACTGTGGCAGTAAACAGAACCGAACCCGGGTCACTGGAGCTGTGAGACTGGGGCAGTAAACAGAACTGAACCCGGGTCACTGGAGCTGTGAGACTGTGGCAGTAAACAGAACCGAACCCAGGTCACTGGAGCTGTGAGACTGTGGCAGTAAACAGAACCGAACCCGGGACACTGGAGCTGTGAGACTGTGGCAGTAAACAGAACCGAACCCAGGTCACTGGAGCTGTGAGACTGTGGCAGTAAACAGAAACGAACCCAGGTCACTGAAGCTGTGAGACTGTGGCAGTAAACAGAACCGAACCCGGGACACTGGAGCTGTGAGACTGTGGCAGTAAACAGAACCGAACCCGGGACACTGGAGCTGTGAGACTGTGGCAGTAAACAGAACCGAACCCGGGTCACTGGAGCTGTGAGACTGTGGCAGTAAACAGAACCGAACCCGGGACACTGGAGCTGTGAGACTGTGGCAGTAAACAGAACCGAACCCGGGACACTGGAGCTGTGAGACTGTGGCAGTCCCCAGAACCGAACCCAGGACACTGGAGCTGTGAGGCTGTGGCAGTAAACAGAACCGAACCCAGGTCACTGGAACTGTGAGGCTGTGGCAGTCCCCAGAACCGAACCCGGGACACTGGAGCTGTGAGACTGTGGCAGTAAACAGAACCGAACCCAGGTCACTGGAGCTGTGAGACTGTGGCAGTAAACAGAACCGAACCCAGGTCACTGGAGCTGTGAGGCTGTGGCAGTCCCCAGAACCGAACCCGGGACACTGGAGCTGTGAGACTGTGGCAGTAAACAGAACCGAACCCAGGTCACAGAAGCTGTGAGACTGTGGCAGTGAACAGAACCGAACCCGGGACACTGGAGCTGTGAGACTGTGGCAGTAAACAGAACCGAACCCGGGACACTGGAGCTGTGAGACTGTGGCAGTAAACAGAACCGAACCCGGGTCACTGGAGCTGTGAGACTGTGGCAGTAAACAGAACCGAACCCAGGTCACTGGAGCTGTGAGACTGTGGCAGTAAACAGAACTGAACCCAGTTCACTGGAGCTGTGAGACTGTGGCAGTAAACAGAACCGAACACAGGTCACTGGAGCTGTGAGACTGGGGCAGTAAACAGAACTGAACCCGGGTCACTGGAGCTGTGAGACTGTGGCAGTAAACAGAACCGAACCCAGGTCACTGGAGCTGTGAGACTGTGGCAGTAAACAGAACCGAACCCGGGTCACTGGAGCTGTGAGACTGTGGCAGTAAACAGAACCGAACCCAGGTCACTGGAGCTATGAGACTTTGGCAGTAAACAGAACCGAACCCAGGTCACTGAAGCTGTGAGACTGTGGCAGTAAACAGAACCGAACCCGGGACACTGGAGCTGTGAGACTGTGGCAGTAAACAGAACCGAACCCGGGACACTGGAGCTGTGAGACTGTGGCAGTAAACAGAACCGAACCCGGGTCACTGGAGCTGTGAGACTGTGGCATTAAACAGAACCGAATTCGGGACACTGGAGCTGTGAGACTGTGGCTGTAAACAGAACCGAACCCGGGACACTGGAGCTGTGAGACTGTGGCAGTCCCCAGAACCGAACCCAGGACACTGGAGCTGTGAGGCTGTGGCAGTAAACAGAACCGAACTCAGGTCACTGGAGCTGTGAGACTGTGGCAGTAAACAGAACCGAACCCGGGTCACTGGAGCTGTGAGACTGTGGCAGTAAACAGAACCGAACTCAGGTCACTGGAGCTGTGAGACTGTGGCAGTAAACAGAACTGAACCCAGGTCACTGGAGCTGTGAGGCTGTGGCAGTAAACAGAACCGAACCCGGGTCACTGGAGCTGTGAGACTGTGGCAGTAAACAGAACCGAACCCAGGTCACTGGAGCTGTGAGACTGTGGCAGTAAACAGAACTGAACCCAGGTCACTGGAGCTGTGAGGCTGTGGCAGTAAACAGAACCGAACCCGGGACACTGGAGCTGTGAGACTGTGGCAGTAAACAGAACCGAACCCGGGACACTGGAGCTGTGAGACTGTGGCAGTAAACAGAACCGAACCCGGGTCACTGGAGCTGTGAGACTGTGGCAGTAAACAGAACCGAACCCGGGACACTGGAGCTGTGAGACTGTGGCAGTAAACAGAACCGAACCCGGGACACTGGAGCTGTGAGACTGTGGCAGTCCCCAGAACCGAACCCAGGTCACTGAAGCTGTGAGACTGTGGCAGTAAACAGAACCGAACCCAGGTCACTGGAGCTGTGAGGCTGTGGCAGTCCCCAGAACCGAACCCGGGACACTGGAGCTGTGAGACTGTGGCAGTAAACAGAACCGAACCCGGGTCACTGGAGCTGTGAGACTGGGGCAGTAAACAGAACTGAACCCGGGTCACTGGAGCTGTGAGACTGTGGCAGTAAACAGAACCGAACCCAGGTCACTGGAGCTGTGAGACTGTGGCAGTAAACAGAACCGAACCCAGGACACTGGAGCTGTGAGACTGTGGCAGTAAACAGAACCGAACCCAGGTCACTGGAGCTGTGAGACTGTGGCAGTAAACAGAACCGAACCCAGGTCACTGAAGCTGTGAGACTGTGGCAGTAAACAGAACCGAACCCGGGACACTGGAGCTGTGAGACTGTGGCAGTAAACAGAACCGAACCCGGGACACTGGAGCTGTGAGACTGTGGCAGTAAACAGAACCGAACCCGGGTCACTGGAGCTGTGAGACTGTGGCAGTAAACAGAACCGAACCCGGGACACTGGAGCTGTGAGACTGTGGCAGTAAACAGAACCGAACCCGGGACACTGGAGCTGTGAGACTGTGGCAGTCCCCAGAACCGAACCCAGGACACTGGAGCTGTGAGGCTGTGGCAGTAAACAGAACCGAACTCAGGTCACTGGAGCTGTGAGACTGTGGCAGTAAACAGAACCGAACCCGGGTCACTGGAGCTGTGAGACTGTGGCAGTAAACAGAACCGAACTCAGGTCACTGGAGCTGTGAGACTGTGGCAGTAAACAGAACCGAACCCGGGTCACTGGAGCTGTGAGACTGCGGCAGTAAACAGAACCGAACCCAGGTCACTGGAGCTGTGAGACGGTGGCAGTAAACAGAACTGAACCCAGGTCACTGGAGCTGTGAGACTGTGGGCAGTAAACAGAACTGAACCCGGGTCACTGGAGCTGTGAGACTGTGGCAGTAAACAGAACCGAACCCAGGTCACTGGAGCTGTGAGACTGTGGCAGTAAACAGAACCGAACCCAGGTCACTGGAGCTGTGAGACTGTGGCAGTAAACAGAACCGAACCCGGGACACTGGAGCTGTGAGACTGTGGCAGTAAACAGAACTTAACCCGGGTCACTGGAGCTGTGAGACTGTGGCATTAAACAGAACTGAACCCGGGACACTGGAGCTGTGAGACTGTGGCAGTAAACAGAACCGAACCCGGGTCACTGGAGCTGTGAGACTGTGGCAGTAAACAGAACCGAACCCGGGTCACTGGAGCTGTGAGACTGTGGCAGTAAACAGAACCGAACCCAGGTCACTGGAGCTGTGAGACTGTGGCAGTAAACAGAACCGACCCCAGGTCACTGGAGCTGTGAGACTGTGGCAGTAAACAGAACTGAACCCGGGTCACTGGAGCTGTGAGACTGTGGCAGTAAACAGAACCGAACCCGGGTCACTGGAGCTGTGAGACTGTGGCAGTAAACAGAACCGAACCCAGGTCACTGGAGCTGTGAGACTGTGGCATTAAACAGAACTGAACCCGGGACACTGGAGCTGTGAGACTGTGGCAGTAAACAGAACTGAACCCAGGTCACTGGAGCTGTGAGACTGTGGCAGTAAACAGAACCGAACCCGGGTCACTGGAGCTGTGAGACTGTGGCAGTAAACAGAACCGAACCCGGGTCACTGGAGCTGTGAGACTGTGGCAGTAAACAGAACCGAACCCGGGACACTGGAGCTGTGAAACTGTGGCAGTAAACAGAACCGAACCAGGGACACTGGAGCTGTGAGACTGTGGCAGTAAACAGAACCGAACCCAGGTCACTGGAGCTGTGAGACTGTGGCAGTAAACAGAACCGAACCCGGGTCACTGGAGCTGTGAGACTGTGGCAGTAAACAGAACCGAACCCATGTCACTGGAGCTTTGAGGCTGTGGCAGTAAACAGAACCGAACCCAGGTCACTGGAGCTGTGAGGCTGTGGCAGTAAACAGAACCGAACCCAGGTCACTGGAGCTGTGAGACTGTGGCAGTAAACAGAACCGAACCCAGGTCACTGGAGCTGTGAGACTGTGGCAGTAAACAGAACTGAACCCGGGACACTGGAGCTGTGAGACTGTGGCAGTAAACAGAACCGAACCCGGGACACTGGAGCTGTGAGACTGTGGCAGTAAACAGAACTGAACCCGGGACACTGGAGCTGTGAGACTGTGGCAGTAAACAGAACCGAACCCGGGACACTGGAGCTCTGAGGCTGTGGCAGTAAACAGAACCGAACCGGGAGACTGGAGCTGTGAGACTGTGGCAGTAAACAGAACCGAACCCGGGTCACTGGAGCTGTGAGACTGTGGCAGTAAACAGAACCGAACCCATGTCACTGGAGCTGTGAGGCTGTGGCATTAAACAGAACTGAACCCAGGTCACTGAAGCTGTGAGACTGTGGCAGTAAACAGAACTGAACCCGGGTCACTGGAGCTGTGAGAATGTGGCAAAAAACAGAACTGAACCCGGGTCACTGAAGCTGTGAGACTGTGGCAGTAAACAGAACTGAACCCGGGTCACTGGAGCTGTGAGACTGTGGCAAAAAACAGAACTGAACCCGGGTCACAGAAGCTGTGAGACTGTGGCAGTAAACAGAACCGAACCCGGGTCACTGGAGCTGTGAGACTGTGGCAGTAAACAGAACCGAACCCATGTCACTGGAGCTGTGAGACTGTGGCAGTAAACAGAACCGAACCCAGGTCACTGGAGCTGTGAGACTGTGGCAGTAAACAGAACCGAACCCGGGTCACTGGAGCTGTGAGACTGTGGCAGTAAACAGAACCGAACCCAGGACACTGGAGCTGTGAGGCTGTGGCAGTAAACAGAACCGAACCCAGGACACTGGAGCTGTGAGGCTGTGGCAGTAAACAGAACCGAACCCGGTCACTGGAGCTGTGAGACTGTGGCAGTAAACAGAACCGAACCCAGGTCACTGGAGCTGTGAGACTGTGGCAGTAAACAGAACCGAACCCAGGTCACTGAAGCTGTGAGACTGTGGCAGTAAACAGAACCGAACCCGGGACACTGGAGCTGTGAGACTGGCAGCAAACAGAACCGAACCCGGGACACTGGAGCTGTGAGACTGTGGCAGTAAACAGAACCGAACCCGGGTCACTGGAGCTGTGAGACTGTGGCAGTAAACAGAACCGAACCCGGGACACTGGAGCTGTGAGACTGTGGCAGTAAACAGAACCGAACCCGGGACACTGGAGCTGTGAGACTGTGGCAGTCCCCAGAACCGAACCCAGGTCACTGAAGCTGTGAGACTGTGGCAGTAAACAGAACCGAACCCAGGTCACTGGAGCTGTGAGGCTGTGGCCGTCCCCAGAACCGAACCCGGGACACTGGAGCTGTGAGACTGTGGCAGTAAACAGAACCGAACCCAGGTCACTGAAGCTGTGAGACTGTGGCAGTGAACAGAACCGAACCCGGGACACTGGAGCTGTGAGACTGTGGCAGTAAACAGAATCGAACCCGGGACACTGGAGCTGTGAGACTGTGGCAGTAAACAGAACCGAACCCAGGTCACTGGAGCTGTGAGACTGTGGCAGTAAACAGAACTGAACCCGGGTCACTGGAGCTGTGAGACTGTGGCAGTAAACAGACCCGAACCCAGGTCACTGAAGCTGTGAGACTGTGGCAGTAAACAGAACCGAACCCGGGACACTGGAGCTGTGAGACTGTGGCAGTAAACAGAACCGAACCCGGGACACTGGAGCTGTGAGACTGTGGCAGTAAACAGAACTGAACCCGGGTCACTGGAGCTGTGAGACTGTGGCAGTAAACAGAACCGAACCCAGGTCACTGGAGCTGTGAGACTGTGGCAGTAAACAGAACCGAACCCGGGACACTGGAGCTGTGAGACTGTGGCAGTAAACAGAACCGAACCCAGGTCACTGGAGCTGTGAGACTGTGGCAGTAAACAGAACCGAACCCAGGTCACTGAAGCTGTGAGACTGTGGCAGTAAACAGAACCGACCCCGGGACACTGGAGCTGTGAGACTGTGGCAGTAAACAGAACCGAACCCGGGACACTGGAGCTGTGAGACTGTGGCAGTAAACAGAACCGAACCCGGGTCACTGGAGCTGTGAGACTGTGGCAGTAAACAGAACCGAACCCGGGACACTGGAGCTGTGAGACTGTGGCAGTAAACAGAACCGAACCCGGGACACTGGAGCTGTGAGACTGTGGCAGTCCCCAGAACCGAACCCAGGACACTGGAGCTGTGAGGCTGTGGCAGTAAACAGAACCGAACTCAGGTCACTGGAGCTGTGAGACTGTGGCAGTAAACAGAACCGAACCCGGGTCACTGGAGCTGTGAGACTGTGGCAGTAAACAGAACCAAACTCAGGTCACTGGAGCTGTGACACTGTGGCAGTAAACAGAACCGAACCCATGTCACTGGAGCTGTGAGGCTGTGGCATTAAACAGAACTGAACCCAGGTCACTGAAGCTGTGAGACTGTGGCAGTAAACAGAACTGAACCCGGGTCACTGGAGCTGTGAGACTGTGGCAAAAAACAGAACTGAACCCGGGTCACTGAAGCTGTGAGACTGTGGCAGTAAAGAGAACTGAACCCAGGTCACTGAAGCTGTGAGACTGTGGCAGTAAACAGAACCGAACCCATGTCACTGGAGCTGTGAGACTGTGGCAATAAACAGAACCGAACCCGGGTCACTGGAGCTGTGAGACTGTGGCAATAAACAGAACTGAACCCGGGTCACTGGAGCTGTGAGACTGTGGCAGTAAACAGAACCGAACCCAGGTCACTGGAGCTGTGAGACTGTGGCAGTAAACAGAACCGAACCCGGGTCACTGGAGCTGTGAGACTGTGGCAGTAAACAGAACCGAACCCGGGTCACTGGAGCTGTGAGACTGTGGCAGTAAACAGAACCGAACCCAGGACACTGGAGCTGTGAGGCTGTGGCAGTAAACAGAACCGAACCCGGTCACTGGAGCTGTGAGACTGTGGCAGTAAACAGAACCGAACCCAGGTCACTGGAGCTGTGAGACTGTGGCAGTAAACTGAACCGAACCCAGGACACTGGAGCTGTGAGGCTGTGGCAGTAAACAGAACCGAACCCAGGACACTGGAGCTGTGAGGCTGTGGCAGTAAACAGAACCGAACCCAGGACACTGGAGCTGTGAGGCTGTGGCAGTAAACAGAACCGAACCCAGGTCACTGGAGCTGTGAGACTGTGGCAGTAAACTGAACCGAACCCAGGACACTGGAGCTGTGAGGCTGTGGCAGTAAACAGAACCGAACCCAGGACACTGGAGCTGTGAGACTGTGGCAGTAAACAGAACCGAACACGGGTCACTGAAGCTGTGAGACTGTGGCAAAAAACAGAACCGAACCCAGGACACTGGAGCTGTGAGGCTGTGGCTGTCCCCAGAACCGAACCCAGGTCACTGAAGCTGTGAGACTGTGGCAGTAAACAGAACTGAACCCAGGTCACTGGAGCTGTGAGGCTGTGGCAGTCCCCAGAACCGAACCCGGGACACTGGAGCTGTGAGACTGTGGCAGTAAACAGAACCGAACCCAGGTCACTGAAGCTGTGAGACTGTGGCAGTGAACAGAACCGAACCCGGGACACTGGAGCTGTGAGACTGTGGCAGTAAACAGAACCGAACCCGGGTCACTGGAGCTGTGAGACTGTGGCAGTAAACAGAACCGAACCCGGGACACTGGAGCTGTGAGACTGTGGCAGTAAACAGAACTGAACCCGGGTCACTGGAGCTGTGAGACTGTGGCAGTAAACAGAACCGAACCCGGGACACTGGAGCTGTGAGACTGTGGCAGTAAACAGAACCGAACCCAGGTCACTGGAGCTGTGAGACTGTGGCAGTAAACAGAACCGAACCCGGGACACTGGAGCTGTGAGACTGTGGCAGTAAACAGAACCGAACCCAGGTCACTGGAGCTGTGAGACTGTGGCAGTAAACAGAACCGAACCCAGGTCACTGAAGCTGTGAGACTGTGGCAGTAAACAGAACCGAACCCGGGACACTGGAGCTGTGAGACTGGCAGCAAACAGAACCGAACCCGGGACACTGGAGCTGTGAGACTGTGGCAGTAAACAGAACCGAACCCGGGTCACTGGAGCTGTGAGACTGTGGCAGTAAACAGAACCGAACCCGGGACACTGGAGCTGTGAGACTGTGGCAGTAAACAGAACCGAACCCGGGACACTGGAGCTGTGAGACTGTGGCAGTCCCCAGAACCGAACCCAGGTCACTGAAGCTGTGAGACTGTGGCAGTAAACAGAACCGAACCCAGGTCACTGGAGCTGTGAGGCTGTGGCAGTCCCAAGAACCGAACCCGGGATACTGGAGCTGTGAGACTGTGGCAGTAAACAGAACCGAACCCATGTCACTGAAGCTGTGAGACTGTGGCAGTGAACAGAACCGAACCCGGGACACTGGAGCTGTGAGACTGTGGCAGTAAACAGAACCGAACCCGGGACACTGTAGCTGTGAGACTGTGGCATTAAACAGAACCGAACCCGGGTCACTGGAGCTGTGAGACTGGGGCAGTAAACAGAACTGAACCCGGGTCACTGGAGCTGTGAGACTGCGGCAGTAAACAGAACCGAACCAAGGTCACTGGAGCTGTGAGACTGTGGCAGTAAACAGAACCGAACCCGGGACACTGGAGCTGTGAGACTGTGGCAGTAAACAGAACCGAACCCAGGTCACTGGAGCTGTGAGACTGTGGCAGTAAACAGAACCGAACCCAGGTCACTGAAGCTGTGAGACTGTGGCAGTAAACAGAACCGAACCCGGGACACTGGAGCTGTGAGACTGTGGCAGTAAACAGAACCGAACCCGGGACACTGGAGCTGTGAGACTGTGGCAGTAAACAGAACCGAACCCGGGTCACTGGAGCTGTGAGACTGTGGCAGTAAACAGAACCGAACCCGGGACACTGGAGCTGTGAGACTGTGGCAGTAAACAGAACCGAACCCGGGACACTGGAGCTGTGAGACTGTGGCAGTCCCCAGAACCGAACCCAGGACACTGGAGCTGTGAGGCTGTGGCAGTAAACAGAACCGAACCCGGGACACTGGAGCTGTGAGACTGTGGCAGTAAACAGAACCGAACCCGGGACACTGGAGCTGTGAGACTGTGGCAGTCCCCAGAACCGAACCCAGGACACTGGAGCTGTGAGGCTGTGGCAGTAAACAGAACCGAACTCAGGTCACTGGAGCTGTGAGACTGTGGCAGTAAACAGAACCGAACCCGGGTCACTGGAGCTGTGAGACTGTGGCAGTAAACCGAACCGAACTCAGGTCACTGGAGCTGTGAGACTGTGGCAGTAAACAGAACCGAACCCGGGTCACTGGAGCTGTGAGACTGTGGCAGTAAACAGAACCGAACCCAGGTCACTGGAGCTGTGAGACTGTGGCAGTAAACAGAACTGAACCCAGGTCACTGGAGCTGTGAGACTGTGGCAGTACGCAGAACCGAACCCGGGACACTGGAGCTGTGAGACTGTGGCAGTAAACAGAACCGAACCCGGGACACTGGAGCTGTGAGACTGTGGCAGTAAACAGAACCGAACCCAGGTCACTGGAGCTGTGAGACTGTGGCAGTAAACAGAACCGAACCCATGTCACTGGAGCTGTGAGACTGTGGCAGTAAACAGAACCGAACCTGGGTCACTGGAGCTGTGAGGCTGTGGCAGTAAACAGAACCGAACCCATGTCACTGGAGCTGTGAGACTGTGGCAGTAAACAGAACCGAACCCGGGACACTGGAGCTGTGAGACTGTGGCAGTAAACAGAACTGAACCCGGGACACTGGAGCTGTGAGACTGTGGCAGTAAACAGAACCGAACCCGGGTCACTGGAGCTGTGAGACTGTGGCAGTCCCCAGAACTGAACCCAGGACACTGGAGCTGTGAGACTGTGGCAGTAAACAGAACCGAACCCGGGACACTGGAGCTGTGAGACTGTGGCAGTAAACAGAACCGAACCCAGGTCACTGGAGCTGTGAGGTTGCGGCAGTAAACAGAACCGAACCCGGGACACTGGAGCTGTGAGACTGTGGCAGTAAACAGAACCGAACCCGGGACACTGGAGCTGTGAGACTGTGGCAGTAAACAGAACCGAACCCAGGTCACTGGAGCTGTGAGGTTGCGGCAGTAAACAGAACCGAACCCGGGACACTGGAGCTGTGAGACTGTGGCAGTAAACAGAACCGAACCCGGGACACTGGAGCTGTGAGACTGTGGCAGTAAACAGAACCGAACCCAGGTCACTGGAGCTGTGAGGTTGCGGCAGTAAACAGAACTGAACCCAGGTCACTGGAGCTGTGAGACTGTGGCAGTAAACAGAACCGAACCCGGGACACTGGAGCTGTGAGACTGTGGCAGTAAATAGAACCGAACCCATGTCACTGGAGCTGTGAGACTGTGGCAGTAAACAGAACCGAACCTGGGTCACTGGAGCTGTGAGGCTGTGGCAGTAAACAGAACCGAACCCGGGACACTGGAGCTGTGAGACTGTGGCAGTAAACAGAACCGAACCCGGGACACTGGAGCTGTGAGACTGTGGCAGTAAACAGAACTGAACCCGGGACACTGGAGCTGTGAGACTGTGGCAGTAAACAGAACCGAACCCGGGTCACTGGAGCTGTGAGACTGTGGCAGTCCCCAGAACTGAACCCAGGACACTGGAGCTGTGAGACTGTGGCAGTAAACAGAACCGAACCCGGGACACTGGAGCTGTGAGACTGTGGCAGTAAACAGAACTGAACCCGGGACACTGGAGCTGTGAGACTGTGGCAGTAAACAGAACCGAACCCAGGTCACTGGAGCTGTGAGGTTGCGGCAGTAAACAGAACCGAACCCGGGACACTGGAGCTGTGAGACTGTGGCAGTAAACAGAACCGAACCCGGGACACTGGAGCTGTGAGACTGTGGCAGTAAACAGAACCGAACCCAGGTCACTGGAGCTGTGAGGTTGCGGCAGTAAACAGAACCGAACCCAGGTCACTGGAGCTGTGAGACTTTGGCAGTAAACAGAACCGAACCCAGGTCACTGGAGCTGTGAGACTGTGGCAGTAAACAGAACCGAACCCAGGTCACTGGAGCTGTGAGACTGTGGCAGTAAACAGAACCGAACCCGGGTCACTGGAGCTGTGAGACTGTGGCAGTAAACAGAACCGAATCCAGGTCACTGGAGCTGTGAGACTGTGGCAGTAAACAGAACCGAACCCAAGTCACTGGAGCTGTGAGACTGTGGCAGTAAACAGAACCGAACCCGGGTCACTGGAGCTGTGAGACTGTGGCAGTAAACAGAACCGAACCCAGGTCACTGGAGCTGTGAGACTGTGGCAGTAAACAGAACCGAACCCAGGTCACTGGAGCTGTGAGGCTGTGGCAGTAAACAGAACCGAACCCGGGACACTGGAGCAGTGAGACTGTGGCAGTAAACAGAACCGAACCCGGGACACTGGAGCTGTGAGTCTGTGGCAGTAAATAGAACCGAACCCAGGTCACTGGAGCTGTGAGGCTGTGGCAGTAAACAGAACCGAACCCAGGTCACTGGAGCTGTGAGACTGTGGCAGTACGCAGAACCGAACCCGGGACACTGGAGCTGTGCGACTGTGGCAGTAAACAGAACCGAACCCGGGACACTGGAGCTGTGAGACTGTGGCAGTAAACAGAACCGAACCCGGGTCACTGGAGCTGTGAGACTGTGGCAGTAAACAGAACCGAACCCAGGTCACTGGAGCTGTGAGACTGTGGCAGTAAACAGAACCGAACCCATGTCACTGGAGCTGTGAGACTGTGGCAGTAAACAGAACCGAACCTGGGTCACTGGAGCTGTGAGGCTGTGGCAGTAAACAGAACCGAACCCATGTCACTGGAGCTGTGAGACTGTGGCAGTAAACAGAACCGAACCCATGTCACTGGAGCTGTGAGACTGTGGCAGTAAACAGAACCGAACCCGGGTCACTGGAGCTGTGAGACTGTGGCAGTAAACAGAACTGAACCCAGGACACTGGAGCTGTGAGGCTGTGGCAGTAAACAGAACCGAAACCGGGTCACTGGAGCTGTGAGACTGTGGCAGTAAACAGAACTGAACCCGGGACACTGGAGCTGTGAGACTGTGGCAGTAAACAGAACCGAACCCGGGACACTGGAGCTGTGAGACTGTGGCAGTAAACAGAACCGAACCCGGGACACTGGAGCTGTGAGACTGTGGCAGTAAACAGAACCGAACCCGGGACACTGGAGCTGTGAGACTGTGGCAGTAAACAGAACCGAACCCAGGTCACTGGAGCTGTGAGGTTGCGGCAGTAAACAGAACCGAACCCAGGTCACTGGAGCTGTGAGACTTTGGCAGTAAACAGAACCGAACCCAGGTCACTGGAGCTGTGAGACTGTGGCAGTAAACAGAACCGAACCCAGGTCACTGGAGCTGTGAGACTGTGGCAGTAAACAGAACCGAACCCGGGTCACTGGAGCTGTGAGACTGTGGCAGTAAACAGAACCGAATCCAGGTCACTGGAGCTGTGAGACTGTGGCAGTAAACAGAACCGAACCCAAGTCACTGGAGCTGTGAGACTGTGGCAGTAAACAGAACCGAACCCGGGTCACTGGAGCTGTGAGACTGTGGCAGTAAACAGAACCGAACCCAGGTCACTGGAGCTGTGAGACTGTGGCAGTAAACAGAACCGAACCCAGGTCACTGGAGCTGTGAGGCTGTGGCAGTAAACAGAACCGAACCCGGGACACTGGAGCAGTGAGACTGTGGCAGTAAACAGAACCGAACCCGGGACACTGGAGCTGTGAGTCTGTGGCAGTAAATAGAACCGAACCCAGGTCACTGGAGCTGTGAGGCTGTGGCAGTAAACAGAACCGAACCCAGGTCACTGGAGCTGTGAGACTGTGGCAGTACGCAGAACCGAACCCGGGACACTGGAGCTGTGCGACTGTGGCAGTAAACAGAACCGAACCCGGGACACTGGAGCTGTGAGACTGTGGCAGTAAACAGAACCGAACCCGGGTCACTGGAGCTGTGAGACTGTGGCAGTAAACAGAACCGAACCCAGGTCACTGGAGCTGTGAGACTGTGGCAGTAAACAGAACCGAACCCATGTCACTGGAGCTGTGAGACTGTGGCAGTAAACAGAACCGAACCTGGGTCACTGGAGCTGTGAGGCTGTGGCAGTAAACAGAACCGAACCCATGTCACTGGAGCTGTGAGACTGTGGCAGTAAACAGAACCGAACCCATGTCACTGGAGCTGTGAGACTGTGGCAGTAAACAGAACCGAACCCGGGTCACTGGAGCTGTGAGACTGTGGCAGTAAACAGAACTGAACCCAGGACACTGGAGCTGTGAGGCTGTGGCAGTAAACAGAACCGAAACCGGGTCACTGGAGCTGTGAGACTGTGGCAGTAAACAGAACTGAACCCGGGACACTGGAGCTGTGAGACTGTGGCAGTAAACAGAACCGAACCCGGGACACTGGAGCTGTGAGACTGTGGCAGTAAACAGAACCGAACCCGGGACACTGGAGCTGTGAGACTGTGGCAGTAAACAGAACCGAACCCGGGACACTGGAGCTGTGAGACTGTGGCAGTAAACAGAACCGAACCCGGGTCACTGGAGCTGTGAGACTGTGGCAGTAAACAGAACTGAACCCGGGACACTGGAGCTGTGAGACTGTGGCAGTAAACAGAACCGAACCCGGGTCACTGGAGCTGTGAGACTGTGGCAGTCCCCAGAACCGAACCCAGGACACTGGAGCTGTGAGACTGTGGCAGTGAACAGAACTGAACCCGGGACACTGGAGCTGTGAGACTGTGGCAGTAAACAGAACTGAACCCGGGACACTGGAGCTGTGAGACTGTGGCAGTCCCCAGAACCGAACCCAGGTCACTGGAGCTGTGAGACTGTGGCAGTGAACAGAACTGAACCCGGGACACTGGAGCTGTGAGACTGTGGCAGTAAACAGAACCGAACCCTGGACACTGGAGCTGTGAGACTGTGGCAGTAAACAGAACCGAACCCGGATCACTGGAGCTGTGAGACTGTGGCAGTAAACAGAACCGAACCCTGGACTCTGGAGCTGTGAGACTGTGGCAGTAAACAGAACCGAACCCGGGTCACTGGAGCTGTGAGACTATGGCAGTAAACAGAACCGAACCCGGGTCACTGGAGCTGTGAGACTGTGGCAGTAAACAGAACCGAACCCGGGTCACTGGAGCTGTGAGACTATGGCAGTAAACAGAACCGAACCCGGGTCACTGGAGCTGTGAGACTGTGGCAGTAAACAGAACCGAACCCGGGTCACTGGAGCTGTGAGACTGTGGCAGTAAACAGAACTGAACCCAGGAAACTGGAGCTGTGAGGCTGTGGCAGTAAACAGAACCGAACCCGGGTCACTGGAGCTGTGAGACTGTGGCAGTAAACAGAACCGAACACAGGACACTGGAGCTGTGAGACTGTGGCAGTAAACAGAACCGAAACCGGGTCACTGGAGCTGTGAGACTGTGGCAGTAAACAGAACCGAACCCGGGACACTGGAGCTGTGAGACTGTGGCAGTAAACAGAACTGAACCCGGGACACTGGAGCTGTGAGACTGTGGCAGTAAACAGAACCGAACCCGGGTCACTGGAGCTGTGAGACTGTGGCAGTAAACAGAACCGAACCCGGGACACTGGAGCTGTGAGACTGTGGCAGTAAACAGAACCGAACACGGGTCACTGGAGCTGTGAGACTGTGGCAGTAAACAGAACTGAACCCGGGACACTGGAGCTGTGAGACTGTGGCAGTAAACAGAACCGAACCCGGGACACTGGAGCTGTGAGACTGTGGCAGTAAACAGAACCGAACCCGGGTCACTGGAGCTGTTAGACTGTGGCAGTAAACAGAACCGAACCCAGGACACTGGAGCTGTGAGACTGTGGCAGTAAACAGAACCGAACCCGGGTCACTGGAGCTGTGAGACTGTGGCAGTCCCCAGAACCGAACCCAGGACATTGGAGCTGTGAGACTGTGGCAGTAAACAGAACCGAACGCGGGACACTGGAGCTGTGAGACTGTGGCAGTAAACAGAACTGAACCCGGGACACTGGAGCTGTGAGACTGTGGCAGTAAACAGAACCGAACCCAGGACACTGGAGCTGTAAGACTGTGGCAGTAAACAGAACCGAACCCGGGTCACTGGAGCTGTGAGACTGTGGCAGTAAACAGAACCGAACCCAGGTCACTGGAGCTGTGAGACTGTGGCAGTAAACAGAACTGAACCCGGGTCACTGGAGCTGTGAGACTGTGGCAGTAAACAGAACCGAACCCGGGACACTGGAGCTGTGAGACTGTGGCAGTAAACAGAACCGAACCCGGGACACTGGAGCTGTGAGACTGTGGCAGTAAACAGAACCGAACCCGGGTCACTGGAGCTGTGAGACAGTGGCAGTAAACAGAACCGAACCCGGGTCACTGGAGCTGTGAGACTGTGGCAGTAAACAGAACTGAACCCGGGTCACTGGAGCTGTGAGACTGTGGCAGTAAACAGAACCGAACCCGGGACACTGGAGCTGTGAGACTGTGGCAGTAAACAGAACCGAACCCGGGACACTGGAGCTGTGAGACTGTGGCAGTAAACAGAACCGAACCCGGGACACTGGAGATGTGAGACTGGGGCAGTAAACAGAACTGAACCCGGGTCACTGGAGCTGTGAGACTGTGACAGTAAACAGAACCGAACCCAGGTCACTGGAGCTGTGAGACTGTGGCAGTAAACAGAACCGAACCCGGGTCACTGGAGCTGTGAGACTGTGGCAGTAAACAGAACCGAACCCAGATCACTGGAGCTGTGAGACTGTGGCAGTAAACAGAACCGAACCCAGGTCACTGGAGCTGTGAGACTGTGGCAGTACGCAGAACCGAACCCGGGTCACTGGAGCTGTGTGACTGTGGCAGTAAACAGAACCGAACCCGGGACACTGGAGCTGTGAGACTGTGGCAGTAAACAGAACTGAACCCAGGTCACTGGAGCTGTGAGACTGTGGCAGTAAACAGAACCGAACCCGGGACACTGGAGCTGTGAGACTGTGGCAGTAAACAGAACCGAACCCGGGACACTGGAGCTGTGAGACTGTGGCAGTAAACAGAACCGAACCCAGGTCACTGGAGCTGTGAGACTGTGGCAGTAAACAGAACCGAACCCGGGACACTGGAGCTGTGAGACTGTGGCAGTAAACAGAACTGAACCCGGGTCACTGGAGCTGTGAGACTGTGGCAGTAAACAGAACCGAACCCGGGTCACTGGAGCTGTGAGACTGTGGCAGGAAACAGAACTGAACCCGGGACACTGGAGCTGTGAGACTGTGGCAGTAAACAGAACCGAACCCGGGTCACTGGAGCTGTGAGACTGTGGCAGTCCCCAGAACCGAACCCAGGACACTGGAGCTGTGAGACTGTGGCAGTAAACAGAACTGAACCCGGGACACTGGAGCTGTGAGACTGTGGCAGTAAACAGAACCGAACCCAGGACATTGGAGCTGTGAGACTGTGGCAGTAAACAGAACCGAACCCGGGTCACTGGAGCTGTGAGACTGTGACAGTAAACAGAACTGAACCCGGGTCACTGGAGCTGTGAGACTGTGGCAGTAAACAGAACCGAACCCAGGTCACTGGAGCTGTGAGACTGTGGCAGTACGCAGAACCGAACCCGGGTCACTGGAGCTGTGACACTGTGGCAGTAAACAGAACCGAACCCGGGACACTGGAGCTGTGAGACTGTGGCAGTAAACAGAACTGAACCCAGGTCACTGGAGCTGTGAGACTGTGGCAGTAAACAGAACCGAACCCGGGACACTGGAGCTGTGAGACTGTGGCAGTAAACAGAACCGAACCCGGGTCACTGGAGCTGTGAGACTGTGGCAGTAAACAGAACCGAACCCGGGACACTGGAGCTGTGAGACTGTGGCAGTAAACAGAACCGAACCCAGGTCACTGGAGCTGTGAGACTGTGGCAGTAAACAGAACCGAACCCAGGTCACTGGAGCTGTGAGACTGTGGCAGTAAACAGAACCGAACCCGGGACACTGGAGCTGTGAGACTGTGGCAGTAAACAGAACCGAACCCGGGACACTGGAGCTGTGAGACTGTGGCAGTAAACAGAACCGAACCCGGGACACTGGAGCTGTGAGACTGTGGCAGTAAACAGAACCGAACCCGGGTCACTGGAGCTGTGAGACTGTGGCAGTAAACAGAACCGAACCCAGGTAACTGGAGCTGTGAGACTGTGGCAGTAAACAGAACCGAACCCAGGTCACTGGAGCTGTGAGACTGTGGCAGTAAACAGAACCGAACCCGGGACACTGGAGCTGTGAGACTGTGTCAGTAAACAGAACTGAACCCGGGTCACTGGAGCTGTGAGACTGTGGCAGTAAACAGAACCGAACCCAGGTCACTGGAGCTGTGAGACTGTGGCAGTAAACAGAACCGAACCCGGGACACTGGAGCTGTGAGACTGTGGCAGTAAACAGAACTGAACCCGGGTCACAGGAGCTGTGAGACTGTGGCAGTAAACAGAACCGAACCCCGGACACTGGAGCTGTGAGACTGTGGCAGTAAACAGAACCGAACCCAGGTCACTGGAGCTGTGAGACTGTGGCAGTAAACAGAACCGAACCCGGGACACTGGAGCTGTGAGACTGTGGCAGTAAACAGAACTGAACCCGGGTCACAGGAGCTGTGAGACTGTGGCAGTAAACAGAACCGAACCCCGGACACTGGAGCTGTGAGACTGTGGCAGTAAACAGAACCGAACCCAGGTCACTGGAGCTGTGAGACTGTGGCAGTAAACAGAACTGAACCCGGGTCACTGGAGCTGTGAGACAGTGGCAGTAAACAGAACCGAACCCAGGTCACTGGAGCTGTGAGACTGTGGCAGTAAACAGAACTGATCCCGGGTCACTGGAGCTGTGAGACTGTGGCAGTAAACAGAACTGAACCCGGGTCACTGGAGCTGTGAGACTGTGGCAGTAAACAGAACCGAACCCGGGACACTGGAGCTGTGAGACTGTGGCAGTAAACGGAACCGAACCCAGGACACTGGAGCTGTGAGACTGTGGCAGTTAGCAGAACCGAACCCGGGTCACTGGAGCTGTGAGACTGTGGCAGTAAACAGAACCGAACCCGGGACACTGGAGCTGTGAGACTGTGGCAGTAAACGGAACCGAACCCAGGACACTGGAGCTGTGAGACTGTGGCAGTTAGCAGAACCGAACCCGGGTCACTGGAGCTGTGAGACTGTGGCAGTAAACAGAACCGAACCCGGGACACTGGAGCTGTGAGACTGTGGCAGTAAACGGAACCGAACCCAGGACACTGGAGCTGTGAGACTGTGGCAGTTAGCAGAACCGAACCCGGGTCACTGGAGCTGTGAGACTGTGGCAGTAAACAGAACCGAACCCGGGTCACGGGAGCTGTGAGACTGTGGCAGTAAACAGAACCGAACCCAGGTCACTGGAGCTGTGAGACTGTGGCAGGAAACAGAACCGAACCCAGATCACTGGAGCTGTGAGACTGTGGCAGTAAACAGAACCGAACCCGGGTCACTGGAGCTGTGAGACTGTGGCAGAAAACAGAACTGAACCCAGGACACTGGAGCTGTGAGACTGTGGCAGTAAACAGAACCGAACCCGGGTCACTGGAGCTGTGAGACTGTGGCAGAAAACAGAACTGAACCCAGGACACTGGAGCTGTGAGACTGTGGCAGTAAACAGAACCGAACCCAGGTCACTGGAGCTGTGAGACTGTGGCAGTAAACAGAACCGAACCCGGGACACTGGAGCTGTGGGACTGTGGCAGTAAACAGAACCGAACCCGGGTCACTGGAGCTGTGAGACTGTGGCAGTTAGCAGAACCGAACCCGGGTCACTGGAGCTGTGAGACTGTGGCAGTAAACAGAACCGAACCCGGGTCACTGGAGCTGTGAGACTGTGGCAGTAAACAGAACAGAACCCGGGTCACTGGAGCTGTGAGACTGTGGCAGTAAACAGAACCGAACCCGGGTCACTGGAGCTGTGAGACTGTGGCAGTAAACAGAACCGAACCCGGGACACTGGAGCTGTGAGACTGTGGCAGTAAACAGAACAGAACCCGGGTCACTGGAGCTGTGAGACTGTGGCAGTAAACAGAACCGAACCCGGGTCACTGGAGCTGTGAGACTGTGGCAGTAAACAGAACCGAACCCGGGACACTGGAGCTGTGAGACTGTGGCAGTAAACAGAACCGAACCCGGGTCACTGGAGCTGTGAGACTGTGGCAGTAAACAGAACCGAACCCAGGTCACTGGAGCTGTGAGACTGTGGCAGTAAACAGAACCGAACCCAGGTCACTGGAGCTGTGAGACTGTGGCAGTAAACAGAACCGAACCCAGGTCACTGGAGCTGTGAGACTGTGGCAGTAAACAGAACCGAACCCAGGACACTGGAGCTGTGAGACTGTGGCAGTAAACAGAACTGAACCCGGGTCACTGGAGCTGTGAGACTGTGGCAGTAAACAGAACCGAACCCAGGTCACTGGAGCTGTGAGGCTGTGGCAGTAAACAGAACCGAACCCGGGTCACTGGAGCTGTGAGACTGTGGCAGTAAACAGAACTGAACCCAGGTCACTGGAGCTGTGAGGCTGTGGCAGGAAACAGAACCGAACCCGGGTCACTGGAACTGTGAGACTGTGGCAGTAAACAGAACCGAACCCAGGTCACTGGAGCTGTGAGGCTGTGGCAGTAAACAGAACCGAACCCGGGTCACTGGAGCTGTGAGACTGTGGCAGTAAACAGAACCGAACCCAGGTCACTGGAGCTGTGAGACTGTGGCAGTAAACAGAACCGAACCCAGGTCACTGGAGCTGTGAGACTGTGGCAGTAAACAGAACCGAACCCAGGTCACTGGAGCTGTGAGACTGTGGCAGTAAACAGAACCGAACCCAGGTCACTGGAGCTGTGAGGCTGTGGCAGTAAACAGAACCGAACCCAGGTCACTGGAGCTGTGAGACTGTGGCAGTAAACAGAACCGAACCCAGGTCACTGGAGCTGTGAGACTGTGGCAGTAAACAGAACTGAACCCAGGTCACTGGAGCTGTGAGACTGTGGCAGTAAACAGAACCGAACCCAGGTCACTGGAGCTGTGAGACTGTGGCAGTAAACAGAACCGAACCCGGGACACTGGAGCTGTGAGACTGTGGCAGTAAACAGAACCGAACCCAGGTCACTGGAGCTGTGAGACTGTGGCAGTAAACAGAACCGAACCCAGGTCACTGGAGCTGTGAGGCTGTGGCAGTAAACAGAACCGAACCCAGGTCACTGGAGCTGTGAGACTGTGGCAGTAAACAGAACCGAACCCAGGTCACTGGAGCTGTGAGACTGTGGCAGTAAACAGAACTGAACCCAGGTCACTGGAGCTGTGAGACTGTGGCAGTAAACAGAACTGAACCCGGGTCACTGGAGCTGTGAGACTGTGGCAGTAAACAGAACCGAACCCAGGTCACCGGAGCTGTGAGACTGTGGCAGTAAACAGAACCGAACCCAGGTCACTGGAGCTGTGAGACTGTGGCAGTAAACAGAACCGAACCCGGGACACTGGAGCTGTGAGGCTGTGGCAGTAAACAGAACCGAACCCAGGTCACTGGAGCTGTGAGGCTGTGGCAGTAAACAGAACTGAACCCAGGTCACTGGAGCTGTGAGACTGTGGCAGTAAACAGAACCGAACCAAGGTCACTGGAGCGGTGAGACTGTGGCAGTAAACAGAACCGAACCCGGGTCACTGGAGCTGTGAGACTGTGGCAGTAAACAGAACCGAACCCAGGTCACTGGAGCTGTGAGACTGTGGCAGTAAACAGAACTGAACCCGGGACACTGGAGCTGTGAGACTGTGGCAGTGAACAGAACCGAACCCGGGACACTGGAGCTGTGAGACTGTGGCAGTAAACAGAACTGATCCCGGGTCACTGGAGCTGTGAGACTGTGGCAGTAAACAGAACCGAACCCGGGACACTGGAGCTGTGAGTCTGTGGCAGTAAACAGAACTGAACCCGGGTCACTGGAGCTGTGAGACTGTGACAGTAAACAGAACCGAACCCAGGTCACTGGAGCTGTGAGACTGTGGCAGTAAACAGAACCGAACCCAGGTCACTGGAGCTGTGAGACTGTGGCAGTAAACAGAACCGAACCCGGGACACTGGAGCTGTGAGACTGTGGCAGTAAACAGAACCGAACCCAGGTCACTGGAGCTGTGAGGCTGTGGCAGTAAACAGAACCGAACCCAGGTCACTGGAGCTGTGAGACTGTGGCAGTAAACAGAACCGAATCCGGGTCACTGGAGCTGTGAGACTGTGGCAGTAAACAGAACCGAACCCGGGACACTGGAGCTGTGAGACTGTGGCAGTAAACAGAACTGAACCCGGGTCACTGGAGCTGTGAGACTGTGGCAGTAAACAGAACTGAACCCGGGTCACTGGAGCTGTGAGACTGTGGCAGTAAACAGAACTGAACCCGGGTCACTGGAGCTGTGAGACTGTGGCAGTAAACAGAACTGAACCCGGGTCACTGGAGCTGTGAGACTGTGGCAGTAAACAGAACCGAACCCGGGACACTGGAGCTGTGAGACTGTGGCAGTAAACAGAACTGAACCCGGGTCACTGGAGCTGTGAGACTGTGGCAGTAAACAGAACCGAACCCGGGACACTGGAGCTGTGAGACTGTGGCAGTAAACAGAACTGAACCCGGGTCACTGGAGCTGTGAGACTGTGGCAGTAAACAGAACCGAACCCGGGACACTGGAGCTGTGAGACTGTGGCAGTAAACAGAACCGAACCCGGGACACTGGAGCTGTGAGACTGTGGCAGTAAACAGAACCGAACCCGGGTCACTGGAGGTGTGAGACTGTGGCAGTAAACGGAACCGAACCCAGGACACTGGAGCTGTGAGACTGTGGCAGTAAACAGAACCGAACCCGGGACACTGGAGCTGTGAGACTGTGGCAGTAAACGGAACCGAACCCAGGTCACTGGAGCTGTGAGACTGTGGCAGTAAACAGAACCGAACCCGGGACACTGGAGCTGTGAGACTTTGGCAGTAAACAGAACCGAACCCAGGACACTGGAGCTGTGAGACTGTGGCAGTTAGCAGAACCGAACCCGGGTCACTGGAGCTGTGAGACTGTGGCAGTAAACAGAACCGAACCCAGGACACTGGAGCTGTGAGACTGTGGCAGTAAACAGAACCGAACCCAGGACACTGGAGCTGTGAGACTGTGGCAGTAAACAGAACCGAACCCGGGTCACTGGAGCTGTGAGACTGTGGCAGTAAACAGAACCGAACCCGGGTCACGGGAGCTGTGAGACTGTGGCAGTAAACAGAACCGAACCCGGGACACTGGAGCTGTGAGACTGTGGCAGTAAACAGAACCGAACCCAGGTCACTGGAGCTGTGAGACTGTGGCAGTAAACAGAACCGAACCCGGGACACTGGAGCTGTGAGACTGTGGCAGTAAACAGAACCGAACCCGGGTCACTGGAGCTGTGAGACTGTGGCAGTAAACAGAACCGAACCCGGGTCACTGGAGCTGTGAGACTGTGGCAGTAAACAGAACCGAACCCGGGACACTGGAGCTGTGAGACTGTGGCAGGAAACAGAACCGAACCCAGATCACTGGAGCTGTGAGACTGTGGCAGTAAACAGAACCGAACCCGGGTCACTGGAGCTGTGAGACTGTGGCAGTAAACAGAACCGAACCCGGGTCACTGGAGCTGTGAGACTGTGGCAGTAAACAGAACCGAACCCAGGTCACTGGAGCTGTGAGACTGTGGCAGTAAACAGAACCGAACCCAGGACACTTGAGCTGTGAGACTGTGGCAGTAAACAGAACTGAACCCAGGTCACTGGAGCTGTGAGACTGTGGCAGAAAACAGAACTGAACCCAGGACACTGGAGCTGTGAGACTGTGGCAGTAAACAGAACCGAACCCGGGACACTGGAGCTGTGAGACTGTGGCAGTAAACAGAACCGAACCCGGGTCACTGGAGCTGTGAGACTTTGGCAGTAAACAGAACCGAACCCGGGACACTGGAGCTGTGAGACTGTGGCAGTAAACAGAACCGAACCCAGGTCACTGGAGCAGTGAGACTGTGGCAGTAAACAGAACCGAACCCGGGACACTGGAGCTGTGAGACTGTGGCAGTCCCCAGAACCGAACCCAGGTCACTGAAGCTGTGAGACTGTGGCAGTAAACAGAACCGAACCCAGGTCACTGGAGCTGTGAGGCTGTGGCAGTAAACAGAACCGAACCCGGGACACTGGAGCTGTGAGGCTGTGGCAGTAAACAGAACCGAACCCGGGTCACTGGAGCTGTGAGGCTGTGGCAGTAAACAGAACCGAACCCGGGTCACTGGAGCTGTGAGACTGTGGCAGTAAACAGAACCGAACCCAGGTCACTGGAGCTGTGAGACTGTGGCAGTAAACAGAACTGAACCCAGGTCACTGGAGCTGTGAGACTGTGGCAGAAAACAGAACTGAACCCAGGACACTGGAGCTGTGAGACTGTGGCAGTAAACAGAACCGAACCCGGGACACTGGAGCTGTGAGACTGTGGCAGTAAACAGAACCGAACCCGGGTCACTGGAGCTGTGAGACTGTGGCAGTAAACAGAACCGAACCCGGGACACTGGAGCTGTGAGACTGTGGCAGTAAACAGAACCGAACCCAGATCACTGGAGCTGTGAGACTGTGGCAGTAAACAGAACAGAACCCGGGTCACTGGAGCTGTGAGACTGTGGCAGTAAACAGAACCGAACCCGGGACACTGGAGCTGTGAGACTGTGGCAGTAAACAGAACCGAACCCGGGTCACGGGAGCTGTGAGACTGTGGCAGTAAACAGAACCGAACCCGGGACACTGGAGCTGTGAGACTGTGGCAGTAAACAGAACCGAACCCAGGTCACTGGAGCTGTGAGACTGTGGCAGTAAACAGAACCGAACCCGGGTCACTGGAGCTGTGAGACTGTGGCAGTAAACAGAACCGAACCCAGGTCACTGGAGCTGTGAGACTGTGGCAGTAAACAGAACCGATCCCGGGTCACTGGAACTGTGAGGCTGTGGCAGTAAACAGAACCGAACCCGGGTCACTGGAGCTGTGAGACTGTGGCAGTAAACAGAACTGAACCCGGGTCACTGGAGCTGTGAGACTGTGGCAGTAAACAGAACCGAACCCAGGACACTGGAGCTGTGAGACTGTGGCAGTAAACAGAACCGAACCCAGGTCACTGGAGCTGTGAGGCTGTGGCAGTAAACAGAACCGAACCCAGGTCACTGGAGCTGTGAGGCTGTGGCAGTAAACAGAACCGAACCCGGGTCACTGGAGCTGTGAGACTGTGGCAGTAAACAGAACCGAACCCGGGTCACTGGAGCTGTGAGACTGTGGCAGTAAACAGAACCAAACCCAGGACACTGGAGCTGTGAGACTGTGGCAGTAAACAGAACCGAACCCGGGTCACTGGAGCTGTGAGACTGTGGCAGTAAACAGAACCAAACCCAGGACACTGGAGCTGTGAGACTGTGGCAGTAAACAGAACCAAACCCAGGTCACTGGAGCTGTGAGACTGTGGCAGTAAACAGAACCGAACCCAGGTCACTGGAGCGGTGAGACTGTGGCAGTAAACAGAACCGAACCCGGGTCACTGGAGCTGTGAGACTGTGGCAGTAAACAGAACCGAACCCGGGACACTGGAGCTGTGAGACTGTGGCAGTAAACAGAACCGAACCCAGGTCACTGGAGCTGTGAGACTGTGGCAGTAAACAGAACCGAACCCAGGACACTGGAGCTGTGAG
Organism: Heterodontus francisci; assembly: GCF_036365525.1. Lineage (NCBI taxonomy): Eukaryota > Metazoa > Chordata > Chondrichthyes > Heterodontiformes > Heterodontidae > Heterodontus > Heterodontus francisci. Next base: position 168,471 of record NW_027140433.1, on the reverse strand, counting down.
ACTGTGGCAGTAAACAGAACCGAACCCAGGTCACTGGAGCTGCGAGACTGTGGCAGTAAACAGAACTGAACCCGGGACACTGCAGCTGTGAGACTGTGGCAGTAAACAGAACCGAACCCAGGTCACTGGAGCTGTGAGGCTGTGGCAGTAAACAGAACCGAACCCAGGTCACTGGAGCTGTGAGACTGTGGCAGTAAACAGAACCGAACCCAGGTCACTGGAGCTGTGAGACTGTGGCAGTAAACAGAACCGAACCCGGGTCACTGGAGCTGTGAGACTGTGGCAGTAAACAGAACCGAACCCAGGTCACTGGAGCTGTGAGACTGTGGCAGTAAACAGAACTGAACCCAGGTCACTGGAGCTGTGAGACTGTGGCAGTAAACAGAACTGAACCCAGGTCACTGGAGCTGTGAGACTGTGGCAGTAAACAGAACCGAACCCAGGTCACTGGAGCGGTGAGACTGTGGCAGTAAACAGAACCGAACCCGGGTCACTGGAGCTGTGAGACTGTGGCAGTAAACAGAACCGAACCCTGGTCACTGGAGCTGTGAGACTGTGGCAGTAAACAGAACTGAACCCGGGACACTGGAGCTGTGAGACTGTGGCAGTAAACAGAACCGAACCCAGGACACTGGAGCTGTGAGACTGTGACAGTAAACAGAACCGAACCCAGGACACTGGAGCTGTGAGACTGTGGCAGTAAACAGAACCGAACCCGGGTCACTGGAGCTGTGAGACTGTGGCAGTAAACAGAACCGAACCCGGGACACTGGAGCTGTGAGACTGTGGCAGTAAACAGAACCGAACCCGGGTCACTGGAGCTGTGAGACTGTGACAGTAAACAGAACCGAACCCAGGTCACTGGAGCTGTGAGACTGTGGCAGTAAACAGAACTGAACCCGGGTCACTGGAGCTGTGAGACTGTGGCAGTAAACAGAACCGAACCCGGGACACTGGAGCTGTGAGACTGTGGCAGTAAACAGAACCGAACCCGGGACACTGGAGCTGTGAGACTGTGGCAGTAAACAGAACTGAACCCGGGTCACTGGAGCTGTGAGACTGTGGCAGTAAACAGAACCGAACCCGGGTCACTGGAGCTGTGAGACTGTGACAGTAAACAGAACCGAACCCGGGTCACTGGAGCTGTGAGACTGTGGCAGTAAACAGAACCGAACCCGGGACACTGGAGCTGTGAGACTGTGGCAGTAAACAGAACCGAACCCGGGTCACTGGAGCTGTGAGACTGTGGCAGTAAACAGAACCGAACCCGGGTCACTGGAGCTGTGAGATTGTGGCAGTAAACAGAACCGAACCCGGGTCACTGGAGCTGTGAGACTGTGGCAGTAAACAGAACCGAACCCGGGACACTGGAGCTGTGAGACTGTGGCAGTAAACAGAACCGAACCCGGGACACTGGAGCTGTGAGACTGTGGCAGTAAACAGAACCGAACCCAGGACACTGGAGCTGTGAGGCTGTGGCAGTAAACAGAACCAAACCCGGGTCACTGGAGCTGTGAGACTGTGGCAGTAAACAGAACCGAACCCGGGTCACTGGAGCTGTGAGACTGTTGCAGTAAACAGAACCGAACCCAGGTCACTGGAGCTGTGAGACTGTGGCAGTAAACAGAACCGAACCCGGGACACTGGAGCTGTGAGACTGTGGCAGTGAACAGAACCGAACCCGGGTCACTGGAGCTGTGAGACTGTGGCAGTAAACAGAACCGAACCCAGGACACTGGAGCTGTGAGACTGTGGCAGTAAACAGAACCGAACCCAGGTCACTGGAGCTGTGAGACTGTGGCAGTAAACAGAACCGAACCCGGGACACTGGAGCTGTGAGACTGTGGCAGTGAACAGAACCGAACCCGGGTCACTGGAGCTGTGAGACTGTGGCAGTAAACAGAACTGAACCCGGGTCACTGGAGCTGTGAGACTGTGGCAGTAAACAGAACCGAACCCGGGACACTGGAGCTGTGAGACTGTGGCAGTAAACAGAACCGAACCCGGGTCACTGGAGGTGTGAGACTGTGGCAGTAAACAGAACCGAACCCGGGACACTGGAGCTGTGAGACTGTGGCAGTAAACAGAACCGAACCCGGGACACTGGAGCTGTGAGACTGTGGCAGTAAACAGAACTGAACCCGGGACACTGGAGCTGTGAGACTGTGGCAGTAAACAGAACCGAACCCAGGTCACTGGAGCTGTGAGACTGTGGCAGTAAACAGAACCGAACCCAGGACACTGGAGCTGTGAGACTGTGGCAGTAAACAGAACCGAACCCAGGTCACTGGAGCGGTGAGACTGTGGCAGTAAACAGAACCGAACCCGGGTCACTGGAGCTGTGAGACTGTGGCAGTAAACAGAACCGAACCCAGGTCACTGGAGCGGTAAGACTGTGGCAGTAAACAGAACCGAACCCGGGTCACTGGAGCTGTGAGACTGTGGCAGCAAACAGAACTGAACCCAGGTCACTGGAGCGGTGAGACTGTGGCAGTAAACAGAACCGAACCCAGGTCACTGGAGCGGTGAGACTGTGGCAGTAAACAGAACCGAACCCAGGTCACTGGAGCTGTGAGACTGTGGCAGTAAACAGAACTGAACCCGGGACACTGGAGCTGTGAGACTGTGGCAGTAAACAGAACAGAACCCAGGTCACTGGAGCGCTGAGGTTGCGGTACTAATACCTGTTACAAAAACAATACTCTGTTACATTGAGAGGCTGATTGACAGCGTCTCCAGACAGAGGTCATAAAAACAGAGAGTGCTGGAAATACTCAGCAGGTCAGGCAACATCTGTGGAGAGAGAAACAGAGTTAATAAAAACAGAGAGTGCTGGAAATACTCAGCAGGTCGGGCAACATCTGTGGAGAGAGAAATGGAGTTAATAAAAACAGAGAGTGCTGGAAATACTCAGCAGGTCGGGCAACATCTGTGGAGAGAGAAATGGAGTTAATAAAAACAGAGAGTGCTGGAAATACTCAGCAGGTCGGGCAACATCTGTGGAGAGAGAAACAGAGTTAATAAAAACAGAGAGTGCTGGAAATACTCAGCAGGTCGGGCAACATCTGTGGAGAGAGAAATGGAGTTAATAAAAACAGAGAGTGCTGGAAATATTCAGCAGGTCGGGCAACATCTGTGGAGAGAGAAAGAGAGTTAATAAAAACAGAGAGTGCTGGAAATATTCAGCAGGTCGGGCAACATCTGTGGAGAGAGAAACAGAGTTAATAAAAACAGAGAGTGCTGGAAATACTCAGCAGGTCGGGCAACATCTGTGGAGAGAAAAACAGAGTTAATAAAAACAGAGAGTGCTGGAAATACTCAGCAGGTCGGGCAACATCTGTGGAGAGAGAAATGGAGTTAATAAAAACAGAGAGTGCTGGAAATACTCAGCAGGTCGGGCAACATCTGTGGAGAGAGAAACGGAGTTAATAAAAACAGAGAGTGCTGGAAATATTCAGCAGGTCAGGCAACATCTGTGGAGAGAGAAACAGAGTTAATAAAAACAGAGAGTGCTGGAAATATTCAGCAGGTCGGGCAGCATCTGTGGAGAGAGAAACAGAGTTAATAAAAACAGAGAGTGCTGGAAATACTCAGCAGGTCGGGCAACATCTGTGGAGAGAGAAACAGAGTTAATAAAAACAGCGAGTGCTGGAAATATTCAGCAGGTCGGGCAACATCTGTGGAGAGAGAAACAGAGTTAATAAAAACAGAGAGTGCTGGAAATATTCAGCAGGTCGGGCAACATCTGTGGAGAGAGAAACAGAGTTAATAAAAACAGAGAGTGCTGGAAATATTCAGCAGGTCGGGCAACATCTGTGGAGAGAGAAACAGAGTTAATAAAAACAGAGAGTGCTGGAAATACTCAGCAGGTCGGGCAACATCTGTGGAGAGAGAAACAGAGTTAATAAAAACAGAGAGTGCTGGAAATACTCAGCAGGTCGGGCAACATCTGTGGAGAGAGAAACAGAGTTAATAAAAACAGCGAGTGCTGGAAATATTCAGCAGGTCGGGCAACATCTGTGGAGAGAGAAACAGAGTTCATAAAAACAGAGAGTGCTGGAAATATTCAGCAGGTCGGGCAACATCTGTGGAGAGAAAAACAGAGTTAATAAAAACAGAGAGTGCTGGAAATACTCAGCAGGTCGGGCAACATCTGTGGAGAGAGAAACGGAGTTAATAAAAACAGAGAGTGCTGGAAATACTCAGCAGGTCGGGCAACATCTGTGGAGAGAGAAACAGAGTTAATAAAAACAGAGAGTGCTGGAAATACTCAGCAGGTCGGGCAACATCTGTGGAGAGAAAAACAGAGTTAATAAAAACAGAGAGTGCTGGAAATACTCAGCAGGTCGGGCAACATCTGTGGAGAGAGAAATGGAGTTAATAAAAACAGAGAGTGCTGGAAATACTCAGCAGGTCGGGCAACATCTGTGGAGAGAGAAACAGAGTTAATAAAAACAGCGAGTGCTGGAAATATTCAGCAGGTCGGGCAACATCTGTGGAGAGAGAAACAGAGTTAATAAAAACAGAGAGTGCTGGAAATACTCAGCAGGTCGGGCAGCATCTGTGGAGAGAGAAACGGAGTTAATAAAAACAGAGAGTGCTGGAAATACTCAGCAGGTCGGGCAGCATCTGTGGAGAGAGAAACAGAGTTAATAAAAACAGAGAGTGCTGGAAATATTCAGCAGGTCGGGCAGCATCTGTGGAGAGAGAAACAGAGTTAATAAAAACAGAGAGTGCTGGAAATACTCAGCAGGTCGGGCAACATCTGTGGAGAGAGAAACAGAGTTAATAAAAACAGCGAGTGCTGGAAATATTCAGCAGGTCGGGCAACATCTGTGGAGAGAGAAACAGAGTTAATAAAAACAGAGAGTGCTGGAAATATTCAGCAGGTCGGGCAACATCTGTGGAGAGAGAAACAGAGTTAATAAAAACAGAGAGTGCTGGAAATATTCAGCAGGTCGGGCAACATCTGTGGAGAGAGAAACAGAGTTAATAAAAACAGAGAGTGCTGGAAATACTCAGCAGGTCGGGCAACATCTGTGGAGAGAGAAACAGAGTTAATAAAAACAGAGAGTGCTGGAAATACTCAGCAGGTCGGGCAACATCTGTGGAGAGAGAAACAGAGTTAATAAAAACAGCGAGTGCTGGAAATATTCAGCAGGTCGGGCAACATCTGTGGAGAGAGAAACAGAGTTCATAAAAACAGAGAGTGCTGGAAATATTCAGCAGGTCGGGCAACATCTGTGGAGAGAAAAACAGAGTTAATAAAAACAGAGAGTGCTGGAAATACTCAGCAGGTCGGGCAACATCTGTGGAGAGAGAAACAGAGTTAATAAAAACAGAGAGTGCTGGAAATACTCAGCAGGTCGGGCAGTATCTGTGGAGAGAGAAACGGAGTTAATAAAAACAGAGAGTGCTGGAAATACTCAGCAGGTCGGGCAACATCTGTGGAGAGAGAAACAGAGTTCATAAAAACAGAGAGTGCTGGAAATATTCAGCAGGTCGGGCAACATCTGTGGAGAGAAAAACAGAGTTAATAAAAACAGAGAGTGCTGGAAATATTCAGCAGGTCGGGCAACATCTGTGGAGAGAAAAACAGAGTTAATAAAAACAGAGAGTGCTGGAAATACTCAGCAGGTCGGGCAACATCTGTGGAGAGAGAAACAGAGTTAATAAAAACAGAGAGTGCTGGAAATACTCAGCAGGTCGGGCAACATCTGTGGAGAGAGAAACAGAGTTAATAAAAACAGCGAGTGCTGGAAATATTCAGCAGGTCGGGCAACATCTGTGGAGAGAGAAACAGAGTTCATAAAAACAGAGAGTGCTGGAAATATTCAGCAGGTCGGGCAACATCTGTGGAGAGAAAAACAGAGTTAATAAAAACAGAGAGTGCTGGAAATACTCAGCAGGTCGGGCAACATCTGTGGAGAGAGAAACGGAGTTAATAAAAACAGAGAGTGCTGGAAATACTCAGCAGGTCGGGCAACATCTGTGGAGAGAGAAATGGAGTTAATAAAAACAGAGAGTGCTGGAAATATTCAGCAGGTCGGGCAACATCTGTGGAGAGAGAAACAGAGTTAATAAAAACAGAGAGTGCTGGAAATACTCAGCAGGTCGGGCAACATCTGTGGAGAGAAAAACAGAGTTAATAAAAACAGAGAGTGCTGGAAATACTCAGCAGGTCGGGCAACATCTGTGGAGAGAGAAATGGAGTTAATAAAAACAGAGAGTGCTGGAAATACTCAGCAGGTCGGGCAACATCTGTGGAGAGAGAAACAGAGTTAATAAAAACAGCGAGTGCTGGAAATATTCAGCAGGTCGGGCAACATCTGTGGAGAGAGAAACAGAGTTAATAAAAACAGAGAGTGCTGGAAATACTCAGCAGGTCGGGCAGCATCTGTGGAGAGAGAAACGGAGTTAATAAAAACAGAGAGTGCTGGAAATACTCAGCAGGTCGGGCAGCATCTGTGGAGAGAGAAACAGAGTTAATAAAAACAGAGAGTGCTGGAAATATTCAGCAGTTCGGGCAACATCTGTGGAGAGAGAAACAGAGTTAATAAAAACAGAGAGTGCTGGAAATACTCAGCAGGTCGGGCAGCATCTGTGGAGAGAAAAACAGAGTTAATAAAAACAGAGAGTGCTGGAAATATTCAGCAGGTCGGGCAGCATCTGTGGAGAGAGAAACAGAGTTAATAAAAACAGAGAGTGCTGGAAATACTCAGCAGGTCGGGCAACATCTGTGGAGAGAGAAACAGAGTTAATAAAAACAGCGAGTGCTGGAAATATTCAGCAGGTCGGGCAACATCTGTGGAGAGAGAAACAGAGTTAATAAAAACAGAGAGTGCTGGAAATATTCAGCAGGTCGGGCAACATCTGTGGAGAGAGAAACAGAGTTAATAAAAACAGAGAGTGCTGGAAATATTCAGCAGGTCGGGCAACATCTGTGGAGAGAGAAACAGAGTTAATAAAAACAGAGAGTGCTGGAAATACTCAGCAGGTCGGGCAACATCTGTGGAGAGAGAAACAGAGTTAATAAAAACAGAGAGTGCTGGAAATACTCAGCAGGTCGGGCAACATCTGTGGAGAGAGAAACAGAGTTAATAAAAACAGCGAGTGCTGGAAATATTCAGCAGGTCGGGCAACATCTGTGGAGAGAGAAACAGAGTTCATAAAAACAGAGAGTGCTGGAAATATTCAGCAGGTCGGGCAACATCTGTGGAGAGAAAAACAGAGTTAATAAAAACAGAGAGTGCTGGAAATACTCAGCAGGTCGGGCAACATCTGTGGAGAGAGAAACAGAGTTAATAAAAACAGAGAGTGCTGGAAATACTCAGCAGGTCGGGCAGTATCTGTGGAGAGAGAAACGGAGTTAATAAAAACAGAGAGTGCTGGAAATACTCAGCAGGTCGGGCAACATCTGTGGAGAGAGAAACAGAGTTAATAAAAACAGAGAGTGCTGGAAATACTCAGCAGGTCGGGCAACATCTGTGGAGAGAGAAACAGAGTTAATAAAAACAGAGAGTGCTGGAAATACTCAGCAGGTCGGGCAACATCTGTGGAGAGAGAAACGGAGTTAATAAAAACAGAGAGTGCTGGAAATACTCAGCAGGTCGGGCAACATCTGTGGAGAGAGAAACGGAGTTAATAAAAACAGAGAGTGCTGGAAATACTCAGCAGGTCGGGCAACATCTGTGGAGAGAGAAACAGAGTTAATAAAAACAGAGAGTGCTGGAAATATTCAGCAGGTCGGGCAACATCTGTGGAGAGAGAAACAGAGTTAATAAAAACAGAGAGTGCTGGAAATACTCAGCAGGTCGGGCAACATCTGTGGAGAGAGAAACAGAGTTAATAAAAACAGAGAGTGCTGGAAATACTCAGCAGGTCGGGCAACATCTGTGGAGAGAGAAACAGAGTTAATAAAAACAGAGAGTGCTGGAAATATTCAGCAGGTCGGGCAACATCTGTGGAGAGAGAAACAGAGTTAATAAAAACAGAGAGTGCTAGAAATACTCAGCAGGTCGGGCAACATCTGTGGAGAGAGAAACAGAGTTTATAAAAACAGAGAGTGCTGGAAATATTCAGCAGGTCGGGCAACATCTGTGGAGAGAGAAACAGAGTTAATAAAAACAGAGAGTGCTGGAAATACTCAGCAGGTCGGGCAACATCTGTGGAGACAGAAACAGAGTTAATAAAAACAGAGAGTGCTGGAAATACTCAGCAGGTCGGGCAACATCTGTGCAGAGAGAAACGGAGTTAATAAAAACAGCGAGTGCTGGAAATACTCAGCAGGTCGGGCAACATCTGTGCAGAGAGAAACGGAGTTAACGTTTCAGGTCTGTGACCCTTCATCAGAACTAACAGATATAAGAAATGTAAAAGATTTTAAGCAAGTAAAGCGGGGGTGGGGTAAGAGATAACAAAAGAGAAGGTGTTGATAGGACAAGGTCACAGACTAACAGACCAGAAGGTCATGGAGCAAAGACAAACAATATGTTAATGTTTTGCTGAAAGACACTTTAATGTAAAGCTGTGTTATCTTGTATCTCCTGGAAGCAGACACTCTGCTCTCTGACCCATGGTGACTGCACTGTGACCCAGAATATGGTGACTTCACATCTTCTTTCTTTCAGTAGGAGATATTCAATTCAGGAATGTTTTAGCATGGTATAGGATGTGTTCATTTGACACCTGTTAGCTTTGACCATTTGTCCTTTGTCCTTGTCAGACAGTTTCAACACACAAAGACCAAGATTTGTTTTCTTTCAATGCCATTTTGGATACATTGTTCATTTTGTAAATTAAAGGCTGATTTTTTTTCCTTAAAGACAAAGATGGTTTCTGGAGCTCTTTGGAGTTATTTTCACGATTGTTGTATTATCACAGCTGTGGTTTGTGTGACAACTCCATGTGGATGTTAAACTGCAAGGGTGATTGCACTGTCAAAGGCCTCTCCAGTCCTTAAACTGTCAGTGTATCCTGCATTGCAAGGTGCTGTCACCGTGCAAGAGGTGATTGAATTACAAAGGACTATTAAACTGTCAGTGTATCCTGCATTGCAAGGTGCTGTCACCGTGCAAGAGGTGATTGAATTACAAAGGACTATTAAACTGTCAGTGTATCCTGCATTGCAAGGTGCTGTCACCGTGCAAGAGGTGATTGAATTACAAAGGACTATTAAACTGTCAGTGTATCCTGCATTGCAAGGTGCTGTCACCGTGGAAGAGGTGATTGAATTACAAAGGACTATTAAACTGTCAGTGTATCCTGCATTGCAAGGTGCTGTCACCGTGCAAGAGGTGATTGAATTACAAAGGACTATTAAACTGTCATTGTATCCTGCATTGCAAGGTGCTGTCACCGTGCAAGAGGTGATTGAATTACAAAGGACTATTAAACTGTCAGTGTATCCTGCATTGCAAGGTGCTGTCACCGTGCAAGAGGTGATTGAATTATTCTTTTCTTTTGGGCCTCCTTATCTCGAGAGACAATGGATACGCGCCTGGAGGTGGTCAGTGGTTTGTGAAGCAGCGCCTGGAGTGGCTATAAAGGCCAATTCTGGAGTGACAGGCTCTTCCACAGGTGCTGCAGAGAAATTTGTTTGTTGGGGCTGTTGCACAGTTGGCTCTCCCCTTGCGCCTCTGTCTTTTTTCCTGCCAACTACTAAGTCTCTTCGACTCTCCACAATTTAGCCCTGTCTTTATGGCTGCCCGCCAGCTCTGGCGAATTATAAAGGACTATTAAACTGTCAGTGTATCCTGCATTGCAAGGTGCTGTCACCGTGCAAGAGGTGATTGAATTACAAAGGACTATTAAACTGTCATTGTATCCTGCATTGCAAGGTGCTGTCACCGTGCAAGAGGTGATTGAATTACAAAGGACTATTAAACTGTCAGTGTATCCTGCATTGCAAGGTGCTGTCACCGTGCAAGAGGTGATTGAATTACAAAGGACTATTAAACTGTCAGTGTATCCTGCATTGCAAGGTGCTGTCACCGTGCAAGAGGTGATTGAATTACAAAGGGTATTTCTTTGCAAGAGGCTTCTGCTTTCCAGCACGTAGCTATTGAACTGCAAGAGTGTTCACACTACAAGAAGATATTACAGTGTAAGAGGCCATTGTAATGTAAAGTGTTATTGTATTAATCATGGATACTGTATTGTAAGCCCCCAATGTACTGCTTCAGGTTATTGCATTACATGGGCAAATGCACAGGAAAGGCCTCTGCATTGCAAGATGCTATTGTGCTGCTAGAGGTTCCTGCACTGCGAGGGACAATTACCCTGTCAGAGGTTCCTGCACTGCGAGGTACAATTACCCTGTCAGAGGTTCCTGCACTGCGAGGTACTATTACCCTGTCAGAGGTTCCTGCACTGCGAGGTACAATTACCCTGTCAGAGGTTCCTGTACTGCGAGGTACAATTACCCTGTCAGAGGTTCCTGTACTGCGAGGTACAATTACCCTGTCAGAGGTTCCTGTACTGCGAGGTACAATTACCCTGTCAGAGGTTCCTGTACTGCGAGGTACAATTACCCTGTCAGAGGTTCCTGTACTGCGAGGGACAATTACCCTGTCAGAGGTTCCTGTACTGCGAGGTACAATTACCCTGTCAGAGGTTCCTGTACTGCGAGGTACAATTACCCTGTCAGAGGTTCCTGTACTGCGAGGTACAATTACCCTGTCAGAGGTTCCTGCACTGTGAGGTACAATTACACTGTCAGAGGTTCCTGTACTGCGAGGTACAATTACCCTGTCAGAGGTTCCTGTACTGCGAGGTACAATTACCCTGTCAGAGGTTCCTGTACTGCGAGGTACAATTACCCTGTCAGAGGTTCCTGCACTGCGAGGTACAATTACCCTGTCAGAGGTTCCTGCACTGCGAGGTACAATTACCCTGTCAGAGGTTCCTGTACTGCGAGGTACAATTACCCTGTCAGAGGTTCCTGCACTGCGAGGTACAATTACCCTGTCAGAGGTTCCTGTACTGTGAGGTACAATTACCCTGTCAGAGGTTCCTGCACTGTGAGGTACAATTACCCTGTCAGAGGTTCCTGTACTGCGAGGTACAATTACCCTGTCAGAGGTTCCTGTACTGCGAGGTACAATTACCCTGTCAGAGGTTCCTGTACTGCGAGGTACAATTACCCTGTCAGAGGTTCCTGCACTGCGAGGTACAATTACCCTGTCAGAGGTTCCTGCACTGTGAGGTACAATTACCCTGTCAGAGGTTCCTGTACTGCGAGGTACAATTACCCTGTCAGAGGTTCCTGTACTGCGAGGTACAATTACCCTGTCAGAGGTTCCTGCACTGCGAGGTACAATTACCCGGTCAGAGGTTCCTGTACTGCGAGGTACAATTACCCTGTCAGAGGTTCCTGCACTGCGAGGTACAATTACCCTGTCAGAGGTTCCTGCACTGCGAGGTACAATTACACTGTCAGAGGTTCCTGTACTGCGAGGTACAATTACCCTGTCAGAGGTTCCTGTACTGCGAGGTACAATTACCCTGTCAGAGGTTCCTGTACTGCGAGGTACAATTACCCTGTCAGAGGTTCCTGTACTGCGAGGTACAATTACCCTGTCAGAGGTTCCTGTACTGCGAGGTACAATTACCCTGTCAGAGGTTCCTGTACTGCGACGTACAATTACCCTGTCAGAGGTTCCTGTACTGCGAGGTACAATTACCCTGTCAGAGGTTCCTGTACTGCGAGGTACAATTACCCTGTCAGAGGTTCCTGCACTGCGAGGTACAATTACCCTGTCAGAGGTTCCTGCACTGCGAGGTACAATTACCCTGTCAGAGGTTCCTGTACTGCGAGGGACAATTACCCTGTCAGAGGTTCCTGTACTGCGAGGTACAATTACCCTGTCAGAGGTTCCTGTACTGCGAGGTACAATTACCCTGTCAGAGGTTCCTGCACTGCGAGGTACAATTACCCTGTCAGAGGTTCCTGTACTGCGAGGTACAATTACCCTGTCAGAGGTTCCTGCACTGCGAGGTACAATTACCCTGTCAGAGGTTCCTGTACTGCGAGGGACAATTACCCTGTCAGAGGTTCCTGTACTGCGAGGTACAATTACCCTGTCAGAGGTTCCTGTACTGCGAGGTACAATTACCCTGTCAGAGGTTCCTGCACTGCGAGGTACAATTACCCTGTCAGAGGTTCCTGTACTGTGAGGTACAATTACACTGTCAGAGGTTCCTGTACTGCGAGGTACAATTACCCTGTCAGAGGTTCCTGTACTGCGAGGTACAATTACCCTGTCAGAGGTTCCTGTACTGCGAGGTACAATTACCCTGTCAGAGGTTCCTGTACTGCGAGGTACAATTACCCTGTCAGAGGTTCCTGTACTGCGAGGTACAATTACCCTGTCAGAGGTTCCTGCACTGCGAGGTACAATTACCCTGTCAGAGGTTCCTGTACTGCGAGGTACAATTACCCTGTCAGAGGTTCCTGTACTGCGAGGTACAATTACCCTGTCAGAGGTTCCTGTACTGCGAGGTACAATTACCCTGTCAGAGGTTCCTGTACTGCGAGGTACAATTACCCTGTCAGAGGTTCCTGCACTGTGAGGTACAATTACCCTGTCAGAGGTTCCTGTACTGCGAGGTACAATTACACTATCAGAGGTTCCTGCACTGCGAGGTACAATTACCCTGTCAGAGGTTCCTGCACTGCGAGGTACAATTACCCTGTCAGAGGTTCCTGTACTGCGAGGTACAATTACCCTGTCAGAGGTTCCTGCACTGCGAGGTACAATTACACTGTCAGAGGTTCCTGCACTGCGAGGTACAATTACCCTGTCAGAGGTTCCTGTACTGCGAGGTACAATTACCCTGTCAGAGGTTCCTGTACTGCGAGGTACAATTACCCTGTCAGAGGTTCCTGTACTGCGAGGTACAATTACCCTGTCAGAGGTTCCTGCACTGCGAGGTACAATTACCCTGTCAGAGGTTCCTGTACTGCGAGGTACAATTACACTGTCAGAGGTTCCTGCACTGCGAGGTACAATTACCCTGTCAGAGGTTCCTGTACTGCGAGGTACAATTACCCTGTCAGAGGTTCCTGCACTGCGAGGTACAATTACACTGTCAGAGGTTCCTGTATTGCGAGGTACAATTACCCTGTCAGAGGTTCCTGTACTGCGAGGTACAATTACCCTGTCAGAGGTTCCTGCACTGCGAGGTACAATTACCCTGTCAGAGGTTCCTGTACTGCGAGGTACAATTACCCTGTCAGAGGTTCCTGCACTGCGAGGTACAATTACCCTGTCAGAGGTTCCTGTACTGTGAGGTACAATTACCCTGTCAGAGGTTCCTGTACTGCGAGGTACAATTACCCTGTCAGAGGTTCCTGTACTGCGAGGTACAATTACCCTGTCAGAGGTTCCTGTACTGCGAGGTACAATTACCCTGTCAGAGGTTCCTGCACTGCGAGGTACAATTACCCTGTCAGAGGTTCCTGCACTGCGAGGTACAATTACACTGTCAGAGGTTCCTGTACTGCGAGGTACAATTACCCTGTCAGAGGTTCCTGCACTGCGAGGTACAATTACCCTGTCAGAGGTTCCTGCACTGCGAGGTACAATTACCCTGTCAGAGGTTCCTGTACTGTGAGGTACAATTACCCTGTCAGAGGTTCCTGTACTGCGAGGTACAATTACCCTGTCAGAGGTTCCTGTACTGCGAGGTACAATTACCCTGTCAGAGGTTCCTGTACTGCGAGGTACAATTACCCTGTCAGAGGTTCCTGTACTGTGAGGTACAATTACCCTGTCAGAGGTTCCTGTACTGTGAGGTACAATTACACTGTCAGAGGTTCCTGTACTGCGAGGTACAATTACCCTGTCAGAGGTTCCTGTACTGCGAGGTACAATTACCCTGTCAGAGGTTCCTGTACTGCGAGGTACAATTACCCTGTCAGAGGTTCCTGTACTGCGAGGTACAATTACCCTGTCAGAGGTTCCTGTACTGCGAGGTACAATTACCCTGTCAGAGGTTCCTGTACTGTGAGGTACAATTACCCTGTCAGAGGTTCCTGTACTGTGAGGTACAATTACACTGTCAGAGGTTCCTGTACTGCGAGGTACAATTACCCTGTCAGAGGTTCCTGTACTGCGAGGTACAATTACCCTGTCAGAGGTTCCTGTACTGCGAGGTACAATTACCCTGTCAGAGGTTCCTGTACTGCGAGGTACAATTACCCTGTCAGAGGTTCCTGTACTGCGAGGTACAATTACACTGTCAGAGGTTCCTGTACTGCGAGGGACAATTACCCTGTCAGAGGTTCCTGTACTGCGAGGTACAATTACACTGTCAGAGGTTCCTGTACTGCGAGGTACAATTACCCTGTCAGAGGTTCCTGTACTGCGAGGTACAATTACCCTGTCAGAGGTTCCTGTACTGCGAGGTACAATTACCCTGTCAGAGGTTCCTGCACTGCGAGGTACAATTACCCTGTCAGAGGTTCCTGTACTGCGAGGTACAATTACCTGTCAGAGGTTCCTGTACTGCGAGGTACAATTACCCTGTCAGAGGTTCCTGCACTGCGAGGTACAATTACCCTGTCAGAGGTTCCTGTACTGCGAGGGACAATTACCCTGTCAGAGGTTCCTGTACTGCGAGGTACAATTACCCTGTCAGAGGTTCCTGTACTGCGATGTACAATTACCCTGTCAGAGGTTCCTGTACTGCGAGGTACAATTACCCTGTCAGAGGTTCCTGTACTGCGAGGTACAATTCCCCTGTCAGAGGTTCCTGCACTGCGAGGTACAATTACCCTGTCAGAGGTTCCTGCACTGTGAGGTACAATTACCCTGTCAGAGGTTCCTGCACTGTGAGGTACAATTACACTGTCAGAGGTTCCTGTACTGCGAGGTACAATTACCCTGTCAGAGGTTCCTGTACTGTGAGGTACAATTACCCTGTCCGAGGTTCCTGCACTGCGAGGTACAATTACCCTGTCAGAGGTTCCTGTACTGCGAGGTACAATTACCCTGTCAGAGGTTCCTGTACTGCGAGGGACAATTACCCTGTCAGAGGTTCCTGTACTGCGAGGTACAATTACACTGTCAGAGGTTCCTGTACTGCGAGGTACAATTACACTGTCAGAGGTTCCTGTACTGCGAGGTACAATTACCCTGTCAGAGGTTCCTGCACTGCGAGGTACAATTACCCTGTCAGAGGTTCCTGCACTGCGAGGTACAATTACACTGTCAGAGGTTCCTGCACTGCGAGGTACAATTACCCTGTCAGAGGTTCCTGTACTGCGAGGGACAATTACCCTGTCAGAGGTTCCTGTACTGCGAGGTACAATTACCCTGTCAGAGGTTCCTGCACTGCGAGGTACAATTACCCTGTCAGAGGTTCCTGTACTGCGAGGTACAATTACCCTGTCAGAGGTTCCTGTACTGTGAGGTACAATTACCCTGTCAGAGGTTCCTGTACTGCGAGGTACAATTACACTGTCAGAGGTTCCTGTACTGCGAGGTACAATTACCCTGTCAGAGGTTCCTGTACTGCGAGGTACAATTACCCTGTCAGAGGTTCCTGTACTGTGAGGTACAATTACCCTGTCAGAGGTTCCTGTACTGCGAGGTACAATTACACTGTCAGAGGTTCCTGCACTGCGAGGTACAATTACCCTGTCAGAGGTTCCTGTACTGCGAGGTACAATTACCCTGTCAGAGGTTCCTGTACTGCGAGGTACAATTACCCTGTCAGAGGTTCCTGTACTGCGAGGTACAATTACACTGTCAGAGGTTCCTGCACTGCGAGGTACAATTACCCTGTCAGAGGTTCCTGTACTGCGAGGTACAATTACCCTGTCAGAGGTTCCTGTACTGCGAGGTACAATTACCCTGTCAGAGGTTCCTGTACTGCGAGGTACAATTCCCCTGTCAGAGGTTCCTGCACTGCGAGGTACAATTACCTTGTCCGAGGTTCCTGCACTGCGAGGTACAATTACACTGTCAGAGGTTCCTGTACTGCGAGGTACAATTACCCTGTCAGAGGTTCCTGTACTGCGAGGTACAATTACCCTGTCAGAGGTTCCTGTACTGTGAGGTACAATTACCCTGTCAGAGGTTCCTGCACTGCGAGGTACAATTACCCTGTCAGAGGTTCCTGTACTGCGAGGTACAATTACCCTGTCAGAGGTTCCTGTACTGCGATGTACAATTACCCTGTCAGAGGTTCCTGTACTGCGAGGTACAATTACCCTGTCAGAGGTTCCTGTACTGCGAGGTACAATTCCCCTGTCAGAGGTTCCTGCACTGCGAGGTACAATTACCCTGTCCGAGGTTCCTGCACTGCGAGGTACAATTACACTGTCAGAGGTTCCTGCACTGCGAGGTACAATTACCCTGTCAGAGGTTCCTGTACTGCGAGGTACAATTACCCTGTCAGAGGTTCCTGTACTGCGAGGTACAATTACCCTGTCAGAGGTTCCTGTACTGCGAGGTACAATTAACCTGTCAGAGGTTCCTGTACTGCGAGGTACAATTACCCTGTCAGAGGTTCCTGCACTGCGAGGTACAATTACCCTGTCAGAGGTTCCTGTACTGCGAGGTACAATTACCCTGTCAGAGGTTCCTGCACTGCGAGGTACAATTACCCTGTCAGAGGTTCCTGTACTGCGAGGTACAATTACCCTGTCAGAGGTTCCTGCACTGCGAGGTACAATTACCCTGTCAGAGGTTCCTGCACTGCGAGGTACAATTACCCTGTCAGAGGTTCCTGTACTGCGAGGTACAATTACCCTGTCAGAGGTTCCTGTACTGCGAGGTACAATTACACTGTCAGAGGTTCCTGTACTGCGAGGTACAATTACCCTGTCAGAGGTTCCTGTACTGCGAGGTACAATTACACTGTCAGAGGTTCCTGTACTGCGAGGTACAATTACACTGTCAGAGGTTCCTGTACTGTGAGGTACAATTACCCTGTCAGAGGTTCCTGCACTGCGAGGTACAATTACCCTGTCAGAGGTTCCTGTACTGCGAGGTACAATTACCCTGTCAGAGGTTCCTGCACTGCGAGGTACAATTACCCTGTCAGAGGTTCCTGTACTGCGAGGTACAATTACCCTGTCAGAGGTTCCTGCACTGCGAGGTACAATTACCCTGTCAGAGGTTCCTGCACTGCGAGGTACAATTACCCTGTCAGAGGTTCCTGTACTGCGAGGTACAATTACACTGTCAGAGGTTCCTGTACTGCGAGGTACAATTACCCTGTCAGAGGTTCCTGCACTGTGAGGTACAATTACCCTGTCAGAGGTTCCTGCACTGCGAGGTACAATTACCCTGTCAGAGGTTCCTGTACTGCGAGGTACAATTACACTGTCAGAGGTTCCTGTACTGCGAGGTACAATTACCCTGTCAGAGGTTCCTGCACTGTGAGGTACAATTACCCTGTCAGAGGTTCCTGTACTGCGAGGTACAATTACCCTGTCAGAGGTTCCTGTACTGCGAGGTACAATTACCCTGTCAGAGGTTCCTGTACTGCGAGGTACAATTACACTGTCAGAGGTTCCTGTACTGCGAGGTACAATTACCCTGTCAGAGGTTCCTGTACTGCGAGGTACAATTACCCTGTCAGAGGTTCCTGTACTGCGAGGTACAATTACCCTGTCAGAGGTTCCTGTACTGTGAGGTACAATTACCCTGTCAGAGGTTCCTGTACTGCGAGGTACAATTACCCTGTCAGAGGTTCCTGTACTGCGAGGTACAATTACCCTGTCAGAGGTTCCTGTACTGCGAGGTACAATTACCCTGTCAGAGGTTCCTGTACTGCGAGGTACAATTACCCTGTCAGAGGTTCCTGCACTGCGAGGTACAATTACCCTGTCAGAGGTTCCTGCACTGCGAGGTACAATTACCCTGTCAGAGGTTCCTGTACTGCGAGGTACAATTACCCTGTCAGAGGTTCCTGCACTGCGAGGTACAATTACACTGTCAGAGGTTCCTGTACTGCGAGGTACAATTACCCTGTCAGAGGTTCCTGTACTGCGAGGTACAATTACCCTGTCAGAGGTTCCTGCACTGCGAGGTACAATTACACTGTCAGAGGTGCCTGCACTGCGAGGTACAATTACCCTGTCAGAGGTTCCTGTACTGCGAGGTACAATTACACTGTCAGAGGTTCCTGTACTGCGAGGTACAATTACCCTGTCAGAGGTTCCTGCACTGCGAGGTACAATTACCCTGTCAGAGGTTCCTGCACTGCGAGGTACAATTACCCTGTCAGAGGTTCCTGCACTGCGAGGTACAATTACCCTGTCAGAGGTTCCTGTACTGCGAGGTACAATTACCCTGTCAGAGGTTCCTGCACTGCGAGGTACAATTACACTGTCAGAGGTTCCTGTACTGCGAGGTACAATTACACTGTCAGAGGTTCCTGTACTGCGAGGTACAATTACCCTGTCAGAGGTTCCTGCACTGCGAGGTACAATTACCCTGTCAGAGGTTCCTGCACTGCGAGGTACAATTACCCTGTCAGAGGTTCCTGTACTGCGAGGTACAATTACCCTGTCAGAGGTTCCTGCACTGTGAGGTACAATTACACTGTCAGAGGTTCCTGTACTGCGAGGTACAATTACCCTGTCAGAGGTTCCTGCACTGCGACGTACAATTACCCTGTCAGAGGTTCCTGCACTGCGAGGTACAATTACCCTGTCAGAGGTTCCTGTACTGCGAGGTACAATTACCCTGTCAGAGGTTCCTGCACTGCGAGGTACAATTACCCTGTCAGAGGTTCCTGTACTGCGAGGTACAATTACCCTGTCAGAGGTTCCTGTACTGCGAGGTACAATTACCCTGTCAGAGGTTCCTGCACTGCGAGGTACAATTACACTGTCAGAGGTTCCTGTACTGCGAGGTACAATTACCCTGTCAGAGGTTCCTGTACTGCGAGGTACAATTACACTGTCAGAGGTTCCTGTACTGCGAGGTACAATTACCCTGTCAGAGGTTCCTGTACTGCGAGGTACAATTACCCTGTCAGAGGTTCCTGTACTGCGAGGTACAATTACCCTGTCAGAGGTTCCTGTACTGCGAGGTACAATTACCCTGTCAGAGGTTCCTGTACTGCGAGGTACAATTACACTGTCAGAGGTTCCTGTACTGTGAGGTACAATTACCCTGTCAGAGGTTCCTGTACTGTGAGGGACAATTACCCTGTCAGAGGTTCCTGTACTGTGAGGGACAATTACACTGTCAGAGGTTCCTGTACTGCGAGGCACAATTACCCTGTCAGAGGTTCCTGCACTGCGAGGTACAATTAGCCTGTCAGAGGTTCCTGCACTGCGAGGTACAATTACCCTGTCAGAGGTTCCTGCACTGCGAGGTACAATTACCCTGTCAGAGGTTCCTGTACTGCGAGGTACAATTACCCTGTCAGAGGTTCCTGTACTGCGAGGTACAATTACCCTGTCAGAGGTTCCTGCACTGCGAGGTACAATTACCCTGTCAGAGGTTCCTGCACTGCGAGGTACAATTACCCTGTCAGAGGTTCCTGTACTGCGAGGTACAATTACACTGTCAGAGGTTCCTGTACTGCGAGGTACAATTACCCTGTCAGAGGTTCCTGCACTGCGAGGTACAATTACCCTGTCAGAGGTTCCTGTACTGCGAGGTACAATTACCCTGTCAGAGGTTCCTGCACTGCGAGGTACAATTACCCTGTCAGAGGTTCCTGCACTGCGAGGTACAATTACCCTGTCAGAGGTTCCTGTACTGCGAGGTACAGTTACCCTGTCAGAGGTTCCTGCACTGCGAGGTACAATTACCCTGTCAGAGGTTCCTGTACTGCGAGGTACAATTACCCTGTCAGAGGTTCCTGTACTGCGAGGTACAATTATCCTGTCAGAGGTTCCTGTACTGCGAGGTACAATTACCCTGTCAGAGGTTCCTGTACTGCGAGGTACAATTACCCTGTCAGAGGTTCCTGCACTGCGAGGTACAATTACCCTGTCAGAGGTTCCTGTACTCCGAGGTACTATTACCCTGTCAGAGGTTCCTGTACTGCGAGGTACAATTACCCTGTCAGAGGTTCCTGTACTGCGAGGTACAATTACCCTGTCAGAGGTTCCTGTACTGCGAGGTACAATTACACTGTCAGAGGTTCCTGTACTGCGAGGTACAATTACCCTGTCAGAGGTTCCTGCACTGCGAGGTACAATTACCCTGTCAGAGGTTCCTGCACTGCGAGGTACAATTACCCTGTCAGAGGTTCCTGTACTGCGAGGTACAATTACCCTGTCAGAGGTTCCTGCACTGCGAGGTACAATTACACTGTCAGAGGTTCCTGTACTGCGAGGTACAATTACCCTGTCAGAGGTTCCTGTACTGCGAGGTACAATTACCCTGTCAGAGGTTCCTGCACTGCGAGGTACAATTACACTGTCAGAGGTGCCTGCACTGCGAGGTACAATTACCCTGTCAGAGGTTCCTGTACTGCGAGGTACAATTACACTGTCAGAGGTTCCTGTACTGCGAGGTACAATTACCCTGTCAGAGGTTCCTGCACTGCGAGGTACAATTACCCTGTCAGAGGTTCCTGCACTGCGAGGTACAATTACCCTGTCAGAGGTTCCTGCACTGCGAGGTACAATTACCCTGTCAGAGGTTCCTGTACTGCGAGGTACAATTACCCTGTCAGAGGTTCCTGCACTGCGAGGTACAATTACACTGTCAGAGGTTCCTGTACTGCGAGGTACAATTACACTGTCAGAGGTTCCTGTACTGCGAGGTACAATTACCCTGTCAGAGGTTCCTGCACTGCGAGGTACAATTACCCTGTCAGAGGTTCCTGCACTGCGAGGTACAATTACCCTGTCAGAGGTTCCTGTACTGCGAGGTACAATTACCCTGTCAGAGGTTCCTGCACTGTGAGGTACAATTACACTGTCAGAGGTTCCTGTACTGCGAGGTACAATTACCCTGTCAGAGGTTCCTGCACTGCGACGTACAATTACCCTGTCAGAGGTTCCTGCACTGCGAGGTACAATTACCCTGTCAGAGGTTCCTGTACTGCGAGGTACAATTACCCTGTCAGAGGTTCCTGCACTGCGAGGTACAATTACCCTGTCAGAGGTTCCTGTACTGCGAGGTACAATTACCCTGTCAGAGGTTCCTGTACTGCGAGGTACAATTACCCTGTCAGAGGTTCCTGCACTGCGAGGTACAATTACACTGTCAGAGGTTCCTGTACTGCGAGGTACAATTACCCTGTCAGAGGTTCCTGTACTGCGAGGTACAATTACACTGTCAGAGGTTCCTGTACTGCGAGGTACAATTACCCTGTCAGAGGTTCCTGTACTGCGAGGTACAATTACCCTGTCAGAGGTTCCTGTACTGCGAGGTACAATTACCCTGTCAGAGGTTCCTGTACTGCGAGGTACAATTACCCTGTCAGAGGTTCCTGTACTGCGAGGTACAATTACACTGTCAGAGGTTCCTGTACTGTGAGGTACAATTACCCTGTCAGAGGTTCCTGTACTGTGAGGGACAATTACCCTGTCAGAGGTTCCTGTACTGTGAGGGACAATTACACTGTCAGAGGTTCCTGTACTGCGAGGCACAATTACCCTGTCAGAGGTTCCTGCACTGCGAGGTACAATTAGCCTGTCAGAGGTTCCTGCACTGCGAGGTACAATTACCCTGTCAGAGGTTCCTGCACTGCGAGGTACAATTACCCTGTCAGAGGTTCCTGTACTGCGAGGTACAATTACCCTGTCAGAGGTTCCTGTACTGCGAGGTACAATTACCCTGTCAGAGGTTCCTGCACTGCGAGGTACAATTACCCTGTCAGAGGTTCCTGCACTGCGAGGTACAATTACCCTGTCAGAGGTTCCTGTACTGCGAGGTACAATTACACTGTCAGAGGTTCCTGTACTGCGAGGTACAATTACCCTGTCAGAGGTTCCTGCACTGCGAGGTACAATTACCCTGTCAGAGGTTCCTGTACTGCGAGGTACAATTACCCTGTCAGAGGTTCCTGCACTGCGAGGTACAATTACCCTGTCAGAGGTTCCTGCACTGCGAGGTACAATTACCCTGTCAGAGGTTCCTGTACTGCGAGGTACAGTTACCCTGTCAGAGGTTCCTGCACTGCGAGGTACAATTACCCTGTCAGAGGTTCCTGTACTGCGAGGTACAATTACCCTGTCAGAGGTTCCTGTACTGCGAGGTACAATTATCCTGTCAGAGGTTCCTGTACTGCGAGGTACAATTACCCTGTCAGAGGTTCCTGTACTGCGAGGTACAATTACCCTGTCAGAGGTTCCTGCACTGCGAGGTACAATTACCCTGTCAGAGGTTCCTGTACTCCGAGGTACTATTACCCTGTCAGAGGTTCCTGTACTGCGAGGTACAATTACCCTGTCAGAGGTTCCTGCACTGCGAGGTACAATTACCCTGTCAGAGGTTCCTGTACTGCGAGGTACAATTACACTGTCAGAGGTTCCTGTACTGCGAGGTACAATTACCCTGTCAGAGGTTCCTGAACTGCGAGGTCCAATTACCCTGTCAGAGGTTCCTGTACTGCGAGGTACAATTACCCTGTCAGAGGTTCCTGTACTGCGAGGTACAATTACCCTGTCAGAGGTTCCTGTACTGTGAGGTACAATTACCCTGTCAGAGGTTCCTGTACTGCGAGGTACAATTACCCTGTCAGAGGTTCCTGTACTGCGAGGTACAATTACCCTGTCAGAGGTTCCTGTACTGCGAGGTACTATTACCCTGTCAGAGGTTCCTGCACTGCGAGGTACAATTACACTGTCAGAGGTTCCTGCACTGCGAGGTACAATTACCCTGTCAGAGGTTCCTGCACTGCGAGGTACAATTACCCTGTCAGAGGTTCCTGCACTGCGAGGTACAATTACCCTGTCAGAGGTTCCTGCACTGCGAGGTACAATTACCCTGTCAGAGGTTCCTGCACTGCGAGGTACAATTACCCTGTCAGAGGTTCCTGCACTGCGAGGTACAATTACCCTGTCAGAGGTTCCTGCACTGCGAGGTACAATTACCCTGTCAGAGGTTCCTGTACTGCGAGGTACAATTACTACTTTGCACTTATAAATGTCTATGGCACTGCCAGAGTGAGCGTGTTAATATTAATCTGTGTTCTCTGTCAGTGTGTTAATATTCCTGAGGACAGTGGGGGTGTTTTACACTTCACAGGGTGTATCTGACTGTGGGTCATGATATACACAGTGTGTCAGTGAGTGTGTTAATATTAATCTGTGTTCTCTGTCAGTGTGTTAATATTACTGAGGACAGTGGGGGTGATTTACACTTCACAGGGTGTATCTGACTGTGGGTCATGATGTACACAGTGTGTCGGTGAGTGTATTAATATTAATCTGTGTTCTCTGTCAGTGTGTTAATATTCCTGAGGACAGTGGGGGTGTTTTACACTTCACAGGGTGTATCTGGCTGTGGGTCATGATGTACACAGTGTGCCAGTGAGTGTGTTAATATTAATCTGTGTTCTCTGTCAGGTGTTAATATTGCTGAGGACAGTGGGGGTGTTTTACACTTCACAGGGTGTATCTGACTGTGGGTCATGATATACACAGTGTGTCAGTGAGTGTGTTAATATTAATCTGTGTTCTCTGTCAGTGTGTTAATATTACTGAGGACAGTGGGGGTGTTTTACACTTCACAGGGTGTATCTGACTGTGGGTCATGATATACACAGTGTGTCAGTGAGTGTTTTAATATTAATCTGTGTTCTCTGTCAGTGTGTTAATATTACTGAGGACAGTGGGGGTGTTTTACACTTCACAGGGTGTATCTGACTGTGGGTCATGATATACACAGTGTGTCAGTGAGTGTGTTAATATTAATCTGTGTTCTCTGTCAGTGTGTTAATATTACTGAGGACAGTGGGGGTGTTTTACACTTCACAGGGTTTATCTGACTGTGGGTCATGATATACACAGTGTGTCAGTGAGTGTTTTAATATTAATCTGTGTTCTCTGTCAGTGTGTTAATATTACTGAGGACAGTGGGGGTGTTTTACACTTCACAGGGTGTATCTGACTGTGGGTCATGATATACACAGTGTGTCAGTGAGTGTGTTAATATTAATCTGTGTTCTCTGTCAGTGTGTTAATATTACTGAGGACAGTGGGGATGTTTTACACTTCACAGGGTGTATCTGACTGTGGGTCATGATATACACAGTGTGTCAGTGAGTGTGTTAATATTAATCTGTGTTCTCTGTCAGTGTGTTAATATTACTGAGGACAGTGGGGGTGTTTTACACTTCACAGGGTTTATCTGACTGTGGGTCATGATATACATAGTGTGTCAGTGAGTGTGTTAATATTAATCTGTGTTCTCTGTCAGTGTGTTAATATTCCTGAGGACAGTGGGGGTGTTTTACACTTCACAGGGTGTATCTGACTGTGGGTCATGATGTACACAGTGTGTCAGTGAGTGTGTTAATATTAATCTGTGTTCTCTGTCAGTGTGTTAATATTCCTGAGGACAGTGGGGGTGTTTTACACTTCACAGGGTGTATCTGACTGTGGGTCATGATGTCACAGTGTGTCAGTGAGTGTGTTAATATTAATCTGTGTACTCTGTCAGTGTGTTAATATTACTGAGGACAGTGGGGGTGTTTTACACTTCACAGGGTGTATCTGACTGTGGGTCATGATATACACAGTGTGTCAGTGAGTGTGTTAATATTAATCTGTGTTCTCTGTCAGTGTGTTAATATTCCTGAGGACAGTGGGGGTGTTTTACACTTCACAGGGTGTATCTGACTGTGGGTCATGATATACACAGTGTGTCAGTGAGTGTGTTAATATTAATCTGTGTTCTCTGTCAGGTGTTAATATTACCGAGGACAGTGGGGGTGTTTTACACTTCACAGGGTGTATCTGACTGTGGGTCATGATGTACACAGTGTGTCAGTGAGTGTGTTAATATTAATCTGTGTACTCTGTCAGTGTGTTAATATTGCTGAGGACAGTGGGGGTGTTTTACACTTCACAGGGTGTATCTGACTGTGGGTCATGATGTCACAGTGTGTCAGTGAGTGTGTTAATATTAATCTGTGTTCTCTGTCAGTGTGTTAATATTACTGAGGACAGTGGGGGTGTTTTACACTTCACAGGGTGTATCTGACTGTGGGTCATGATATACACAGTGTGTCAGTGAGTGTGTTAATATTAATCTGTGTTCTCTGTCAGTGTGTTAATATTACTGAGGACAGTGGGGGTATTTTACACTTCACAGGGTGTATCTGACTGTGGATCATGATGTACACAGTGTGTCAGTGAGTGTGTTAATATTAATCTGTGTTCTCTGTCAGTGTGTTAATATTACTGAGGACAGTGGGGGTGTTTTACACTTCACAGGGTGTATCTGACTGTGAGTCATGGTATACACAGTGTGTCAGTGAGTGTGTTAATATTAATCTGTGTTCTCTGTCAGTGTGTTAATATTACTGAGGACAGTGGGGATGTTTTACACTTCACAGAGTGTATCTGACTGTGGGTCATGATATACACAGTGTGTCAGTGAGTGTGTTAATATTAATCTGTGTTCTCTGTCAGTGTGTTAATATTACTGAGGACAGTGGGGGTGTTTTACACTTCACAGGGTGTATCTGACTGTGGGTCATGATATACACAGTGTGTCAGTGAGTGTGTTAATATTAATCTGTGTTCTCTGTCAGTGTGTTAATATTACTGAGGACAGTGGGGGTGTTTTACACTTCACAGGGTGTATCTGACTGTGAGTCATGGTATACACAGTGTGTCAGTGAGTGTGTTAATATTAATCTGTGTTCTCTGTCAGTGTGTTAATATTACTGAGGACAGTGGGGGTGTTTTACACTTCACAGGGTGTATCTGACTGTGGGTCATGATATACACAGTGTGTCAGTGAGTGTGTTAATATTAATCTGTGTTCTCTGTCAGTGTGTTAATATTCCTGAGGACAGTGGGGGTGTTTTACACTTCACAGGGTGTATCTGACTGTGGGTCATGATATACACAGTGTGTCAGTGAGTGTGTTAATATTAATCTGTGTTCTCTGTCAGGTGTTAATATTACCGAGGACAGTGGGGGTGTTTTACACTTCACAGGGTGTATCTGACTGTGGGTCATGATGTACACAGTGTGTCAGTGAGTGTGTTAATATTAATCTGTGTACTCTGTCAGTGTGTTAATATTACTGAGGACAGTGGGGGTGTTTTACACTTCACAGGGTGTATCTGACTGTGGGTCATGATGTACACAGTGTGTCAGTGAGTGTGTTAATATTAATCTGTGTTCTCTGTCAGTGTGTTAATATTACTGAGGACAGTTGGGGTGTTTTACACTTCACAGGGTGTATCTGACTGTGGGTCATGATGTACACAGTGTGTCAGTGAGTGTGTTAATATTAATCTGTGTTCTCTGTCAGTGTGTTAATATTCCTGAGGACAGTGGGGGTGTTTTACACTTCACAGTGTTTATCTGACTGTGGGTCATGATATACACAGTGTGTCAGTGAGTGTGTTAATATTAATCTGTGTTCTCTGTCAGTGTGTTAATATTACTGAGGACAGTGGGGATGTTTTACACTTCACAGGGTGTATCTGACTGTGGGTCATGATATACACAGTGTGTCAGTGAGTGTGTTAATATTAATCTGTGTTCTCTGTCAGTGTGTTAATATTACTGAGGACAGTGGGGGTGTTTTACACTTCACAGGGTGTATCTGACTGTGGGTCATGATATACACAGTGTGTCAGTGAGTGTGTTAATATTAATCTGTGTTCTCTGTCAGTGTGTTAATATTACTGAGGACAGTGGGGGTGTTTTACACTTCACAGGGTGTATCTGACTGTGGGTCATGATGTCACAGTGTGTCAGTGAGTGTGTTAATATTAATCTGTGTACTCTGTCAGTGTGTTAATATTACTGAGGACAGTGGGGGTGTTTTACACTTCACAGGGTGTATCTGACTGTGGGTCATGATATACACAGTGTGTCAGTGAGTGTGTTAATATTAATCTGTGTTCTCTGTCAGTGTGTTAATATTCCTGAGGACAGTAGGGGTGTTTTACACTTCAGAGGGTGTATCTGACTGTGGGTCATGATATACACAGTGTGTCAGTGAGTGTGTTAATATTAATCTGTGTTCTCTGTCAGGTGTTAATATTACCGAGGACAGTGGGGTGTTTTACACTTCACAGGGTGTATCTGACTGTGGGTCATGATGTACACAGTGTGTCAGTGAGTGTGTTAATATTAATCTGTGTTCTCTGTCAATGTGTTAATATTACTGAGGACAGTGGGATGTTTTACACTTCACAGGGTTTATCTGACTGTGGGTCATGATGTACACAGTGTGTCAGTGAGTGTGTTAATATTAATCTGTGTTCTCTGTCAATGTGTTAATATTACTGAGGACAGTGGGGGTGTTTTACACTTCACAGGGTGTATCTGACAGTGGGTCATGATGTACACAGTGTGTCAGTGAGTGTGTTAATATTAATCTGTGTTCTCTGTCAGTGTGTTAATATTCCTGAGGACAGTGGGGGTGTTTTACACTTCACAGGGTTTATCTGACTGTGGGTCATGATATACACAGTGTGTCAGTGAGTGTGTTAATATTAATCTGTGTTCTCTGTCAGTGTGTTAATATTCCTGAGGACAGTGGGGGTGTTTTACACTTCACAGGGTGTATCTAACTGTGGGTCATGATATACACAGTGTGTCAGTGAGTGTGTTAATATTAATCTGTGTTCTCTGTCAGTGTGTTAATATTACTGAGGACAGTGGGGGTGTTTTACACTTCACAGGGTGTATCTGACTGTGGGTCATGATATACACAGTGTGTCAGTGAGTGTGTCAATATTAATCTGTGTTCTCTGTCAGTGTGTTAATATTACTGAGGACAGTGGGGGTGTTTTACACTTCACAGGGTGTATCTGACTGTGGGTCATGATATACACAGTGTGTCAGTGAGTGTGTCAATATTAATCTGTGTTCTCTGTCAGTGTGTTAATATTACTGAGGACAGTGGGGGTGTTTTACACTTCACAGGGTGTATCTGACTGTGGGTCATGATATACACAGTGTGTCAGTGAATGTGTTAATATTAATCTGTGTTCTCTATCAGTGTGTTAATATTCCTGAGGACAGTGGGGGTGTTTTACACTTCACAGGGTGTATCTGACTGTGGGTCATGATATACACAGTGTGTCAGTGAGTGTGTTAATATTAATCTGTGTTCTCTGTCAGTGTGCTAATATTACTGAGGACAGTGGGAATGTTTTACACTTCACAGGGTGTATCTGACTGTGGGTCATGATATACACAGTGTGTCAGTGAGTGTGTTAATATTAATCTGTGTTCTCTGTCAGTGTGTTAATATTACTGAGGATAGTGGGGGTGTTTTACACTTCACAGGGTGTATCTGACTGTGGGTCATGATATACACAGTGTGTCAGTGAGTGTGTTAATATTAATCTGTGTTCTCTGTCAGGTGTTAATATTACTGAGGACAGTGGGGGTGTTTTACACTTCGCAGGGTGCATCTGACTGTGGGTCATGATATACACAGTGTGTCAGTGAGTGTGTTAATATTAATCTGTGTTCTCTGTCAGTGTGTTAATATTACTGAGGACAGTGGGGGTGTTTTACACTTCACTGGGTGTATCTGAATGTGGGTCATGATGTACACAGTGTGTCAGTGAGTGTGTTAATATTAATCTGTGTACTCTGTCAGTGTGTTAATATTGCTGAGGACAGTGGGGGTGTTTTACACTTCACAGGGTTTATCTGACTGTGGGTCATGATGTACACAGTGTGTCAGTGAGTGTGTTAATATTAATCTGTGTTCTCTGTCAGTGTGTTAATATTACTGAGGACAGTGGGGGTGTTTTACACTTCACAGGGTGTATCTGACTGTGGGTCATGATATACACAGTGTGTCAGTGAGTGTGTTAATATTAATCTGTGTTCTCTGTCAGTGTGTTAATATTCCTGAGGACAGTGGGGGTGTTTTACACTTCACAGGGTGTATCTGACTGTGGGTCATGATATACACAGTGTGTCAGTGAGTGTGTTAATATTAATCTGTGTACTCTGTCAGTGTGTTAATATTGCTGAGGACAGTGGGGGTGTTTTACACTTCACAGGGTTTATCTGACTGTGGGTCATGATGTACACAGTGTGTCAGTGAGTGTGTTAATATTAATCTGTGTTCTCTGTCAGTGTGTTAATATTCCTGAGGACAGTGGGGGTGTTTTACACTTCACCGGGTGTATCTGACTGTGGGTCATGATGTACACAGTGTGTCAGTGAGTGTGTTAATATTAATCTGTGTTCACTGTCAGTGTGTTAATATTACTGAGGACAGTGGGGGTGTTTTACACTTCACAGGGTGTATCTGACTGTGGGTCATGATATACACAGTGCGTCAGTGAGTGTGTTAATATTAATCTGTGTTCTCTGTCAGTGTGTTAATATTCCTGAGGACAGTGGGGGTGTTTTACACTTCACAGGGTGTATCTGACTGTGGGTCATGATATACACAGTGTGTCAGTGAGTGTGTTAATATTAATCTGTGTTCTCTGTCAGTGTGTTAATATTCCTGAGGACAGTGGGGGTGTTTTACACTTCACAGGGTGTATCTGACTGTGGGTCATGATGTACACAGTGTGTCAGTGAGTGTGTTAATATTAATCTGTGTTCTCTGTCAGTGTGTTAATATTACTGAGGACAGTGGGGGTGTTTTACACTTCACAGGGTGTATCTGACTGTGGGTCATGATGTACACAGTGTGTCAGTGAGTGTGTTAATATTAATCTGTGTTCTCTGTCAGTGTGTTAATATTCCAGAGGACAGTGGGGGTGTTTTACACTTCACAGGGTGTATCTGACTGTGGGTCATGATGTACACAATGTGTCAGTGAGTGTGTTAATATTAATCTGTGTTCTCTGTCAGTGTGTTAATATTCCAGAGGACAGTGGGGGTGTTTTACACTTCACAGGGTGTATCTGACTCTGGGTCATGATATACACAGTGTGTCAGTGAGTGTGTTAATATTACTCTGTGTTCTCTGTCAGTGTGTTAATATTACTGAGGACAGTGGGGGTGTTTTACACTTCACAGGGTTTATCTGACTGTGGGTCATGATGTACACAGTGTGTCAGTGAGTGTGTTAATATTAATCTGTGTTCTCTGTCAGTGTGTTAATATTACTGAGGACAGTGGGGGTGTTTTACACTTCACAGGGTGTATCTGACTGTGGGTCATGATGTACACAGTGTGTCAGTGAGTGTGTTAATATTAATCTGTGTTCTCTGTCAGTGTGTTAATATTACTGAGGACAGTGGGGGTGTTTTACACTTCACAGGGTGTATCTGACTGTGGGTCATGATGTACACAGTGTGTCAGTGAGTGTGTTAATATTAATCTGTGTTCTCTGTCAGTGTGTTAATATTACTGAGGACAGTGCGGGTGTTTTACAGTTCACAGGGTGTATCTGACTGTGGGTCATGATATACACAGTGTGTCAGTGAGTGTGTTAATATTAATCTGTGTTCTCTGTCAGTGTGTTAATATTCCTGAGGACAGTGGGGGTGTTTTACACTTCACAGGGTGTATCTGACTGTGGGTCATGATGTACACAGTGTGTCAGTGAGTGTGTTAATATTAATCTGTGTTCTCTGTCAGTGTGTTAATATTACTGAGGACAGTGCGGGTGTTTTACAGTTCACAGGGTGTATCTGACTGTGGGTCATGATCTACACAGTGTGTCAGTGAGTGTGTTAATATTAATCTGTGTTCTCTGTCAGTGTGTTAATATTACTGAGGACAGTGGGGATGTTTTACACTTCACAGGGTGTATCTGGCTGTGGGTCATGATATACACAGTGTGTCAGTGAGTGTGTTAATATTAATCTGTGTTCTCTGTCAGTGTGTTAATATTCCTGAGGACAGTGGGGGTGTTTTACACTTCACAGGGTGTATCTGACTGTGGGTCATGATATACACAGTGTGTCAGTGAGTGTGTTAATATTAATCTGTGTTCTCTGTCAGTGTGTTAATATTCCTGAGGACAGTGGGGGTGTTTTACACTTCATAGGGTGTATCTGACTGTGGGTCATGATGTACACAGTGTGTCAGTGAATGTGTTAATATTAATCTGTGTTCTCTGTCAGTGTGTTAATATTACTGAGGACAGCGGGGGTGTTTTACACTTCACAGGGTGTATCTGACTGTGGGTCATGATATACACAGTGTGTCAGTGAATGTGTTAATATTAATCTGTGTTCTCTGTCAGTGTGTTAATATTCCTGAGGACAGTGGGGGTGTTTTACACTTCACAGGGTGTATCTGACTGTGGGTCATGATATACACAGTGTGTCAGTGAGTGTGTTAATATTAATCTGTGTTCTCTGTCAGTGTGTTAATATTACTGAGGACAGTGGGGGTGTTTTACACTTCACAGGGTGTATCTGACTGTGGGTCATGATATACACAGTGTGTCAGTGAGTGTGTTAATATTAATCTGTGTTCTCTGTCAGTGTGTTAATATTACTGAGGACAGTGGGGGTGTTTTACACTTCACCGGGTGTATCTGACTGTGGGTCATGATATACACAGTGTGTCAGTGAGTGTGTTAATATTAATCTGTGTTCTCTGTCAGTGTGTTAATATTACTGAGGACAGTGGGGGTGTTTTACACTTCACCGGGTGTATCTGACTGTGGGTCATGATATGCACAGTGTGTCAGTGAGTGTGTTAATATTAATCTGTGTTCTCTGTCAGTGTGTTAATATTCCTGAGGACAGTGGGGGTGTTTTACACTTCACAGGGTGTATCTGACTGTGGGTCATGATATACACAGTGTGTCGGTGAGTGTGTTAATATTAATCTGTGTTCTCTGTCAGTGTGTTAATATTCCTGAGGACAGTGGGGGTGTTTTACACTTCACAGGGTGTATCTGACTGTGGGTCATGATATACACAGTGTGTCAGTGAGTGTGTTAATATTAATCTGTGTTCTCTGTCAGTGTGTTAATATTGCTGAGGACATTGGGGGTGTTTTACACTTCACAGGGTTTATCTGACTGTGGGTCATGATGTACACAGTGTGTCAGTGAGTGTGTTAATATTAATCTGTGTTCTCTGTCAGTGTGTTAATATTCCTGAGGACAGTGGGGGTGTTTTACACTTCACAGGGTGTATCTGACTGTGGGTCATGATATACACAGTGTGTCAGTGAGTGTGTTAATATTAATCTGTGTTCTCTGTCAGGTGTTAATATTACTGAGGACAGTGGGGGTGTTTTACACTTCACAGGGTGTATCTGACTGTGGGTCATGATATACACAGTGTGTCAGTGAGTGTGTTAATATTAATCTGTGTTCTCTGTCAGTGTGTTAATAATACTGAGGACAGTGGGGGTGTTTTACACTTCACAGGGTGTATCTGACTGTGGGTCATGATATACAGAGTGTGTCAGTGAGTGTGTTAATATTAATCTGTGTTCTCTGTCAGTGTGTTAATATTCCTGAGGACAGTGGGGGTGTTTTACACTTCACAGGGTGTATCTGACTGTGGGTCATGATATACACAGTGTGTCAGTGAGTGTGTTAATATTAATCTGTGTTCTCTGTCAGTGTGTTAATATTCCTGAGGACAGTGGGGGTGTTTTACACTTCACAGGGTGTATCTGACTGTGGGTCATGATGTACACAGTGTGTCAGTGAGTGTGTTAATATTAATCTGTGTTCTCTGTCAGTGTGTTAATATTACTGAGGACAGTGGGGGTGTTTTACACTTCACAGGGTGTATCTGACTGTGGGTCATGATGTACACAGTGTGTCAGTGAGTGTGTTAATATTAATCTGTGTTCTCTGTCAGTGTGTTAATATTACTGAGGACAGTGGGGGTGTTTTACACTTCACCGGGTGTATCTGACTGTGGGTCATGATATACACAGTGTGTCAGTGAGTGTGTTAATATTAATCTGTGTTCTCTGTCAGTGTGTTAATATTCCTGAGGACAGTGGGGGTGTTTTACACTTCACAGGGTGTATCTGACTGTGGGTCATGATATACACAGTGTGTCAGTGAGTGTGTTAATATTAATCTGTGTTCTCTGTCAGTGTGTTAATATTGCTGAGGACAGTGGGGGTGTTTTACACTTCACAGGGTGTATCTGACTGTGGGTCATGATATGCACAGTGTGTCAGTGAGTGTGTTAATATTAATCTGTGTTCTCTGTCAGTGTGATAATATTGCTGAGGACAGTGGGGGTGTTTTACACTTCACAGGGTGTATCTGACTGTGGGTCATGATATACACAGTGTGTCAGTGAGTGTGTTAATATTAATCTGTGTTCTCTGTCAGTGTGATAATATTACAGAGGACAGTGGGGGTGTTTTACACTTCACAGGGTGTATCTGACTGTTGGTCATGATGTACACAGTGTGTCAGTGAGTGTGTTAATATTAATCTGTGTTCTCTGTCAGTGTGTTAATATTACTGAGGACAGTGGGGATGTTTTACACTTCACAGGGTGTATCTGACTGTGGGTCATGATATACACAGTGTGTCAGTGAGTGTGTTAATATTAATCTGTGTTCTCTGTCAGTGTGTTCATATTCCTGAGGACAGTGGGGGTGTTTTACACTTCACAGGGTTTATCTGACTGTGGGTCATGATACACACAGTGTGTCAGTGAGTGTGTTAATATTAATCTGTGTTCTCTGTCAGTGTGTTAATATTCCTGAGGACAGTGGGGGTGTTTTACACTTCACAGGGTGTATCTGACAGTGGGTCATGATATACACAGTGTGTCAGTGAGTGTGTTAATATTAATCTGTGTTCTCTGTCAGTGTGTTAATATTACTGAGGACAGTGGGGGTGTTTTACACTTCACAGGGTGTATCTGACTGTGGGTCATGATATACACAGTGTGTCAGTGAGTGTGTTAATATTAATCTGTGTTCTCTGTCAGTGAGCTAATATTACTGAGGACAGTGGGAATGTTTTACACTTCACAGGGTGTATCTGACTGTGGGTCATGATATACACAGTGTGTCAGTGAGTGTGTTAATATTAATCTGTGTTCTCTGTCAGTGTGTTAATATTACTGAGGATAGTGGGGGTGTTTTACACTTCACAGGGTGTATCTGACTGTGGGTCATGATATACACAGTGTGTCAGTGAGTGTGTTAATATTAATCTGTGTTCTCTGTCAGGTGTTAATATTACTGAGGACAGTGGGGGTGTTTTACACTTCACAGGGTGCATCTGACTGTGGGTCATGATATACACAGTGTGTCAGTGAGTGTGTTAATATTAATCTGTGTTCTCTGTCAGTGTGTTAATATTACTGAGGACAGTGGGGATGTTTTACACTTCACAGGGTGTATCTGACTGTGGGTCATGATATACACAGTGTGTCAGTGAGTGTGTTAATATTAATCTGTGTTCTCTGTCAGTGTGTTAATATTACTGAGGACAGTGGGGGTGTTTTACACTTCACAGGGTGTATCTGACTGTGGGTCATGATATACACAGTGTGTCAGTGAGTGTGTTAATATTAATCTGTGTTCTCTGTCAGTGTGTTAATATTACTGAGGACAGTGGGGATGTTTTACTCTTCACAGGGTGTATCTGACTGTGGGTCATGATATACACAGTGTGTCAGTGAGTGTGTTAATATTAATCTGTGTTCTCTGTCGGTGTGTTAATATTACTGAGGACAGTGGGGATGTTTTACACTTCACAGGGTGTATCTGACTGTGGGTCATGATATACACAGTGTGTCAGTGAGTGTGTTAATATTAATCTGTGTTCTCTGTCAGTGTGTTAATATTACTGAGGACAGTGGGGATGTTTTACACTTCACAGGGTGTATCTGACTCTGGGTCATGATATACACAGTGTGTCAGTGAGTGTGTTAATATTAATCTGTGTTCTCTGTCAGTGTGTTAATATTCCTGAGGACAGTGGGGGTGTTTTACACTTCACAGGGTGTATCTGACTCTGGGTCATGATGTACACAGTGTGTCAGTGAGTGTGTTAATATTAATCTGTGTTCTCTGTCAGTGTGTTAATATTCCTGAGGACAGTGGGGGTGTTTTACACTTCACAGGGTGTATCTGACTGTGGGTCATGATATACACAGTGTGTCGGTGAGTGTGTTAATATTAATCTGTGTTCTCTGTCAGTGTGTTAATATTCCTGAGGACAGTGGGGGTGTTTTACACTTCACAGGGTGTATCTGACTGTGGGTCATGATATACACAGTGTGTCAGTGAGTGTGTTAATATTAATCTGTGTTCTCTGTCAGGTGTTAATATTACTGAGGACAGTGGGGGTGTTTTACACTTCACAGGGTGTATCTGACTGTGGGTCATGATATACACAGTGTGTCAGTCAGTGTGTTAATATTAATCTGTGTACTCTGTCAGTGTGTAAATATTACTGAGGACAGTGGGGGTGTTTTACACTTCACAGGGTGTATCTGACTGTGGGTCATGATATACACAGTGTGTCAGTGAGTGTGTTAATATTAATCTGTGTTCTCTGTCAGGTGTTAATATTAGTGAGGACAGTGGGGGTGTTTTACACTTCACAGGGTGTATCTGACTGTGGGTCATGTTATACACAGTGTGTCAGTGAGTGTGTTAATATTAATCTGTGTTCTCTGTCAGTGTGTTAATATTACTGAGGACAGTGGGGGTGTTTTACACTTCACAGGGTGTATCTGACTGTGGGTCATGATGAACACAGTGTGTCAGTGAGTGTGTTAATATTAATCTGTGTTCTCTGTCAGTGTGTTAATATTCCTGAGGACAGTGGGGGTGTTTTACACTTCACAGGGTGTATCTGACTGTGGGTCATGATATACACAGTGTGTCAGTGAGTGTGTTAATATTAATCTGTGTTCTCTGTCAGTGTGTTAATAATACTGAGGACAGTGGGGGTGTTTTACACTTCACAGGGTGTATCTGACTGTGGGTCATGATATACAGAGTGTGTCAGTGAGTGTGTTAATATTAATCTGTGTTCTCTGTCAGTGTGTTAATATTCCTGAGGACAGTAGGGGTGTTTTACACTTCACAGGGTGTATCTGACTGTGGGTCATGATATACACAGTGTGTCAGTGAGTGTGTTAATATTAATCTGTGTTCTCTGTCAGTGTGTTAATATTCCTGAGGACAGTGGGGGTGTTTTACACTTCACAGGGTGTATCTGACTGTGGGTCATGATGTACACAGTGTGTCAGTGAGTGTTAATATTAATCTGAGTTCTCTGTCAGTGTGTTAATATTGCTGAGGACAGTGGGGGTGTTTTACACTTCACAGGGTGTATCTGACTGTGGGTCATGATATACACAGTGTGTCAGTGAGTGTGTTAATATTAATCTGTGTTCTCTGTCAGTGTGTTAATATTACAGAGGACAGTGGGGGTGTTTTACACTTCACAGGGTGTATCTGACTGTTGGTCATGATGTACACAGTGTGTCAGTGAGTGTGTTAATATTAATCTGTGTTCTCTGTCAGTGTGTTAATATTACTGAGGACAGTGGGGATGTTTTACACTTCACAGGGTGTATCTGACTGTGGGTCATGATATACACAGTGTGTCAGTGAGTGTGTTAATATTAATCTGTGTTCTCTGTCAGTGTGTTCATATTCCTGAGGACAGTGGGGGTGTTTTACACTTCACAGGGTGTATCTGACTGT
Source organism: Heterodontus francisci (assembly GCF_036365525.1). Lineage (NCBI taxonomy): Eukaryota > Metazoa > Chordata > Chondrichthyes > Heterodontiformes > Heterodontidae > Heterodontus > Heterodontus francisci. The sequence goes on along the minus strand of NW_027140433.1, from coordinate 131,753 downwards.
GGGTCATGATGTACACAGTGTGTCAGTGAGTGTGTTAATATTAATCTGTGTTCTCTGTCAGTGTGTTAATATTACTGAGGACAGTGGGGGTGTTTTACACTTCACAGGGTTTATCTGACTGTGGGTCATGATACACACAGTGTGTCAGTGAGTGTGTTAATATTAATCTGTGTTCTCTGTCAGTGTGTTAATATTCCTGAGGACAGTGGGGGTGTTTTACACTTCACAGGGTGTATCTGACTGTGGGTCATGATATACACAGTGTGTCAGTGAGTGTGTTAATATTAATCTGTGTTCTCTGTCAGTGTGTTAATATTACTGAGGACAGTGGGGGTGTTTTACACTTCACAGGGTGTATCTGACTGTGGGTCATGATGTACACAGTGTGTCAGTGAGTGTGTTAATATTAATCTGTGTTCTCTGTCAGTGTGTTAATATTACTGAGGACAGTGGGGGTGTTTTACACTTCACAGGGTGTATCTGACTCTGGGTCATGATGTACACAGTGTGTCAGTGAGTGTGTTAATATTAATCTGTGTTCTCTGTCAGTGTGTTAATATTCCTGAGGACAGTGGGGGTGTTTTACACTTCACAGGGTGTATCTGACTGTGGGTCATGATGTACACAGTGTGTCAGTGAGTGTGTTAATATTAATCTGTGTTCTCTGTCAGTGTGTTAATATTCCTGAGGACAGTGGGGGTGTTTTACACTTCACAGGGTGTATCTGACTGTGGGTCATGATATACACAGTGTGTCAGTGAGTGTGTGAATATTAATCTGTGTTCTCTGTCAGGGTGTTAATATTCCTGAGGACAGTGGGGGTGTTTTACACTTCACAGGGTTTATCTGACTGTGGGTCATGATACACACAGTGTGTCAGTGAGTGTGTTAATATTAATCTGTATTCTCTGTCAGTGTGTTAATATTCCTGAGGATAGTGGGGGTGTTTTACACTTCACAGGGTTTATCTGACTGTGGGTCATGATATACTCAGTGTGTCAGTGAGTGTGTTAATATTAATCTGTGTTCTCTGTCAGTGTGTTAATATTACTGAGGACAGTGGGGGTGTTTTACACTTCACAGAGTGTATCTGACTGTGGGTCATGATATACACAGTGTGTCAGTGAGTGTGTTAATATTAAACTGTGTTCTCTGTCAGGTGTTAATATTACTGAGGGCAGTGGGGGTGTTTTACACTTCACAGGGTGTATCTAACTGTGGGTCATGATGTACACAGTGTGTCAGTGAGTGTGTTAATATTAATCTGTGTTCTCTGTCAATGTGTTAATATTACTGAGGACAGTGGGGGTGTTTTACACTTCACAGGGTGTATCTGACTGTGGGTCATGATATACACAGTGTGTCAGTGAGTGTGTTAATATTAATCTGTGTTCTCTGTCAGTGTGTTAATATTCCTGAGGACAGTGGGGATGTTTTACACTTCACAGGGTGTATCTGACTCTGGGTCATGATATACACAGTGTGTCAGTGAGTGTGTTAATATTAATCTGTGTTCTCTGTCAGTGTGTTAATATTCCTGAGGACAGTGGGGGTGTTTTACACTTCACAGGGTGTATCTGACTGTGGGTCATGATATACACAGTGTGTCAGTGAGTGTGTTAATATTAATCTGTGTCCTCTGTCAGTGTGTTAATATTACTGAGGACAGTGGGGATGTTTTACACTTCACAGGGTTTATCTGACTGTGGGTCATGATGTACACAGTGTGTCATTGAGTGTGTTAATATTAATCTGTGTTCTCTGTCAGTGTGTTAATATTACTGAGGACAGTGGGGGTGTTTTACACTTCACAGGGTGTATCTGACTGTGGGTCATGATATACACAGTGTGTCAGTGAGAGTGTTAATATTAATCTGTGTTCTCTGTCAGTGTGTTAATATTCCTGAGGACAGTGGGGTGTTTTACACTTCAGAGGGTGTATCTGATTGTGGGTCATGATGTACACAGTGTGTCAGTGAGTGTGTTAATATTAATCTGTGTTCTCTGTCAGTGTGTTAATATTACTGAGGACAGTGGGGGTGTTTTACACTTCACAGGGTGTATCTGACTGTGGGTGATGATATACACAGTGTATCAGTGAGTGTGTTAATATTAATCTGTGTTCTCTGTCAGTGTGTTAATATTACTGAGGACAGTGGGGATGTTTTACACTTCACAGGGTGTATCTGACTGTGGGTCATGATATACACAGTGTGTCAGTGAGTGTGTTAATATTAATCTGTGTTCTCTGTCAGTGTGTTAATATTACTGAGGACAGTGGGGGTGTTTTACACTTCACAGGGTTTATCTGACTGTGGGTCATGATATACACAGTGTGTCAGTGAGTGTGTGAATATTAATCTGTGTTCTCTGTCAGGGTGTTAATATTCCTGAGGACAGTGGGGGTGTTTTACACTTCACAGGGTTTATCTGACTGTGGGTCATGATACACACAGTGTGTCAGTGAGTGTGTTAATATTAATCTGTATTCTCTGTCAGTGTGTTAATATTCCTGAGGATAGTGGGGGTGTTTTACACTTCACAGGGTTTATCTGACTGTGGGTCATGATATACTCAGTGTGTCAGTGAGTGTGTTAATATTAATCTGTGTTCTCTGTCAGTGTGTTAATATTACTGAGGACAGTGGGGGTGTTTTACACTTCACAGAGTGTATCTGACTGTGGGTCATGATATACACAGTGTGTCAGTGAGTGTGTTAATATTAATCTGTGTTCTCTGTCAGGTGTTAATATTACTGAGGGCAGTGGGGGTGTTTTACACTTCACAGGGTGTATCTAACTGTGGGTCATGATGTACACAGTGTGTCAGTGAGTGTGTTAATATTAATCTGTGTTCTCTGTCAATGTGTTAATATTACTGAGGACAGTGGGGGTGTTTTACACTTCACAGGGTGTATCTGACTGTGGGTCATGATATACACAGTGTGTCAGTGAGTGTGTTAATATTAATCTGTGTTCTCTGTCAGTGTGTTAATATTCCTGAGGACAGTGGGGATGTTTTACACTTCACAGGGTGTATCTGACTCTGGGTCATGATATACACAGTGTGTCAGTGAGTGTGTTAATATTAATCTGTGTTCTCTGTCAGTGTGTTAATATTCCTGAGGACAGTGGGGGTGTTTTACACTTCACAGGGTGTATCTGACTGTGGGTCATGATATACACAGTGTGTCAGTGAGTGTGTTAATATTAATCTGTGTCCTCTGTCAGTGTGTTAATATTACTGAGGACAGTGGGGATGTTTTACACTTCACAGGGTTTATCTGACTGTGGGTCATGATGTACACAGTGTGTCATTGAGTGTGTTAATATTAATCTGTGTTCTCTGTCAGTGTGTTAATATTACTGAGGACAGTGGGGGTGTTTTACACTTCACAGGGTGTATCTGACTGTGGGTCATGATATACACAGTGTGTCAGTGAGAGTGTTAATATTACTCTGTGTTCTCTGTCAGTGTGTTAATATTCCTGAGGACAGTGGGGTGTTTTACACTTCAGAGGGTGTATCTGATTGTGGGTCATGATGTACACAGTGTGTCAGTGAGTGTGTTAATATTAATCTGTGTTCTCTGTCAGTGTGTTAATATTACTGAGGACAGTGGGGGTGTTTTACACTTCACAGGGTGTATCTGACTGTGGGTGATGATATACACAGTGTATCAGTGAGTGTGTTAATATTAATCTGTGTTCTCTGTCAGTGTGTTAATATTACTGAGGACAGTGGGGATGTTTTACACTTCACAGGGTGTATCTGACTGTGGGTCATGATATACACAGTGTGTCAGTGAGTGTGTTAATATTAATCTGTGTTCTCTGTCAGTGTGTTAATATTACTGAGGACAGTGGGGGTGTTTTACACTTCACAGGGTTTATCTGACTGTGGGTCATGATATACACAGTGTGTCAGTGAGTGTGTTAATATTAATCTGTGTTCTCTGTCAGTGTGTTAATATTCCTGAGGACAGTGGGGGTGTTTTACACTTCACAGGGTGTATCTGACTATGGGTCATGATGTACAAAGTGTGTCAGTGAGTGTGTTAATATTAATCTGTGTTCTCTGTCAGTGTGTTAATATTACTGAGGACAGTGTGGATGTTTTACACTTCACAGGGTGTATCTGACTGTGGGTCATGATTTACACAGTGTTTCAGTGAGTGTGTTAATATTAATCTGTGTTCTCTGTCAGTGTGTTAATATTACTGAGGACAGTGGGGATGTTTTACTCTTCACAGGGTGTATCTGACTGTGGGTCATGATATACACAGTGTGTCAGTGAGTGTGTTAATATTAATCTGTGTTCTCTGTCAGTGTGTTAATATTACTGAGGACAGTGGGGGTGTTTTACACTTCACCGGGTGTATCTGACTGTGGGTCATGATATACACAGTGTGTCAGTGAGTGTGTTAATATTAATCTGTGTTCTCTGTCAGTGTGTTAATATTCCTGAGGACAGTGGGGGTGTTTTACACTTCACAGGGTGTATCTGACTGTGGGTCATGATGTACACAGTGTGTCAGTGAGTGTGTTAATATTAATCTGTGTTCTCTGTCAGTGTGTTAATATTCCTGAGGACAGTGGGGGTGTTTTACACTTCACAGGGTGTATCTGACTGTGGGTCATGATATACACAGTGTGTCAGTGAGTGTGTTAATATTAATCTGTGTTCTCTGTCGGTGTGTTAATATTACTGAGGACAGTGGGGATGTTTTACACTTCACAGGGTGTATCTGACTGTGGGTCATGATATACACAGTGTGTCAGTGAGTGTGTTAATATTAATCTGTGTTCTCTGTCAGTGTGTTAATATTACTGAGGACAGTGGGGATGTTTTACACTTCACAGGGTGTATCTGACTCTGGGTCATGATATACACAGTGTGTCAGTGAGTGTGTTAATATTAATCTGTGTTCTCTGTCAGTGTGTTAATATTACTGAGGACAGTGGGGATGTTTTACTCTTCACAGGGTGTATCTGACTGTGGGTCATGATATACACAGTGTGTCAGTGAGTGTGTTAATATTAATCTGTGTTCTCTGTCAGTGTGTTAATATTACTGAGGACAGTGGGGGTGTTTTACACTTCACCGGGTGTATCTGACTGTGGGTCATGATATACACAGTGTGTCAGTGAGTGTGTTAATATTAATCTGTGTTCTCTGTCGGTGTGTTAATATTACTGAGGACAGTGGGGATGTTTTACACTTCACAGGGTGTATCTGACTGTGGGTCATGATATACACAGTGTGTCAGTGAGTGTGTTAATATTAATCTGTGTTCTCTGTCAGTGTGTTAATATTACTGAGGACAGTGGGGATGTTTTACACTTCACAGGGTGTATCTGACTCTGGGTCATGATATACACAGTGTGTCAGTGAGTGTGTTAATATTAATCTGTGTTCTCTGTCAGTGTGTTAATATTCCTGAGGACAGTGGGGGTGTTTTACACTTCACAGGGTGTATCTGACTCTGGGTCATGATGTACACAGTGTGTCAGTGAGTGTGTTAATATTAATCTGTGTTCTCTGTCAGTGTGTTAATATTCCTGAGGACAGTGGGGGTGTTTTACACTTCACAGGGTGTATCTGACTGTGGGTCATGATATACACAGTGTGTCGGTGAGTGTGTTAATATTAATCTGTGTTCTCTGTCAGTGTGTTAATATTCCTGAGGACAGTGGGGGTGTTTTACACTTCACAGGGTGTACCTGACTGTGGGTCATGATATACACAGTGTGTCAGTGAGTGTGTTAATATTAATCTGTGTTCTCTGTCAGGTGTTAATATTACTGAGGACAGTGGGGGTGTTTTACACTTCACTGGGTTTATCTGACTCTGGGTCATGATATACACAGTGTGTCAGTGAGTGTGTTAATATTAATCTGTGTTCTCTGTCAGTGTGTTAATATTACTGAGGACAGTGGGGGTGTTTTACACTTCACAGGGTGTATCTGACTGTGGGTCATGATATACACAGTGTGTCAGTCAGTGTGTTAATATTAATCTGTGTACTCTGTCAGTGTGTAAATATTACTGAGGACAGTGGGGGTGTTTTACACTTCACAGGGTGTATCTGACTGTGGGTCATGATATACACAGTGTGTCAGTGAGTGTGTTAATATTAATCTGTGTTCTCTGTCAGGTGTTAATATTACTGAGGACAGTGGGGGTGTTTTACACTTCACAGGGTGTATCTGACTCTGGGTCATGTTATACACAGTGTGTCAGTGAGTGTGCTAATATTAATCTGTGTTCTCTGTCAGTGTGTTAATATTACTGAGGACAGTGGGGGTGTTTTACACTTCACAGGGTGTATCTGACTGTGGGTCATGATGAACACAGTGTGTCAGTGAGTGTGTTAATATTAATCTGTGTTCTCTGTCAGTGTGTTAATATTCCTGAGGACAGTGGGGGTGTTTTACACTTCACAGGGTGTATCTGACTGTGGGTCATGATATACACAGTGTGTCAGTGAGTGTGTTAATATTAATCTGTGTTCTCTGTCAGTGTGTTAATAATACTGAGGACAGTGGGGGTGTTTTACACTTCACAGGGTGTATCTGACTGTGGGTCATGATATACAGAGTGTGTCAGTGAGTGTGTTAATATTAATCTGTGTTCTCTGTCAGTGTGTTAATATTCCTGAGGACAGTAGGGGTGTTTTACACTTCACAGGGTGTATCTGACTGTGGGTCATGATATACTCAGTGTGTCAGTGAGTGTGTTAATATTAATCTGTGTTCTCTGTCAGTGTGTTAATATTCCTGAGGACAGTGGGGGTGTTTTACACTTCACAGGGTGTATCTGACTCTGGGTCATGATGTACACAGTGTGTCAGTGAGTGTGTTAATATTAATCTGTGTTCTCTGTCAGTGTGTTAATATTACCGAGGACAGTGGGGGTGTTTTACACATCACAGGGTGTATCTGACTGTGGGTCATGATGTACACAGTGTGTCAGTGAGTGTGTTAATATTAATCTGAGTTCTCTGTCAGTGTGTTAATATTGCTGAGGACAGTGGGGGTGTTTTACACTTCACAGGGTGTATCTGACTGTGGGTCATGATATACACAGTGTGTCAGTGAGTGTGTTAATATTAATCTGTGTTCTCTGTCAGTGTGTTAATATTACTGAGGACAGTGGGGATGTTTTACACTTCACAGGGTGTATCTGACTGTGGGTCATGATATACACAGTGTGTCAGTGAGTGTGTTAATATTAATCTGTGTTCTCTGTCATTGTGTTAATATTACTGAGGACAGAGGGGGTGTTTTACACTTCACAGGGTGTATCTGACTGTGGGTCATGATATACACAGTGTGTCAGTGAGTGTGTTAATATTAATCTGTGTACTCTGTCAGTGTGTTAATATTCCTGAGGACAGTGGGGGTGTTTTACACTTCACAGGGTGTACCTGACTGTGGGTCATGATGTACACAGTGTGTCAGTGAGTGTGTTAATATTAATCTGTGTACTCTGTCAGTGTGTTAATATTCCTGAGGACAGTGGGGGTGTTTTACACTTCACAGGGTGTATCTGACTGTTGGTCATGATGTACACAGTGTGTCAGTGAGTGTGTTAATATTAATCTGTGTTCTCTGTCAGTGTGTTAATATTACTGAGGACAGTGGGGATGTTTTACACTTCACAGGGTGTATCTGACTGTGGGTCATGATATACACAGTGTGTCAGTGAGTGTGTTAATATTAATCTGTGTTCTCTGTCAGTGTGTTCATATTCCTGAGGACAGTGGGGGTGTTTTACACTTCACAGGGTTTATCTGACTGTGGGTCATGATACACACAGTGTGTCAGTGAGTGTGTTAATATTAATCTGTGTTCTCTGTCAGTGTGTTAATATTCCTGAGGACAGTGGGGGTGTTTTACACTTCACAGGGTGTATCTGACTGTGGGTCATGATATACACAGTGTGTCAGTGAGTGTGTTAATATTAATCTATGTTCTCTGTCAGTGTGTTAATATTACTGAGGACAGTGGGGGTGTTTTACACTTCACAGGGTGTATCTGACTGTGGGTCATGATGTACACAGTGTGTCAGTGAGTGTGTTAATATTAATCTGTGTTCTCTGTCAGTGTGTTAATATTCCTGAGGACAGTGGGGGTGTTTTACACTTCACAGGGTGCATCTGACTGTGGGTCATGATATACACAGTGTGTCAGTGAGTGTGTTAATATTAATCTGTGTTCTCTGTCAGTGTGTTAATATTACTGAGGACAGTGGGGGTGTTTTACACTTCACAGGGTGTATCTGACTGTGGGTCATGATGTACACAGTGTGTCAGTGAGTGTGTTAATATTAATCTGTGTTCTCTGTCAGTGTGTTAATATTCCTGAGGACAGTGGGGGTGTTTTACACTTCACAGGGTGTATCTGACTGTGGGTCATGATATACACAGTGTGTCAGTGAGTGTGTTAATATTAATCTGTGTTCTCTGTCAGTGTGTTAATATTACTGAGGACAGTGGGGGTGTTTTACACTTCACAGGGTTTATCTGACTGTGAGTCATGGTATACACAGTGTGTCAGTGAGTGTGTTAATATTAATCTGTGTTCTCTGTCAGTGTGTTAATATTACTGAGGACAGTGGGGGTGTTTTACACTTCACAGGGTGTATCTGACTGTGGGTCATGATATACACAGTGTGTCAGTGAGTGTGTTAATATTAATCTGTGTTCTCTGTCAGTGTTTTTATATTACTGAGGACAGTGGGGGTGTTTTACACTTCACCGGGTGTATCTGACAGTGGGTCATGAAATACACAGTGTGTCAGTGAGTGTGTTAATATTAATCTGTGTTCTCTGTCAGTGTGTTAATATTACTGAGGACAGTGGGGGTGTTTTACACTTCACAGGGTGTATCTGACTGTGGGTCATGATATACACAGTGTGTCAGTGAGTGTGTTAATATTAATCTGTGTTCTCTGTCAGTGTTTTAATATTACTGAGGACAGTGGGGGTGTTTTACACTTCACCGGGTGTATCTGACAGTGGGTCATGAAATACACAGTGTGTCAGTGAGTGTGTTAATATTAATCTGTGTTCTCTGTCAGTGTGTTAATATTACTGAGGACAGTGGGGGTGTTTTACACTTCACAGGGTTTATCTGACTGTGGGTCATGATACACACAGTGTGTCAGTGAGTGTGTTAATATTAATCTGTATTCTCTGTCAGTGTGTTAATATTCCTGAGGACAGTGGGGGTGTTTTACACTTCACAGGGTTTATCTGACTGTGGGTCATGATATACACAGTGTGTCAGTGAGTGTGTTAATATTAATCTGTGTTCTCTGTCAGTGTGTTAATATTACTGAGGACAGTGGGGGTGTTTTACACTTCACAGAGTGTATCTGACTGTGGGTCATGATATACACAGTGTGTCAGTGAGTGTGTTAATATTAATCTGTGTTCTCTGTCAGGTGTTAATATTACTGAGGGCAGTGGGGGTGTTTTACACTTCACAGGGTGTATCTAACTGTGGGTCATGATGTACACAGTGTGTCAGTGAGTGTGTTAATATTAATCTGTGTTCTCTGTCAATGTGTTAATATTACTGAGGACAGTGGGATGTTTTACACTTCACAGGGTTTATCTGACTGTGGGTCATGATGTACACAGTGTGTCAGTGAGTGTGTTAATATTAATCTGTGTTCTCTGTCAGTGTGTTAATATTACTGAGGACAGTGGGGGTGTTTTACACTTCACAGGGTGTATCTGACTGTGGGTCATGATATACACAGTGTGTCAGTGAGAGTGTTAATATTAATCTGTGTTCTCTGTCAGTGTGTTAATATTGCTGAGGACAGTGGGGGTGTTTTACACTTCACAGGGTGTATCTGACTGTGGGTCATGATATACACAGTGTGTCAGTGAGTGTGTTAATATTAATCTGTGTTCTCTGTCAGTGTGTTAATATTACTGAGGACAGTGGGGGTGTTTTACACTTCACAGGGTGTATCTGACTCTGGGTCATGATATACACAGTGTGTCAGTGAGTGTGTTAATATTAATCTGTGTTCTCTGTCAGTGTGTTAATATTCCTGAGGACAGTGGGGTGTTTTACACTTCAGAGGGTGTATCTGATTGTGGGTCATGATGGACACAGTGTGTCAGTGAGTGTGTTAATATTAATCTGTGTTCTCTGTCAGTGTGTTAATATTACTGAGGACAGTGGGGGTGTTTTACACTTCACAGGGTTTATCTGACTGTGGGTCATGATATACACAGTGTGTCAGTGAGTGTGTTAATATTAATCTGTGTTCTCTGTCAGTGTGTTAATATTACTGAGGACAGTGGGGGTGTTTTACACTTCACAGGGTGTATCTGACTGTGGGTCATGATATACACAGTGTGTCAGTGAGTGTGTTAATATTAATCTGTGTTCTCTGTCAGTGTGTTAATATTACTGAGGACAGTGGGGATGTTTTACACTTCACAGGGTGTATCTGACTGTTGGTCATGATGTACACAGTGTGTCAGTGAGTGTGTTAATATTAATCTGTGTTCTCTGTCAGTGTGTTAATATTACTGAGGACAGTGGGGATGTTTTACACTTCACAGGGTGTATCTGACTGTGGGTCATGATATACACAGTGTGTCAGTGAGTGTGTTAATATTAATCTGTGTTCTCTGTCAGTGTGTTCATATTCCTGAGGACAGTGGGGGTGTTTTACACTTCACAGGGTTTATCTGACTGTGGGTCATGATACACACAGTGTGTCAGTGAGTGTGTTAATATTAATCTGTGTTCTCTGTCAGTGTGTTAATATTCCTGAGGACAGTGGGGGTGTTTTACACTTCACAGGGTGTATCTGACTGTGGGTCATGATATACACAGTGTGTCAGTGAGTGTGTTAATATTAATCTGTGTTCTCTGTCAGTGTGTTAATATTACTGAGGACAGTGGGGGTGTTTTACACTTCACAGGGTGTATCTGACTCTGGGTCATGATGTACACAGTGTGTCAGTGAGTGTGTTAATATTAATCTGTGTTCTCTGTCAGTGTGTTAATATTACTGAGGACAGTGGGGGTGTTTTACACTTCACAGGGTGTATCTGACTGTGGGTCATGATGTACACAGTGTGTCAGTGAGTGTGTTAATATTAATCTGTGTACTCTGTCAGTATGTTAATATTCCTGAGGACAGTGGGGGTGTTTTACACTTCACAGGGTGCATCTGACTGTGGGTCATGATATACACAGTGTGTCAGTGAGTGTGTTAATATTAATCTGTGTTCTCTGTCAGTGTGTTAATATTACTGAGGACAGTGGGGGTGTTTTACACTTCACAGGGTGTATCTGACTGTGGGTCATGATGTACACAGTGTGTCAGTGAGTGTGTTAATATTAATCTGTGTTCTCTGTCAGTGTGTTAATATTCCTGAGGACAGTGGGGGTGTTTTACACTTCACAGGGTGTATCTGACTGTGGGTCATGATATACACAGTGTGTCAGTGAGTGTGTTAATATTAATCTGTGTTCTCTGTCAGTGTGTTAATATTACTGAGGACAGTGGGGGTGTTTTACACTTCACAGGGTTTATCTGACTGTGGGTCATGATACACACAGTGTGTCAGTGAGTGTGTTAATATTAATCTGTATTCTCTGTCAGTGTGTTAATATTCCTGAGGATAGTGGGGGTGTTTTACACTTCACAGGGTTTATCTGACTGTGGGTCATGATATACACAGTGCGTCAGTGAGTGTGTTAATATTAATCTGTGTTCTCTGTCAGTGTGTTAATATTACTGAGGACAGTGGGGGTGTTTTACACTTCACAGAGTGTATCTGACTGTGGGTCATGATATACACAGTGTGTCAGTGAGTGTGTTAATATTAATCTGTGTTCTCTGTCAGGTGTTAATATTACTGAGGGCAGTGGGGGTGTTTTACACTTCACAGGGTGTATCTAACTGTGGGTCATGATGTACACAGTGTGTCAGTGAGTGTGTTAATATTAATCTGTGTTCTCTGTCAATGTGTTAATATTACTGAGGACAGTGGGGGTGTTTTACACTTCACAGGGTGTATCTGACTCTGGGTCATGATGTACACAGTGTGTCAGTGAGTGTGTTAATATTAATCTGTGTTCTCTGTCAGTGTGTTAATATTACTGAGGACAGTGGGGGTGTTTTACACTTCACAGGGTGTATCTGACTGTGGGTCATGATGTACACAGTGTGTCAGTGAGTGTGTTAATATTAATCTGTGTACTCTGTCAGTATGTTAATATTCCTGAGGACAGTGGGGGTGTTTTACACTTCACAGGGTGCATCTGACTGTGGGTCATGATATACACAGTGTGTCAGTGAGTGTGTTAATATTAATCTGTGTTCTCTGTCAGTGTGTTAATATTACTGAGGACAGTGGGGGTGTTTTACACTTCACAGGGTGTATCTGACTGTGGGTCATGATGTACACAGTGTGTCAGTGAGTGTGTTAATATTAATCTGTGTTCTCTGTCAGTGTGTTAATATTCCTGAGGACAGTGGGGGTGTTTTACACTTCACAGGGTGTATCTGACTGTGGGTCATGATATACACAGTGTGTCAGTGAGTGTGTTAATATTAATCTGTGTTCTCTGTCAGTGTGTTAATATTACTGAGGACAGTGGGGGTGTTTTACACTTCACAGGGTTTATCTGACTGTGGGTCATGATACACACAGTGTGTCAGTGAGTGTGTTAATATTAATCTATATTCTCTGTCAGTGTGTTAATATTCCTGAGGATAGTGGGGGTGTTTTACACTTCACAGGGTTTATCTGACTGTGGGTCATGATATACACAGTGCGTCAGTGAGTGTGTTAATATTAATCTGTGTTCTCTGTCAGTGTGTTAATATTACTGAGGACAGTGGGGGTGTTTTACACTTCACAGAGTGTATCTGACTGTGGGTCATGATATACACAGTGTGTCAGTGAGTGTGTTAATATTAATCTGTGTTCTCTGTCAGGTGTTAATATTACTGAGGGCAGTGGGGGTGTTTTACACTTCACAGGGTGTATCTAACTGTGGGTCATGATGTACACAGTGTGTCAGTGAGTGTGTTAATATTAATCTGTGTTCTCTGTCAATGTGTTAATATTACTGAGGACAGTGGGATGTTTTACACTTCGCAGGGTTTATCTGACTGTGGGTCATGATGTACACAGTGTGTCAGTGAGTGTGTTAATATTAATCTGTGTTCTCTGTCAGTGTGTTAATATTACTGAGGACAGTGGGGGTGTTTTACACTTCACAGGGTGTATCTGACTGTGGGTCATGATATACACAGTGTGTCAGTGAGAGTGTTAATATTAATCTGTGTTCTCTGTCAGTGTGTTAATATTCCTGAGGACAGTGGGGTGTTTTACACTTCAGAGGGTGTATCTGATTGTGGGTCATGATGTACACAGTGTGTCAGTGAGTGTGTTAATATTAATCTGTGTTCTCTGTCAGTGTGTTAATATTACTGAGGACAGTGGGGGTGTTTTACACTTCACAGGGTTTATCTGACTGTGGGTCATGATATACACAGTGTGTCAGTGAGTGTGTTAATATTAATCTGTGTTCTCTGTCAGTGTGTTAATATTCCTGAGGACAGTGGGGGTGTTTTACACTTCACAGGGTGTATCTGACTATGGGTCATGATGTACAAAGTGTGTCAGTGAGTGTGTTAATATTAATCTGTGTTCTCTGTCAGTGTGTTAATATTACTGAGGACAGTGGGGATGTTTTACACTTCACAGGGTGTATCTGACTGTGGGTCATGATTTACACAGTGTTTCAGTGAGTGTGTTAATATTAATCTGTGTTCTCTGTCAGTGTGTTAATATTACTGAGGACAGTGGGGGTGTTTTACACTTCACAGGGTGTATCTGACTGTGGGTCATGATATACACAGTGTGTCAGTGAGTGTGTTAATATTAATCTGTGTTCTCTGTCAGTGTGTTAATATTCCTGAGGACAGTGGGGGTGTTTTACACTTCGCAGGGTGTATCTGACTCTAAGTCATGATTTACACAGTGTGTCAGTGAGTGTGTTAATATTAATCTGTGTTCTCTGTCAGTGTGTTAATATTCCTGAGGACAGTGGGGGTGTTTTACACTTCACAGGGTGTATCTGACTGTGGGTCATGATATACACAGTGTGTCAGTGAGTGTGTTAATATTAATCTGTGTTCTCTGTCAGTGTGTTAATATTACTGAGGACAGTGGGGGTGTTTTACACTTCACAGGGTGTATCTGACTGTGGGTCATGATATACACAGTGTGTCAGTGAGTGTGTTAATATTAATCTGTGTTCTCTGTCAGTGTGTTAATATTCCTGAGGACAGTGGGGGTGTTTTACACTTCACAGGGTGTATCTGACTATGGGTCATGATGTACAAAGTGTGTCAGTGAGTGTGTTAATATTAATCTGTGTTCTCTGTCAGTGTGTTAATATTACTCAGGACAGTGGGGGTGTTTTACACTTCACAGGGTGTATCTGACTGTGGGTCATGATATACACAGTGTGTCAGTGAGTGTGTTAATATTAATCTGTGTTCTCTGTCAGTGTGTTAATATTACTGAGGACAGTGGGGATGTTTTACACTTCACAGGGTGTATCTGGCTGTGGGTCATGATATACACAGTGTGTCAGTGAGTGTGTTAATATTAATCTGTGTTCTCTGTCAGTGTGTTAATATTCCTGAGGACAGTGGGGTGTTTTACACTTCACAGGGTGTATCTGACTGTGGGTCATGATGTACACAGTGTGTCAGTGAGTGTGTTAATATTAATCTGTGTTCTCTGTCAATGTGTTAATATTACTGAGGACAGTGGGATGTTTTACACTTCACAGGGTTTATCTGACTGTGGGTCATGATATACACAGTGTGTCAGTGAGTGTGTTAATATTAATCTGTGTTCTCTGTCAGTGTGTTAATATTCCTGAGGACAGTGGGGGTGTTTTACACTTCACAGGGTGTATCTGGCTGTGGGTCATGAATTACACAGTGTGTCAGTGAGAGTGTTAATATTAATCTGTGTTCTCTGTCAGTGTGTTAATATTCCTGATGACAGTGGGGGTGTTTTACACTTCACAGGGTGTATCTGACTGTGGGTCATGATATACACAGTGTGTCAGTGAGTGTGTTAATATTAATCTGTGTTCTCTGTCAGTGTGTTAATATTACTGAGGACAGTGGGGGTGTTTTACACTTCACAGGGTTTATCTGACTGTGGGTCATGATATACACAGTGTGTCAGTGAGTGTGTTAATATTAATCTGTGTTCTCTGTCAGTGTGTTAATATTACTGAGGACAGTGGGGGTGTTTTACACTTCACAGGGTGTATCTGACTGTGGGTCATGATATACACAGTGTGTCAGTGAGTGTGTTAATATTAATCTGTGTTCTCTGTCAGTGTGTTAATATTACTGAGGACAGTGGGGGTGTTTTACACTTCACAGGGTGTATCTGACTGTGGGTCATGATGTACACAGTGTGTCAGTGAGTGTGTTAATATTAATCTGTGTTCTCTGTCAGTGTGTTAATATTACTGAGGACAGTGGGGGTGTTTTACACTTCACCGGGTGTATCTGACTCTGGGTCATGATGTACACAGTGTGTCAGTGAGTGTGTTAATATTAATCTGTGTTCTCTGTCAGTGTGTTAATATTACTGAGGACAGTGGGGGTGTTTTACACTTCACAGGGTGTATCTGACTGTGGGTCATGATATGCACAGTGTGTCAGTGAGTGTGTTAATATTAATCTGTGTTCTCTGTCAGTGTGTTAATATTCCTGAGGACAGTGGGGGTGTTTTACACTTCACAGGGTGTATCTGACTGTGGGTCATGATATACACAGTGTGTCAGTGAGTGTGTTAATATTAATCTGTGTACTCTGTCAGTGTGTTAATATTACTGAGGACAGTGGGGGTGTTTTACACTTCACAGGGTGTATCTGACTGTGGGTCATGATATACACAGTGTGTCAGTGAGTGTGTTAATATTAATCTGTGTTCTCTGTCAGTGTGTTAATATTACTGAGGACAGTGGGGGTGTTTTACACTTCACAGGGTGTATCTGACTGTGGGTCATGATATACACAGTGTGTCAGTGAGTGTGTTAATATTAATCTGTGTTCTCTGTCAGTGTGTTAATATTCCTGAGGACAGTGGGGGTGTTTTACACTTCACAGGGTGTATCTGACTGTGGGTCATGATATACAGAGTGTGTCAGTGAGTGTGTTAATATTAATCTGTGTTCTCTGTCAGTGTGTTAATATTCCTGAGGACAGTGGGGGTGTTTACACTTCACAGGGTGTATCTGACTGTGGGTCATGATGTACACAGTGTGTCAGTGAGTGTGTTAATATTAATCTGTGTCCTCTGTCAGTGTGTTAATATTACTGAGGATAGTGGGGGTGTTTTACACTTCACAGTGTTTTTCTGACTGTGGGTCATGATATACACAGTGTATCAGTGAGTGTGTTAATATTAATCTGTGTTCTCTGTCAGTGTGTTAATATTGCTGAGGACAGTGGGGGTGTTTTACAATTCACAGGGTGTATCTGACTGTGGGTCATGATGTACACAGTGTGTCAGTGAGTGTGTCAATATTAATCTGTGTTCTCTGTCAGTGTGTTAATATTACTGAGGACAGTGGGGGTGTTTTACACTTCACAGGGTGTATCTGACTGTGGGTCATGATATACACAGTGTGTCAGTGAGTGTGTTAATATTAATCTGTGTTCTCTGTCAGTGTGTTAATATTGCTGAGGACAGTGGGGGTGTTTTACACTTCACAGGGTGTATCTGACTGTGGGTCATGATATACACAGTGTGTCAGTGAGTGTGTTAATATTAATCTGTGTACTCTGTCAGTGTGTTAATATTACTGAGGACAGTGGGGATGTTTTACACTTCACAGGGTGTATCTGACTGTGGGTCATAATGTACACAGTGTGTCAGTGAGTGTGTTAATATTAATCTGTGTTCTCTGTCAGTGTGTTAATATTCCTGAGGGCAGTGGGGATGTTTTACACTTCACAGGGTGTATCTGACTGTGGGTCATAATGTACACAGTGTGTCAGTGAGTGTGTTAATATTAATCTGTGTTCTCTGTCAGTGTGTTAATATTCCTGAGGACAGTGGGGGTGTTTTACACTTCACAGGGTGTATCTGACTGTGGGTCATGATGTACACAGTGTGTCAGTGAGTGTGTTAATATTAATCTGTGTTCTCTGTCAGTGTGTTAATATTCCTGAGGACAGTGGGGGTGTTTTACACTTCACAGGGTTTATCTGACTGTGGGTCATGATGTACACAGTGTGTCAGTGAGTGTGTTAATATTAATCTGTGTTCTCTGTCAGGGTGTTAATATTCCTGAGGACAGTGGGGGTGTTTTACACTTCACAGGGTTTATCTGACTGTGGGTCATGATATACACAGTGTGTCAGTGAGTGTGTTAATATTAATCTGTGTTCTCTGTCAGTGTGTTAATATTACCGAGGACAGTGGGGGTGTTTTACACTTCACAGGGTGTATCTGACTGTGGGTCATGATGTACACAGTGTGTCAGTGAGTGTGTTAATATTAATCTGTGTTCTCTGTCAGTGTGTTAATATTCCTGAGGACAGTGGGGGTGTTTTACACTTCACAGGGTGTATCTGACTGTGGGTCATGATATACACAGTGTGTCAGTGAGTGTGTTAATATTAATCTGTGTTCTCTGTCATTGTGCTAATATTACTGAGGACAGTGGGGGTGTTTTACACTTCACAGGGTGTATCAGACTGTGGGTCATGATATACACAGTGTGTCAGTGAGTGTGTTAATATTAATCTGTGTTCTCTGTCAGTGTGTTAATACTACTGAGGACAGTGGGGGTGTTTTACACTTCACAGGGTGTATCTGACTGTGGGTCATGATGTACACAGTGTGTCAGTGAGTGTGTTAATATTAATCTGTGTTCTCTGTCAGTGTGTTAATATTACTGAGGACAGTGGGGGTGTTTTACACTTCACAGGGTGTATCTGACTGTGGGTCATGATGTACACAGTGTGTCAGTGAGTGTGTTAATATTAATCTGTGTACTCTGTCAGTGTGTTAATATTACTGAGGACAGTGGGGGTGTTTTACACTTCACAGGGTGTATCTGACTGTGGGTCATGATGTACACAGTGTGTCAGTGAGTATGTTAATATTAATCTGTGTTCTCTGTCAGTGTGTTAATATTACTGAGGACAGTGGGGGTGTTTTACACTTCACCGGGTGTATCTGACTCTGGGTCATGATGTACACAGTGTGTCAGTGAGTGTGTTAATATTAATCTGTGTTCTCTGTCAGTGTGTTAATATTACTGAGGACAGTGGGGGTGTTTTACACTTCACAGGGTGTATCTGACTGTGGGTCATGATATACACAGTGTGTCAGTGAGTGTGTTAATATTAATCTGTGTCCTCTGTCAGTGTGTTAATATTACTGAGGACAGTGGGGGTGTTTTACACTTCACAGTGTTTATCTGACTGTGGGTCATGATGTACACAGTGTGTCAGTGAGTGTGTTAATATTAATCTGTGTACTCTGTCAGTGTGTTAATATTGCTGAGGACAGTGGGGGTGTTTTACACTTCACAGGGTGTATCTGACTGTGGGTCATGATGTACACAGTGTGTCAGTGAGTGTGTTAATATTAATCTGTGTTCTCTGTCAGTGTGTTAATATTCCTGAGGACAGTGGGGGTGTTTTACACTTCACAGGGTGTATCTGACTCTGGGTCATGATGTACACAGTGTGTCAGTGAGTGTTTTAATATTAATCTGTGTTCTCTGTCAGTGTGTTAATATTACTGAGGACAGTGGGGGTGTTTTACACTTCACCGGGTGTATCTGACTCTGGGTCATGATGTACACAGTGTGTCAGTGAGTGTGTTAATATTAATCTGTGTTCTCTGTCAGTGTGTTAATATTACTGAGGACAGTGGGGGTGTTTTACACTTCACAGGGTGTATCTGACTGTGGGTCATGATATACACAGTGTGTCAGTGAGTGTGTTAATATTAATCTGTGTACTCTGTCAGTGTGTTAATATTACTGAGGACAGTGGGGGTGTTTTACACTTCACAGTGTTTATCTGACTGTGGGTCATGATATACACAGTGTATCAGTGAGTGTGTTAATATTAATCTGTGTTCTCTGTCAGTGTGTTAATATTGCTGAGGACAGTGGGGGTGTTTTACACTTCACAGGGTGTATCTGAATGTGGGTCATGATGTACACAGTGTGTCAGTGAGTGTGTTAATATTAATCTGTGTTCTCTGTCAGTGTGTTAATATTACTGAGGACAGTGGGGGTGTTTTACACTTCACAGGGTGTATCTGACTCTGGGTCATGATGTGCACAGTGTGTCAGTGAGTGTTTTAATATTTATCTGTGTACTCTGTCAGTGTGTTAATATTACTGAGGACAGTGGGGGTGTTTTACACTTCACAGGGTGTATCTGACTGTGGGTCATGATATACACAGTGTGTCAGTGAGTGTGTTAATATTAATCTGTGTACTCTGTCAGTGTGTTAATATTACTGAGGACAGTGGGGGTGTTTTACACTTCACAGGGTGTATCTGACTGTGGGTCATGATGTACACAGTGTGTCAGTGAGTGTGTTAATATTAATCTGTGTTCTCTGTCAGGTGTTAATATTCCTGAGGACAGTGGGTATGTTTTACACTTCACAGGGTGTATCTGACTGTGGGTCATGATATACACAGTGTGTCAGTGAGTGTGTTAATATTAATCTGTGTTCTCTGTCAGTGTGTTAATATTCCTGAGGACAGTGGGGGTGTTTTACACTTCACAGGGTGTATCTGACTGTGGGTCATGATGTACACAGTGTGTCAGTGAGTGTGTTAATATTAATCTGTGTTCTCTGTCAGTGTGTTAATATTCCTGAGGACAGTGGGGGTGTTTTACACTTCACAGGGTGTATCTGACTCTGGGTCATGATGTACACAGTGTGTCAGTGAGTGTTTTAATATTAATCTGTGTTCTCTGTCAGTGTGTTAATATTACTGAGGACAGTGGGGGTGTTTTACACTTCACCGGGTGTATCTGACTCTGGGTCATGATGTACACAGTGTGTCAGTGAGTGTGTTAATATTAATCTGTGTTCTCTGTCAGTGTGTTAATATTACTGAGGACAGTGGGGGTGTTTTACACTTCACAGGGTGTATCTGACTGTGGGTCATGATATACACAGTGTGTCAGTGAGTGTGTTAATATTAATCTGTGTACTCTGTCAGTGTGTTAATATTACTGAGGACAGTGGGGGTGTTTTACACTTCACAGTGTTTATCTGACTGTGGGTCATGATATACACAGTGTATCAGTGAGTGTGTTAATATTAATCTGTGTTCTCTGTCAGTGTGTTAATATTGCTGAGGACAGTGGGGGTGTTTTACACTTCACAGGGTGTATCTGAATGTGGGTCATGATGTACACAGTGTGTCAGTGAGTGTGTTAATATTAATCTGTGTTCTCTGTCAGTGTGTTAATATTACTGAGGACAGTGGGGGTGTTTTACACTTCACAGGGTGTATCTGACTCTGGGTCATGATGTGCACAGTGTGTCAGTGAGTGTTTTAATATTTATCTGTGTACTCTGTCAGTGTGTTAATATTACTGAGGACAGTGGGGGTGTTTTACACTTCACAGGGTGTATCTGACTGTGGGTCATGATATACACAGTGTGTCAGTGAGTGTGTTAATATTAATCTGTGTACTCTGTCAGTGTGTTAATATTACTGAGGACAGTGGGGGTGTTTTACACTTCACAGTGTTTATGTGACTGTGGGTCATGATATACACAGTGTATCAGTGAGTGTGTTAATATTAATCTGTGTTCTCTGTCAGTGTGTTAATATTGCTGAGGACAGTGGGGGTGTTTTACACTTCACAGGGTGTATCTGACTGTGGGTCATGATGTACACAGTGTGTCAGTGAGTGTGTTAATATTAATCTGTGTTCTCTGTCAGTGTGTTAATATTCCTGAGGACAGTGGGGGTGTTTTACACTTCACAGGGTGTATCTGACTCTGGGTCATGATGTACACAGTGTGTCAGTGAGTGTGTTAATATTAATCTGTGTTCTCTGTCAGTGTGCTAATATTACTGAGGACAGTGGGGGTGTTTTACACTTCACAGGGTGTATCTGACTGTGGGTCATGATATACACAGTGTGTCAGTGAGTCTGTTAATATTAATCTGTGTTCTCTGTCAGTGTGTTAATATTACTGAGGACAGTGGGGGTGTTTTACACTTCACAGGGTGTATCTGACTGTGGGTCATGATATACACAGTGTGTCAGTGAGTGTGTTAATATTAATCTGTGTTCTCTGTCAGTGTGTTAATATTACTGAGGACAGTGGGGATGTTTTACACTTCACAGGGTGTATCTGACTGTGGGTCATGATATACACAGTGTGTCAGTGAGTGTGTTAATATTAATCTGTGTTCTCTGTCAGTGTGTTAATATTACTGAGGACAGTGGGGATGTTTTACACTTCACAGGGTGTATCTGACTGTGGGTCATGATATACACAGTGTGTCAGTGAGTGTGTTAATATTAATCTGTGTTCTCTGTCAGTGTGTTAATATTACTGAGGACAGTGGGGATGTTTTACACTTCACAGGGTGTATCTGACTGTGGGTCATGATATACACAGTGTGTCAGTGAGTGTGTTAATATTAATCTGTGTTCTCTGTCAGTGTGTTAATATTACTGAGGACAGTGGGGGTGTTTTACACTTCACAGGGTGTATCTGACTGTGGGTCATGATATACACAGTGTGTCAGTGAGTGTGTTAATATTAATCTGTGTTCTCTGTCAGTGTGTTAATATTACTGAGGACAGTGGGGGTGTTTTACACTTCACAGGGTGTATCTGACTGTGGGTCATGATGTACACAGTGTGTCAGTGAGTGTGTTAATATTAATCTGTGTTCTCTGTCAGGTGTTAATATTCCTGAGGACAGTGGGTATGTTTTACACTTCACAGGGTGTATCTGACTGTGGGTCATGATATACACAGTGTGTCAGTGAGTGTGTTAATATTAATCTGTGTTCTCTGTCAGTGTGTTAATATTCCTGAGGGCAGTGGGGGTGTTTTACACTTCACAGGGTGTATCTGACTGTGGGTCATGATATACACAGTGTGTCAGTGAGTGTGTTAATATTAATCTGTGTTCTCTGTCAGTGTGTTAATATTACTGAGGACAGTGGGGGTGTTTTACACTTCACAGGGTGTATCTGACTGTGGGTCATGATATACACAGTGTGTCAGTGAGAGTGTTAATATTAATCTGTGTTCTCTGTCAGTGTGTTAATATTACTGAGGACAGTGGGGGTGTTTTACACTTCACAGGGTTTATCTGACTGTGGGTCATGATATACACAGTGTGTCAGTGAGTGTGTTAATATTAATCTGTGTTCTCTGTCAGTGTGTTAATATTCCTGAGGACAGTGGGGGTGTTTTACACTTCACAGGGTGTATCTGACTGTGGGTCATGATGTACACAGTGTGTCAGTGAGTGTGTTAATATTAATCTGTGTTCTCTGTCAGTGTGTTAATATTCCTGAGGACAGTGGGGGTGTTTTACACTTCACAGGGGTTATCTGACTGTGGGTCATGATATACACAGTGTGTCAGTGAGTGTGTTAATATTAATCTGTGTTCTCTGTCAGTGTGTTAATATTACTGAGGACAGTGGGGGTGTTTTACACTTCACAGGGTGTATCTGACTGTGGGTCATGATATACACAGTGTGTCAGTGAGTGTGTTAATATTAATCTGTGTTCTCTGTCAGTGTGTTAATATTCCACCCTAGCCAAATCGCCCCTATCACATTTTACTCTCTCTCTCCCCCCACAACTCCTCTTGCACCTTCTCCTCCTTTGAGCTCATCACTTTGTTCCCCAAATCCCATCCCCCACTCCCATACACCATTCCCCGATACCACTACCCCCTAACACCCCTCCCTCACTCCCATACCCCACATCCCACCCAGCCACCCCTCTCCCACTCCCCTTCCCCACTCCCCTCCCAACTTCCCTACTTCATTCCCCTCCCCCACTTCCCAACCCCACCCCCAACCACACTCCCCTATCCCACTGCTTCCCCCACTGCCCTCCCTCACTCTCCTACCCCACACCCCTCCCCCACTCCCCTCCCCCACTCCCCTCCCCAACTCCCCTCAACCGCTCCACTCCCCAACTCCATCACTATCGCCCCTCCCCCACTCCCCTCCCCCACTCCCCTCCGCCAATCCGCTCCCCCACTCCCCTCCACACTCCCCTCCCCAACTCCGCTCCCCTACACACCTCTTCCCTCCCCTCCCACACTACCCTCCCACACTCCCCAGCCCACTTCCCTCCCCCACTCCCCTACCCCATTCCTGCTGCCACTCCCCTACCCTACTCCCCTTCCCCACTCCACTCCCCTCTCAATGCCTCCACTCCCCTACCGCACTCCCCTCCCCAGTCCCCTTACCACTCCACTCCCACACTCCCCTACATCATTCACCTACCCCACTCCCCTACACCACTCCCATCCCCCACTCCCCTCCCACACTCCCCTTCCCTACTCCCTTCCCACACTCCCCCTACCGAACTCCCCTCCCACACTCCCCGACCACACTCCCCTACCACGCTCCCCTCCCCCACTCCCCTCTCCCAGCCCTGACTCACCTACCGCACTCCACTACCCCACTTCCTTTCCCCCACTCCCCACTCCCACTCCCTTCACCCACTCCCCTACGCCACTCCCATACCCCACTCCCCTCTCCCACTCCCTGTCCCCCACTCCCCTCCCCCACTCCCCTAACCCACTCCCCTACCCCACTCCCCTTTATCACTCCCCTACCAGACCCCCTGTCCCCCAATCCCTGTTCCCCCACTCCCTGTCCCCCACTCCCCTCCCCCACTCCCCTCCTCACTCTCCTACCCCACACTCCTCTCCCACTCCCCGCCACACTCCCCTCCCCAACTCCCCTCAACCGCTCCACTCCCCAACTCCACCAGCAGCTCCTCTCGCCCACTCCCTTCCCCAACTCCCCTGCACCAATCCCCTCCACCAATCCCCTCCCCCAGACCCCTCCCCACTCCCCTCCCCAACTCTGCGCCCCTACTCCCCTCTCCGCTCCCCTCCCACTCTACCCTCCCTCACTCCCCAGCTCACTCCCTCCCGCACTCCCCTACCCCATTCCTGCCGCCACTCCCCTCCCCCACTCCCCTCCCCTACTCCACACCCGTCTCACTGCCCCACTCCCCTACCCCACTCCCCTCGCCAGTCCCCTTTCCACTCCACTCCCACACACCCCTACATCACTGCCCTACCCCACTCCCCTACCCCACTCCCATCCCCCACTCCCTTACAACACACCCCTTCCCTACTCCCTTCCCACACTCCCCCTACCACACTCCCCTCCCCCACTACCCTCCCCCCACCCCAACTCACCTACCGCACTCCCCTACACCACTTCCTGTCCCCCACTCCCCTCCCCCACTCCCCTATATCACTCCCCTACCCCATTACCTATCCCCCACTCCCTGTCCCCCACTCCCCTCCCCCACTCCCCTACCCCACTCCCCTACCCCACTCCCCTCGACCACTCCCCTAACCCACCCCCCTATATCACTCCCCTACCCCACTCCCCCTGTCCCCCATTCCCTGTCCCCCACTCCCCTCCACAACTCACCTCCCAGACTCCCCTACTCCACTCCCGCACCCCACTCCTTACCCCCACTCCTCTACCCAACTCCCCTCCCCAACTCCCCTCCCCCCTCCCCTCCCCCACTCCCCACCCAACTCATTACCCCACTCCCCTACCCCACACCCCTCACCAACTCCCTTACCACCAGCCCCTACTCCACTCCCCTCCCAAACTCACCTCCCCCACTCCCCTGGAAAACAACTCCCCTCCCTCACTTCCCTCCAGAACACCCCTCCCCAAATCCCCCCAACAGCCCTCCCCCACCTCCCTCCCCCACACCCATCCCCCACTCCCCTCCCCAACTCCTCTCCCCACTCCCCTCCCCCTCTCCCCGCCCCAGCTCCCCTCGTCCACTCCCCTCCCACATTAACTTCCCCCACTCTCCTCCCCACTCCCCTCCCCAACTAGCCTCCCCAACTCCGCTACCACACTCCCCTACCCCATTCGCTGAACCCACTCCCTTACCACACCCCACCACCAATCCCCTCCCCTACTCCGATCCACCACTCCGCTTCCCTCCACCTCTTCACTGCCCTCACCTAAGACAATCCCATCCTCCACTACCCTCCCCCACTCCCCTGCCCCACTCCCCGACCCCACACCCCGACCGCAGTGCCCTCCACAACTCCCCTACCCCACTCCCCTACCCCACTCCCCTACCACACTCCCCTACCCCACTCCCCTCCACAACTCCCCTACCCCACTCCCCTACCCCATTCCCCTCCTCCACACCCCTCCCCACTCCCCTACCTCACTCCCCTCCCCACACCCCTACCCACCTCTCCTACCCCACTCCCCTCCCCCACTCCCCTACCCCACTCCCTCTACAACTCCCCTACCCCACTCCCCTACCACACTGCCCTACCCCACACCCCTACCCCAATCCCCTACCACTCTCCCCTACCCCACTCCCCTCCACCACTCCAATACCTCACTACCCTCCCCTACTCCCGTACCCACATCTCCTACCACACCCCTTCCCCACTCCCCTTCCCTCCACCTCCTCACTGCCCTCCACTACCCAACACCTCGACCCTACACACATCCTCACTCCCCTCCCCACTCCCCTTCCCTCCACCTCCTCACTGCGCTCACCTATCCCACGCCCCTTTCCCACTCCCTACATAACTCCCCTCCCCCACTCCCCTCCCCCACTCCCCTCCCAAACTCCCTGACCACATCCCCTACCCAATTCTCCTACCTCACTCCCCTACCTCACACCCTTACCACACCCCCTCCTCCAATCACCTCACCCACTCCCCTCCACCACTCAGTTCCCTCCACCTCTTCACTGCCCTGCCCAACCACACTCCCATCCCCCAGTACACTCCCCCAATCCCCAACCCCACTCCCCTCCCCCATTCCCCTACTGCACTCCCTCTACAACTCCCCTACCCCAATCCCCTAACACACTCCCCTACCCCACTCCCCTCCACCACTCCCATACCTCACTATCCTCCCCTACTCCCGTACCCACATCTCCTACCACATCCCTTCCCCACTCCCCTTCCCGCCACCTCCTCACTGCCCTCCACTACCCAACACCTCGGCCCTACACACATCCTCACTCCCCTCACCACTCCCCTTCCCTCCACCTCCTCACTGCGCTTCCCTATCCCACGCCCCTTTCCCACTCCCTACATCACTCCCCTCCCCCCCTCCCCTCCCCCACTCCCCTCCCAAACTCCCTGACCACATCCCCTACCCAATTCTCCTACCTCACTTCCCTACCTCACACCCTTACCACACCCCCTCCTCCAATCACCTCACCCACTCCCCTCCACCACTCAGCTCCCTCCACCTCTTCACTGCCCTGCCCAACCACACACCCATCCCCCAGTACACTCCCCCAATCCCCAACCCCACTCCCCTCCCCCATTCCCCTACTGCACTCCCTCTACAACTCCCCTACCCCACTCCCCTACCACACTGCCCTACCCCACTCCCCTACCCCAATCCCCTACCACGCTCCCCTACCCCACTCCCCTCAACCACTCCCATACCTCACTACCCTCCCCTACTCCCGTACCCACATCTCCTACCACACCCCTTCCCCACTCCCTTTCCCTCCACATCCTCACTGCCCTCCACTACCCAACACCTCGACCCTCCCCACATCCTCACTCCCCTCCCCACTCCCCTTCCCTCCACCTCCTCACTGCGCTTCCCTATCCCACGCCCCTTTCCCACTCGCTACATCACTCCCCTCCCCCACTCCCCTCCCCCACTCCCCTCACGAACTCCCATACCTCACTACCCTCCCCTACTCCCGTACCCACCTCTCCTACCACACCCCTTCCCCACTCCCCTTCCCTCCACCTCCTCACTGCCCTCCACTACCCAACTCCTCGACCCTACACACATCCTCACTCCCCTCCCCACTCCCCTTCCCTCCACCTCCTCACTGCGCTCCCCGATCCCACGCCCCTTTCCCACTCCCTGCATCACTCCCCTCCCCCATTCCCCTCCCCCACTCCCCTCACCAACTCCCCTCACCCACTCCCCTACATCACTCCCCTACCCCATTCCTTGTCGCCCACTCCCCTCTCCCACTCCCCTCTGCCACTCCCCTAACGCAGTCGCCTTTCCCATTCCCCTACCTCACTCCCCTCCCCCACTCCCCTCTCCCACTCCCCTCCCCCACTCCCCTCCCCCACTCCTCACACCAACTCCCCTCCCCCACTCCCCTACTCCACTCCCCTCTCCCCACCCCCACGGACCTATGTCACTCCCCTACCCCACTCCCTCTCCCCCACTCCCCTCCCTCCCCTCCCACACTCCATACCCCACTCCCCTACCCCACACCCCTACCCCACTCTATACCCCCACTCCCATCCCCAACTCCCCTCCCCACTCCCCTACCCCACTCTCACACCCCACTACACTCCCCCACTCCTCTCACACACTCCCCTCCCCCTCTCCTCTCCGCAACTCCCCGCAACCACCTCTCCCCATGCCCCTCCCCCACTCACTTCCCCCACTCCCCTACCGCGGTCCCCTATCCAACCCTCCCCAACTCCCCTTCCCAACTACCATCCCCAACTCTCCTCCCTCACTCCCCCACCAATTCCCATACCCAACTCCCCTGCACCACTTACCACCCCACTCCCTTCCCCCACACCCCTTCTCAACTCCCCTCCCTCACTCCCCTCCCCAACTCCACTCCCCAACTCCCCTCCCATACTACACTCCCCCACTGTCCTCCTCAACTCCCCGCACTAACTTCCATACCCGACTCCCCTACTCCACTCCCCTCCTTCACTCCCCTTCTCACATCCTCCCCATCTCCCCTCCCTCACTCCCCTCCCTCAATCCCCTCCCTCTTTCCCCTCCCCCACTCCCCTACCCCACTCCCCTACCCCATCCCGTACCCCACACCCCTACCCCACACCCCTACCCCACTCCCCACCCCCACTCCCATCCCCAATTCCCCACCCTCACTCCCCTCACTCACTCCCCTGCCCCACTCCGCTCACCCACTCCTCTCCCGAACTCTCCATCCCCACCCCCCTCACCAACTCCCATACCCAACTCCCATGCTCCACATCCCACCCTACTCCCCACCCCACTCCCCTCCCCACGCCCCTCCCCCATTCCACTCCCCTCTCCCCTCCCCCACGGACCTTTGCCACTCCCCTACCCCACTCCCAGTCCCCCACTCCCCTCCCTCATTCCCCTCCCCCTGTCCCCTTCCCCACTCCCCTACTGCACACCCATACCCCACTCCTCACACCCACTCCCATACCCAACAAGCCTCCCCCACTCCCCTACCGCACACCTGCACCCCACTACACTCCCCTCCCCCTCTCCTCTCCGCAACTCCCCGCAACCACTCCGCTCCCCAACCCCTGCCGCAACTCCCCTCCCCCACTGTACTACCCCACTCCTCTACCCCACTCCCCTCCCCAACTCCCCTCCCCCAACACTCCTCCCGCACTTCCCTCACAATCTCCCATACCCCACTCCCCTACTCCACTCCCCGTCAGCACTCCCCTACACCAATCCCCTACACCACTCCACTCTCCTAACCCACTCCCTTCCCCCACTCCCTTCCCCCACTCCCTTCCCCCACTCGCTTCCCCCACTCGCTTCCCCCACTCCCCTACCCCCACTCCCCTACCCCCACTCCCCTACCCCACTCCGCTACCCCACTCCCTGACACCACATCCCTACCGCAGTCCGCTCCCCAACTTTCCTACCCCACTCCCCTCCCCTCCACCTCCTCACTGCCCTCCACTACCCAACTCTCCTAACCCACACACCTCCCCCACTCTACTCCCCAACTCCCCTTCCCTCCACTCCCCTCCCCTCTCCCTGCCCCCACTCACTTACGCCACTCCCCTACCCCATTCACTGTCCCCCATTCCCCTCCCACATTCCCCTACCGCACTCACAAACCCCAATCCCCTCTCCCACTCCTCCACCCGACTCCCCTCCCCCTCTCCTCTCCTCTCCGCATCTCCCCTTCCCCACTCCTCTCCCACACTCCCTGCCTCAACTCCCGTCTCTCACTCCCCTAAACAACTCCCCTTCCCCCTCCCCTCCCCCACTCCCCTCCCCCACTCCCATCCCCCACTCCCCTATCCCACTCCCCTATCCCACTCCCCTCCCCCACTCCCCTCCCTCACTTCCCTCGTCAACTCCCCTCCCTCACTCCCCTCCGCCAACTCCCCTCCGCCAACTCCCCTCCCCCAACTCCCCTCCCCCAACTCCCCTCCCCCACTCCCCTCTCCTCTACTCCCCAAATCTCCTCCCCCAATTCCTGTCCGCCACTCACCTTCACAAACCCCCTCCCCCGCTCCCCTCCCCCGCCCCCTCCCCACCCCCTCCCCCGCTCCCCTCCCCTCCCCCACTCCGTCCACCATTCCGCATCCCTGCACCTCCTCACTGCCCACCGTACCCCACTCCCCTCCCCCACTCCCCTACCCCATTCCACTCCCCTTCCCTCCAAATCCTCACTGCCCTCCCCTACACCACGCCCCTACCCCACTCTATACCCCCACTCCCCCACCGCACTCCCCTCCACAACTCCCCTACTCCACTCCCCTACCCCACTCCCCGTCAACACACCCTTACCCCACTCCGCTACCCCACTCCCTGACATCACATCCCTACCGCAGTCCGCTCCCCAACTTTCCTACCCCACTCCCTTCCCCTCCACCTCCTCACTGCCCTCCACTACCCAACTCTCCTAACCCACACACCTCCCCCACTCCACTCCCCAACTCCCCTTCCCTCCACTCCCCTCCCCTCTCCCTGCCCCCACTCACTTACGCCACTCCCCTACCCCATTCACTGTCCCCCACTCCCCTCCCACACTCCCCTACCGCACTCACAAACCCACTCCCCTCTCCCACTCCTCCACCCGACTCCCCTCCCCCTCTCCTCTCCTCTCCGCATCTCCCCTTCCCCACTCCTCTCCCACACTCCCTGCCTCAACTCCCGTCTCTCACTCCCCTAAACAACTCCCCTTCCCCCTCCCCTCCCCCAATCCCCTCCCCCACTCCCATCCCCCATTCCCTATCCAACTCCCCTATCCCACTCCCCTCCCCCACTCCCCTCCCTCACTTCCCTCGTCAACTCCCCTCCCTCACTCCCCTCCGCCAACTCCCCTCCGCCAACTCCCCTCCGCCAACTCCCCTCCCCCAACTCCCCTCCCCCACTCCCCTCCCCCACTCCCCTCTCCTCTACTCCCCAAATCTCCTCCCCCAACTCCTGTCCGCCACTCACCTTCACAAACCCCCTCCCCCGCCCCCTTCCCACCCCCTCCCCCGCTCCCCTCCCATCCCCCACTCCCGTCCACCATTCAGCATCCCTGCACCTCCTCACTGCCCACCGTACCCCACTCCCCTCCCCCACTCCCCTCCCCCACAACCCTACCCCACACCCCTACTCCACACCACTAGCCCACTCCGCTCCCCACATCCCCTCCCCCGCTCCCCTCCCCCACTCCCCCACTCCCCTCCCCCACTCCCCACCCCCACTCCCCTCCCCCACTCCCCTCCCCCACTCCCCTATCCCACTCCACTTTCCCACTCCCCGACCCGACTCCCCTTCCCCACATCCCTTCCCCCACATCCCTTCCCTCCAAATCCTCACTGCCCTCCCCTACACCACTCCCCTCCCCACTCCCTTTTCCTCCACCTCCTCACTGCCCTCCCCTCCCCCACTACCCTCCTCCACTCCCCTCCCCTACTCCCCTTCCTTCTCCTCCACAATGCCCTCCCCTACCCAACTCCCCTACGCCACTGCCCTGCCCACTCCCTACACAACTCCCCTTCACCCCACCTTCTCTCTGCCCTCCCCTCCCCCACTCCCCCACTCCCCTACACAACTCCCCCACTCCCCTACACCACTCCCCTCCCTCACTCCCCTACCCGACTTCCTTCCACCAGTCCCCAACCCCACTCCCCTCCCCTCCCCAACTCCCCGCCCCAACTCCCCTCCCCCACTCCCCTCCCCCACTCCCCTCCCCACTCCCCCACTCTCCCACACCCCACCCCCAAATCCCCTCCCCCACTCCCCTGCACCTCTCCCCGACCCCACTCTCCTCACAATTCCCCTGTCACACTCCCCTCCAAAACTCCCCTCCAAAACTCCCCTCCCCCACTCTCTAACTCCCCTCCCCCACTCCCATCCCCCGCTACCCTCCGCCACTCCCCTCCCCCACTCCCCTCCCCCACACCCGTGCCCCACACCCCTGCCCCACACCCCTACCCCACTCCACTACCCCACTCCACTACCCCACTCCGCTACCCCACTCCCGTCCCCAATTACCTACCTCACTCCCCTCCCATACTCCCCTACCCACCTCGCCTTCCCCACTCCCCTTCCCCACTCCCCTTCCCCACTCCCCTTACCTCCACCTCCTCACTGCACTCCAGTCCCCAACTCCCCCAGCCCCTCCCTCACTCCACTTCTCTCCACATCCTCACTGTGCTCCAGTCCCCAACTCCCCTACCCCACATACCTCCCCCACGCCCCTCCCCCTCTCTCCTCCCCCTTTCTCCTCCCCCTCTCATCTCCTTCCCCACTCCTCTACCGCACTCCTCTACCCCACTCCTCTACCCCAAGTACCCTCCCCAAGTCCCCTCCCCAGGTCCCCTTCCCAGGTCACCTCCCCAACTCCCCTCACCATCTCCCCTTACCCCACTCCCCTCCCTCACTCCCATTCCTCACTCCCCTATCCCACTCCCTTCCCGCACACCCCTCCCGCTCTCCCCTCCCCCGCTCCCCTCCCCCGCTCCCCTCACACACTCCCCTCCCCCACTCCCCTCACCCACTCCCCTCCCCCACTAACTACCCTCACATCCCTCCCCACTCCCCTCCCCACTCCCCTCCCCACCTCCCCTCCCCCACTCCCCTCCCCCACACCCCTTCCCCAACTCCCCTCCCCACACTCCCCTCACCCCCCTCCCCACACCCCACTCCCCCACATCACTCCACTCCCCCACTCCACTCCCCCACCCCACTCCCCCACTCCACTACCCCCCCCACTCCCCTCCCCAACTCTCCTCCCCAATCCCCTCCCCGACTCCCCTCCCCCTCTCACCTGCCCCTCTCCACTACCCCACTCCCCTCCCGTCCACCACTCCGCTTCCCTGCACCTCCTCACTGCCCTCCCCTACAACACTCCCATCCCCCACTCCACTCCCCAACTCTCCTACCTCACACCCCTTCCCCACTCCCCTTCCCTCCACCTCCTCACCGCCCTCCACAACCCAACTCCCCTACCCCACACACCTCCCCCACTCCCCTATCCCACTCCCCTATGCCACTCCCCTATCCCACTCCACTTTCCCACATCCCTACCCCACTCCCCTAACTCACTCCGCTCCCCAACTCCACTACCCCACTCCCCTCCCACATTCCCCTACCCCCTCCCCTAGCCACCCCCTCCCACACACCCCTCCCCCCCACACTCCCCTCCCCCCACTCCAGTCCACCTCTGCGCTTCCCTGCAACTCTTCACAGCCCTCTCCTGCCACACTCCCATCACCCACTACCCTCACGCACTCCCCTACCGCACTCCACTCCCCCACTTCCCACAACAACTCCACTACCCCATTCCAAATCACCACACCCCTACCCCACTCCCCTATCCCACTCGTTACCGCACTCCCCTACCGCACTCCCCTTCCCCACTCCGCTCCACCACTCCCCTCCCCCACTCCCCTCCCCCACTCCCCTAACTCACTCCACTCCCCCACTCCCCTCCCCCACCCCATGCACGTCATCCACTCCCCTACCCCGATTACCCTACCTCACTCCCCTCCCCACTCCCCTTCCAGACTCCCCTACCTCACTCACATAACACACACCCCTCGCCCACTCCCCTCCCCCAATACACTATCCCACTCCCCTTCCCTCCAAATCCTCACTGCCCTCCCCTACACAACGCCCCTACTCCACTCCACACCCCCACTCCCCTACCGCACTCCCCTACCGCACTCCACGACCGCACTCCCCTCCACCACTCCCCTTCCACACTCCTCTCCCTCACTACCCTCCCCCACTAACCTCCCCAACTACCCTCCCCAACTACCCTCCCCAACTCCCCTCCCCAACTCCCCACCCCAACTCCCCACCCCAACTCCCCTTCCACACTCCCCTTCCACACTCCCCTCCTACACTCCCCTCCCACATTTCCCTCCCACGCTCAACCCCCCACTCAACTCCCCCACTCAACTCCCCAACTCCCCTACCCGACTACCCTCCCCAACTCCCCCCCAACTCCCCTCCCCAACTCCCCCCCAACTCCCCTCCCCCTACTCCCCACCCCCACTCCCATCCCCCACTCCCCTCTCCCACTCCCCCCCCCACTCCCCTCTGTCTCTCCTCACCGCATCTCCCCTTCCCCACTCCTCTCCCACACTCCCTGCCTCAACTCCCCTCCCCCACCCCCCTAAACCACTCCCCTTCCCCCTCCCCTCGCCAACACCCTCCCCCACTCCCCTCCCTCAATCCCCTCGTTAACTCCCCTCCCTCACTCCCATCCCTCACTCCCCTCCCCCACTTCCCTACCCCACTCCACTCCCCAACCTCCCTACCCCACTCCCCTCCCCAACTCCCCTCCCCAACTCCCCTCCCCACTCCCCTCCCCCACTCCCCTACCCCACTCCCCTCTCCCACTCCACTCCCAAAATCCACTCCCCCAACTCCTCTCCGCCCACTCACTTCCCCCGCTCCCCTCCCCCACACCCCTCCCCCGCTCCCGTCCACCACTCCGTATCCCTGCACCTCCTCACTGCCCTCCCGTACCCCACTCCCCTCCCCCACTCCCCTCCCCACTCCCCTCCCCATTCCCCTCCCTCACTCCCCTGCCCCATACCCCTACCCCTACCCCACTCCGCTCCCCAACTCCCCTACCTCTCTCCCCTCCCCCTCCCCCACTCCCCTCCCCCACTCCCCTTCCCCACTCCCCTTCCCCACTCCACTTTCCCACTCCCCGACACCACTCCCCTTACCCACATCCCTTCCCTCCAAATCCTCACTGCCCCCCCCACACCACTCCCCTCCCCCACTCCCTTTTCCTCCACCTCCTCACTGTCCTCCAATCCCCTCCCCTACTCCCCTTCCTTCTCCTCCACACTGCCCTCCCCTACCCAACTCCCCTACGCCACTGCCCTGCCCACTCCCCACGCCACTCCCCTTCACTCCACCTCCTCACTGCCCTCCCCCACTTCCACCAGTCCCCAACCCCACTCCCCTCCCCAACTCCCCTCCCCCTCACACCACCCCCAGATCCCTCCCCAACTCCCCTCCCCAACTCCCCTCACCCACTCCCCTCCCCCACTCCCAAACACCCCACCCCCAAATCCCCTCCCCCACACCCCTGCACCTCTCCCCTACCCCACTCTCCTCCCAATTCCCCTATCACACTCCCCTCCAAAACTCCCCTCCCCCAATTCCCAACTCCCCTCCCCACTCCCATCCCCCGCTACCCTCCGCCACTCCCCTCCCCCAAACCCCTACCCCACACCCCTGCCCCACACCCCTGCCCCACTCCACTACCCCACTCCACTACCCCACTCCACTACCCCACTCCAGTCCCCAATTACCTACCTCACTCCCCTCCCATACTCCCCTAGTCACCTCTCCTACCCCACTCCCCTTCCCCACTCCCCTTCCCTCCACCTCCTCACTGCACCCCGGTCCCCAACTCCCCTACCCCAAACACCTCCCCCAGGCCCCTCCCTCACTCCACTTCTCTCCACATCCTCACTGTGCTCCAGTCCCCAACTCCCCTACACCACACATCCCCCACTCCCCTACATCACTCCCCTACATCACTCCCCTACATCACTCCCCTCCCCCACTCCACTCCCCTCCCCCACTCCCCTCCCCCTCTCCCCTCCCCCTCTCCCCTCCCCCTCTCTCCTCCCCCTCTCTCCTCCCCCTCTCATCTCTGCAAAACTCCTTCCCCACTCCTCTACCCAACTCCTCTACCCCACTCCTCTAGCCCACTCCTCTACCCCAAGTCCCCTCCCCAAGTCCCCACCCCAAGTCCCCTCCCCAAGTCCCCTCCCCAAGACCCCTCCCCATGTCCCCTCCCCATGTCCCCACCCCATGTCCCCTCCCCAGGTCCCCTCCCCAGCTCCCCTCCCCATCTCCCCGCACTATCTACCCTCACCATCTCCCCTCACTATCTCCCCTCACCATCTTGCCTCACCAACTCCCCTTCCCCCACTCCCCTCCTCCCACTCCCCTCCCGCACTCCCCTCCCGCACACCCCTTCAGCTCTGCCCTCCCCCGCACCCCTCCCCCACTCCCCTCCCCCACTAACCACCCTCACATCCCTCCCCACTCCACGCCCACACTCCACGCCCCCACTCCACTCCCACACTCCACTCCCAGACCGACTCCCCTCCCCAACTTTCCTCCCCCAATCCCCTCCACGACTCCCCTCCCCCTCTCCCCTGCCCCTCTCCACGACCCGACTCCCCTCCCGTCCACCACTCCGCTTCCCTGTACCTCCTCATAGCCCTCCCCTACAACACTCCCATCCCCCACTCCGCTCCCCAACTCTCCTACCTCACACCCCTCCCCCAATCCCCTTCCCTCCACCTCCTCACTGCCCTCCACAACCCAACTGCCCTACCCCACACACCTCCCCCATTCCCCATCCCACTCCCCTTCCCTCCACCTCCTCACTGCGCTTCCCTATCCCACTCCCCTATCCCACTCCCCTATCCCACTCCACTTTCCCACTTCCCTACCCCACTCCCCTAATTCACTCCGCCCCCCAACGCCACTACCCCACTCCCCGACCCCACACCACGACCCCACACCCCGACCCCACTCCCTGACCCCACACCCCTACCCCACACCCCGACCCCACACCCCGACCCCACTCCCCTAAACAGCACCCCTACCCCACTCCCCTCCCACACTCTCCACCCCCAGTCTCCTCCCCCACTCTCCTCCCCCACTCTCCTCCCCCACTCTCCTCCCCCACTCCCCGCCCCACTCCCCTAACCATCTCCCCTACCCCACACCCCTACTCCACTCCCCTCTCCCACACCCCTCCCCCACACCCCTCCCCCACTCCCATCCCCCACTCCCCTCCCTCACTCCCCTACCCCACTACCGTCCCAACTACCCTCCCCAACTACCCTCCCCAACTCCCCACCCCAACTCCCCTTCCACACTCCCCTTCCACACTCCCCTTCCTCACTCCCCTACCCCACTACCCTCACCAACTACCCTCCCCAACTACCATCCCCAACATACCCTCCCCAACTCCACACCCCAACTCCCCACCCCAAGTCCCCTTCCACACTCCCCTTCCACACTCCCCTTCCACACTCCCCTCCCACACTCCCTTCCCACACTCAACTCCCCCACTCAACTCCCCCACTCAACTCCCCAACTCCCCTACCTCACCCCCTACCCCACTCCCCTCCCCAACTCCCCTCCCCCTACTCCCCTCCCCCCACTCCCCTCCCCCACTGCCCTCCCCCACTCCTCCACCCCACTCCCCTCTGCCTCTCCTCTCCGCATCTCCCCTTCCCCACTCCTCTCCCACACTCCCTGCCTCAACTCCCCTCCCCCACCCCCTAAACCACTCCCCTTCCCCCTCCCCTCCCCCACACCCCACCCCCACTCCCCTCCCCCACTCCCCTCCCTCAATCCCCTCGTCAACTCCCCTCCCTCACTCCCCTCCCTCACACCCCTCCCTCACTCCCCTCCCCCACTTCCCTACCCCACTCCTCTCCCCAACTCCCCTCCACAACTCCCCTCCCCCACTCCCCTCCCCCACACCCCACACCTGCTCCCCTCCCCTGCCCCCCTCCCCCGCTCCTGTCCACCACTCCGTATCCCTGCACCTCCTCACTGTGCTCCCGTACCCCACTCCCCTCCCCCACTCCCATCCCCCACTCCCCTCCCCCACACCCCTACCCCACACCCCTACCCCACTCCGCTCCCCAACTCCCCTACCCCTCTCCCCTCCCCCCTCCCCCACTCCCCTCCCCCACTCCCCTTACCCGCATCCCTTCCCTCCAAATCCTCACTGCCCTCCCATGCACCACTCCCCTCACCCAATCCCTTTTCCTCCACCTCTTCACTGTCCTCCAATCCCCTCCCCTACTCCCCTTCCTTCTCCTCCACACTGCCCTCCCCACCACACTCCCATCCCCCACTCCGCTCCCCAACTCTCCTACCTCACACCCCTCCCCCACTCCCCTTCCCTCCACCTCCTCACTGCCCTCCTCAACACAACTCCCCTACCCCACACACCTCACCCACTCCACTCACCCACTCCCCTTCCCTCCACCTCCTCACTGCGCTCCCCTATCCCACTCCCCTATCCCACTCCACTATCCCACTGCCCTATCCGACTCCACTTTCCCACTTCCCTACCCCACTCCCCTAACTCACTACCCTCCCCAACACCATTACCCCTCTCCACTCCACCATTCCCCTAACCCCCTCCCCTAGCCCACTCCGTCCCACACTCCCCTTCCCCCACTCCAGTCCACCTCTGCGCTTCCCTGCACCTCTTCACTGCCCTCCCCGACCACACTCCCATCCCTCACTACCCTCACGCACACCCCTACCCCACTCCCCTACACCACTCCCCTACCCCACTCCCCTACCGTACTCCACTAGCGCACTCCACTAGCGCACTCCACTACCGCACCCCCTCCACCACTCCCCTACCCCACTCCCAATCACCACACACCAACCCCACTCCCCTACCCACTCACCTCCCCCACTCCGCTAACCCACTCCCCTCCCCCACTCCCCTCCCCCGCTCCCCTCCCCCGCTCCCCTCCCCCGCTCCCTGACACCACACCGGCTCCCCCACTCCCCTCACCCACTCCCCTCCCCCACTCCGCCCCACAACCCTCCCCCTTTCCCCTCCCCCACACCCCTCGCCCACTCCACTCCCGACACTCCTCCCCCACTCCACTCCCCTCCCCCAATCCCCTCCCCCTCACCCCTCCCCCACTCCCCTCCCCCACTCTCCTCCCGTCCAACACTCCACTTCCCTGCACCTCCTCACTGCCCTCCCCTACCACACTCCCATCCCCCACTCCGCTCCCCAACTCTCCTGCCTCACACCCCTTCCCCACTGCCCTTCCCTCCATCTCCTCACTGCCCTCCTCAACCCAACTCCGCTACCCCACACACATCACCAACTCGACTCACCCACTCCCCTTCCCTCCACCTCCTCACTGCGCTCCCCTATCCCACTCCCCTATCCCACTCCCATATCTCACTCCACTATCCCACTCCCCTATCCGACTCCACTTTCCCACTTCCCTACCCCACTCCCCTAACTCACTCCCCTCCCCAACTCCAGTACCCCTCTCCACTCCACCATTCCCCTACCCCCCTCCTCTAGCCAAACCCTCCCACACTCACCTCCCCCCACACCAGTCCACCTCTGCGCTCCCCTGCATCTCTTCACTGCCCTCCCCTAACACACTCCCATCCCCCACTACGCTCCTTCATTCCCCTACCCCACTCCCCTAGCGCACTCCACCCCCCCACTCCCCTACCGCACTCCCCTCCACAACTCCCCTACAGCACTCCAAATCACTACACCACTCCTCTCCCCCACTCCCTACCTCAACTCCCCTCCCCACTCCCCTAAACCACTCCCCTCCCCCACTTCCCTCCCCCACTCCCCTCCCCCACCCCCCTCCCCCACACCCATCACAAACTCCCCTACCCCACTCCCCTACTCCGCTCCTCTCCCACACTCCCCTCCCCCACTCCGCTCCCCCACTCCCCTCCCCCACGCCCTCCGCCACACTCCTACCACACTCTACTCCCTCACTCACCTCCCCAACTCCCCTCCCCCGCTCCCCTCCCACACTAACCTCCCACACACCCCTTCCCACTCCCCTCCCCTTCGACACTCCCCTCGTCCTCTCTCCACCGCCACTCTCCTCCCGAACACCCCTCCCCACTTCCCGCCCCCACCTCCTCCCCCACTCCACTCTCCTCCCCCACTCCCGTCCACCACTCCGCATCCCTGCACCTCCTCACTGCCCTCCCGTACCACACTCCCCTCCCCCACTCCCCTACTCCAATCTCATACCCCACTCCACTCCCCCACTCTCATACCCCACTCCACTCCCCCACT
This sequence comes from Heterodontus francisci, assembly GCF_036365525.1. Lineage (NCBI taxonomy): Eukaryota > Metazoa > Chordata > Chondrichthyes > Heterodontiformes > Heterodontidae > Heterodontus > Heterodontus francisci. The sequence continues at coordinate 92,392 of NW_027140433.1, read as the reverse complement.
CCCATACATCACTCCCCTCCACAACTCCCCTACCCCGCTCCCCTACCCCACTCCCCCACTCCCCCACTCCGCACCCCCTCTCCGCACCCCCACACCGCACTCCCCTCATCCACTACCCTACCCAATCCCACTACCCCACTCCCATCCCCCATTCCCCTCCCCCACTCCCCTACCCCACTCCCCTCCCCCACTCCCCTACCCCACTCCCCTACCCCACTCCCCTACCGCACTCCACTACCGCTCTCCACTCCCCCACTCCCCTATCGCACTCCCCTTCCGCACTCCCCTTCACATCTCCCCGATCCCACTCCCCGTCCCCACTCCCCGACCCCACTCCCCGGCCCCTCTCCCCGGCCCCACTCCCCAGCCCCACTCCCCAGCCCCACGCCCCAGCCCCACTCCCCGGCCCCTCTCCCCGGCCCCACTCCCCAGCCCCACTCCCCAGCCCCACGCCCCAGCCCCACTCCCCAGTCCCACTCCCCCAACCCCACTCCCCAACCCCATTCCCCTCCCCCACTCCCTGACACCACACCCGCTGCCCCACTCCCCTTCCCCACTCCCCTCCCCCACTCCCCTCCCCTGCCCCAGTCCCCTGCTCCACTCCCCTGCTCCACTCCCATGATCCACTCCCCTGCCCCACTCCCCTGCCCCACTCCCCTGCCCCACTCCCCTGCCTCACTCTGCTACCCCACTCTGCTACCCCACTCCGCTCCCCCACTCCGCTCCCCCACTCACCTCCCCAACGCAGTCCGCTCCCCAACTTTCCTAGCCCACTCCCCTCCCCTCCACCTCCTCACTGCCTTCCACTACCCAACTCTCCTACCTCACACACCTCCCCCACTCCACTCCACAACTCCCATTCCCTCCACACCCCTCCCCCACTCCACTCCCCTCTCCAAGCCCCCACTCACTGACGCCACTCCCCTACCCATTCCCTGTCCCTCACCCCCCACCCTCACTCCCCTACCGCCCTCACAAACCCCACTCCCCTCTCCCACTCCTCCACCCCAACTCCCCTCCCCAACGCCCCTCCCTCGCTCCCCTCCCCCGCTCCCCTCCGTCACTCCGCTCCCCCGCTCCCCTCCCCCGCTCCCCTCCCCCACTCCCCTCCCCCACCCCCCTCGTCAACTCCCCTCCCCCACTACCCTCCCCCACTCCCCTACTCCGCTCCCGTAACCCACTCCCCACCCCACCCCCCTCGTCAACCCCCCTCCCCCACTCCCCTCCACCACTCCCCTCCCCAACTCCATTCCGCCACTCTCCTCCCACACTCTACTCCCTCTCTCACCTCCCCAGATCCCCTCCCCCGCTCCACTCCCCCGCTCCCCTCCCCCGCTCCCCTCCCACACTAACCTCCCCCACACCCCTCCACACTCCGCTCCCCTCAGACACTCCCCTCCCCCTCCCTCCTCCGCCACTCTCCTCCCCAACACCCCTCCCCAACTCTCCTCCCCCACTCTACTCCCCCACTCTCCTCCCCCACTCCGCACCCCCACTCCCCTACACAACTCTCCTCCCCCAATCCGCATCCCTGCACCTCCTCACTGCCCACCCGTACCACACTCCTCACCCCCACTCCACTCCCCCACTCTACTCCCCCACTCCACTCCCCCACTCCACTCCTCCTCTCCTCACACCCCATCCCCTCCACCACTCCTCTACCCCACCCCACTCCCCGCCCCCACTCCCCTCCCCCACTCCCCTACCCCACTCCCCTCCCCCACTCCCCTCCCCCACTCCACACCCCCACTCCCATACCTAATTCCCATCCACAACTCCCCTACCCCACTCCCCTACCCCACTCCGCTCCCCAAATCCGCTCCCCCACTCCACTCCCAACACCCCTCCCCAACTCTCCTACCTCACATCCCTCCCCCACTCCCCTTCCCTCCACCTCCTCACTGCCCTCCACAATCCAACTCCCCTACCCCACACACGTCCCCAACTCCAGTCACCCACTGCCCTTCCCTCCACCTCATCACTGCGCTCCCCAATCCCATTCCCCTATCCCACTCCCCTAGCCCACCACGTCCCACACTCACCTCCCCCCACTCCAGTCCACCTCTGCGCTTCCCTGCACCTCTTCACTGCCCTCCCCTACCACACTCCCATCCCTCACTACCCTCACGCACACCCCTACCCCACTCCCCTACACCACTCCCCTACCCCACTCCCCTACCGTACTCCAGTAGCGCACTCCACTCCTGCACTCCCCTCCACCAATCCCTTACCCCACTCCCCATCACCACACACCAACCCCACGCCCCTACCCCACTCACTTCCCCCACTCCGCTAACCCACTCCCCTCCCCCGCTCCCCTCCCCCGCTCCCCTCCCCCACTCCGCCCCTCAACCCTCCCCCTTCCCCTCCCCCACTCCCCTCGCCCACTCCCCTCGCCCACTCCCCTCCCCCACTCCCCTCCCCCACTCCACTCCCCCACACCCCTCGCCCACTCCACTCCCGACACTCCTCCCCCACTCCCCTCCCCTCCCCCTCACCCCTCCCCCACTCCCGTCCCCCACTCCCCTCCCGTCCAACACTCCGCTTCCCTGCACCTCCTCACTGCCCTCCCCTACTACACTCCCATCCCCCACTCCGCTCCCCAACTCTCCTACCTCACACCCCTCCCCCACTCCCCTTCCTTCCACCTCCTCACTGCCCTCCTCAACCCAACTCCCCTACCCCACACACTTCCCCAACTCGACTCACCCACTCCCCTTCCCTCCACCTCCTCACTGCGCTCCCCGATCCCACTGCCCGATCCCACTCCCCTATCCCACTCCCCTATCGCACTCCCCAATCCCACTCCCCGATCCCACTCCCCTATCCCACTCCCCTATCCCACTCCCCTATCCCACTCCCCTATCCCACTGCCCTATCCGACTCCACTTTCCCACTTCCCTACCCCACTCCCCTAACTCACTCCCCTCCCCAACTCCACTACCCCTCTCTACTCCACCATTCCCCTAACCCCCTCCCCTAGCCAACCCCTCCCACACTCCCCTCCCCCAACTCCAGTCCACCTCTGCGCTCCCCTGCACCTCTTCACTGCCCTCCCCTACCACACTCCCATCCCTCACTACCCTCACGCACACCCCTACCCCACTCCCCTACACCACTCCCCTACCCCACTCCCCTACCGTACTCCAGTAGCGCACTCCACTCCTGCACTCCCCTCCACCAATCCCCTACCCCACTCCCCATCACCACACACCAACCCCACTCCCCTACCACACTCACCTCCCCCACTCCGCTAACCCACTCCCCTCCCCCGCTCCCCTCCCCCGCTCCCCTCCCCCACTCCCTGACACCACACCGGCTCCCACACTCCCCTCCCCCAACTCCAGTCCACCTCTGCGCTCCCCTGCATCTCTTCACTGCCCTCCCCAACACACTCCCATCCCCCACTACGCTCCCGCATTCCCCTATCCCACTCCCCTACCGCACTCCACGCCCCCACTCCCCTACCACACTCCCCTCCACAACTCCCCTACACCACTCCAAATTACCACACCACTCCTCTCCCCCACTCCCTAACTCAACGCCCCTCCCCACTCCCCTAAACCACTCCCCTAAACCACTCCCCTTCCCACTCCCCTCCCCCACTCCCCTCCCCCACTTCCATCACAAACTCCCCTACCCCACACCCCTACTCCGCTCCTCTTCACCACACCCCTCCCTCACATCCCTCCCCCACACCCCTCCCCCACACCCCTCATCAACTCCCCTCCCACACTCCCCTCCCCCACTCCCCTCCCTCACGCCCTCCGCCACCCTCCTACCACACTCTACTCCCTCACTCACCTCCCCAACTCCACATCCCCGCTCCCCTCCCACACTCTCCTCCCGAACACCCCTCCCCCACTCCCCTCCCCCAGCCCCTCCCCCACTCCACTCTCCTCACCCACTCCCATCCCCCTCTCCCCTCCCCCACTCCCGTCCACCACTCCACATCCCTGCACCTCCTCACTGCCCTCCCGTACCACACTCCCCTCCCCCACTCCCCTACTCCAATCTCATACCCCACTCCACTCCCCCATTCTCGTACCCCACTCCACTCCCCCACTCCCATACCTCATTTCCCTCCACAACTCCCCTACCCCGCTCCCCTACCGCACTCCCCCACTCCCTCACTCCGCTCCCCCACTCCGCACCCCATCTCCCCCACTCCGCACCCCCACTCCCCACCCCACTCCCCTCACCCACTACCCTACCCAACTCCACTACCCCACTCCCATCCCCCATTCCCCTCCCCCACTCCCCTACCCCACTCCCCTACCGCACACCACTACCGCTCTCCACTCCCCCACTCCCCTATCGCACTCCCCTCCACACCTCCCCGATCCCACTCCCCGACCCCACTCCCCGACCCCACTCCCCGACCCCACTCCCCAGCCCCACTCCCCAAACCCCACTCCCCAAACCCCACTCCCCAAACCCCACTCCACCAACCCCACTCCCCAACCCCACTCCCCTCACCCACTCCCTGACATCACACCCGCTGCCCCACTCCCCTTCCCCACTCCCTGACACCTCACCCGCTGCCCCACTCCCCTGCCCCACTCCCCTGCCCCAGTCCACTGCTCCACTCCCCTGCTCCACTCCCCTGCTCCACTCCCCTGACCCACTCCCCTGCCCCACTCCGCTACCCCACTCTGCTACCCCACTCCGCTACCCCACTCCGCTCCCCCACTCCCCTCCCCTACCGCAGTCCGCTCCCCAACTTTCCTAGCCCACTCCCCTCCCCTCCACCTCCTCACTGCCTTCCACTACCCAACTCTCCTACCTGACGCACCTCCCCCACTCCACTCCCCAACTCCCATTCCCTCCACTCCCCTCCCCCACTCCACTCACCTCACCAAGCCCCCACTCACTGACGCCACTCCCCTACCCATTCCTTGTCCCCCACCCCCTCCCTCACTCCCCTACCGCACTCACAAACCCCACTCCCCTCTCCCACTCCTCCACCCCACTCCCTGCCCCCTCTCCTCTCCGCAAGTCCCCTTCCCCCTGCCCCTCCCCAACTCCCCTCCCCAACGCCCCTCCCTCGCTCCCGTCCCCCGCTCCCCTCCACCACTACCCTGCCCCGCTCCCCTCCCCCGCTCCCCCACACCCCTCGTCAACTCCCCTCCCCCACTCCCCTCCCCAACTCCCCTCCCCAACTCCCGTAAACCACTCCCCTCCCCCACACCCCTCGTCAACCCCCATCCCCCACTCCACTCCCCCACTCCCCTCCCTCTCTCCCCTCCCCCACTCCCCTCCCCAACTCCCTTCCGCCACTCTCCTCCCACACTCTACTCCCTCTCTCACCTCCCCAGATCCCCTCCCCCGCTCCCCTCCCACACTAACCTCCCCCACACCCCTCCGCACTCCGCTCCCCTCCGACACTCCCCTCCCCCTCTCTCCTCCGCCACTCTCCTCCCCAACACCCCTCCCTCACTCCCCTCCCCCACCCCCTCCCCTGCTCCACTCCCCTACACAACTCTCCTCCCCACTCTCCTCCCCCACTCCCCTCCCCCACTCCCCTCCCCCACTCTCCTCCCCCACTCCGCATCCCTGCACCTCCTCACTGCCCTCCCGGACCACACACCCCACCACCACTCCACTCCCCCACACCACTCCCCCACTCCACTCCCCCACTCCACTCCCCCTCTCCCCTCCCCCACTCCCCTCACCCCCTCCCCTCCCCCACTCCCCTCACCCCCTCCCCTCCCCCACTCCTCTACCCCACCCCACTCCCCTCCCCCACTCCCCTCCCCCACTCCTCTACCCCACCCACTCCCCTCCCCCACTCCGCTTCCCCACTCCCCTACCCCACTCCCCTCCCCCACTCCACACCCCCACTCCCATACCTAACTCCCATCCACAACTCCCCTACCCCACTCCCCTACACCACTCCCCTCCCCCACTCCCGTCCCCCACTCCCCTCCCGTCCAACACTCCGCTTCCCTGCACCTCCTCACTGCCCTCCCCCACCACACTCCTAACCCCCACTCCGCTCCCCAACTCTCCTACCTCACACCCCTCCCCCACTCCCCTTCCCTCCACCTCCTCACTGCCCTCCACAACCCAACTCCCCTCCCCCACACACGTCCCCAACTCCAGTCACCCACTCCCCTTCCCTCCACCTCCTCACTGCGCTCCCCTATCCCACTCCACTTTCCCACTTCCCTACCCCACACCCCTAACTCACTCCCCTCCCCAACTCCACTACCCCTCTCCACTCCACCATTCCCCTACCCCCATCCCCTAGCCACCCTCCCCTAGCCACCCCATCCCACACACCCCTCCCCCCACACCAGTCCACCTCTGCGCTCCCCTGCACCTCTTCACTGCCCTCCCCTACCACACTCCCATCCCCCACTACGCTCCCGCATTCCCCTACCTCAACTCCCCTACTCACACCCCTACCCACTCCCCAAAACCACTCCCCTTCCCCCCTCCCCTTCCCCTCCCCTCCCCCACTCCCTTCCCCCACTCCCCTCCCCCACTCCCGTCCCCCACTCCCCTCCCCCACTCCCATCACAAACACCCCTACTCCACTCCCCTACTCTACTCCCCTCCCCCACTCCCCTCCCCCACTCCCCTCCCTCACGTCCCTCCGCCACTCTCCTACCACACTCTACTCCCTCACTCACCTCCCCAACTCCCCTCCCCCGCTCCCCTCCCACACTAACCTCCCACACACCCCTCCCCACTCCCCTCCCCTCCGACACTCCCCTCCCCCTCTCTCCTCCGCCACTCTCCTCCTGAACACCCCTCCCCCACTTCCCTCCCCCACCTCCTGCCCCACTCCACTCTCCTCACCCATTCCCATCCTCCACTCCCCTCCCCCACTCCCGTCCAACACTCCGCATCCCTGCACCTCCTCACTGCCCTCCCGTACCATACTCCCCTCCCCCACTTCCCTACCCTACTCTCGTACCCCAATCCACTCCCCCACTCTCGTACCCCACTCCACTCCCCCACTCCCATACCTCACTCCCCTTCACAACTCCCCTACCCCGCTCCCCTACCCCTCTCCCCTACCCCGCTCCCCCACTCCGCTCCCCCACTCCGCACCCCCACTCCGCACACCCACTCCGCACCCCCACTCCCCACCCCCACTCCCCTCCCCCACTACCCTTCCCAACTCCACTACCCCACTCCCATCCCCCATTCCCCTCACCCACTCCCCTAGCCCACCCCCTCCCACACTCCCCTCCCCCCACTCCAGTCCACCTCTGCGCTTCCCTGCACATCTTCACAGCCCTTCCCTACCACACTCCCATCCCCCACTACCCTCCCGCAGTCCCCTACCCCACTCCCCTACCGCACTCCCCTCCACATCTCCCCTATCCCACTCCCCGACCCCACTCCCCGTTCGCACTCCCCGGCCCCACTCCCCAGCCCCACGCCCCAGCCCCACTCCCCAAACCCCACTCCCGAAACCCCACTCCCCAAACCCCACTCCCCAAACCCCACACCCCCTTCCCCACACCCCCAACCGCACTCCCCCAACCCCACTACCCCAAACCCCATTCCCCAACCCCACTCCCCTCCCCCACTCCCACTCCCCTCCCCCACTCCCTGACACCACACCCGCTGCCCCACTCCCCTGCCCCACTCCCCTCACCCACTCCCTGACACCTCACCCGCTGCCCCAACCCCCTGACCCACTCCCCTGCTCCACTCCCCTGCCACACTCCCCTGCCCCACTCCACTGCCCCACTCCGCTACCCCACTCCACTACCCCACTCCGCTACCCCACTCTGCTACCCCACTCTGCTACCCCACTCCGCTACCCCACTCCGCTCCCCCACTCCCCTCCCCTACCGCTGTCCGCTCCCCAACTTTCCTAGCCCACTCCCCTCCCCTCCACCTCCTCACTGCCTTCCACTACCCAACTCTCCTACCTCACACACCTCCCCCACTCCACTCCCCAACTCCCATTCGCTCCACTCCCCTCCCCCACTCCACTCCCCTCTCCAAGCCCCCACTCACTGATGCCACTCCCCTACCCATTTCCTGTCCCCCACTCCCCTCCCTATTCCCTGTCCCCCAATCCCCTCCCTCACTCCCCTACCGCACTCACAAACCCCACTCCCCTCTCCCACTCCTCCACCCCACTCCCTTCCCCCTCTCCTCTCCGCTAATCCCCTTCCCCCTCCCCCTCCCCAACTCCCCTCCCCAACGCACCTCCCCCGCTCCCCTCCCCCACTCCCCTCCCCCGCACCACTCGTCAACTCCCCTCCCCCACTCCCCTCCCCCACTCCCCTACTCCACTCCCCTCATTCCACTCCCCTCCGTAACACCCCTCGTCAACTCCCCTCCGCCACACCCCTCGTCAACTCCCCTCCCCCACTCCCCTCGTCAACTCCCCTCCCCCACTCCCCTCCCACTCTCCCCTACCAGCTCCCCTCACCCGCCCCCTCCCCCACTCCCCTCCCCCACTCACTTCCCCCTCTCCCCTCCCCCTCTCTCCTCCCCCTCTCTCCTCCCCCACTCTCCCCTCCCCCACTCTCCTCCCCCACTCTCCCCTCCCCCACTCTCTCCTCCCCCACTCTCCCCTCCCCCACTCTCCTCTCCCCCACTCTCCCCTCCCCCACTCTCCTCCCCCTCTCCTCCCCCACTCTCCTACCCCACTCCCCTCCCCCACTCCCCTCCCCCACTCCGCTCCCCAACTCTCCTACCTCACACACCTCCGCCACTCCCCTTCCCTCCACAACCCACCTCCCCTACCCCGCACACGTCACCCGCTCCACTTACACACTCCCCTTCCCTCCACCTCCTCACTGCACTCCCCAACTCCCATTCCCTCCACTCCCCTCCCCCACTCCACTCACCTCACCAAGCCCCCACTCACTGACGCCACTCCCCTACCCATTCCTTGTCCCCCACCCCCTCCCTCACTCCCCTACCGCACTCACAAACCCCACTCCCCTCTCCCACTCCTCCACCCCACTCCCTGCCCCCTCTCCTCTCCGCAAGTCCCCTTCCCCCTGCCCCTCCCCAACTCCCCTCCCCAACGCCCCTCCCTCGCTCCCGTCCCCCGCTCCCCTCCACCACTACCCTGCCCCGCTCCCCTCCCCCGCTCCCCCACACCCCTCGTCAACTCCCCTCCCCCACTCCCCTCCCCAACTCCCCTCCCCAACTCCCGTAAACCACTCCCCTCCCCCACACCCCTCGTCAACCCCCATCCCCCACTCCACTCCCCCACTCCCCTCCCCCTCTCCCCTCCCCCACTCCCCTCCCCAACTCCCTTCCGCCACTCTCCTCCCACACTCTACTCCCTCTCTCACCTCCCCAGATCCCCTCCCCCGCTCCCCTCCCACACTAACCTCCCCCACACCCCTCCGCACTCCGCTCCCCTCCGACACTCCCCTCCCCCTCTCTCCTCCGCCACTCTCCTCCCCAACACCCCTCCCTCACTCCCCTCCCCCACCCCCTCCCCTGCTCCACTCCCCTACACAACTCTCCTCCCCACTCTCCTCCCCCACTCCCCTCCCCCACTCCCCTCCCCCACTCTCCTCCCCCACTCCGCATCCCTGCACCTCCTCACTGCCCTCCCGGACCACACACCCCACCACCACTCCACTCCCCCACACCACTCCCCCACTCCACTCCCCCACTCCACTCCCCCTCTCCCCTCCCCCACTCCCCTCACCCCCTCCCCTCCCCCACTCCCCTCACCCCCTCCCCTCCCCCACTCCTCTACCCCACCCCACTCCCCTCCCCCACTCCCCTCCCCCACTCCTCTACCCCACCCACTCCCCTCCCCCACTCCGCTTCCCCACTCCCCTACCCCACTCCCCTCCCCCACTCCACACCCCCACTCCCATACCTAACTCCCATCCACAACTCCCCTACCCCACTCCCCTACACCACTCCCATCCCCCTCTCCCCTCCCCCTCTCCCCTCCCCCACTCCCCTCCCCCACTCCCGTCCCCCACTCCCCTCCCGTCCAACACTCCGCTTCCCTGCACCTCCTCACTGCCCTCCCCCACCACACTCCTAACCCCCACTCCGCTCCCCAACTCTCCTACCTCACACCCCTCCCCCACTCCCCTTCCCTCCACCTCCTCACTGCCCTCCACAACCCAACTCCCCTCCCCCACACACGTCCCCAACTCCAGTCACCCACTCCCCTTCCCTCCACCTCCTCACTGCGCTCCCCTATCCCACTCCACTTTCCCACTTCCCTACCCCACACCCCTAACTCACTCCCCTCCCCAACTCCACTACCCCTCTCCACTCCACCATTCCCCTACCCCCCTCCCCTAGCCACCCTCCCCTAGCCACCCCATCCCACACACCCCTCCCCCCACACCAGTCCACCTCTGCGCTCCCCTGCACCTCTTCACTGCCCTCCCCTACCACACTCCCATCCCCCACTATGCTCCCGCATTCCCCTACCTCAACTCCCCTACTCACACCCCTACCCACTCCCCAAAACCACTCCCCTTCCCCCTCCCCTTCCCCCTCCCCTTCCCCTCCCCTCCCCCACTCCCTTCCCCCACTCCCCTCCCCCACTCCCGTCCCCCACTCCCCTCCCCCACTCCCATCACAAACACCCCTACTCCACTCCCCTACTCTACTCCCCTCCCCCACACCCCTCCCCCATACCACTCCCACACACCCCTCGTCAACTCCTCTCCCACACTCCCCTCCCCCACTCCCCTCCCTCACGTCCCTACGCCACTCTCCTACCACACTCTACTCCCTCACTCACCTCCCCAACTCCCCTCCCCCGCTCCCCTCCCACACTAACCTCCCACACACCCCTCCCCACTCCCCTCTCCTCCGACACTCCCCTCCCCCTCTCTCCTCCGCCACTCTCCTCCTGAACACCCCTCCCCCACTTCCCTCCCCCACCTCCTGCCCTACTCCACTCTCCTCACCCATTCCCATCCTCCACTCCCCTCCCCCACTCCCGTCCAACACTCCGCATCCCTGCACCTCCTCACTGCCCTCCCGTACCATACTCCCCTCCCCCACTCCCCTACCCTACTCTCGTACCCCAATCCACTCCCCCACTCTCGTACCCCACTCCACTCCCCCACTCCCATACCTCACTCCCCTTCACAACTCCCCTACCCCGCTCCCCTACCGCTCTCCCCTACCCCGCTCCCCCACTCCGCTCCCCCACTCCGCACCCCCACTCCGCACACCCACTCCGCACCCCCACTCCCCACCCCCACTCCCCTCCCCCACTACCCTTCCCAACTCCACTACCCCACTCCCATCCCCCATTCCCCTCACCCACTCCCCTAGCCCACCCCCTCCCACACTCCCCTCCCCCCACTCCAGTCCACCTCTGCGCTTCCCTGCACATCTTCACAGCCCTTCCCTACCACACTCCCATCCCCCACTACCCTCCCGCAGTCCCCTACCCCACTCCCCTACCGCACTCCCCTCCACATCTCCCCTATCCCACTCCCCGACCCCACTCCCCGTTCGCACTCCCCGGCCCCACTCCCCAGCCCCACGCCCCAGCCCCACTCCCCAAACCCCACTCCCGAAACCCCACTCCCCAAACCCCACTCCCCAAACCCCACACCCCCTTCCCCACACCCCCAACCGCACTCCCCCAACCCCACTACCCCAAACCCCATTCCCCAACCCCACTCCCCTCCCCCACTCCCACTCCCCTCCCCCACTCCCTGACACCACACCCGCTGCCCCACTCCCCTGCCCCACTCCCCTCACCCACTCCCTGACACCTCACCCGCTGCCCCAACCCCCTGACCCACTCCCCTGCTCCACTCCCCTGCCACACTCCCCTGCCCCACTCCACTGCCCCACTCCGCTACCCCACTCCACTACCCCACTCCGCTACCCCACTCTGCTACCCCACTCTGCTACCCCACTCCGCTACCCCACTCCGCTCCCCCACTCCCCTCCCCTACCGCTGTCCGCTCCCCAACTTTCCTAGCCCACTCCCCTCCCCTCCACCTCCTCACTGCCTTCCACTACCCAACTCTCCTACCTCACACACCTCCCCCACTCCACTCCCCAACTCCCATTCGCTCCACTCCCCTCCCCCACTCCACTCCCCTCTCCAAGCCCCCACTCACTGATGCCACTCCCCTACCCATTTCCTGTCCCCCACTCCCCTCCCTATTCCCTGTCCCCCAATCCCCTCCCTCACTCCCCTACCGCACTCACAAACCCCACTCCCCTCTCCCACTCCTCCACCCCACTCCCTTCCCCCTCTCCTCTCCGCTAATCCCCTTCCCCCTCCCCCTCCCCAACTCCCCTCCCCAACGCACCTCCCCCGCTCCCCTCCCCCACTCCCCTCCCCCGCACCACTCGTCAACTCCCCTCCCCCACTCCCCTCCCCCACTCCCCTACTCCACTCCCCTCATTCCACTCCCCTCCGTAACACCCCTCGTCAACTCCCCTCCGCCACACCCCTCGTCAACTCCCCTCCCCCACTCCCCTCGTCAACTCCCCTCCCCCACTCCCCTCCCACTCTCCCCTACCAGCTCCCCTCACCCGCCCCCTCCCCCACTCCCCTCCCCCACTCACTTCCCCCTCTCCCCTCCCCCTCTCTCCTCCCCCTCTCTCCTCCCCCACTCTCCCCTCCCCCACTCTCCTCCCCCACTCTCCCCTCCCCCACTCTCTCCTCCCCCACTCTCCCCTCCCCCACTCTCCTCTCCCCCACTCTCCCCTCCCCCACTCTCCTCCCCCTCTCCTCCCCCACTCTCCTACCCCACTCCCCTCCCCCACTCCCCTCCCCCACTCCGCTCCCCAACTCTCCTACCTCACACACCTCCGCCACTCCCCTTCCCTCCACAACCCACCTCCCCTACCCCGCACACGTCACCCGCTCCACTTACACACTCCCCTTCCCTCCACCTCCTCACTGCACTCCCCTATCCCACTCCCCTATCCCACTCCACATTCCCCTATCCCACTCCACATTCCCACTCCCCGACACGACTCCCATTACTCACTCCCCTCCCCAACTCCGCTACCCCACTCCCCTCCCCCATACCCCTAACCCCTTCCCCTAGCACACCCCCTCCAACACTCCCCTCCCCCCTCTCCAGTCCACCTCTGCGCTTCCCTGCACCTCTTCACTGCCCTCCCCTATCACACTCCCATCCCCCACTACCCTCCCGCACTCCCCTACGCCACTCCCCTACCGCACTCCACTCCCCCACTCCCCTCCCCCACACCCCTCTCACACTAACCTCCCCCACTCCCCTCCCAACTCCCCTCACCCACTCCCCTACCACACACCCCTACCCAACTCCGCTTACCTCCACCTCCTCACTGCCCTACTCTACCCCACTCCCATCCCAAACTACCGTCCCCCACTCCCGAAACGCACACCCCTCCACAACACCCCGACCCTACACCCCTACCCAACACCCCTACCCCACTCCCCTACCCCATTCCACTACCCCAGTCCCGTTGCCAATCCCCTACCTCACTCGCCTCCCACACTTCCCTACCCACCTCTCCTAACCCCCTCCCCGACCCCACTCCCCTTCCCTCCACCTCCTCACTGCACTCCAGTACCCAGCTCCCCTACCCACACACCTCCACCATGCCCCTCCCTCATTCCCCTTCCCTCCAGCTCCTCCCAGCGCTCCCCTACCCAACTCCCCTATCCCACCCCCCTACCCCACTCCCCGAAACTACACCCCTCCCACACTCCACACCCCCACTCCACACCCCCACTCCCCTTACCTCAACCACCTCACTGCGCTCCCCTACCCCACTCACCTCCCCTACTCCCCTTCCTTCTCCTCCTCACTGCCCTCCCCTACCCAACTCCCCAACGCCACTGCCCTCCCCCACTCCCCACGCGACTCCCCTTCACTCCACCTCATCACTGCCCTCCCCTACCCCACACCGCTCCGCACTCCCCTCCTCACTTCCCTCCCCCACTCCCCTCCACATTCTCCTCCCTCACTCCCCACCCCATATCCCTACCTCTCTCCCCTCCCCCACTCCCCTCCCCCACTCCCCTCCCCCACTCCCCTCCACCACTCCCCTCCTCTCCCCAACTCCCCTATCCCACTCTCCTCCCACACTCCACACCCTCACTCACCTCCCCAGATCCCCACACCCGCTCCCCTCCCGCACTAACCTCCCCCACAACCCTCCCCACACCCCTCCCCCACTCCCCTCCCCCACTCCCCTCCCCCACTCCCCTACCCCTCTCCCCTCCCCCTCTCCCCTCCCCCACTCTCCCCTCCCCCACTCCCCTCCCCCACTCCCCTCCCCCACTCCGCTCCCCAACTCTCCTACCTCACACACCTCAGCCACTCCCCTTCCCTCCACAACCCACCTCCCCTACCCCGCACACGTCACCCGCTCCACTTACACACTCCCCTTCCCTCCACCTCCTCACTGCACTCCCCTATCCCACTCCCCTATCCCACTCCACATTCCCCTATCCCACTCCACATTCCCACTCCCCTACACGACTCCCATTACTCACTCCCCTCCCCAACTCCGCTACCCCACTCCCCTCCCCCATTCCCCTAACCCCTTCCCCTAGCACACCCCCTCCAACACTCCCCGCCCCCCTCTCCAGTCCACCTCTGCGCTTCCCTGCACCTCTTCAATGCCCTCCCCTATCACACTCCCATCCCCCACTACCCTCCCGCACTCCCCTACCCCACTCCCCTACCGCACTCCACTCCCCCACTCCTCTCCCCCACACCCCTCTCACACTAACCTCCCCCACTCCCCTCCCAACTCCCCTCGCCCACTCCCCTACCACACACCCCTACCCAACTCCGCTTACCTCCACCTCCTCACTGCCCTACTCTACCCCACTCCCATCCCAAACTACCGTCCCCCACTCCCGAAACGCACACCCCTCCACAACACCCCGACCCTACACCCCTACCCAACACCCCTACCCCACTCCCCTACACCATTCCACTACCCCAGTCCCGTTGCCAATCCCCTACCTCACTCGCCTCCCACACTTCCCTACCCACCTCTCCTAACCCCCTCCCCGACCCCACTCCCCTTCCCTCCACCTCCTCACTGCACTCCAGTACCCAGCTCCCCTACCCACACACCTCCACCATGCCCCTCCCTCATTCCCCTTCCCTCCAGCTCCTCCCAGCGCTCCCCTACCCAACTCCCCTATCCCACTCCCCTACCCCACTCCCCGAAACTACACCCCTCCCCCACTCCACACCCCCACTCCACACCCCCACTCCCCTTACCTCAACCATCTCACTGCGCTCCCCTACCCCACTCACCTCCCCTACTCCCCTTCCTTCTCCTCCTCATTGCCCTCCCCTACCCAACTCCCCAATGTCACTGCCCTCCCCCACTCCCCACGCGACTCCCCTTCACTCCACCTCATCACTGCCCTCCCCTACCCCACACCGCTCCGCACTCCCCTCCTCACTTCCCTCCCCCACTCCCCTCCACATTCTCCTCCCTCACTCCCCACCCCATATCCCTACCTCTCTCCCCTCCCCCACTCCCCTCCCCCACTCCCCTCCCCCACTCCCCTCCACCACTCCCCTCCTCTCCCCAACTCCCCTATCCCACTCTCCTCCCACACTCCACACCCTCACTCACCTCCCCAGATCCCCACACCCGCTCCCCTCCCGCACTAACCTCCCCCACAACCCTCCCCACTCCCCTCCCCCACTCCCCTCCCCCACTCCCCTCCCCCACTCCCCTACCCCTCTCCCCTCCCCCTCTCCCCTCCCCCATTCTCCACTCCCCCTCTCTCCTCCCCCACTCTCCTCCCCCACTCCCATCCCCCACTCCGCTCCCCAACTCTCCTATCTCACAACCCTCCCCCACTCCCCTTCCCTCCACAACCAAACTCCCCTACCCCGCACACCTCCCCCACTCCACTTACACACTCCCCTTCCCTCCACCTCCTCACTGCGCTCCCCTATCCCACTTCCCTATCCCACTCCACATAACCCTATCCCACTCCACATTCCCACTCCCCTCCCCCCACTCCAGTCCACCTCTGCGCTTCCCTGCACCTATTCACTGCCCTCCCCTACCACACTCCCATCCCCCACTACCCTCCCGCACTCCCCTACCCCACACCCCTACAGCACTCCGCTCCCCCTCTCCCCTCCCCTCCCCCACTCCCCTCCCCCACTCCCCTCCCCCACTCCCCTCCCCCACACCCCTCACACACTAACCTCCCCCACTACCCTCCCAACTCGCTTCGCCCACTCCCCTACCATGCACCCTACCCAACTCTGCTTACCTCCACCTCCTCACTGCCCTACTCTACCGCACTCCCATCCTACACATACCCTCCTCCACTACCCTCCCCCACTCCCCAATCGCACACCCCTCCACGACACCCCGACCCCACTCCCCTACCCCACACCCCTACCCCACTCCCCTACCCCATTCCACTACCCCAGTCCCGTTGCCAATCCCCTACCTCACTCCCCTCCCACACTTCCCTACCCACCTCTCCTAACCCCCTCCCCTACCCCACTACCCTTCCCTCGACCTCCTCACTGCACTCCAGTACCCAATTGCCTACCCACATACCTCCACCACTCCCCTCCCTGATTCCCCGTCCCTCCACCTCCTCCCTGCGCTCCCCTACCCAACTCCCCTATCCCACTCCCCTACCCCACTCCCCTACCCCACTCCCCTAAACTACACCCCTCCCCCACTACACACCCCCACTCCCCTTACCTCCACCACCTCACTGCGCTCCCCTACCCCACTATCCTACCCCACTCTCCTATCCCACTCCACTTTCCCACTCCCCGACCCCACTCCCCTAACTCACTTCTCTCCCACACTTACCACCCCTTCTCCCCTTCCTTCTCCTCCTGACTGCTCTCCCCTACCCAACTCCCCAACGCCACTGCCCTCCCCCACTCCCCACGTTACTCCCCTTCACTCCACCTCATCGCTGCCCTCCCCTACCCCACACCCCTCCCCACTCCCCTCCCCACTCCCCTCCCCACTTCCCTCCCCCACTCCCCTCCACATTCTCCTACCTCACTCCCCACCCCATACCCCTACCTCACTCCACTCCCCCACTCACATAACACACACCCCACCCCCACTCCCCTCCCCCACTCCCCTCCCCCACTCCTCTCCCCCACTCCCCTCCCCCATTCCCCTCACCCACTCCCCTCCGACCCAACTCCACTCCCACTCCCCTTCCCTCCACCTCCTGACAGCACACCCCTACCAGACTCCACGACACCACTCTGCACCCCCACTCCCCTCCTCTACTCCCCTACCCCACCGCACATCCCTCCCAAACTCCCCTACCAGACGCCCTCCCCCACTCCCCTCCCCTCCCCCACTCCCCTCCCCCTCTCCATTCCCCAAATCGCCTCCCCAGTCCCATTACCAAATCGCCTCCCCCAGTCCCCTTACCAAATCGCCTCCCCTACTCCCCTGCCCTCCACATCCTTACAGCCCTCCTCTACTCCACTCCCCTACAACACTCTGATCCCCCACTAGCCCCACCAATCCCCTACCCCGCTTCTCTCCAAAACTCCCCTACCCTCTCCCCACCCCCACTCCCCTACCCCACTCCCCTACCCCATTCCACTACCCCAGTCCCGTCGCCAATCCCCTACCTCACACCCCTCCCATACTCCCCTACCCACCTCTCCTACCCCACTCTCTTACCCCACTCCCCTTCCCTCCACCTCCTCACTGCACTCCAGTACCCAACTCCCCGACGCCACTGCCCTCCCCCACTCCCCACGACACTCCCCCACTGCCCTACCTCGCTCCATTCCCCCAGTTACCACCCCCACTACCTTACCCCACTCCCCTCTACACTCCCCTCCCCAATGCCCTCCCCACCCCCGTCCCCACTTCCCTCCCCCACTCCCCCACCCCACTCACCTAACACACACCCTACCCCACTCCACTCCCCCATTCCCCTCTCCCACTCCCCTTCCCTCCATCTCCTCACTGCACCCCTACCCAACTCCCGTCCCCACTCCCCTTCCCTCCACCTCCTTACAGTCCACCCCTACCACACTTCCCGACACCACCCCGCACCCCCACCCCCTCCTCCACTCCCCTACCCCACTACCCCACCGCACCTCCCTCCCAAACTCCCCTACCAGACGCCCTCCCCCACTCCCCTCCCCCAAACCCCTCCCCACACACCACCCCCACTTCCCTCCCCCACTCCCCCACCCCACTCACCTAACACACACCCTACCCCACTCCACTCCCCCATTCCCCTCTCCCACTCCCCTTCCCTCCATCTCCTCACTGCACCCCTACCCAACTCCCGTCCCCACTCCCCTTCCCTCCACCTCCTTACAGCCCACCCCGACCACACTTCCCGACACCACACTGCACCCCCACCCCCTCCTCCACTCCCCTACCCCACTACCCCACCGCACCTCCCTCCCAAACTCCCCTACCAGACGCCCTCCCCCACTCCCCTCCCCCAAACCCCTCCCCACACACCACCCCCACTCCCCTCCCACACTCCCCTCCCCCAATCCGCACCCCCACTCCCCAAGCCCACTGCCCTCCCCAACTCCCCTTCCCTCCACCTCCTTCCAGCGCTCCCCTACTCCACTCCCCTACACCACTCTGATCCCCCACTAGCCTCACCACTCCCTACCCTACTCCCCTCCAAAACTCCCATACCCTCTCCCCACCCCCACTCACCTACACCACTCCCCTAACCCACTCCCTGTCCCCCACTCTCCTCCCCCACTCCCCTCCCCAACTCCCCTCGCCCAGTCTCCTCCCACACTCCCCTCCCTCACTCCCCTCCAACTCCCCTACAACTCTAACCTCCCCCACTCCCCTCCGCACTCCCCTCCGCACTCCCCTCCCCACTCCCCTCCCCACTCCCCTCCCCCACTGCCCTCCTCACTCCCCTCCCCACTCCCCTCCTCACTCACCTCCCACACTAACCTTCCCCACTCGCTCCCCCACGCCCCTCCCCACTCACCTCCCACACTAACCTCCCCCACTCGCCTCCCCACTCCCCTCCCCACTCCCCTCCCGCTCTTGCCTCCCCCAATCCCCTCCCCCACTCCCAAACTCCCCTCCCCCACTCCCCTCCCACACTAACCTCCCCCACTCCCCTCCCAACTCCCCTCATCCACTCCGCTACCCCACTCCGCTTACCTCCACATCCTCACTGCACGACTCCACCACACTCCCATCCCCCACTACCCTCCCCCACTACCCGCCCCCACTCCCTAACCGCACCCCCCTCCACAACACCCCTACCCCTCTCCCCTACCCCAAACCTGACCCCACACCCCTACCCTACACCCCTACCCTACTCCCCTACCCCAGTCCACTACCCCAGTCCCATCGCCAATCTCCTCTCTCACACCCCTCCCATACTCCCATACCCACCTCTCCTACCCCACTCCCCTACCCCACTCCCCTTCCCGCCACCTCCTCACTGCACTCCAGTACCCAGATCCCCTACGCCACTGCCCTCCCCCACTGCCCTACCTCACTCCACTCCACCAGTTACCCCTCCCACTACCTTACCCCACTCCCCTCCCCACTCCCCTCCCCATTTCCCTCCCCCACTTCCCTCCCCCACTCCCCTCCCATTTCTCCTACCTCACTCCCCACCCCATACCCATACCCCACTCCCCTCCCGCACTGCCCTACCTCACTCCACTCCCCCAGTTAACGCACCCACTACCTTGCCCCACTCCCCTCCCCACTCCCTTCCCCCACTCGCCTCCCCATACCCCTACCTCACTCCACTCCCCCACTCCCCTACCCCACTCACATAACACACACCCCTCCCCCACTCCCCTCCCCCATTCCCCTCTCCCACCCCCTTCCCTCCATCTCCTCACTGCCCCACTACCCAAATCCCCTCCCCATTCCCCTTCCCTCCACCTCCTTTCAGCCCACCCCTACCACACTCCCCGACACCACTCTGCACCCCCACCCCCTCCTCCACTCCCCTACCCCACTACTCCACCGCACTTCCCTCCCAAACTCCCCTACCAGACGCCCTCCCCCACTCCCCTCCCCCACACCCATCCCCACACCCCTTACCCACTCCCCCACTCCACTCGCCCACTCCCCTCCCCCACTCCACCTCCCCCACACCCCTCGCCCACTACCCTACCGCTATGGCCTACCCCACGCCCCTCCACAACTCCCCTCCCCAACTCCCCTTCCCTCCATCTCCTGACAGTCCTCCCCTACTCCACTCCCCTGCACCACTCTGCTCGCCCACTAGCCCCACCACTCCCCTACCCCACTCCCCTCCAAAACTCCCATAACCTCTCCCCACCCCCACTCACCTACACCACTCCCCTAACCCACTCCCTGTCCCTCAATCCATTCCCTGACTACCCAAACCCCACTCTCCTCCCCCACGCACCTCCCCAACTCCCCTCCTCCACACCTCGACCCCACTCTCCACCCCTCTCCTCGAGGCAACACCCCTCCCCCACACCTCGCCCCACTCCCTGCCTCAACTCCCCCACCCCACACTCCCCTCCCCCACTCCCCTCCACCACTCCCCTCCCCCACTCCCCTCCCCCACTCCCCTCCCAAGCTCCCCTCCCCCACAACCCCTCCTCAACTCCCCTAACTCCCCTTCCCCACTCCCCTCCACCACTCCCCTCCCCAACTCCCCTCCCCCACTCAACTCCCCTTCCACGCACTCTTCCCCACACTCCTCCCCACACCCCTCCCCTACTCCCCACTCCCACTGCCCTCCCCCAAATACCCCACCACACTCCCCTCCCACACTCCCCTCCCCCAAATCCCCTGCCCCAATTCCCCTACCGCACTCCCATCCCCCACTCCCATCCCCCACTATCCTCCCCAACTACCCTCCCCCACTACCCTCTCCCACTCCACTCCCCCACTCCACTCCCCCACTCCACTCCCCCATCCCCACCCCCACTCTCCTCCCCCACTCCCCTACCCCAAATCCCCTTCCACAAATCCCCTACCCCAAATCACCTCCCCAAATCCCCTCCCCCAAATCCCCGCCCCCACTCCATTCACATACCGCACTCCCCTCCACAACTCCCCTACCCGACTCCCCTACACAACCCCCCGTCACCACACCCCTACCACACTCCCCTCCCCCACTCCGCTACCCGACTCCCATACCCCACACCCCTACCCCACTCCCCGACCCCACTCCCCGACCGCACTCCACGACCCCACTCCATGACCGCACTCACCCGACCCCACTCACCCGACCCCACTCACACGATCACACTCCCCACCCCCACACCCCAACCCCACTCCCCACTCCCATGCCCCTCCCCTAGTCCCCTCCCCCACAACTCTACCCCACTATCCTCACCTCTCCTCTCTGCAACACCCGTCCCCCACTCCCCTCCCCCATTCCCCTCCCCCCGTCCCCACACCCCCTACCACACTCCCCTCCCCCACCCCGCTCCCCCACCCCGCTCCCCCACTCCCCTCCTACGCTAACCTCCCCCACACTCCTCCCCACACTCCTCCGCACACTCCTCCCCCACTCCCCTCCCCCACTGCCCTCCCCCACTCCCCTCCCCCAAATTCCGTACCCCAAATTCTGTACCCCAAATCCCGTACCCCAAATCCCCTACCCCCAATCCCCTCCCCCAAATCACCTCCCACACTCCACTCGCATACCGCACTCCCCTCCACAACTCCCCGACCCGACTCCCCTACCCAACCCCCCGTCAATACACCCCTACCACACTCCCCTCCCCCACTCCCCTCCCCCACTCCACTCCCCCACTCCCCTACCCCACTCCCCTACCCCACTCCCAGACCCCACTTCCCAACTCCACACTCCTACTCCACTCTGCACTCCACTCCCCTACTCCACTCCTCTCCCCCACACCCATCCTCAACTCCCCTCCCTAACTCCCCTCCATAACACCCCTCCCCAACTCCCCTCCCTCCCTCCCCTAACCCACTACCCTCCCCCATTTCCCTAACCCCCGACCCTCCCCAACTCCACTCCCCCACTCCCCTCCCCCACTCCCCTCCCACACTAACCTCCCACACTAACCTCCCCCACACTCCTCCCCACACTCCTCCCCACACTCCTCCCCAAAGTCCTCCCCAATCCCCAACCCCAAATCCCCGACCCCAAATCCCTTCCCCCAAATCCACTCCCCCAAATCCCCTTCCCCAAATAACCTCCCCCACTCCACCCGTATACCGCACTCCCCTCCAGAACTCCACTACCCGACTCCCCTACCCAACCCCCGTCACCACTCCCCCTACCACACTCCCCTCCCCACTCCGTTCCCCCACCCCCTCCCACACTAACCTCCCCCACACTCCTCCCCACACTCCTCCGCACACTCCTCCCCCACTACCCTCCCCCACTGCCCTCCCCCACTCCCCTCCCCCAAATTCCGTACCCCAAATTCCGTACCCCAAATCCCCGACCCCAAATCCCCTCCCCCAAATCCCCACCCCCACTCCACTCGCTTACAGCACTCCCCTCCACA
The DNA here is from genome assembly GCF_036365525.1 of Heterodontus francisci. Lineage (NCBI taxonomy): Eukaryota > Metazoa > Chordata > Chondrichthyes > Heterodontiformes > Heterodontidae > Heterodontus > Heterodontus francisci. The sequence goes on along the minus strand of NW_027140433.1, from coordinate 69,992 downwards.
ACTGACCTACCCGACTCCCCAACCCAACCCCCCGTCAATACACCCGTACCACACTCCCCTCCCCCACTCCCCTCCCCCACTCCACTCCCCCACTCCCCTACCCCACTCCCCTACCCCACTCCCAACCCCACTTCCCAACTCCACACTCCTACTCCACTCTGCACTCCACGCCCCTACTCCACTCCTCTCCCCCACACCCATCCTCAACTCCCCTCCCTAACTCCCCTCCATAACACCCCTCCCCAACTCCCCTCCCTCCCTCCCCTAACCCACTACCCTCCCCCATTTCCCTAACCCCCGACCCTCCCCAACTCCACTCCCCCACTCCCCTCCCCCACTCCCCTCCCACACTAACCTCCCACACTAACCTCCCCCACACTCCTCCCCACACTCCTCCCCACACTCCTCCCCAATCCCCAACCCCAAATCCCCGACCCCAAATCCCTTCCCCCAAATCCACTCCCCCAAATCCCCTTCCCCAAATAACCTCCCCCACTCCACCCGTATACCGCACTCCCCTCCACAACTCCACTACCCGACTCCCCTACCCAACCCCCGTCACCACTCCCCCTACCACACTCCCCTCCCCACTCCGCTCCCCCACCCCCTCCCACACTAACCTCCCCCACACTCCTCCCCACACTCCTCCGCACACTCCTCCCTCACTACCCTCCCCCACTGCCCTCCCCCACTCCCCTCCCCCAAATTCCGTACCCCAAATTCCGTACCCCAAATCCCCGACCCCAAATCCCCTCCCCCAAATCCCCACCCCCACTCCACTCGCATACAGCACTCCCCTCCACAACTGACCTACCCGACTCCCCAACCCAACCCCCCGTCAATACACCCTGACCACACTCCCCTCCCCCACTCCCCTCCCCAACTCCCCTACCCCACTCCCCTACCCCACTCCCAGACGGCACTCCCCTATTCCACTCCCCTACTTCACTCTGCACTCCACTCCCCTACTCCACTCCTCTCCCCCACACCCATCCTCAACTCCCCTCCCTAACTCCCCTCCCTAACACCCCTCCCCAACTCCCCTCCCTTACTCCCCTAACCCACTACCCTCCCCCATTTCCCTAACCCACTACCCTCCCCAACTCCCCTCCCCCACTCCCCTCCCCCACCCCTCTCCCACACTAACCTCCCACACTAACCTCCCCCACACTAACCTCCCCCACACTCCTCCCCACACTCCTACCCACACTCCTCCCCAAAGTTCTCCCCCACGCACCTACCCCAGGTCCCCAACCCCAAATCCCTTCCCCCAAATCCCTTCCCCCAAATCCCCTCCCCCAAATCCCCTCCCACAAATCCCCTCCCCCACTCCACCCGCATACCGCACTCCCCTCCACAACTCCCCTACCCGACGCCCCTACCCAACCCCCCGTCACCACACCCCCTACCACACTCCCCTCCCCCACTCCCCTACCCCACTCGCCTACCCCACTCCCCTACCCCACTCCCCTAACCCACTCCCCTACTCCACACCCCTACTCCACTCTACACTCCACTCCCATACTTCACTCCACTCCCCCACACCCCTCCTCAACTCCCCTCCCTAACTCCCCTCCCTAACACCCCTCCCCAACTCCCCTCCCTCCCTCCCCAAACCCACTACCCTCCCCCATTTCCCTAATCCACTACCCTCCCCAACTCCCCGCCCCAACTCCCCTCCCCCACTCCACTCCCCCACTCCCCTCCCACACTAACCTCCCACACTAACCTCCCCCACACTCCTCCCCACACTCCTCCCCACACTCCTCCCCCACTCCCGTCCCCCACTCTCCTCGTGCACTCCCCTACCCCACTCCGCTACCCCACTCCCTGACACCACTCCCCTACTCCACTCCCCTACTCCACTCTGAACTCCACTCCCCTGCAGCACTCCACTCCCCCACACCCCTCATCAACTCCCCTCCCTTACTCCACTCCACTCCCCCACACCCCTCCTCAACTCCCCTCCCTAACACCCCTCCCTAACTCCCCTCCCCAACTCCCCTCCCTCACTCCCCTCCCCCACTCCCCTCCCCAATCCCCTCCCCCACTCCCCTCTCCCTCTCCCCTCCCACACTAACCTCCCACACTAACCTCCCCCACACTCCACCCCACACTCCTACCCACACTCCTCCCCAAAGTCCTCCCGCACTCCCCTACACCAGGTCCCCTACCCCAAATCCCTTCCCCCAAATCCCCTCCACCAAATCCCCTCCCCCAAATCCCCTCCCCCACTCCACCCGCATACCGCACTACCCTCCACAACTCCCCTTCACAACTCCCCTACCCGACTCCCCTACCCAACCCCCGTCACCGCACCCCCTACCACACTCCCCTCCCCCACTCCCCTCCCCCACTCCCCTACTCCACTCCCCTACTCCACTCTACACTCTACTCCCATACTCCACTCCACTCCCCCACACCCCTCCTCAACAACCCTCCCTAACTCCCCTCCCTAACACCCCTCCCCAACTCCCCTCCCTCCCTCCCCTAACCCACTACACTCCCCCATTTCCCTAACCCACTACCCTCCCCAGCTCCCCTCCCCCTCTCCCCTCCCCCACTCCCCTCCCCCACTCCGCTCCCACACTAACCTCCCCCACACTCCTCCCCACACTCCTCCCCAAAGTCCTCCCCCACTCCCCTACCGCAAGTCCCCTACCCCAAATCCCTTCCCCCAAATCCACTCCCCCAAATCCCCTCCCCCAAATAACCTCCCCCACTCCACCCGCATACCGCACTGCCCTCCACAACTCCCCTACCCGACTCCCTTACCCAACCCCCCGTCACCACACCCCCTACCACACTCCCCTCCCCCACTCCGCTCTCCCACTCCCCTCCCACACTAACCTCCCCCACACTCCTCCCCCACTCCCCTCCCCCACTCCCCGACCGCACTCCACGACCCCACTCCATGACCGCACTCACCCGACCCAACTCCCCTCCCACACTAACCACCAACACACTCCGCCCCACTCCCCTCCCCCACTCCCCTCCACCACTGCCCTCTCCAAGTCCCATCCCCCAAATCCCCTCCCCCAAATCCCCTACCCCAAATCCCCTCCCCCACTCGCCTACTGCTCTCCCCTCCACAACCCCCCTCCACAACTCCCATACCTGACTCCCCTACCCAACCCCCCGTCACCACTCCCCTCCCTTACTCCCCTCCCTCACTCCCCTACCCCTCTCCCCGACCCCTCTCCCTGACCCCTCTCCCCGACCCCACTCCCCGACCCCAAACCCCGACCCCACTCCCAGACCCCACTCCCCGACCCCCCTCCCCCACGCCCCTCCCCTTATCCCCTCCCCCACGCCCCTCCCTTAATCCCCTGCCCCACTCCTCTACCCCAATTTTCTCCCCTCTCCTCTCCGCAACACCCCTCCCCCACTCCTCTCCCCCACTCCTCTCCCCCACTCCTCTCCCACAGTCCCCTCCCCCACTCCCCTCCCCCAAATCCCCTCCCACAAATCACCTCCCCCAAATCCCCTACCCCAAATCCCCTACCCCAAATCCCCTCCCCCACTCGCCTATTGCTCTCCCCTCCACAACCCCACCCACAACTCCCCGACCCGACACCCTTACCCGACTCCCCTACCCAAGCCCCCGTTACCACTCCCCCACCACACTCCCCTACCACACTCCCCTACCACACTCCCCTCCCCCACTCCGCTCCCCCACTCAGCTCTCCCACTCCCCTACCGAACTCCCCGGCACAACACCCCTACCCCACTCCGCTCCCCAACTCCCCTACCCCACTCACCTCCCCTACTCCCCTTCCTTCTCCTCCTCACTGCCCTCCCCTACCCAACTCCCCAACGCCACTGCCCTCCCCCACTCCCCACGCGACTCCCCTTCACTCCACCTCATCACTGCCCTCCCCTACCCCACACCGCTCCGCACTCCCCTCCTCACTTCCCTCCCCCACTCCCCTCCACATTCTCCTCCCTCACTCCCCACCCCATACCCCTACCTCTCTCCCCTCCCCCACTCCCCTCCCCCACTCCCCTCCACCACTCCCCTCCTCTCCCCAACTCCTCTATCCCACTCTCCTCCCACACTCCACGCCCTCACTCACCTCCCCAGATCCCCACACCCGCTCCCCTCCCGCACTAACCTCCCCCACAACCCTCCCCACTCCCCTCCCCACTCCCCTCCCCACTTCCCTCCCCCACTCCCCTCCACATTCTCCTACCTCACTCCCCACCCCGTACCCCTACCTCACTCCACTCCCCCACTCACATAACACACACCACACCCCCACTCCCCTCCCCCACTCCCCTCCCCCATTCCCCTCACCCACTCCCCTCCGACCCAACTCCACTCCCCACTCCCCTTCCCTCCACCTCCTGACAGCACACCCCTACCAGACTCCACGACACCACTCTGCACCCCCACTCCCCTCCTCTACTCCCCTACCCCACCGCACATCCCTCCCAAACTCCCCTACCAGACGCCCTCCCCCACTACCCTCCCCTCCCCCACTCCCCTCCCCCTCTCCCCTCCCCAAATCGCCTCCCCCAGTCCCATTACCAAATCGCCTCCCCCAGTCCCCTTACCAAATCGCCTCCCCCACTCCCCTTCCCTCCACCTCCTTACAGCCCTCCTCTACTCCACTCCCCTACAACACTCTGATCCCCCACTAGCCCCACCAATCCCCTACCCCGCTTCTCTCCAAAACTCCCCTACCCTCTCCCCACCCCCACTCACCTACACCACTTCCCTCTCCCACTCCCTGACATAACTCCCCTACCCCACTCCCCTACCCCATTCCACTACCCCAGTCCCATCGCCAATCCCCTACCTCACACCCCTCCCATACTCCCCTACCCACCTCTCCTACCCCACTCTCTTACCCCACTCCCCTTCCCTCCACCTCCTCACTGCACTCCAGTACCCAACTCCCCGACGCAACTGCCCTCCCCCACTCCCCACGACACTCCCCCACTGCCCTACCTCGCTCCATTCCCCCAGTTACCACCCCCACTACCTTACCCCACTCCCCTCCCCAATCCCCTCCCCACCCCCGTCCCCACTTCCCTCCCCCACTCCCCCACCCCACTCACCTAACACACACCCTACCCCACTCCACTCCCCCATTCCCCTCTCCCACTCCCCTTCCCTCCATCTCCTCACTGCACCCCTACCCAACTCCCGTCCCCACTCCCCTTCCCTCCACCTCCTTACAGCCCACCCCGACCACACTTCCCGACACCACACTGCACCCCCACCCCCTCCTCCACTCCCCTACCCCACTACCCCACCACACCTCCCTCCCAAACTCCCCTACCAGACGCCCTCCCCCACTCCCCTCCCCCAAACCCCTCCCCACACACCACCCCCACTCCGCTCCCCCACCCCCTCCCACACTAACCTCCCCCACACTCCTCCCCACACTCCTCCGCACACTCCTCCCTCACTACCCTCCCCCACTGCCCTCCCCCACTCCCCTCCCCCAAATTCCGTACCCCAAATTCCATACCCCAAATCCCCGACCCCAAATCCCCTCCCCCAAATCCCCACCCCCACTCCACTCGCATACAGCACTCCCCTCCACAACTGACCTACCCGACTCCCCAACCCAACCCCCCGTCAATACACCCTGACCACACTCCCCTCCCCCACTCCCCTCCCCAACTCCCCTACCCCACTCCCCTACCCCACTCCCAGACGGCACTCCCCTACTCCACTCCCCTACTTCACTCTGCACTCCACTCCCCTACTCCACTCCTCTCCCCCACACCCATCCTCAACTCCCCTCCCTAACTCCCCTCCCTAACACCCCTCCCCAACTCCCCTCCCTTACTCCCCTAACCCACTACCCTCCCCCATTTCCCTAACCCACTACCCTCTCCAACTCCCCTCCCCCACTCCCCTCCCCCACCCCTCTCCCACACTAACCTCCCACACTAACCTCCCCCACACTAACCTCCCCCACACTCCTCCCCACACTCCTACCCACACTCCTCCCCAAAGTTCTCCCCCACGCACCTACCCCAGGTCCCCAACCCCAAATCCCTTCCCCCAAATCCCTTCCCCCAAATCCCCTCCCCCAAATCCCCTCCCACAAATCCCCTCCCCCACTCCACCCGCATACCGCACTCCCCTCCACAACTCCCCTACCCGACGCCCCTACCCAACCCCCCGTCACCACACCCCCTACCACACTCCCCTCCCCCACTCCCCTAACCCACTCCCCTACTCCACACCCCTACTCCACTCTACACTCCACTCCCATACTTCACTCCACTCCCCCACACCCCTCCTCAACTCCCCTCCCTAACTCCCCTCCCTAACACCCCTCCCCAACTCCCCTCCCTCCCTCCCCAAACCCACTACCCTCCCCCATTTCCCTAATCCACTACCCTCCCCAACTCCCCGCCCCAACTCCCCTCCCCCACTCCACTCCCCCACTCCCCTCCCACACTAACCTCCCACACTAACCTCCCCCACACTCCTCCCCACACTCCTCCCCACACTCCTCCCCCACTCCCGTCCCCCACTCTCCTCGTGCACTCCCCTACCCCACTCCGCTACCCCACTCCCTGACACCACTCCCCTACTCCACTCCCCTACTCCACTCTGAACTCCACTCCCCTGCAGCACTCCACTCCCCCACACCCCTCATCAACTCCCCTCCCTTACTCCACTCCACTCCCCCACACCCCTCCTCAACTCCCCTCCCTAACACCCCTCCCTAACTCCCCTCCCCAACTCCCCTCCCTCACTCCCCTCCCCCACTCCCCTCCCCAATCCCCTCCCCCACTCCCCTCTCCCTCTCCCCTCCCACACTAACCTCCCACACTAACCTCCCCCACACTCCACCCCACACTCCTACCCACACTCCTCCCCAAAGTCCTCCCGCACTCCCCTACACCAGGTCCCCTACCCCAAATCCCTTCCCCCAAATCCCCTCCACCAAATCCCCTCCCCCAAATCCCCTCCCCCACTCCACCCGCATACCGCACTACCCTCCACAACTCCCCTTCACAACTCCCCTACCCGACTCCCCTACCCAACCCCCGTCACCGCACCCCCTACCACACTCCCCTCCCCCACTCCCCTCCCCCACTCCCCTACTCCACTCCCCTACTCCACTCTACACTCTACTCCCATACTCCACTCCACTCCCCCACACCCCTCCTCAACAACCCTCCCTAACTCCCCTCCCTAACACCCCTCCCCAACTCCCCTCCCTCCCTCCCCTAACCCACTACACTCCCCCATTTCCCTAACCCACTACCCTCCCCAGCTCCCCTCCCCCTCTCCCCTCCCCCACTCCCCTCCCCCACTCCGCTCCCACACTAACCTCCCCCACACTCCTCCCCACACTCCTCCCCAAAGTCCTCCCCCACTCCCCTACCGCAAGTCCCCTACCCCAAATCCCTTCCCCCAAATCCACTCCCCCAAATCCCCTCCCCCAAATAACCTCCCCCACTCCACCCGCATACCGCACTGCCCTCCACAACTCCCCTACCCGACTCCCTTACCCAACCCCCCGTCACCACACCCCCTACCACACTCCCCTCCCCCACTCCGCTCTCCCACTCCCCTCCCACACTAACCTCCCCCACACTCCTCCCCCACTCCCCTCCCCCACTCCCCGACCGCACTCCACGACCCCACTCCATGACCGCACTCACCCGACCCAACTCCCCTCCCACACTAACCACCAACACACTCCGCCCCACTCCCCTCCCCCACTCCCCTCCACCACTGCCCTCTCCAAGTCCCATCCCCCAAATCCCCTCCCCCAAATCCCCTACCCCAAATCCCCTCCCCCACTCGCCTACTGCTCTCCCCTCCACAACCCCCCTCCACAACTCCCATACCTGACTCCCCTACCCAACCCCCCGTCACCACTCCCCTCCCTTACTCCCCTCCCTCACTCCCCTACCCCTCTCCCCGACCCCTCTCCCTGACCCCTCTCCCCGACCCCACTCCCCGACCCCAAACCCCGACCCCACTCCCAGACCCCACTCCCCGACCCCCCTCCCCCACGCCCCTCCCCTTATCCCCTCCCCCACGCCCCTCCCTTAATCCCCTGCCCCACTCCTCTACCCCAATTTTCTCCCCTCTCCTCTCCGCAACACCCCTCCCCCACTCCTCTCCCCCACTCCTCTCCCCCACTCCTCTCCCACAGTCCCCTCCCCCACTCCCCTCCCCCAAATCCCCTCCCACAAATCACCTCCCCCAAATCCCCTACCCCAAATCCCCTACCCCAAATCCCCTCCCCCACTCGCCTATTGCTCTCCCCTCCACAACCCCCCCCACAACTCCCCGACCCGACACCCTTACCCGACTCCCCTACCCAAGCCCCCGTTACCACTCCCCCACCACACTCCCCTACCACACTCCCCTACCACACTCCCCTCCCCCACTCCGCTCCCCCACTCAGCTCTCCCACTCCCCTACCGAACTCCCCGGTACAACACCCCTACCCCACTCCGCTCCCCAACTCCCCTACCCCACTCACCTCCCCTACTCCCCTTCCTTCTCCTCCTCACTGCCCTCCCCTACCCAACTCCCCAACGCCACTGCCCTCCCCCACTCCCCACGCGACTCCCCTTCACTCCACCTCATCACTGCCCTCCCCTACCCCACACCGCTCCGCACTCCCCTCCTCACTTCCCTCCCCCACTCCCCTCCACATTCTCCTCCCTCACTCCCCACCCCATACCCCTACCTCTCTCCCCTCCCCCACTCCCCTCCCCCACTCCCCTCCACCACTCCCCTCCTCTCCCCAACTCCTCTATCCCACTCTCCTCCCACACACCACGCCCTCACTCACCTCCCCAGATCCCCACACCCGCTCCCCTCCCGCACTAACCTCCCCCACAACCCTCCCCACTCCCCTCCCCACTCCCCTCCCCACTTCCCTCCCCCACTCCCCTCCACATTCTCCTACCTCACTCCCCACCCCGTACCCCTACCTCACTCCACTCCCCCACTCACATAACACACACCACACCCCCACTCCCCTCCCCCACTCCCCTCCCCCATTCCCCTCACCCACTCCCCTCCGACCCAACTCCACTCCCCACTCCCCTTCCCTCCACCTCCTGACAGCACACCCCTACCAGACTCCACGACACCACTCTGCACCCCCACTCCCCTCCTCTACTCCCCTACCCCACCGCACATCCCTCCCAAACTCCCCTACCAGACGCCCTCCCCCACTACCCTCCCCTCCCCCACTCCCCTCCCCCTCTCCCCTCCCCAAATCGCCTCCCCCAGTCCCATTACCAAATCGCCTCCCCCAGTCCCCTTACCAAATCGCCTCCCCCACTCCCCTTCCCTCCACCTCCTTACAGCCCTCCTCTACTCCACTCCCCTACAACACTCTGATCCCCCACTAGCCCCACCAATCCCCTACCCCGCTTCTCTCCAAAACTCCCCTACCCTCTCCCCACCCCCACTCACCTACACCACTTCCCTCTCCCACTCCCTGACATAACTCCCCTACCCCACTCCCCTACCCCATTCCACTACCCCAGTCCCATCGCCAATCCCCTACCTCACACCCCTCCCATACTCCCCTACCCACCTCTCCTACCCCACTCTCTTACCCCACTCCCCTTCCCTCCACCTCCTCACTGCACTCCAGTACCCAACTCCCCGACGCAACTGCCCTCCCCCACTCCCCACGACACTCCCCCACTGCCCTACCTCGCTCCATTCCCCCAGTTACCACCCCCACTACCTTACCCCACTCCCCTCCCCAATCCCCTCCCCACCCCCGTCCCCACTTCCCTCCCCCACTCCCCCACCCCACTCACCTAACACACACCCTACCCCACTCCACTCCCCCATTCCCCTCTCCCACTCCCCTTCCCTCCATCTCCTCACTGCACCCCTACCCAACTCCCGTCCCCACTCCCCTTCCCTCCACCTCCTTACAGCCCACCCCTACCACACTTCCCGACACCACACTGCACCCCCACCCCCTCCCCCACTCCCCTCCCCCAAACCCATCCCCACACCCCTCCCCCACTCCCCTCCCCTACTCCCCTCCCCCACTCCCCTCCCCCACTCCCCTCCCCCAATCCGCACCCCCACTCCCCAAGCCCACTCCCCTCCCCCACTCCCCTCCCCAACTCCCCTTCCCTCCACCTCCTTCCAGCGCTCCCCTACTCCACTACCCTACACCACTCTGATCCCCCACTAGCCTCACCACTCCCCTACCCTACTCCCCTCCAAAACTCCCATACCCTCTCCCCACCCCCACTCACCTACACCACTCCCCTAACCCACTCCCTGTCCCCCACTCTCCTCCCCCACTCCCCTCCCCAACTCCCCTCGCCCAGTCTCCTCCCACACTCCCCTCCCTCACTCCCCTCCCCACTCCCCTCCCCCAGTCCCCTCCCCCACTCCCCTCCCCCACTCCCCTCCGCACTCCCCTCCGCACTCCCCTCCCCACTCCCCTCCCCACTCCCCTCCCCCACTGCCCTCCTCACTCCCCTCCCCACTCCCCTCCCCCAGTCCCCTCCCCCACTCCCCTCCCCCAATCCCCTCCTCACTCACCTCCCACACTAACCTCCCCCACTCGCCTCCCCACTCCCCTCCCCACTCCCCTCCCGCTCTTGCCTCCCCCAATCCCCTCCCCCACTCCCAAACTCCCCTCCCCCACTCCCCTCACTCCCAAACTCCCCTCCCACACTAACCTCCCCCACTCCCCTCCCAACTCCCCTCGTCCACTCCGCTACCCCACTCCGCTTACCTCCACATCCTCACTGCACGACTCCACCACACTCCCATCCCCCACTACCCTCCCCCACTACCCTCCCCCACTCCCTGAACGCACTCCCCTCCACAACACCCCTACCCCTCTCCCCTACCCCAAACCCGACCCCACACCCCTACCCCACACCCCTACCCTACTCCAGTCCACTACCCCAGTCCCATCGCCAATCTCCTCTCTCACACCCCTCCCATACTCCCATACCCACCTCTCCTACCCCACTCCCCTACCCCACTCCCCTTCCCGCCACCTCCTCACTGCACTCCAGTACCCAGATCCCCCACGCCACTGCCCTCCCCCACTGCCCTACCTCACTCCACTCCACCAGTTACCCCTCCCACTACCTTACCCCATTTCTCCTACCTCACTCCCCACCCATACCCATACCCCACTCCCCTCCCCCACTGCCCTACCTCACTCCACTCCCCCAGTTAACGCACCCACTACCTTACCCCACTCCCCTCCCCACTCCACTCCAAATGTCCCTCCCCCACTCCCCTCCCCATTCCCCTACCTCACTCCTCACCCCATACCCATACCTCAATCCCCTCTCCCACTCCCCTTCCCTCCATCTCCTCACTGCCCCCCTACCAAACACCCCTCCCCACTCCCCTTCCCTCCACCTCCGAACAGCACACCCCGACCACACTCCCCGACACCACCCTGCACCCCACCCCCTCCTCCACTCCACTACCCCACTACCCCACTGCACTTCCCTCCCAAACTCCCCTACCAGACGCCCTCACCCACGCCCCTCCCCCAGGCCCCTCTCCCACGCCCCTGTCCCACTCTGCTCCCCAACTGTCCTCCCCAACTCCCATCCCCCACTATCCTCCCCTCCCCAACTCCCCTACCACAATGCCCTACACCACGCCCCTCCCCAACACCCCTCCCCAACTGTTTTTCCCTCCACCTCCTTACATCCCTCCCCTACTCCACTCCCCTACACCACTCCCGTACCCTCTCCCCACACCACTCACCTACACCACTCCACTAACCCACTCCCTGTCCCCAATCCCCTCCCTCACCCCACTCCCCCACTCACCTCCCCAACACCCATCACTCACTCCCCTACAAACTACGCACCCAACTCCACTACCGCACTGCCCTCCCCCACTCCCCGCCACAACTCCCCTCCCCCACTCCACACCTCCCCTACCCTCTCCCCGCCCCCACTGCCCTACCTCACTCCACTCACCCAGTTACCGCCCCCACTACCTTGCCCCACTCCCCTCCCCACTCCATTCCCCCACTCGCCTCCCCATACCCCTACCTCACTCCACTCCCCCACTCCCCTACCCCACTCACATAACACACACCCCTCCCCCACTCCCCTCCCCCTTCCCTCCATCTCCTCACTGCCCCACTACCCAAATCCCCTCCCCACTCCCCTTCCCTCCACCTCCTTTCAGCCCACCCCTACCACACTCCCCGACACAACTCTGCACCCCCACCCCCTCCTCCACTCCCCTACCCCACTACCCCACCGCACTTCCCTCCCAAACTCCCCTACCAGACGCCCTCCCCCACTCCCCTCCCCCACACCCATCCCCACACCCCTTCCCCACTCCCCCACTCCACTCGCCCACTCCCCTCCCCCACTCCACCTCCCCCACACCCCTCGCCCACTACACTACCGCTATGGCCTACCCCACGCCCCTCCACAACTCCCCTCCCCAACTCCCCTTCCCTCCATCTCCTGACAGTCCTCCCCTACTCCACTCCCCTACACCACTCTGCTCCCCCACTAGCCCCACCACTCCCCTACCCCACTCCCCTCCAAAACTCCCATAACCTCTCCCCACCCCCACTCACCTACACCACTCCCCTAACCCACTCCCTGTCCCTCAATCCATTCCCTGACTGCCCAAACCCCACTCGCCTCCCCCACGCACCTCCCCAACTCCCCTCCTCCACACCTCGACCCCACTCTCCACCCCTCTCCTCGAGGCAACACCCCTCCCCCACACCTCGCCCCACTCCCTGCCTCAACTCCCCCACCCCACACTCCCCTCCACCACTCCCCTCCCCCACTCCCCTCCCCCACTCCCCTCCCAAACTCCCCTCCCCCACACCCCTCCTCAACTCCCCTAACTCCCCTTCCCCACTCCCCTCCACCACTCCCCTCCCCAACTCCCCTCCCCCACTCAACTCCCCTACCACGCACTCTTCCCCACACTCCTCCCCACACCCCTCCCCTACTCCCCACTCCCACTCCCCTCCCCACTCCCCTCCCCCACTCCCCTCCCCACTGCCCTCCCCCAAATCCTCCACCACACTCCCCTCCCACACTCCCCTCCCCCAAATCCCCTGCCCCAATTCCCCTACCGCACTCGCATCCCCCACTCCCATCCCCCACTACCCTCCCCAACTACCCTCCCCCACTACCCTCTCCCACTCCACTACCCCACTCCGCTCCCCCACTCCACTCCCCCACTCCACTCCCCCCTCCCCACCCCCACTCTCCTCCCCCACTCCCCTCCCCCACTCCCCTCCCGCACTCCCCTCCCCCACTCCCCTCCCCCACTCTCCTCCTCCACTCTCCTCCCCACTCTCCTCCCAAACTCTCCTCCCCCACTCCCCTCACCTAATCCCCTACCCCACTCCAATACGCCACTCCCCTACTCCACTCCCCTACTGCGCTCCACTCCCCCACACCCCTCCTCAACTCCCCTCCCTCACTCCCCTAACCCACTACCCTCTCCAACACTTCTCCCCCACTCCCCGCCCCCACTCCCCTCCCCACTCCCCTCCCCCACTCCCCTCCCCCACTCCCCCACTCCCCCACTCCCCTCCCACACTAACCTCCCCCACATTCCTCCCCACTGTCCTCCCCCACTCCCCTACCCCAAATCCCCTACCCCAAATCCCCTACCCCAAATCCCCGACTTAAATCCCCTCCCCCAAATCCCCTACACCAAATCCCCTCCCCTCTCTGCTCTCCCCTCCACTACTCCCCTACCCGACTCCCCGAACCAGCCCCCCGTCAACACACCCCTACCACACTCCCCTCCCCCACTAACCTCCCCCACACTTACCTCCCCACACTCCTCCACACAGTCCTCCCCACTACCCTCCTCCACACCCCTCCCCCACTCCCCTACCCCAAATCCCCTTCCACAAATCCCCTACCCCAAATCCCCTTCCACAAATCCCCTACCCCAAATCCCCTCCCCAAATCCCCTCCCCCAAATCCCCGCCCCCACTCCATTTACATACCGCACTCCCCTCCACAACTCCCCCACCCGACTCCCCTACCCAACCCCCCGTCACCAAACCCCTACCACACTCCCCTCCCCCACTCCGCTACCCGACTCCCATACCCCACACCCCTACCCCACTCCCCGACCCCACTCCCCGACCGCACTCCACGACCCCACTCCATGACCGCACTCACCCGACCCCACTCACCCGACCCCACTCACCCGATCACACTCCCCACCCACACACCCCAACCCCACTCCTCACTCCCATGCCCCTCCCCTAGTCCCCTCCCCCACACCTCTACCCCACTCTCCTCACCTCTCCTCTCTGCAACACCCCTCCCCCAATCCCCTCCCCCACTCCCCTCCCCCCGTCCCAACACCCCCTACCACACTCCCCTCCCCCACCCCGCTCCCCCACCCCGCTCCCCCACTCCCCTCCCACACTAACCTCCCCCACACTCCTCCCCACACTCCTCCACACACTCCTCCCCCACTCCCCTCCCCCACTGCCCTCCCCCACTCCCCTCCGCCAAATTCCGTACCCCAAATTCTGTACCCCAAATCCCCTACCCCAAATCCCCTCCCACACTCCACTCGCATACCGCACTCCCCTCCACAACTCCCCGACCTGACTCCCCTACCCAACCCCCCGTCAATACACCCCTACCACACTCCCCTCCCCCACTCCCCTCCCCCACTCCCCTACCCCACTCCCCTACCCCACTCCCAGACCCCACCTCCCAACTCCACACCCCTACTTCACTCTGCACTCCACTCCCCTACTCCACTCCTCTCCCACATACCCATCCTCAACTCGCCTCCCTAACTCCCCTCCCTAACACCCCTCCCCAACTCCCCTACCTCCCTCCCCTAACCCAATACCCTCCCCCATTTCCCTAACCCCCGACCCTCCCCAACTCCACTCCCCCACTCCCCTCCCCCACTCCCCTCCCACACTAACCTCCCACACTAACCTCCCCCACACTCCTCCCCACACTCCTCCCCAAAGTCCTCCCCAAAGTCCTCCCCAAATCCCCGACCCCAAATCCCTTCCCCCAAATCCACTCCCCCAAATCCCCTTCCCCAAATAACCTCCCCCACTCCACCCGTATACCGCACTCCCCTCCACAACTCCCCTACCCAACTCCCCTACCCAACCCCCGTCACCACACCCCCTACCACACTCCCCTCCCCACTCCGCTCCCCCACCCCCTCCCACACTAACCTCCCCCACACTCCTCCCCACACTCCTCCGCACACTCCTCCCTCACTACCCTCCCCCACTGCCCTCCCCCACTCCCCTCCCCCAAATTCCGTACCCCAAATTCCGTACCCCAAATCCCCTACCCCAAATCCCCTACCCCAAATCCCCTCCCCCAAATCCCCACCCCCACTCCACTCGCATTACGCACTCCCCTCCACAACTGACCTACCCGACTCCCCTACCCAACCCCCCGTCAATACGCCCCTACCACACTCCCCTCCCCAACTCCCCTACCCCACTCCCCTACCCCACTCCCAGACGGCACTCCCCTACTCCACTCCCCTACTTCACTCTGCACTCCACTCCCCTACTCCACTCCTCTCCCCCACACCCATCCTCAACTCCCCTCCCTAACACCCCTCCCCAACTCCCCTCCCTTACTCCCCTAACCCACTACCCTCCCCCATTTCCCTAACCCACTACCCTCCCCAACTCCCCTCCCCCACTCCCCTCCCCCGCTCCCCTCCCACACTAACCTCCCACACTAACCTCCCCCACACTAACCTCCCCCACACTCCTCCCCACACTCCTACCCACACTCCTCCCCAAAGTCCTCCCCCACGCCCCTACCCCAGGTCCCCAACCCCAAATCCCTTCCCCCAAATCCCTTCCCCCAAATCCCCTCCCCCAAATCCCCTCCCACAAATCCCCTCCCCCACTCCACCCGCATACCGCACTCCCCTCCACAACTCCCCTACCCGACGCCCCTACCCAACCCCCCGTCACCACACCCCCTACCACACTCCCCTCCCCCACTCCCCTACCCCACTCGCCTACCCCACTCCCGTATCCCACTCCCCTAACCCACTCCCCTACTCCACACCCCGACTCCACTCTACACTCCACTCCCATACTCCACTCCACTCCCCCACACCCCTCCTCAACTCCCCTCCCTAACTCCCCTCCCTAACACCCCTCCCCAACTCCCCTCCCTCCCTCCCCTAACCCACTACCCTCCCCCACTCCCCTCCCACACTAACCTCCCACACTAACCTCCCCCACACTCCTCCCCACACTCCTCCCCACACTCCTCCCCCACTCCCCTCCCCCACTCCCCTCCCCCAAATCCCGTACCCCAAATCCTCTACCCCAAATCCCTTACCCCAAATCCCCTACCCCAAATCCCCTACCCCAAATCCCCTCCCCCACTCCACTCGCATACCGCACTACCCTCCACAACTCCCCTACCCGACTCCCCTACCCAACCCCCCGTCACTACACCCCTACCACACTCCCCTCCCCCACTCTCCTCCCCCACTCCCCTACCCCACTGCGCTACCCCACTCTCAGACACCACTCCCCTACTCCACTCCCCTACTCCACTCTGTACTCCACTCCCTTACACCACTCCACTCCCCCACACCCCTCCTCAACTCCCCTCCCTTACTCCACTCCACTCCCCCACACCCCTCCTCAACTCCCCTCCCTAACACCCCTCCCTAACTCCCCTCCCCAACTCCCCTCCCTCACTCCCCTCCCCCACTCCCCTCCCCCACTCCCCTCCACAATCCCCTCCCCCACTCCCCTCTCCCTCTCCCCTCCCACACAAACCTCCCACACTAACCTCCCCCACACTCCACCCCACACTCCTACCCACACTCCTCCCCAAAGTCCTCCCGCACTCCCCTACACCAGGTCCCCTACCCCAAATCCCTTCCCCCAAATCCCCTCCACCAAATCCCCTCCCCCAAATCCCCTCCCCCACTCCACCCGCATACCGCACTCCCCTCCACAACTCCCCTTCACAACTCCCCTACACGACTCCTCTACCCAACCCCCGTCACCGCTCCCCCTACCACACTCCCCTCCCCCACTCCCCTATCCCACTCCCCTACCCCACTCCCAGACCCCACTCCCCTTCTCCACTCCCCTACTCCACTCTGAACTCCACTCCCCTACTCTACTCCACTCCCCCACATCCCACCTCAACTCCCGTCCCTAACTCCCCTCCCTAACGCCCCTCCCAAACTCCCCTCCCTCACTCCCCTAACCCACTACCCTCCCCCATTTCCCTAACCCACTACCCTCCCCAACTCCCCTGCCCACTCCCCTCCCCCACTCCCCTCCCCCACTCCCCTCCCACACTAACCTCCCACACTAACCTCCCCCACACTCCTTCCCACACTCCTTCCCCACTCTCCTCCCCAAAGTCCTCCCCCACTCCCCTACCCCAGGTCCCCTACCCCAAATCCCTTCCCCCAAATCCCCTCCCCCAAATACCCTCCCCCACTCCACCCGCATACCGCACTCCCCTCCACAACTCTCCTACCCGACTCCCCTACGCAACCGTCCGTCACCACACCCCCTACCACACTCCCCTCCCCCACTCCCCTCCCCCTCTCCCCTCCCACACTAACCTCCTCCACACTCCTCCCCACACTGCTCCGCACACACATCCCTCACTCCCCTCCCCCACTCCCCTCCCCCACACCCCTACCCCAGATTTCGTACCCCAAATTCCGTACCACACATTCCGTACCCCAATTCACCTACCCCAAATCCCCTACCCCAAATCCCCTCCCCCACACCCCTCCACAACTCCCCTACCCGACTCCCCTACCCAACCCCCCGTCACCACACCCCTACCACACTCCCCTCCCCCCACTCCCCTCCCCCACTCTCTGACCCCACTCCCTGACCCCACTCCCCGACCCCACGCCCCGACACCACTCCCTGACCCCACTCCCCTACCCAACTCCCCGTCACCACACCCCTACCACACTCCCCTCCCCCACTCCCCTATCCCACTCCCCGACCCCACTCCCCGACCCCACTCACCCGACCCCACTCACCCGACCCCACTCACCGGACCCCACTCACCCGACCCCACTCACCCGACACCACTCACCAGACACCACTCACCCGACCCCACTCCCCACCCCCACACCCCAACCCCACTCCCCACCCCATGCCCCTCCACTAATCCCCTCCCCCACTCCTCTACCCCACTCTCCTCCCCCACTCCTCTCTGCAACACCCCTCCCCCACTCCTCTCCCCCACTCCCCTCCCCCAATCCCCTCACTCACTCCCCTCCCCCAAATACCTTCCCCCACTCCCCTCCCCCAAATCCCCTACACCAAATCCCCTACCACACTCCCCTCTCCCAAATCCCCTGCCCCAATTCCACTCCCGCTCTCCCACCCTCCACTCCCCTCCCCCACTCCCCTCCCCCACTGCCCTCCCCCACTCCCCTCCCCCTCTCCACTCCCCCACTCTCCTCCCCCACTCCCCTCTTCCACTCCCCTACCCCACTCCCCTACCCCACTCCCCTACCCCACTCCCCTGCCCCACTCCCCTACTCCACTCCCCTACACCACTCCCCTACTCCACTCCACTCCCTCACACCCCTCCTCAACTCCCCTCCCTAACTCCCCTCCCCCACTCCCCTCCCCCACTCCCCTCCACAATCCCCTCCCCCACTCCCCTCTCCCTCTCCCCTAACACACTAACCTCCCACACTAACCTCCCCCACACTCCACCCCACACTCCTACCCACACTCCTCCCCAAAGTCCTCCCGCACTCCCCTACACGAGGTCCCCTACCCCAAATCCCTTCCCCCAAATCCCCTCCACCAAATCCCCTCCCCCACTCCACCCGCATACCGCACTCCCCTCCACAACTCCCCTTCACAACTCCCCTACACGACTCCTCTACCCAACCCCCGTCACCGCTCCCCCTACCACACTCCCCTCCCCCACTCCCCTACCCCACTCCCCTACTACACTCACCTACTCCACTCTACACTCTACTCCCATACTCCACTCCACTCCCCCACACCCCTCCTCAACAACCCTCCCTAACTCCCTTCCCTAACACCCCTCCCCAACTCCCCTCCCTCCCTCCCCTAACCCACTACACTCCCCCATTTCCCTAACCCACTACCCTCCCCAGCTCCCCTCCCCCTCTCCCCTCCCCCACTCCCCTCCCCCACTCCGCTCCCACAATAACCTCCCACACTAACCTCCCCCACACTAACCTCCCCCACACTCCTCCCCACACTCCTCCCCAAAGTCCTCCCACACTCCCCTACGTCAAGTCCCCTACCCCAAATCCCTTCCCCCAAATCCACTCCCCCAAATCTCCTCCCCCAAATAACCTCCCCCACTCCACCCGCATACCGCACTGCCCTCCACAACTCCCCTACCCGACTCCCCTACCCAACCCCCCGTCACCACACCCCCTACCACACTCCCCTCCCCCACTCCGCTCTCCCACTCCCCTCCTACACTAACCTCCCCCACACTCCTCCCCCACTCCCCTCCCCCACTCCCCTCCCCCAAATTCCGTACCCCAAATTCCGTACCCCAAATCCCCTACCCCAAATCCCCTACCCCAAATCCCCTCCCCCAAATCCCCTCCCCCACTCCACTATAAACCGCACTCCCCTCCACAACTCCCCTACCCGACTCCCCTACCCAACCCCCCGTCACTACACCCCTACCACACTCCCCTCCCCACTCGCCTCCCCCACTCCCCTCCCCCACTCCCCTATCCCACTCCCCTACCCCACTCCCAGACCCCACTCCCCTTCTCCACTCCCCTACTCCACTCTGAACTCCACTCCCCTACTCTACTCCACTCCCCCACATCCCACCTCAACTCCCGTCCCTAACTCCCCTCCCTAACGCCCCTCCCAAACTCCCCTCCCTCACTCCCCTAACCCACTACCCTCCCCCATTTCCCTAACCCACTACCCTCCCCAACTCCCCTGCCCACTCCCCTCCCCCACTCCCCTCCCCCACTCCCCTCCCACACTAACCTCCCACTCTAACCTCCCCCACACTCCTCCCCACACTCCTCCCCACTCTCCTCCCCAAACTCCTCCCCCACTCCCCTACCCCAGGTCCCCTACCCCAAATCCCTTCCCCCAAATCCCCTCCCCCAAATACCCTCCCCCACTCCACCCGCATACCGCACTCCCCTCCACAACTCTCCTACCCGACTCCCCTCCCACACTAACCTCCTCCACACTCCTCCCCACACTCCTCCGCACACTCCTCCCCTACTCCCCTCCCCCACTCCCCTCCCCCACTCCCCTACCCCAAATTCCGTACCCCAAATCCCCTCCCCCAAATCCCCTCCCCCACTCCACTCGCATACCGCAGTCCCCTTCACAACTCCCTTACCCGACTCCTCTACCCAACCCCCCGTCACCACACCTCTACCACACTCCCCTCCCCCACTCCCCTCCCCCACTCCCCTCCCCCACTCCCCTACCTCACTCCCCTCCCCCACTCCCCTAACCCACATCCCTACTCCACTCCCCGACCCCACTCCCTGACCCCACTCACACTCCCCAGACCCCACTCCCCATCCCACTCCACAACCCCACTCCCCCTCTCCTCTACCCCACCCCCATGCCCCTCCCCTAATCCCCTCCCCTAATGCACTCCCCCACTCCTCTACCCCACTCTCCTCCCCTCTCCTCTACCCCACTCTCCTCACCTATCCTCTCCGCAACACCCCTCCCCCATTCCCCTCACTGACCGACCCACTCACCGACCCACTCACCCGACCCCACTCACCCGACCCCACTCACCCTACCCCACTCCCCACTCCCCATCCCACTCCACAACCCCACTCCCCCACTCCTCTACCCCACCCCCATGCCCCTCCCCTAATCCCCTCCCCTAATGCACTCCCCCACTCCTCTACCCCACTCTCCTCCCCTCTCCTCTACCCCACTCTCCTCACCTCTCCTCTCCGCAACACCCCTCCCCCATTCCCCTCCCCCACTCCACACCCCCACTCCACTCCCCCACTCCGCACCACCTCTCCCCTCCCCATTCCCCTCCCCACTCCTCTCCCCCACTCCCCTCCCACACTAACCACCAACACACTACGCCCCACTCCCCTCCACCACTGCCCTCTCCAAATCCCATCCCCCAAAACCCCTCCCCCAAATCCCCTACCCCAAATCCCCTCCCCCACTCGCCTACTGCTCTCCCCTCCACAACCCCCCTCCACAACTCCCATACCTGACTCCCCTACCCAACCCCCCGTCACCACTCCCCTCATCAACTCCCCTCCCTCACTCCCCTACCCCTCTCCCCGACCCCTCTCCCCGACCCCACTCCCCGACCCCAAACCCCGACCCCACTCCCAGACCCCACTCCCCGTCCCCCCTCCCCCACGCCCCTCCCCTAATCCCCTCCCCCACGCCCCTCCCTTAATCCCCTCCCCCACTCCTCTCCACCACTCCTCTCCCCCACTCCTCTCCCACAGTCCCCTCCCCACTCCCCTCCCCCAAATCCCCTCCCACAAATCCCCTCCACCAAATCCCCTACCCCAAATCCCCTCCCCCACTCGCCTACTGCTCTCCCCTCCACAACCCCCTCCACAACTCCCCGACCCAACACCCTTACCCGACTCCCCTACCCAAGCCTCCGTTACCACTCCCCCACCACACTCCCCTACAACACTCCCCTACCCCACTCCCCTACCCCACTTCCCTACCCCACTCCGCTCCCCAACTCTCCTACCCCACACTCCTCCCCGCTCACCTTCCCTTCACCTCCTCACTGCCCTCCACTACCCAAGTCCCCTACCCCAGACACATCTCCCACTCCACTCCCCCACTCCCCTTCCCTCCACCTCCTCACTGCGCTCCCCTCCCTCACTCCCCGTCCCCACTCCCCGACCCCACTCCCCGACCACACAACCCGACCCCACTCCCCCACGCCCGTCCCCCACGCCCGTCCCCTAATCCCCTCCCCCACTCCTCTACCCCACTCTCCTCCCCTCTCCTCTCCGCAACACCCCTCCCCCACTCCTCTGCCCCACTCCTCTCCCCCACTCCTCTCCCACACTCCCCTCCCCGCCTCAACTCCCCTGCCTCAACTCCCCTGTCTCAACTCCCCTCCTCAACTCCCCTGCATCACGCCCCTTCCCACTCCCCTCCCCACTCCCCTCCCCACTCCCCTCCCCACACCCCTCCCCCACTCCCCTCCCCCACTCCCCTCCCCACTCCCCTCCCCCACTCCCCTCCCCCACTCCCAGGTTCCCACTCCCCTCCCCCACTCCCCTCCCCCACTCCACTCCACCACAACACCCCTCCCAAACTCCTCACCTCACTCCCTGCCTCAACTCCCCTCCCCAACCCCCCTACTTCACACCCCTACCCCACTCCCGTCCCCAACTCTCCTCCCACACTCCCCTCACCTAATCCCATACCCCACTCCCCTACTCCACCACCCCTCCCCCACTCCCCTCCTCAACTCCCCTTCCTCACTCCCCTTCCCCACTCCACTCCCTCACTCCCCTCCCCCACTCCCCTCCCTCACTTCCCTAACCCTCTACCCTCCCCAACCCTCCTCCCATACTCCCCACCCCCACTCCCCTCCCCCACTCCCCTACCACACTAACCTCCCCCACACCCCTCCTCACACCCCTCCCCACTCCCCTCCCCCACTCCCCTCCCCCACTCCCCTCATCACTCCCCTCCCCCACTCCCCTCCCCCACTCCCCTCCCCAAATCCCCTACCCCAAAACCCCTACCGCACTCCCCTCCCCCACTCCCCTCCCCCACTCGGCTCCCCAACTCGCCTCCCCCACTCGCCTCCCCCACTCCCCTACCCCACCCCCTCCCCCACTCCCCTCCCGTCCACCACTCCGATTCCCTGCACCACCTCACTGCCCTCCCCTACCACACACCTATCCCCCACTACGCTCCCTCACTCACCTACCCCACTTCCCTACCCCGCTCCACTCCCCCACTCCTCTCCCCCAGTCCCCTCCCCCACTCCCCTCCCCCATTCCCCTACCCCAAATCCCCTCCCCCAAATCCCCTCCCCCAAATCCCCTACCCCAAATCCCCTCCCCCACTCGCCTACTGCTCTCCCCTCCACAACCCCCCTCCACAACTCCCCTACCCGACTCCCCTACCCAAACCCACGTCACCACACCCCTACCACACTCCCCTACCACACTCCCCTACCACACTCCCCTCCCCCACTCCGCTCCCCCACTACGCTGTCCCACTCCCCTACCAAACTCCCCGGCACCACACCCCTTCCCCACTCCCCTACCCCACTCCCCTACTCTACACCCCTACCCCACTCCGCTCCCCAACTCTCCTACCCCACACTCCTCCCCGCTCCCCTTCCCTCCACCTCCTCACTGCCCTCCACTACCCAACTCCCCTACCCCAGACACCTCTCCCACTCCACTCCCCCACTCCCCTTCCCTCCACCTCCTCACTGCGCTCCCCTCCCTCACTCCCCGACCCCACTCCTCTGCATCACACCCCTACCCCACTCCCCTAACCCACTCCGATCCCCAACTTTCCTAACCCACACTCCTCCCCCGCTCCCCTTCCCTCCACCACCTCACTGTCCTCCACTACACAACTGCCCTACCCCAGACACCTCCCCCACTCCACACCCCCACTCCCCTTCCCTCCACCTCCTCACTGCTCTCCCCTCCCCCACTCCCCGACCCCACTCCCCCACCCCTCTCCCCGACCCCTCTCCCCGACCCCACTCCCCGTACCCCCTCCCCCACGCCCCTCCCCTAATCTCCTCCCCACACGCCCCTCCCCTAATCCCCTCCCCCACTCCTCTACCCCACTCTTCTCCCCTCTCCTCTCCGCAACACCCCTCCCCCAATCCTCTCCCCCACTCCTCTCCCCCACTCCTCTCCCCCACTCCTCTCCCCCACTCCCCTCCCCCACTCCCCTCCCCCACTCCCCTCCCCCAAATCCCCTCCCCCAAATCCCCTACCCCAAATCCCCTACCCCAAATCCCCACCCCAAATCCCCTCCCCCAAATCCCCTCCCCCACTCGCCTACTGCTCTCCCCTCCACAAACCCCCTCCACAACTCCCCGACCCGACTCCCCTACCCGACTCCCTTACCCAAACCCCCGTCACCACTCCCCCACCACACTCCCGTACCACACTCCCCTACCACACTCCCCTCCCCCACTCCGCTCCCCAACTCCGCTCTCCCACTCCCCTACCAAACTCCCGGGCACCACACCCCTACCCCACTCCCCTACCCCACTCCGCTCCCCAACTCTCCTACACTACACTCCTCCCCGCTCCCCTTCCCTCCACCTCCTCACTGCCCTCCACTACCCAACTCCCCTATCCCAGACACCTCTCCCACTCCACAGCCCCACTCCCCTTCCCTCCACCTCCTCAGTGCGCTCCCCTCCCTCACTCCCCGACCCCACTCCCCGACCCCACTCCCCGACCTCACTCCCCGACATCACAAACTGATCCCCACAACCCGACCCCACTACCCCACGCCCGTCCCCCACGCCTTCCCCTAATCCCTTCCCCCACTCCTCTACCCCACTCTCCTCCCCTCTCCTCTCCGCACACCTCTCCCCCACTCCTCTGCCCCACTCCTCTCTCGCACTCCTCTCCCATACTCCCCTCCCCTCCTCAACCCCCCTGCCTCAACTCCCCTCCTCAACTCCCCTGCATCACGCCCCTCCCCACTCCCCTCCCCCACTCCCCTCCCCCACTCCCCTCTCCACTCCCCTCCCCCACACCCCTCCCCCACTCCCCTCCCCCACTCCCCTCCCCACTCCCATTCCCCATTCCCCTACCGCACAACCCTCCCCCACTCCCCTCCCCCACTCCCAGGTTCCCACTCCCTTCCCCCACTCCCCTCCCCCACTCCCCTCCCCCACTCCCCTCCACCACAGCACCCCTCCCCCACTCCTCACCTCACTCCCTGCCTCAATTCCCCTCCCCCACTCCCCTACTCCACACCCCTACCCACTCCCCTCCCCAGCTCTGCACCCCCACTCCCCTCAAATATTCCCATACCCCACTCCCCTACTCCACCCCCCTACCCCACTCCTTCTCCTCAACTCCTCTTCCTCACTCCCCTCCCCAACTCCCCTCCCTCACTCCCATCCGCCACTCCCCTCCCTCACCCCCTAAAGCTCTACCCTCCTCAACTCTCCTCCCATACTCCCCTCCCCCACTCCCCTCCCCCACTCCCCTCCCCACTCCCCTACCACACTCCCCTACCACACTAACCTCCCCCACACCCCTCCCCTCTCCCCTCCCCCACTCCCCTCCCCCACTCCCCTCATCATTCCCCTCCCCCACTCCCCTCCCCAAATCCCCTACCCCAAAACCACTACCGCACTCCCCTCCCCCCTCCCCTCCCCCACTCACCTCCCCCACTCGCTTCCCCCACTCCCCTACCCCACCCCCTCCCCCACTCCCCTCCCGTCCACCACTCCGATTCCCTGCATCACCTCACTGCCCTCCCCTACCACACACCTATCCCCCACTACGCTCCCTCACTCAGCTAGCCAACTTCCCTATCCCACTCCACTCCCCCACTCCTCTCCCACACTCACCTCCCCCACTCCCCACCCCCACTCCCCTCCCCACTCCCCTCCCCCAAATCCCCTACCCCAAATCCCCCACACCAAATCCCCGACCCCAAATCCCCTCCCCCAAATCCCCTCCCCCACTCGCCTACTGCTCTCCCCTGCACAACAACCCTCCACAACTTCCCTACCCGACTCCCCTACCCAAACCCACGTCACCACACCCCTACCACACTCCCCTACCACACTCCCCTACCACACACCCCTACCACACTCCCCTCCCCAACTCTGCTCCCCCACTCCGCTCTCCCACTCCCCTACCAAACTCCCAGGCACCACACCACTACCCCACTCCCATACCCCACTCCCCTACCCCACTCCCCTACCCCACTCCCCTACCTCACTCCCCTACCCCACTCCACTCCCCAACTCTCCTACCCCACTCTCCTCCCCGCTTCCCTTCCCTCCACCTCCTCACTGCCCTCCACTACCCAACTCCCCTACCCCAGACACCTCTCCCACTCCACTCCCCCAATCCCCTTCCCTCCACCTCCTCACTGCGCTCCCCTCCCTCACTCCCCGACACCACTCCCCGACCCCACTCCCCGACCCCACTCGCCGACCCCACTCCCCGTCCCCACACCCCGACCCCACACCCCGAACCCACTCCCCGACCCCACAACCCGACCCCACTCCCCCACGCCCGTCCCCCACGCCGTCCCCTAATCCCCTCCCCCACTCCTCTACCCCACTCCTCTCCCCCACTCCTCTCCCCACTCCTCTCCCACACTCCTCTCCCCGCCTCAACTCCCCTGACTCAACTCCCCTCCTCAACTCCCCTGCATCACGCCTCTCCCCACTCCCCTCCCCACTCCCCTCCCCCACACCCCTCCCCCACTCCCCTCCCCCACTCCCCTCCCAACTCCCATTCCCCATTCCCCCCCCACAACCCTCCCCCACTCCCCTCCCCCACTCCCCTCCCCCACTCCCAGGTTCCCACTCCCCTCCCCCAATCCCCTCCCCCACTCCCCTCCCGCACTCCCCTCCACCACTCCGCTCCACCACAACACCCCTCCCCCACTCCTCACCTCACTCCCTGCCTCAACTCCCCTCCCCCACTCCGCTACCCACTCCCCTACCCCACCCCCCTCCCCAGCTCTCCTCGCCCGCTCCCCTCAACTAATCCCATACCCCACTGCCCTACTCCACCCCTCTCCCCCACTCCCCTCCTCAACTCCCCTTCCTCACTCCACTCCCCCACTCCCCTCCCTCTCTCCCCTCCCCCACTCCGCTCCCTCACTCCCCTAACTCTCTACCCTCCCCAACTCTCCTCCCATACTCCCCTCCCCCACTCCCCTCCCCCACTCCCCATCACACTAACCTCCCCCACTCCCCTCCCGCACTCCCTTCCCCAAATCCCCTACGCCAAAACCCCTCCCCACTCCCCATCACACTCCCCTCCCCCACTCCCCTCCCCCACACCCCTCCCCCACTCCCCTCCCGCACTCCCTTCCCCAAATCCCCTACGCCAAAACCCCTACCGCACTCCCCACCCCCACTCCCCTCCTCACACTCGCCTCCCCCACTCGCCTCCCCCACTCGCATCCCCCACTCTCCTCTCCCACTCCCCTACCCCACCCCCTCCCCCACTCCCCTCCCATCCACCACTCCGATTCCCTGAACCTCCTCACTTCCCTCCCCTACCACACACCTATCCCCCACCACACTCCCTCACTCACCTACCGCACTCCCCTTCACAACTCCCCTACCCGACTCCCTTATCCAACCCCCGTTACCACACCCATACCACACTCCCCTCCGCCATTCTGCTCCCCCACTCCCCCACCCAAATCCCCGACACCACTCCCCGAACCCACTCCGCACCCCAACTCTCCAACCCCACACCCCTCCCCCACTCCCCTTCCCATACCTCCTCTCTGCCCTCCACTACCCAACTCCCCTACCCCAGACACCTCCCCCACTCTACTCCCCCACTCCCCTTCCCTCCACCTCCTCACTGCGCTCCTCTGCCCCAATCCCCTAAATCACTCCCCAACCCAACTCCACTACCCGACTCCCCTTCCCCATTCCCCTGCCCCACTTCCATACCCCACCCCCTCCCCCACTCCCCTCCCCCCACTCCCTTCCACCTCTCCGCTTCCCAGCACCTCTTCACTGCCCTCCCCTACCACACTCCCATACCCCACGACCCTTCCCCACTCCCCTACCCCACTTCCCTACCCTGCTCCACTCCCCCACTCCCCTTCCGCACTCCCCTCCACAACTCCCCTACCCCACTCCACGACCCCACATGCCTCCCCCACACCCCTACCCCACTCGCTCCCCTACGACCCTACCCCACTCTGCTACTACACTCCCCTACCCCACTCCCTGACACCACACCCGTGACCCACACCCCTACCAAACTCCGCTTCCCAACACTCCGACCCCAATACCCTCCCCCACTCCCCTTCTCTCCACCTCCTCACTGCGCTCCCCTACCCACTCCCCTTTCCCACTGCACTTTCCCACTCCCCTACCCCACTCCCCTAACTCACTTCCCTCCCCCACTCCCCTTCATTCTCTTCCTCACTGCCCTCCCCTACCCAGCTCCCCTACGCCACTGCCTCTCTCACTCCCCACGTCACTCCCCTTCCCTCCACCTGCTCACTGCCCTCCCCTACCCCACACCCCCACACCACTCCCGTCTCAAACTGCCCTACCTCACTCCACTCCACCAGTTACCGACCCCACGACCCTACCCCACTCCCTTCCCCCAATCCCTTCCCCCATTCCACTCCCTCTATCCCCTCTCCCACACATCTACCTCACTCCCCTCCCCCATTCCCCACCCCCACTCCCCTACCCCACTCCCCTACCCCACACCCCTACCCTACACCCCTACCCCACTCCCCTTCTCCACTGACCTATCACACACCCTTCCCCCACTCCCCTCCCCATTACCCTCCCCACTCCCCTTCCCGCCAAATCCTCACTGCTCTCCCCAACCCCACTGCCCTGCCTCACTCCCCTTTCCTCCACCTCCTCACTGCCCTCCCCTCCCCTCATCCACTCCCATCCGCCACTCCCCTCAGCCACTCCAACACCCCACTTCCCTCCACCACTCCCCTCCCCCACTCCCCTACATCACGACTCACCCCACTCCCCTACCCCTCTTCCCTCTCCAACTCCCCTCCCCAACTCCCCTCCCCACTCCCCTTCCCTCCACCTCCTTAGAGACCACCCCTACCACTCTCCCTGACACCACTCTGCACCCCCACTCCCCATCTCCACTCTCCTAACCCACTACCCCACCCCACTACCCCACCCCACTCCACTCCACCACTCCCCTACCACACTACCCCACCCCACTCCACCACTCCCCTACCCCACTACCCCACCCCACTCCCCTCCCCCAATCCACTACCTCAATCCCCTCCCCATAACACTACCTCAATCCCCTCCCCCACTCCCCTACCCCACACACTTAACCAACTCCCCTACCCCACTCCCCTCCCCCACTCCCCTCCCCAACTGCCCTCCTACATTCCCCTACCTCACTCCCCTACTGCACTCCCCTACCTCACTCCCCTACCCCACTCCCCTCCCCAACTCCCCTCCCTAACTCCCCTCCCCAACTCTACTCCCCAACCCCGCACCTTAACTCATCTCCCCCAGTCCCCTCAACAACTCCCATACCCCACTCCCCTACCCCACACCCTCGACAACCCCCCTCCACAATTCCCCTCCCTCAAACCCACCCCCACTCCCCTCCCCCACTCCCCTCACCCACTACCCTCCCCCGCTGCCCTCCCTCACTCGCCTCCCCATTCCCCTCCCCCACTCCCCCACTTCCCTCTCCCACACCCCTACCCCACTCCGCTTACATTCACGTCCTCACTGCCCGTCTCTACCACACTCCCACCCCACACTGCCATCCCCCACTACCCTCCCCCACTTCCCAGACCGCACTCTGCTCCACAACACCCCTAACCCACACCTCTACCACACTCCACCACACCCTCCCTCACCCTCTCCATTCCACTCCACCACTGCATCCCTCCCCCTCTCCATTGCCCTCCACCACCCTCTCCCTCCCCATCTTCATGACCCTCCACCACCCCCTCCCTCCCCCTCTTCATTCCCCTCCATTTCCCCCTCCCTCCCCCTCTTCATTCCCCTCCACCACATCTTCCCTCCCCCTCTTCATTCCCCACCACCCCCTCCCTCCCGCTCTTCATTCCCCACCTCCCCCTCCCTCCCCCTCTTCATTCCCCTCCACCACCCCCTCCCTCCACTTATTCATTCCCCACCACACCCTCCCTCCCCCTCTTCATTCCCCACCTCCCGCTCCCTGCCCCTCTTCATTCCCTCCACCTCCCCCTCCCTCCCCATCTTCATTCCCCTCCACCAGCCCCTCCGGCCCCAACCTCATTCAATTCCTCCAACCCCTCCCTCCCCCTCTTCATTCCCCTCCACCACATCTTCCCTCCCCCTCTTCATTCCCCTCCACCACCCCCTCCCTCCACTTATTCATTCCCCACCACACCCTCCCTCCCCCTCTTCATTCCCCACCACCCCCTCCCTCCCCCTCTTCATTCCCCTCCACCTCCCCCTCCCTCCCCCTCATCATTCCCATCTACCTCCCCCACTCTCCTCCTCTTCATTACCCACCACCATCCCCTCCCTCCCCCTCTTCATTCCCCTCCACCTCCCCCTCCCTCCCCCTCTTCATTCCCCTCCACCTCCACCTCCCTCCCCCTCTTCATTACCCTCGACCACCCCCTCCCTCCACCTCTTCATTCCCCTTCACATCCACCTCCCTCCCCCACTTCATTACCCTCCACCACCCCCTCCCTCCCCCTCTTCATTCCCCTCCGCCACCCCCTCCCTCCACCTCTTCATTATCATCCATCACCCCCTCCCACACCCTCTTCTTTCTCCTCCGTACCCCCTCCCTCCCCCTCTTCATTCTCCTCCACCAACCCCTCCCTCCCTCTCTTCATTCCCCTCCACCTCCCCCTCCCTCCCCCTCTTCGGTCCCATCCACCTCCCCCACCCTCCTCCTCTTCATTACCTTCCACCATCCCCTCCCTCCCCCTCTTCATTCCCCTCCACCTCCCCCTCCCTCCCCCTCTTCATTACCTTCCACCACTCCCTCCCACCCCCTCTTCATTCCCCTCCACCACCCCTCCCTCCACCTCTTCATTATCATCCATCACACCATCCCACACCCTCCTCTTTCTCCTCCATACCCCCTCTCTCCCCCTCTTCATTCCCCTCTACCACCCCCTCCCTCCCCCTCTTTATTCCCCTCCACCACCCCCTCATTCCCCCATTCATTCCACTCCACCTCCCCCTCCCTCCATTCCTCTCCACCTCCCCTCCCACCCCCTCTTCATTCCCCTCCACCTCCCCCTCCTTCAGCTCTTCATTCCCCTCCACCTCCCCCTCTCTCCCCCTCTTCATTCCCCTCCACCTGCCCCTCCCTCCCCCTCTTCATTCTCCTCCACCACACCCACCTCCCCCTCTTCTTTCTCCTCCACCAACCCCTCCCTCCCTCTCTTCATTCCCCTCCACCACACCCTCCCTCCCCCTCTTCATTCCCCTCCACCACCCCCTCACACCCCCTATTCATTCCATTCCGACTCCCCCTCCCTCCATTCCTCTCCACCTCCCCTCCCTCCCCCTCTTCATTCCCCTCCACCACCCCCTCCCTCCCCTCTTCATTCCCCTCCACCTGCCCCTCCCTCCCCCTCTTCATTCCCCTCCACCTGCCCCTCCCTCCCCCTCTTCATTCTCCTCCACCACCCCCTCCCTCCCCCTCTTCTTTCTCCTCCACCAACCCCTCCCTCCCCCTCTTCATTCCCCTCCACCACCCCTCCCTCCCTCTCTTCATTCCCCTCCACCTGCCCCTCCCTCCCCCTCTTCATTCTCCTCCACCACCCCCACCTCCCCCTCTTCTTTCTCCTCCACCAACCCCTCCCTCCCCCTCTTCATTCCCCCCCACCACCCCTCCCTCCCTCTCTTCATTCCCCTCCACCACACCCTCCCTCCCCCTCTTCATTCCCCTCCTCCACCCCCTCACTCCCCCTATTCATTCCATTCCAACTCCCCCTCCCTCCATTCCTCTCCACCTCCCCTCCCTCCCCCTCTTCATTCCCCTCCACCACCCCCTCCCTCCCCTCTTTATTCCCCTCCACCTCCCCCTCCCTCCCCCTCTTCATTCACCTCCACCTGCCCCTCCCTCCCCCTCTTCATTCTCCTCCACCACCCCCTCCCTCCCCCTCTTCTTTCTCCTCCACCAACCCCTCCCTCCCCCTCTTCATTCCCCTCCACCACCCCTCCCTCCCTCTCTTCATTCCCCTCCACCACACCCTCCCTCCCCCTCTTCATCCCCCTCCACCTCCCCCTCCCTCCCCCTCTTCATTTTCCTCCACCTCCCCCTCCCTCCCCCTCCCTCCCCCTCTTCATTCTCCTCCACCTCCCCCTCCCTCTCCCTCTTCATTGCCCTCCACCCCCCTCCCCCCTCTTCATTCCCCTCCACCTCTACCTCCCTGCCCCTCTGCATTCCCTTCCACCACCCCCTCCCGCCCCCTTCATTCCCCTCCACCTCCCCTCCCCCCTCTTCATTCCCCTCCACCACCCCCTCCCTCCCCCTCTTATTTCCCCTCCACCTTCCCCTCCCTCCCCCTCTTCATTCCCCCCACATTTCCCTCCCTCCCCCTCTTCATTCCCCTCCTCCTCCCGCCCCCTCTTCATTCCCCTACCCTCTCCCCCACTCCCTTCCCCCACTCCCTTCCACTCTCCCCTCCGCCAATCTCGCACTCTCTCCTTCTTCCACACTCCTCCTCCCACTTTCCCCCTCCTTTCTGACCATTGCCCTCCCCCACTCTCCTCTCAAACTCCCCTCCCCACTCTCTGCCACACTCCCCCTCCCCATCCCCCACTCCCCTCCCCAACTTCCTTCCACACTACCCTCTCCCTCCCCTCACACTCCCCTCCCCCTAACACTCCCCTCCCCCTCAACATTACACACCCTCCCCTTCCCCTCTCCTATTTCCCCACTCCCCATCCTACACTCTACTTCCGCATTCCCCACTCACCTCCCCTCTCATTCTGCCATTCCCCTCAACGCACCCCTCCCCCACTCGTCCCCGGTCCCCACTCCCCTTTCCCCTCCCACATCCCACTTCCCTCTCTCACTCCTATCGTCCACTCCAGGCCCCCACTCCTCACTTCGCTCCCCTACACCCCTTGTTCGCATCCTCTCCCGCTCAGACCTGGTCTCCCTCCACACTGCCCTCCCTCTCACATCCCCCACTTCCACTCCCACACTCCCTCTCACACACACCCATCCGCCACTCCCCTCCATCTGCCCTACCCTCAAAACCCTCTCCCCCACTACCTTGCTCCACTACCCTCCGCCACTACCCACCCCACTCGGTCAACTCCCCTCCCCCACTCCCTTCTCTCCCGTCCCTCGTCCCCCACTCCCCTTCCCCACTCCCCACACCTCCACCTCCCCTGCCAAACACCCATCCCAACTCCTCTGCCGACTCACCTTCACCCCCGCCCCTCCCCCGCTCCCCTCGCCCATACCCCTGCCCCTCTACCTCCCCCCAACACCCTGCACCAAATCCCCTCCCTCACAACCCTCCCAACCCCACCTCACCCCCACTCCCGTGCCCCTAAGCCCTACCCACTCCCAGCTCTCCTGTCCCCCTCCCCCAATCCCCTCCCTCTCCTCCCCACTCCACTTCCTCCCATCTCCCACTTCTCTCCCTCCCCTACCATTACCCCGCCCCACTTCCAAACACCCCTCCCCTACTCCCGTCCTCCTCCACCCCACTCCAATCCCCACTCCCATCCTCCACTACCGCCCCCCACTCCCCTCCCCCTTCCCTCCCACTCTGCCCTCCCCAACTCTCCCCACACTCCCCTCCCCCACTCGCGTCCCGCACTCACCCTAACCCTAACCCACTCTCGTTCCCCTACATCCTCATTCCACCTCTCCCTCCCCCACATCCCTGCCCCTCCCCCACATGCCTCCCCACCCCCTCACCTCCACTCCCCTCACACTCCCAACTGCAAATCCCCTCCTCCATTCCCCTAACTACCCTCTCCCCACTCCACTCCCCTCACTCCCCAACCCCTCCTCTCACTCCTGTCCCCAAACCCCTCCCCCCACTCCCTTCGCCCACCCCTCCCCCACTTCTCCCCCACTCCTCCCACACTTCCCTCCTCCAACCCTCCCCCACTACCCCCGCACTCCTCCCCCACTCCTCCCACTCCCAACTCCAAATCCCCTCACCCACTCTGCTAACTCCGCGCTGCACTCCCCTAACGTCCCTCTGCCCACTCTATTCCCCCTCTTCCCTCCCTCCCCAACCCCTCCCCTCACTCCTGTCCCCAGTCCCCTCCCCCCACTCCCCTCCCCCACTCCTCCCTACTCCCCTCCCCCACTCCCCTTCCTCAAACCGCTCCCCCAGCCTCTCCCCTCCCCAAGAGCTCCCCTCCCCCACTACTCTCCCCCACTCACCTACCCCACTCCCCACTCCCCTCCCATTTCCCTCCCCACTCTCACTTCCCCCACGCCCCTCCTCCACTGCCCTCGTACATTCCCCTCCTCAGTCCACTGCCCTCCGCACTCACCCTCTCCAACACCTCTCCCCCACTCTCCTCCCCCTCCTTAACCCAATTTACTATCCCACCCACTCCATTCACTCACTCCCTTACCCGTCCCCTCCCCATTCCTCTCCCCTTCCACTCCCCACCCCTCCTCTCCCCACTTCTCTCCCCCACTCCTCTTCCCCACTCCTCTCCCCCACTCCTCTCCCCCACTCCTCTCCCCATCCTCTCCCCACCCCTCCACTCGCCCACTCCCCTCCCCCATTTCCCTCCCCACTCATCTTCCCACTCATCTCCCATCCCTCAATCCCCTCCCCCACTTTCCTCCTCCACACCCGCTGCCCCCATTGCCCTCCCCTCCGCGACTCCCTTCACCTCTCACATCTCCCTCCCCTCACAGCCCCCTACTCCACTCCGCTTCCTCTCCTACATCTCCCACCGCCCTTCCCTCCCCCACCCCTTCCCAACTCCCCTCCTTTCCCCTACCCCACCTCACACACTCACTCCAATTTTCCCACTCGCCTTCCCCCATTCCCCTTTCCTAGTCCCTCCCTAACTCCCACTTCTCTCACCCAGTCCCGTCTCCCATTCCCCTCCCCCACTCCCTCACCTCACCCACTCCTCTCCCGCACACCCCTCCAGCAGAACCCTCCCCACCCCAATCCACTCCCACTCCCCTCCCCCACCCCCGAACTCCCCTCCTCTTCCCCACTCCATTCCCCCACTCCCTTCCCTCTCCGACCCCTCCCTCACTCCTCTCCCCACTCCCCTCCCTCACTCCCCTCCCTCCCCAACCCTTACCCCCCCCCAACCCCTCCCTCACGCCCCTCCCCAACTCCCCTCCCCAACACACCTCTCCCACTCCCCTCCCCCACTCCCCTCCCCCACTCTTCTGCCAATCCCACCACTCCTCCCCGACTTGCCACACTCCCTACCCCAACCCCTCCCACACTCCCCTCCTCACCCTCCTCTCCTGCCCAACACCCCAACCCCTCCCCCACTTCCCTCCCCCGCTCCCCTCCCCAATCCCCTCCCCTAACCCCCAACTCTGCGCTCCCCCACTCCTCTCCATCTCTCCCATCTTTGCTCTCTCACTCCCCTCCTAATATCCTTGCCACATCTCCATCCCCCACCTCCTTGCCACATCCCCTACTCCCTCACTCACATCCTCCACGCCACTCCCCACCACCCTCTCCCAATTCCACTCACCCTCCCCCAATCCCACTCCCCTCCCCCAATCCCACTCACCTTCGCCCAGTCCCACGCACCCTCCCCCAATACCACTCGCACTCCCCCAAGACCACTCACCCTCTCCCACTCCACTCCCCCACTCCCATCCCCCTCTTCCCTCCCTCACCCCCTTCAACACCTATCTCACCACTTCCCTCCCTTCCCCACGCCCCTCATGACTCCCCTCCCCTTTCCACTTCCCCAATTCACACATTCACTCCCCTCATCCTCCTCACTCACCTCCACCTCCCCTCTCCCATTGCCCTCTCCACTCCCCTCCCCACTCCCCTCCCCCATTCCCTTCCCCCACCCCCAGTCCCTTTCCCCTCTCCTCCCCAATACCCCATCACCTACCCCCTCCCCTCTCCTCCCCAACAACCTCCCACTTACCCCTCCACTCTCCTCCCCAACACCCCCTCCCCCTCAACTCCCCTCCCCCAATCCCCTCTCCACTCCCCTCCCCCTCCCCCACTACCCTCCCCATTCCCTTCCCCTCCCCCTCCCCCACCCCCCACCACAACGCCCTTCCCCCTCAACATGCCCACTCTATTCCCCCACTCCCTTCCCTCTCCCCTTCCCCCTTCCCCCTCCCCAATCCCCTACACAACACCCACCCCCTACTTCTCATCGGCTTCCGCCACTCCCCTCCGCCACACCCATCTTTCACTGCCCTCCCCCACTACCCTACACCTCCCCCACTACCCTCCTCGAGTCCCCTTCCCCACTGCCCTGTCCACTCGCCTCCTTTCCCCACTCCACTCCCGTCTCCCCTCCCGCACCACACGCTGCACACTCACCTGCATCTCCCACTTCCCTCCCCCTCCCCACTCCCCTACTCCCCCTCCCCTGCCACTCTCCCCTCCCCTGCCCTTCCCGTACCACATCCCCCTCCCCACTCCATTCCCAAACTCCCCTTCCCCCTCCACCTCCCCCACTCCAAGCCCCCATTCCCCACCCATCCCCCACTCCACCACTTTCCTCGCTCGCTCCCATCCACCACTACACTCCCCACTCCTCTTTAACCTCCCCTACACCCCTTCACTTACCACACTCTCCCCCTCACATACCCTCTCTCTCCCCCTCACATCCCCTCTCCCTCCCCACAACCCTCCCTCTGCCCCACTCACTCTCCCCCACTCCCCTAACTCCCCTCCCTGTTCCCTGCACTCCATCCCACTGCCCTCCTTTATTCCCTTCCTGCTCCCCCTCTATCACTCCCATCCCCCTCCCCGCCCTTCCCCCTCCCTCCCCACTCTATTCCCCCACTCCCTTCCATCTCCCCTTCCCCCTTCCGCCTTACCCCCTCCCCAATCCCTTCCACAACACCCACCCCCTACTTCTCATCGGCCTCCCCCACTCCTCTCCGCCATTCCCATCTTTCACTACCCTCCCCCAGTACCCTTACCCACTACCCTCCCCCACTACCCCACACCTCCCCCACTACCCTCCGCGAGTCCCCTTCTCCACTGCCCTGTCCACTCCCCTCCTTTCCTCACTCCACTCCCCTCCCTCCCCCTCCCCACCACACTCTGCACACTCACTCCCGTCTCCCATTCCCTACCCCTCCCCACTCCCCCTCTCCCCTACTCCCCTTCCCCTGCATCACTCCCCTTAACTTCTCACATCCCCCTCCTCCACTCACATCCTCACTCCACTCCCCCACTCCAAGACCCCATTCCCCACTCCCTCCCCCACTCCACTACTCTCCTGCCTCACTCCCATCCGCCACTCCACTCCTCACTCCTCTCTCCCCTCCCGTACACCCTTTCACTCACCACCCTCTCCCCCTCATATCCCCTCTCCCTCCCCACAACCCTCCCCCTGCCCCACTCACCCTCCCCCAGTCCCCTAACTTTGCACCCCCACTCTCCAACTCCCCTCCCTGTTCCCTGCACCCCACCCCACTTCCCTCCCTTATTCCCTTCCTGCTCCCCCTCTACCACTCCCATCCCCCTCCCTGCCCTTCCCCCTCCCCTTCCCCACTCTATTCCCCCACTCCCTTCCCTCTCCCCTTCTCCCCCTCCCCAATCCCCTCCACCACTCACCTACCCTACTCCTCATTGGCTAACCCCATTTCCTTCCGCCACTCACCTCCCCCACTACCATCCACCTACCCCGTTACCCTCCACGAGTCCCCTTCCCCACATCCCTTCTCCACTGCCCTACCAACTCCCCTCCCTTCCCCACACCCCTCTTCCGTCCTCTAACCAACACTGCAAACTCACTCCCATTTCCCACTCCATTCTCACTGCCACCTTGCACATTCCTCTCCCTGCTCCCCTCACCCTCCCCTGCCCAGTCCCCTCCCCTACTCCCCTCCCCAACCCCCTGCACTCCCCTCCCACACTCCCCACTCTCCTCCCTCACTCGCATCCTCCACTCTAGTTCCTACTCCTCTCTCCCGTCCCCTTTACCGCCCACTCACCACCCTCTCCCCTCACACTCCCTCTCACTCCCCACTACCCTCCCCCAATCCCACTCACCCTCCCCCACTCTCCCTCCCCCGTGCCGCTTCTGCTCTGCCCTCCCCCTCCCTCACGCCCCATCCCCAATCCCTTCCCCACACCTTTCCCCCAGTCCCATCAACCCTTCCCTCACCTTCCCCCTCACGCAACACCCCCTCCTACACTCCCCAGCACCTCCCCACTCCTCTTCTGCCTCCCTTCCCTTACCCCCAACCTCCACTACCCTCCCCCACTCCCCTCTCCACTCCCCTCCCCCACTGCCCACCCCCATTCCGCTCCCCGCACCCCTCCCTCCTCCCCTCCCGTCTCCCACTCCCCTTCCCCTCCCCCACTCCCCTCCCACACTTCTGTCCCCTATTACCCTCACCCACACCGCTCCCCCTCCCCCTCCTTCATTCCGCTTCACCACTCCCCCACTCTCCTCCCTCACTCCCATCCTCCACTCCACTCCCAACTCCACTCTACCCTACCGTACACTTCCCACTCACCTCCTTCTCCCCCTCACACTCCTTCTCCTTCCCCACTCCCATCCCCGAATCCCACTGCCCCTCCCCCACTCACATCACCCTCCCCTCCCTCACTCCCCGCTCCACTACCGCACTCCCCTCCCCCACTCCACTTCTCAACTCTCATCCCTCACTTCCATACTTCACTCCCCTCCCCACTCCCCTCATCCACACCCCTCACCTACTCCACTCACCCCTCCCCCACTCCTCACTCTCTACTCCCCTCCCCACTTGCCTATCTGCCTCGCCCACTCCATTTCCCCCACTCCCCTCCACAACTCCCCCTCCCTCACTCCCCTCCCCCATTGCCCTCCCCACCACCCTCCCCCACTCCTCTCCCACAATCCGCTCATCCCTACCCCACTCCTCACTCCGCTCTACCCTCCTCAACACCGCACCCCTCACTCTCCTCCCTCACTACCCTCCCTAACTCCTCACCCCCTCTCCCTCCCCACTCCCTTCCCGCACTCCACACTCCCCTCCCCCACTCCCCACTCCTCACTCCCCTGTCCTCACTCTCCATTCCCCTCACCTCCCCCTCCACTCACCCACTCCCCTCTACCCTCCCCCACTATCCTCCCCACTACCCTCCCTTACTCCTCTCCCCCACTCCCCCCCGCACTCCCCCTCCCCGACAAGGCCCTGCCCCTCTATCACTCCACTCCTACACACCCCACCACCTCCCCACTCCCCCACTCACCCACTCCTCACTCCCCACTCCACTCCCCACTCCCCGACTCCTCACTCCCCACTCCCCGACTCCTCACTCCCCACTCCCCCACTCACCTCTCTCCCACTCTCCACTCCTCACTCCCCACTCCACTCCCCACTCCTCACTCCCCTCCCCCACTCCCCTCACCGACTTACCACTCCCCTCCCAAACTACCCAATCCCCAATCCTCTCCCGCACTGCTCACTCCCCTCCCCCACTCCTCACTCCCCTCCCACAAACCCCACTCCCCTCACCCACTCCCCACTCCCCTCCCCCACTCCCAACTCCCCTCCCCCACACCCCACTCCTCACTCCCCTCTCCACTCCCCCACTCCCTACTACCCACTTCTCACTCCACTCCCCCACTCCCCACTTCTCACTCCCCACTTCTCACTCCCCACTCAACTCCCCACTCCCAACTCCCCACTCCCCACTCCTCACTCCCCACTCCTCACTCCCCAATCCACTCACTACTCCTCACTCCCCACACCATTCCCCACTCCCCCACTGCCCACTACTCACTCCCCACTCTACTCCTCACTCTCCACTCCCCTCACACACTCCCCTCTCAACCATCCCTTCCCCAACCCCACTCCCCACTCCTCACTCCACTCCCCACTCCATCACTCCCCACTCCTCTCTCCCCACATCACGCCCCACTACCCCACTGTCCACTCCTCACTCCCAACTCCACTTCCAACTCCACACTCCCCTCCCTACTCCTCATTCATGTCACCCACTCACCAGTCCCCTCCCCCACACCCCACCCCCCACACCCACTCCCCACTCCACATTCCCTCCCCGACTCCTCACTCCCCTCCCCCACTCCACACTCCCATCTCACAACCCCACTCCCCTACCCCACTCCCCACTCCCATCACCCACCCCCACCCCCACACCCCGCAACGCTCCTCCACACCCCTCTCCTCACTCCCCACTCCACTCCCCCACACCCCACTCCCCACCCCCAGTCCTCACTCCACTCCCCCATTCTCCACTACCCACTTCCCTCCCCCACTCTCCACTCCAGACTCAATTTCCCCCACTCTCCACTCCCCTATCCCACTCTAAACTCCCGTCCACCACTCCCCTCTCCCACTCTCCACTCCTCTCCCCCACCCCCCTCCCCCACTTCCCACCCCCACTCCTCATTGCCCTCCTTACCTCTCCCCACAACCACACCCACACACAATCCTTTCCCCACTCTCAGTCCTGCGCTCCCAACTCACCTCCCCACTCCCCACCCCCACTCCCCATCCTCACTCCCTTCCCTAGTCACATTCCCACTCTCCCACCCCCACTCCTCCTCCTCACTCCCCTCCCGCACTCTCCACGCCCCTCCCCCACTCCCCCTCCTCACTCCCCACTCCATTCCCCCACTCCCTTCCCCCACTCCCTTCCCCCACTCCCTTCCCCCACTCCACTCCCCCACTCCCCTCCCCAACTCCCCACTCACCTCCTCCAATCCCCACTCCTCACTGCCCACTCACATACAAGACACTCCAACTCCCCTCCCCAACTCCCAATTCCCCCACCCCTCTCACTCCCCACTCCCCACTCCCCTCCTCTACTCCCCTCCTCCACTCTTCCACTCCCAACTGACCTCCCACATGTCCCACACCCCTCCCCCAAAGCCCTCCCACTCCCCCTCTCTCCTCCCACTCCACAACTCTCCCCTCCCCTCCCCCACTCCACAACTCTCCCCTCCCCTCCCCCACTTGCCTCCTCTCCCCTCCCCTCCCCCACACGCCTCCTCTCCCCTCCCCTCTCCCACTCGCCTCCTCTCCCCTCCCCTCCCACTCCACAACTCTCCCCTCCCCTCCCCCACTCCACAACTCTCCCCTCCCCTCCCCCACTTGCCTCCTCTCCCCTCCCCTCCCACACTTGCCTCCTCTCTCCTCCCCCACTACGCCTCCTCTCCCCTCCCCTCCCACACTTGCCTCCTCTCTCCTCTCCCACTCGCCTCCTCTCCCCTCCCCTCCCCCACTCCACAACTCTCCCCTCCCCTCCCCCACTTGCCTCCTCTCCCCTCCCCTCCCACACTTGCCTCCTCTCTCCTCCCCCACTACGCCTCCTCTCCCCTCCCCTCCCCCACACGCCTCCTCTCCCCTCCCCTCTCCCACTACGCCTCCTCTCCCCTCCCCTCCCACACTTGCCTCCTCTCTCCTCCCCCACTACGCTTCCTCTCCACTCTTCTCCCCCACTCCCCACTCCCGACTCAATTCCACCACTTCCCACTCTCCACTCTCGTCCCCCAATCTCCACTCCCGTACACCCCTCCCCCACTCCTTTCATCACTCCACTTTTCACTCCCCTATCCCTCACCCCTCCTCCACTCACCTCCACCTCTCCCCTCCACTCCCCTCCCCATACCCACTCCACTTCCATTTCCCCTATTCCTCACCCCTCACACACTCCCCTCCCCTCTCACCTCCACTCCCCTCTCCACTCCTCTTCCCACTTCGCTCCCCCACTCCCCTCCCCACTCCCCTCCTCTCCCATCCCCCACTCCCCTCCCCCACTGCCCTCCCCCACTCTCCACTCCTCACTCCAACTCCCCTTCGCCACAAGTCTGGATTGAATTGGCTCTTTCCTGGTGTGTGAGTGGGACTCAGTACCACTCCAGCTGTTATTAAGTACTTTAGATGGGTCAGTTTTTGTCCAGTGTGTGCAGGAGGGTTTTCTGACACAGTATGTGGACAGGCCAACCAGGGGCGATGCCACATTGGATTTGGTACCGGGAAATGAACCCGGCCAGGTGTGAGATTTAGATGTACGTGAGCACTTTGGTAATAGTGATCACAATTCGGTTAGGTTTACCTTAGCGATGGGCAGGGACAGGTATATACCGCAGGGCAAGAATTATAGCTGGGGGAAAGGAAATTATGATGCGATTAGGCAAGATTTAGGATGCGTAGGATGGGGAAGGAAACTGCAGGGGTTGGGAACAATCGAAATGTGGAGCTTATTCAAGGAGCAGCTAATGCGTGTCCTTGATAAGTATGTACCTGTGAGGCAGGGAGGAAGTTGTCGAGCGAGGGAGACGTGGTTTACTAAAGAAGTTGAAGCGCTTGTCAAGAGGAAGAAGAAGGCTTATGTTAGGATGAGACGTGAAGGCTCAGTTAGGGCGCTTGAGAGTTACAAGCTAGCCAGGAAGGATCTAAAGGGAGAGCTAAGAAGAGCAAGGAGAGGACACGAGAAGTCATTGGGGGATAGGATCAGGGAAAACCCTAAGGCTTTCTATAGGTATATCAGGAATAAAAGAATGACTAGAGTTAGATTAGGGCCAATCAAGGATAGTAGTGGGAAGTTGTGTGTGGAATCAGAGGAGATAGGGGAAGTGTTAAATGAATATTTTGCGTCAGTATTTACAGTGGAGAATGAAAATTTTGTTGAGGAGAATACTGAGATATAGATAAGTCCCCTGGGCCAGATGGGATTTATCCTAGGATTCTCAGGGAAGCTCGGGAGGAGATTGCAGAGCCTTTGTCCTTGATCTTTATGTCGTCATTGTCGACAGGAATAGTGCCGGAGGACTGGAGGATAGCAAATGTTGTCCTCTTGTTCAAGAAGGGGAGTAGAGACAGCCCTGGTAATTATAGACCTGTGAGCCTTACTTCGGTTGTGGGTAAAATGTTGGAAAAGGTTATAAGAGACAGGATTTATAATCATCTTGAAAATAATAAGTACATTAGAGATAGTCAGCACGGTTTTGTGAAGGGTAGGTCGTGCCTCACAAACCTTATTGAGTTTTTCGAGAAGGTGACCAAACAGGTGGATGAGGGTAAAGCCGTGGATGTGGTGTATATGGATTTCAGTAAGGCGTTTGATAAGGTTCCCCACGGTAGGCGATTGCAGAAGATACGGAGGTATGGGGTTGAAGGTGATTTAGAGATTTGGATCAGAAATTGGCTAGCTGAAAGAAGACAGAGGGTGGTGGTTGATGGCAAATGTTCATCCTGGAGTTTAGTTACTAGTGGTGTACCGCAAGGATCTGTTTTGGGGCCACTGTTGTTTGTCATTTTTATAAATGACCTGGAAGAGGGTGTAGAAGGGTGGGTTAGTAAATTTGCAGATGACACTAAGGTCTGTGGAGTTGTGGATAGTGCCGAAGGATGTTGTAGGTTACAGAGGGACATAGATAGGCTGCAGAGCTGGGCTGAGAGATGGCAAATGGAGTTTAATGCGGAAAAGTGCGAGGTGATTCACTTTGGAAGGAGTAACAGGAATGCAGAGTACTGGGCTAATGGGAAGATTCTTGGTAGTGTAGATGAACAGAGAGATCTTGGTGTCCATGTGCATAAATCCCTGAAGGTTGCTACCCAGGTTAATAGGGCTGTTAAGAAGGCATATGGTGTGTTAGCTTTTATTAGTAGGGGGATCGAGTTTCGGAGCCACGAGGTCATGCTGCAGCTGTACAAAACTCTGGTGAGACCGCACCTGGAGTATTGCGTGCAGTTCTGGTCACCGCATTATAGGAAGGATGTGGAAGCTATGGAAAGACTGCAGACGAGATTTACTACGATGTTGCCTGGTATGGAGGGAAGGTCTTACGAGGAAAGGCTGAGGGACTTGAGGTTGTTTTCGTTGGAGAGAAGGAGGAGGAGAGGTGACTTAATAGAGACATATAAGATAATCAGAGGGTTAGATAGGGTGGATAGTGAGAGTCTTTTTCCTCGGATGGTGATGGCAAACACGAGGGGACATAGCTTTAAGTTGAGGGGTGATAGATAGAGGACAGATGTCAGAGGTAGTTTCTTTACTCAGAGAGTAGTAAGGGCGTGGAAAGCCCTGCCTGCAGCAGTAGTAGACTCGCCAACGTTTAGGGCATTTAAGTGGTCATTGGATAGACACATGGATGAAAATGGAATAGTGTAGGTCAGATGGTTTCACAGGTCGGCGCAACATCGAGGGCCGAAGGGCCTGTACTGCGCTGTAATATTCTAATTCTAAATTCGATTAGTGGTCTGGGTAGAATTGGCTCATTCCTGGTGGGTGAGTGGGACTCAGTACCACTCCAG
Organism: Heterodontus francisci; assembly: GCF_036365525.1. Classification (NCBI taxonomy): domain Eukaryota; kingdom Metazoa; phylum Chordata; class Chondrichthyes; order Heterodontiformes; family Heterodontidae; genus Heterodontus; species Heterodontus francisci. The sequence continues at coordinate 25,921 of NW_027140433.1, read as the reverse complement.
CTGGTATTAATAGAAGCCTGTATTGAATTGGCTCATTCCTGGTGTGTGAGTGGGACTCAGTACCACTCCAGCTGGTATTAATAGAGGCCTGTATTGAATTGGCTCATTCCTGGTGTGTGAGTGGGGTTCAGTACCACTCCAGCCGGTATTAATAGAGGTCTGGGTAGAATTGGCTCATTCCTGGTGTGTGAGTGGGACTCAGTACCACTCCAGCCGGTATTAATAGAGGCCTGTATTGAATTGGCTCATTCCTGGTGGGTGAGTGGGACTCAGTACCACTCCAGCCGGTATTAATAGTGGTCTGGGTAGAATTGGCTCATTCCTGGTGGGTGAGTGAGACTCAGTACCACCCCATCTGTTATTAATAGAAGCCTGTATTGAATTGGCTCATTTCTGGTGTGTGAGTGGGACTCAGTACCACCCCATCTGTTATTAATAGTGGTCTGGGTAGAATTGGCTCTTTCCTGGTGTGTGAGTGGGACTCAGTACCACTCCAGCTGGTATTAATAGAGGCCTGGATTGAATTGGCTCTTTCCTGGTGTGTGAGTGGGACTCAGAACCACTCCAGCTGGTATTAATAGAGGCCTGGATTGAATTGGCTCTTTCCTGAGGTGTGAGTGGGGATCTGTACCACTCCAGCTGGTATTAATAGAGGCCTGGATTGAATTGGCTCTTTCTGGTGTATGTGTGGGGCTCAGTACCACTCCAACTGGTATTAATAGAGGCCTGGAATGAACTGTTCTTTTCCTGCTGTGTGAGTGGGACTCAGTACCACTCCAGCTGGTATTAATAGAGGCCCAGATTGAATTGCCTCTTTCTGGTGTGTGAGTGGGTCTCAGTACCACTCCAGATGGTATTAATAGAGGCCTGAATTGAATTGGTTCTTTCCTGGTTTGTGAGTGGGACTCAGTACCACTCCAGCTGGTATTAATAGAGGCCCAGATTGAAGTGCCTCTTTCTGGTGTGTGAGTGGGACTCAGTACCACTCCAGCTGGTATTAATAGAGGCCCAGATTGAATTGCCTCTTTCTGGTGTGTGAGTGGGACTCAGTACCACTCCAAATGATATTAATAGAGGCCTGGAATGAACTGCCCTTTCCTGGTTTGTGACTGGGACTCAGTACCCCTCCAGCTAGTATTAATAGAGGCCTGGATTGTATTGGCTCTTTCTGGTGTCTGCGTGGGGCTCAGAACCATTCCTGCTGGTATTAATTGAGGTCTGGATTGAATTGGCGCTTTCCTGGTGTGTGAGTGGGAGTTAACTCCATTCCAGCTGGTATTATTCGAGGCCTAGATTGAATTGGCCGTTTCCTGGTGTGTGACTGGGGCTCAGAACCACTCCAGCTGGTATTAATAGAAGCCTGGAATGAACTGTCCCTTTCCTGCTGTGTGAATGGGACTCAGTCACACTGCAGCTTGTATTATTGAGGTCTGGATTGAATTGGCCGTTTCCTGGTGTGTGACTGGGGCTCAGAACCACTCCAGCTGGGATTAATAGAAGCCTGGAATGAACTGTCCCTTTCCTGCTGTGTGAATGGGACTCAGTCGCACTGCAGCTTGTATTATTGAGGTCTGGATTGAATTGGCACTTTCCTGGTGTGTGAGTGGGGCTCAGTACCATTCCAGCTGGTATTAACAGAGGCCTGGATTGAATTGGCTCTTTCTGGTGTGATTGTGTGGGGCTCAGGACCACTCCAACTGGTTAAATAGAGGCCTGGAATGAACAGTCCCTTTCCTGCTGTGTGTGTGGGACTCAGTCGCACTCCAGCTGGTATGAATAGAGGTCTGGATTGAATTGGCTGTTTCCTGGTGTGTGAGTGTGACTAAGGGGAAGAGCAGGCAGGGAGCAGATGATGAATGTAAAGGGACTGGTGGTCTGAGGTGCATTTGTTTTAATGCAAGAAGTGTAGTAGGTAAGGCAGATGAACTTCGGGCTTTGATTAGTACCCGGGAGTATGATGTTATTGCTATTACTGAGACTTGGTTGAGGGAAGGCCATGATTGGCAACTAAATATCCCAGGATATCGATGCTTCAGGCGGGATAGAGAGGGAGGTAAAAGGGGTGGAGGAGTTGCATTACTGGTCAAAGAGGATATCACAGCTGTGCTGAAGGAGGGCACTATGGAGGACTCGAGCAGTGAGGCAATATGGACAGAACTCAGAAATAGGAAGGGTGCGGTAACAATGTTGGGGCTGTACTACAGGCCTCCCAACAGCGAGCGTGAGATAGAGGTACAAATATGTAAACAGATTATGGAAAGATGTAGGAGCAACAGGGTGGTGGTGATAGGAGATTTTAATTTTCCCAACATTGACTGGGATTCGCTTAGTGTTAGAGGTCTAGATGGAGCAGAATTTGTAAGGAGCATCCAGGAGGGTTTTCTAGAGCAGTATGTAAATAGTCCAACTCGGGAAGGGGCCATACTGGACCTGGTGTTGGGGAATGAGCCCGGCCAGTTTGTTGAAGTTTCAGTAGGGGACTACTTTGGGAATAGTGATCACAATTCCGTAAGCTTTAAAATACTCATGGACAAAGACGAGAGTGGTCCTAAAGGAAGAGTGCTAAATTGGGGGAAGGCCAACTACACCAAAATTCGGCAGGAGCTGGGGAATGTAGATTGGGAGCAGCTGTTTGAAGGTAAATCCACATTTGATATGTGGGAGGCTTTTAAAGAGAGGTTGATTAGCGTGCAGGAGAGACATGTTCCTGTGAAAATGAGGGATAGAAATGGCAAGATTAGGGAACCATGGATGACAGGTGAAATTGTGAGACTAGCTAAGAGGAAAAAGGAAGCATACATAAGGTCTAGGCGGCTGATGAAAGACGAAGCTTTGAAAGAATATCGGGAATGTAGGACCAATCTGAAACGAGGAATTAAGAGGGCTAAAAGGGGTCATGAAATATCTTTAGCAAACAGGGTTAAAGAAAATCCCAAAGCCTTTTATTCATATATAAGGAGAAAGAGGGTATCTAGAGAAAGGATTGGCCCACTAAAGGACAAAGGAGGAATGTTATGCTTGGACTCAGAGAAAATGGGTGAGATTCTAAACGAGTACTTTGCATCGGTATTCACCGAGGAGAGGGACATGACGGATGTTGAGGTTAGGAACAGATGTTTGATTACTCTAGGTCAAGTCGGCATAAGGAGGGAGGAAGTGTTGGGTATTCTAAAAGGCATTAAGGTGGACAAGTTCCCAGGTCCGGATGGGATCTATCCCAGGTTACTGAGGGAAGCGAGAGAGGAAATAGCTGGGGCCTTAACAGATATCTTTGCAGCATCCTTAAACACGGGTGAGGTCCCGGAGGACTGGAGAATTGCTAATGTTGTCCCCTTGCTTAAGATGGGTAGCAGGGAAAATCCAGGTAATTATAGACCGGTGAGCCTGACGTCAGTGGTAGGGAAGCTGCTGGAGAAGATACTGAGGGATAGGATCTATTCCCATTTGGAAGAAAATGGGCTCATCAGTGATAGGCAACATGGTTTTGTGCAGGGAAGGTCATGTCTTACCAACTTAATAGAATTCTTTGAGGAAGTGGCAAAGTTGATTGATGATGGAAGGGCTGTAGATGTCATATACATGGACTTCAGTAAGGCGTTTGATAAAGTTCCCCATGGTAGGCTGATGGAGAAAGTGAAGTCGCATGGGATCCAGGGTGTACTAGCTAGATGGATAAAGAACTGGCTGGGCAACAGGAGACAGAGAGTAGCAGTAGAAGGGAGTTTCTCAAAATGGAGACGTGTGACCAGTGGTGTTCCACAGGGATCCGTGCTGGGACCACTGTTGTTTGTGATATACATTAATGATTTGGAGGAAAGTATAGGTGGTCTGATTAGCAAGTTTGCAGACGACACTAAGATTGGTGGAGTAGCAGATAGTGAAGGGGACTGTCAGAGAATACAGCAGAATATAGATAGATTGGAGAGTTGGGCAGAGAAATGGCAGATGGAGTTCAATCCGGGCAAATGCGAGGTGATGCATTTTGGAAGATCCAATTCAAGAGTGAACTATACAGTAAATGGAAAAGTCCTGGGGAAAATTGATGTACAGAGAGATTTGGGTGTTCAGGTCCACTGTTCCCTGAAGGTGGCAACGCAGGTAAATAGAGTGGTCAAGAAGGCATACGGCATGCTTTCCTTCATCGGACGGGGTATTGAGTACAAGAGTTGGCAGGTCATGTTACAGTTGTATAAGACTTTGGTTCGGCCACATTTGGAATACTGCGTACAGTTCTGGTCGCCACATTATCAAAAGGATGTGGATGCTTTGGAGAGGGTGCAGAGGAGGTTCACCAGGATGTTGCCTGGTATGGAGGGCGCTAGCTATGAAGAGAGGTTGAGTAGATTAGGATTATTTTCATTAGAAAGACGGAGGTTGAGGGGGGACCTGATTGAGGTGTACAAAATCATGAGAGGTATAGACAGGGTGGATAGCAAGAGGCTTTTTCCCAGAGTGGGGGTTTCAATTACTAGAGGACACGAGTTCAAAGTGAAAGGGGAAATGTTTAGGGGGGATATGCGTGGAAAGTTCTTTCCGCAGAGGGTGGTGGGCACCTGGAGCGCATTGCCAGCGGAGGTGGTAGATGCGGGCACGATGGAGTCTTTTAAGATGTATCTAGACAGATCCATGAATGGGCAGGAAGAAAAGAGATACAGACCCTTATAAAATAGGTGACATGTTTAGAGAGAGGATCTGGATCGGCGCAGGCTTGGAGGGCCGAAGGGCCTGTTCCTGTGCTGTAATTGTCTTTGTTCTTTGTTCTTTGTTCTTTGAGTACCACTCCAGCTGCTATTAATGGAGGTCTGGATCGAATTGGCACTTTCCTGGTGTGTGAGTGGGGATCAGTACATCTCCAGCTGCTATTAATGGAGGTCTGGATCGAATTGGCACTTTCCTGGTGTGTGAGTGGGGTTCAGTACAACTCCAGCTTGTATCAATAGAGGCCTGGAATGAACTGACCCCTTCATGGCGTGTGAGAGGGACTCAGACGCACACCAGCTGCTATTATGGAGGTCAGGATTGAATTGGCTCTTTCCTGGTGTGTGTGTGGGACTCAGTACCACTCCAGCTGGTATTACAGAGGTCTGGATTTAATTGGCTCTTTCCTGGTGTGTGTGTGGGACTCAGTACCACTCCAGCTGGTATTACAGAGGTCTGGATTGAATTGGCTCTTTCCTGGTGTGTGTGTGGGACTCAGTACCACTCCAGCTGGTATTACAGAGGTCTGGATTGAATTGGCTCTTTCCTGGTGTGTGTGTGGGACTCAGTACCACTCCAGCTGGTATTACAGAGGTCTGGATTGAATTGGCTCTTTCCTGGTGTGTGTGTGGGACTCAGTACCACTCCAGCTGGTATTAATAGAGGTCTGGATTGAATTGGCTCTTTCCTGGTGTGTGAGTGGGACTCAGTACCACTCCAGCTGCTATTAATGGAGGTCTGGATCGAATTGGCACTTTCCTGATGTGAGTGGGGATCAGTTCAACTCCAGCTTGTATTAATAGAGGCCTGGAATGAACTGTCACTTTCCTGCTGTGTGAGTGGGACTCAGTCGCACTCCAGCTGGTATTACAGAGGTCTGAATTGAATTGGCTCTTTCCTGGTGTGTGAGTGGGACTCAGTCGCACTCCAGCTGGTATTAATTAGTGGTCTGGAATGAATTGGCTCTTTCCTGGTGTGTGAGTGGGGCTCAGTACAACTCCAGCTGGTATGAATAAAGGTCTGGATTGAATTCTCTCTTCCCTGGTGTGTGAGTGGGGCTCAGTACCTCTCCAGCTGGTATTAAGAGGTCTGGATTGAATGGGCCTCTTTCCTGGTGTCTGAGTGATCCTCTGTCGCACTCCAGCTGGTATTAATAGAGGCCTGGAATGAACTGACACCTTCATGGCGTGTGAGTGGGACTCAGACGCACACCAGCTGCTATTCTCGAGGTCAGGATTGAATTGGCTGTTTCTGGAGTGTGAGATGGAGTTAATTCCACTCCAGCTGGTATGAATAGAGGCCTGGAATGAACTGCCCTTTCCTGGTTTGTGAGTGGGACTCAGTACCACTCCAGCTGGTATTAATAGAGGCCTGGATTGAATTGGATCTTTCTGGTGTCTGAGTGGGGCTCAGTACCATTCCAGCTGGTATTAATAGAGGCCTGAATTGAATTGGCTCTTTCCTGGTTTGTGAGTGGGACTCAGTACCACTCCAGCTGGTATTAATAGAGGCCTGGATTGAATTGGATCTTTCTGGTGTCTGCGTGGGGCTCAGTACCACTCCAGCTGGTATTAATAGAAGCCTGGATTGAATTGGATCTTTCTGGTGTCTGCGTGGGGCTCAGTACCATTCCTGCTGGTATTAATAGAGGTCTGGATTGAATTGGCTATTTCCTGGTGTGTGAGTGGGAGTTAATTCCACTCCAGCTGGTATTAATAGAGACATGGATTGAATTGGCTCTTTTTTGGTGAGTGAGTGGGGATTAGTGCCACTCCTGCTGGTATTAAAAGAGGCCTGAATTGAATTGTCTCTTTCCTGGTGTGTGAGTGAGACTCAGTACCACTCCAGCTGGTATTATAGAGGTCTGGATTGAATTGGCTCTTTCCTGGTGTGTGAGTGGGAGTTAATTCCACTCCAGATGGTATTAATAGAGGCCTGGAATGAACTGTCCCTTTCCTGCTGTGTGCTTGGCGCTCAGTCGCACTCCAGCTGGTATTATCGAGGTCTGGATTGAATTGGCTCTTAACTGATGTGTGTGTGGGACTCAGTACCACTCCAGCTGGTATTAATAGAGGTCGGGATTGAATTGGCTCTTAACTGGTGTGTGAGTGGGACTCAGTACCACTCCAGCTGGTATTAATAGAGGTCGGGATTGAATTGGCTCTTAACTGGTGTGTGAGTGGGGCTCAGTACCACTCCAGCTGGTATTAATTCGTGTTCTGGATTCAATTGGCTCTTTCCTGGTGTGTGAGTGGGGCTCAGTAGAACTCCAGCTGGTATTAATAGAGGTCTGGATTGAATTCTCTCTTCCCTGGTGTGTGAGTGGGGCTCAGTACCACTCCAGCTGGTATGAATAGCGGCCTGGATTGAATTGGCTCTTTCCTGGTGTGTGATTGGGACTCCGAACCACTCCAGCTGGTATTAATACGGTTGGGATTGAATTGGCTCTTTCCTGCTGTGTGAGTGGGACTCAGTACCACTCCAGCTGGTATTAATAGAGGTCTGGATTGAATTGTCTCTTTCCTGGTGTGTGAGTGGGGCTCAGTACCACTCCAGCTGGTATTAATTCGTGTTCTGGATTCAATTGGCTCTTTCCTGGTGTGTGAGTGGGGCTCAGTAGAACTCCAGCTGGTATTAATAGAGGTCTGGATTGAATTCTCTCTTCCCTGGTGTGTGAGTGGGGCTCTGTACCACTCCAGCTGGTATGAATAGCGGCCTGGATTGAATTGGCTCTTTCCTGGTGTGTGATTGGGACTCCGAACCACTCCAGCTGGTATTAATACGGTTGGGATTGAATTGGCTCTTTCCTGGTGTGTGAGTGGGACTCAGTACCACTCCAGCTGGTATTAATAGCGGCCTGGATTGAATTGGCTCTTTCCTGGTGTGTGATTGGGACTCCGAACCACTCCAGCTGGTATTAATACGGTTGGGATTGAATTGTCTCTTTCCTGGTGTGTGAGTGGGACTCAGTACCACTCCAGCTGGTATTAATAGCGGCCTGGATTGAATTGGCTCTTTCCTGGTGTGTGATTGGGACTCCGAACCACTCCAGCTGGTATTAATACGGTTGGGATTGAATTGGCTCTTTCCTGGTGTGTGAGTGGGACTCAGTTCCACTCCAGCTGGTATTAATAGAGGCCTGGATTGAACTGGCTCTTTCCTGGTGTGTGAGTGGGACTCAGTACCACTCCAGCTGGTATTAATAGAGGTCTGGATTGAATTGTCTCTTTCCTGGTTTGTGAGTGGGACTCAGTACCACTCCAGCTGGTATGAATAGCGGCCTGGATTGAATTGACTCTTTCCTGGTGTGTGAGTGGGGCTCAGAACCACTCCAGCTGGTATTAATAGAGGTCTGGATTGAATTGGCTCTTTCCTGGTGTGTGAGTGGGGCTCAGAACCACTCCAGCTGGTATGAATAGCGGCCTGGATTGAATTGACTCTTTCCTGGTGTGTGAGTGGGACTCAGTACCACTCCAGCTGGTGTTAATAGGGTTGGGATTGAATTGGCTCTTTCCTGGTGTGTGATTGGGACTCAGTACCACTCCAGCTGGTATTATTAGAGGTCTGGATGGAATGGTCTCTTTCCTGGTGTGTGAGGGACTCAGTACCACTCCAGCTGGTATTAATAGAGGCCTGGATTGAGTTAGCCACTTCCTGGTGTGTGAGCAGGGCTCAGTTCCACTCCTTCTGCTATTAATAGAGACATGGATTGAATTGGCCCTTTTTTGGTGAGTGAGTGGGGATTAGTGCCACTCCTGCTGGTATTAAAAGAGGCCTAAATTGAATTGTCTCTTTCCTGGTGTGTGAGTGAGACTCAGTACCACTCCAGCTGGTATTAATAGAGGCCTGGATTGAATTGGCTCTTTGCTGCGGAGTGAGTGGGGATCTGTACCACTCCAGCTGGTATTAATAGAGATCTGGTTTGAATTTGCTCTTTCCTGGTGTGTGAGTGTGAATCAGAACCACTCCAGCTGGTATTAAAAGAGGTCTGGATTGAATTGGCACTTCTTGATGTGTGTGTGGGACTCAGTACCACTCCAGCTGGTATTAATAGAGGCCTGGATTGAATTGGCTCTTTACTGGTGTGTGAGTGGGACTCAATACCACTCCTACTGGTATTGATATAAGCCTCGATTGATATGGCTCTCTCCTGGTGTGAGTGGGACTCAGTCCCACTCCAGCTGGTATCAATGACGGTCTGGCTTTAATTAGCTTTTTCCTGGTGTGTGAGTGGGAGTTAATTCCACTCCAGCTGGTATTAATAGAGACCTGGATTGAATTGGCTCTTTCTGGGGTGTTAGTGGGACTCAGTGCCACTCCAGCTAGTATTGATGGAAGCCTGGAATGAACTATCTCTTTCCTGGTGTGTGAGTGGGTCTCAGTACCACTCCAGCTGGTATTAATGGCGGTCTGGCTTTCATTAGCTTTTTCCTGGTGTGTGAGTGGGGCTCAGTACCACTCCAGCTGGTATTAATAAAGGTTTGCATTGAATTGGCTCTTTCCTGGTGTGTCAGTGGGACTCAGTACCACTCCAGCTGGTATTAATAGAGACCTGGATTGAATTGGCTCTTTCCTGGTGTGTGAATGGTAGTTAATTTTACTCCAGCTGGTATAAATAGAGGCCTGGATTGAATTGGTTCTTTCCCGGTATGTGAATGAGCCTCAGTACCACTCCAGCTGGTATTAATATAGGCTCAAATTCAATTGGCTCTTATCTGGTGTGTGAGTGGGGCTCAGTACCACTCCAGCTGGCATTAATAGAGGTCTGGATTGAATTGGCTGTTTCCTGGTGTGTGTGTGGGACTCAGTACCACTCCAGCTGGTTTTAACAAAGGCCAGTTCGATCTGATGATATGCACTGTTGTCTGTTTGATGTCACCTGCACCGCGGCCATTTTAAGCGACATGTGCTGCGGCCATTCTAAATGATGTGCTCTGTGGTCTGTTTGATGTCACCTTCACTGCGGCCATTTTACGTGACATATGGTACGGCCATTTTAAATGATATGCACTGTGGTCTGTTTGATGTCACCGTCACTGCGTCCATTTTAAATGTTATGCTCTGTGGTCTGTTTGATGTCACCTTGACTGCAGCCATTTTACGTGACATGTGCTGCGGCCATTTTAAATGATATGCACTGTGGTCTGTTTGATGTCACCGTCACTGCGTCCATTTTAAATGTTATGCTCTGTGGTCTGTTTGATGTCACCTTCACTGCGGCCATTTTACGTGACATGTGCTGCGGCCATTTTAAATGATATGCTCTGTGATCTGTTTGAATTGAGAGTAATCCACGGGGATCATTTTCAACGTTTTCTGTCCAGGGCAGTGAATGTAACAGATTATAAATGAGAATAAAATCTCATAAAGGATAATAAATCACAGACAATCATAAATATTATAAAGATTTACAAAGTGAGAGGAAGAATTATAAACAGTTTATAAAGGTTGTAAAGGTCAGTAAATGTTTATAAATTATTATAAATTATTATCAATAATTATCAGGATTCTTTTAGTTTGAAAGGGATTATGAAAGAATCAGAAAGATTCAGACCCCGCCCCCACTCCCGTCACCCTGGAAACAGACCCCGCCCCCACTCCCGTCACCCTGGAAACAGACCCCGACCCCACTCCCCGTCACCCTGGAAACAGACCCCACCCCCACTCCCGTCACCCTGGAAACAGACCCCGCCCCCACTCCCCGTCACCCTGGAAACAGACCCCGCCCGCACTCCCGTCACCCTGGAAACAGACCCCGCCCCCACTCCCCGTCACCCTGGAAACAGACCCCGCCCCCACTCCCGTCACCCTGGAAACAGACCCCGACCCCACTCCCGTCTCCCTGGAAACAGACCCCGCCCCCACTCCCGTCACCCTGGAAACAGACCCCGACCCCACTCCCGTCTCCCTGGAAACAGACCCCGCCCCCACTCCCCGTCACCCTGGAAACAGACCCCGCCCCCACTCCCGTCACTCTGGAAACAGACCCCGCCCCCACTCCCGTCACCCTGGAAACAGACCCCGCCCCCACTCCCGTCACCCTGGAAACAGACCCCGACCCCACTCCCATCTCCCTGGAAACAGACCCCGCCCCCACTCCCCGTCACCCTGGAAACAGACCCCGCCCCCACTCCCGTCACTCTGGAAACAGACCCCGCCCCCACTCCCGTCACCCTGGAAACAGACCCCGCCCCCCACTCCCGTCACTCTGGAAACAGACCCCGCCCCCACTCCCGTCACTCTGGAAACAGACCCCGCCCCCACTCCCGTCACCCTGGAAACAGACCCCGCCCCCACTCCCGTCACCCTGGAAACAGACCCCGCCCCCACTCCCGTCACCCTGGAAACAGACCCCGCCCCCACACCCGTCACCTTGGTAACAGACCCCGCCCCCACTCCCGTCACCCTGGAAACAGACCCCGCCCACACTCCCGTCACCCTGGAAACAGACCCCGCCCCCACTCCCGTCACCTTGGTAACAGACCCCGCCCCCACTCCCGTCACCTTGGTAACAGACCCCGCCCCCACTCCGTCACCCTGGTAACAGACCCCGCCCCCACTCCCGTCACCTAGGTAACAGACCATGCCCCCACTCACGTCACCTTGGTAACAGACCCCGCCCCCACTCCCGTCACCTTGGTAACAGACCCCGCCCCCACTCCCGTCACCTTGGTAACAGACCCCGCCCCCACTCCGTCACCCTGGTAACAGACCCCGCCCCCACTCCCGTCACCTAGGTAACAGACCACGCCCCCACTCACGTCACCTTGGTAACAGACCCCGCCCCCACTCCCGTCACCCTGGAAACAGACCCCACCCACATTCCCGTCACTCTGGAAACAGACCCCGCCCCCACTCCCGTCACCCTGGAAACAGACCCCGACCCCACTCCCGTCTCCCTGGAAACAGACCCCGCCCCCACTCCCGTCACTCTGGAAACAGACCCCGCCCCCACTCCCGTCACCCTGGAAACAGACCCCGCCCCCACTCGCCGTCACCTTGGAAACAGACCCCGCCCCCACTCGCCGTCACTTTGGTGACAGACCCCGCCCCCACTCACCGTCACCTTGGAAACAGACTCCGCCCCCACTCCCGTCACCTTAGAAACATACCCCGCCCCCACTCCGTCACCTTGGAAACAGACTCCGCCCCCACTCCCGTCACCTTAGAAACATACCCCGCCCCCACTCCGTCACCTTGGAAACAGACCCCGCCCCCACTCCGTCACCTTGGAAACAGACCCCGCCCCCCCACTCGCCGTCACCTTGGAAACAGACCCCTCCCCCACTCACCGTCACCTTGGAAACAGACCCCGCCCCCACTCCCGTCACCTTGGTAACAGACCCCGCCCCCACTCCGTCACCCTGGAAACAGACCCCTCCCACATTCCCGTCACTCTGGAAACAGACCCCGCCCCCCACTCGCCGTCACCTTGGAAACAGACCCCTCCCCCACTCACCGTCACCTTGGAAACAGACCCCGCCCCCACTCCCGTCACTTTGGTAACAGGCCCCTCCCCGCTCTGTCTCCATGGTGACAGTCTCCTCCCCCGCTCTGTCTCCATGGTGAGAGGCCCCTCCCCCGCTCTGTCTCCATGGTGACAGGCCCCTCCCCCGCTCTGTCTCCATGGTGACAGTCTCCTCCCCCGCTCTGTCTCCATGGTGAGAGGCCCCTCCCCCGCTCTGTCTCCATGGTGACAGGCCCCTCCCCCGCTCTGTCTCCATGGTGACAGGCCCCTCCCCCGCTCTGTCTCCATGGTGAGAGGCCCCTCCCCCGCTCTGTCTCCATGGTGAGAGGCTCCTCCCCCGCTCTGTCTCCATGGTGAGAGGCCCCGCCCCCGCTCTGTCTCCATGGTGAGAGGCCCCTCCCCCGCTCTGTCTCCATGGTGAGAGGCCCCTCCCCCGCTCTGTCTCCATGGTGACAGGCCCCTCCCCCGCTCTGTCTCCATGGTGACAGGCCCCTCCCCCGCTCTGTCTCCATGGTGACAGTCTCCTCCCCCGCTCTGTCTCCATGGTGACAGGCCCCTCCCCCGCTCTGTCTCCATGGTGACAGGCCCCTCCCCCGCTCTGTCTCCATGGTGAGAGGCCCCTCCCCCGCTCTGTATCCATGGTGAGAGGCCCCTCCCCCGCTCTGTCTCCATGGTGACAGGCCCCTCCCCCGCTCTGTCTCCATGGTGAGAGGCCCCTCCCCCGCTCTGTCTCCATGGTGAGAGGCCCCTCCCCCGCTCTGTCTCCATGGTGACAGGCTCCTCCCCCGCTCTGTCTCCATGGTGAGAGGCCCCTCCCCCGCTCTGTCTCCATGGTGAGAGGCCCCTCCCCCGCTCTGTCTCCATGGTGAGAGGCCCCTCCCCCGCTCTGTCTCCATGGTGACAGGCTCCTCCCCCGCTCTGTCTCCATGGTGAGAGGCCCCTCCCCCGCTCTGTCTCCATGGTGACAGGCCCCTCCCCCGCTCTGTCTCCATGGTGAGAGGCCCCTCCCCCGCTCTGTCTCCATGGTGAGAGGCCCCTCCCCCGCTCTGTCTCCATGGTGACAGGCTCCTCCCCCGCTCTGTCTCCATGGTGACAGGCTCCTCCCCCGCTCTGTCTCCATGGTGACAGTCCCCTCCCCCGCTCTGTCTCCATGGTGACAGGCTCCTCCCCCGCTCTGTCTCCATGGTGACAGTCTCCTCCCCCGCTCTGTCTCCATGGTGACAGGCCCCTCCCCCGCTCTGTCTCCATGGTGAGAGGCCCCTCCCCCGCTCTGTCTCCATGGTGACAGTCCCCTCCCCCGCTCTGTCTCCATGGTGACAGTCCCCTCCCCCGCTCTGTCTCCATGGTGAGAGGCCCCTCCCCCGCTCTCTCTCCATGGTGAGAGGCCCCTCCCCCGCTCTGTCTCCATGGTGACAGTCCCCTCCCCCGCTCTGTCTCCATGGTGACAGTCCCCTCCCCCGCTCTGTCTCCATGGTGAGAGGCCCCTCCCCCGCTCTGTCTCCATGGTGAGAGGCCCCTCCCCCGCTCTGTCTCCATGGTGAGAGGCCCCTCCCCCGCTCTGTCTCCATGGTGAGAGGCCCCTCCCCCGCTCTGTCTCCATGGTGAGAGGCCCCTCCCCCGCTCTGTCTCCATGGTGAGAGGCCCCTCCCCCGCTCTGTCTCCATGGTGAGAGGCCCCTCCCCCGCTCTGTCTCCATGGTGACAGTCTCCTCCCCCGCTCTGTCTCCATGGTGACAGTCCCCTCCCCCGCTCTGTCTCCATGGTGACAGGCCCCTCCCCCGCTCTGTCTCCATGGTGACAGTCTCCTCCCCCGCTCTGTCTCCATGGTGACAGGCCCCTCCCCCGCTCTGTCTCCATGGTGACAGTCCCCTCCCCCGCTCTGTCTCCATGGTGACAGTCCCCTCCCCCGCTCTGTCTCCATGGTGAGAGGCCCCTCCCCCGCTCTGTCTCCATGGTGAGAGGCCCCTCCCCCGCTCTGTCTCCATGGTGACAGGCCCCTCCCCCGCTCTGTCTCCATGGTGACTGTCCCCTCCCCCGCTCTGTCTCCATGGTGAGAGGCCCCTCCCCCGCTCTGTCTCCATGGTGACAGACTCCTCCCCCGCTCTGTCTCCATGGTGACAGTCCCCTCCCCCGCTCTGTCTCCATGGTGAGAGGCCCCTCCCCCGCTCTGTCTCCATGGTGACAGACTCCTCCCCCGCTCTGTCTCCATGGTGACAGGCCCCTCCCCCGCTCTGTCTCCATGGTGACAGTCTCCTCCCCCGCTCTGTCTCCATGGTGACAGTCCCCTCCCCCGCTCTGTCTCCATGGTGACAGTCCCCTCCCCCGCTCTGTCTCCATGGTGAGAGGCCCCTCCCCCGCTCTGTCTCCATGGTGACAGGCCCCTCCTCCGCTCTGTCTCCATGGTGAGAGGCCCCTCCCCCGCTCTGTTTCCATGGTGACAGTCTCCTCCCCTGCTCTGTCTCCATGGTGACAGTCCCCTCCCCCGCTCTGTCTCCATGGTGACAGTCCCCTCCCCCGCTCTGTCTCCATGGTGACAGTCCCCTCCCCCGCTCTGTCTCCATGGTGACAGTCCCCTCCCCCGCTCTGTCTCCATGGTGACAGGCCCCTCCCCCTCCTCTGTTTATTGAATTAATTTAACAATTGTATTAAAGGGATATTTCAGCACATTCTTCACCTGCTCTCTGAACTGAGTCTGGGTCACGGCGTAAATCACAGTGTTTGTGGAGCAGCTCAGGAGCTGGAGCATGAAGGACAATTCCATCAGAAACCGAGGGAGAATAACAGACTGATAACCCAAATACCTCATCCGGCTCCATATAGAATACACCATTAACAGGGCCCACAACAGCATGAAATTACCAGAGATAACTAACAGTAATATGATAGATTTCCTTCGACTCTCCATCTCGGGGTCTCTGTGACTCTCTCCACTGCTGTGAGCCCGGAGTCTCCTGCGTCCTCTGCTGCTCACTAAAATGTGTCTGACGGTGAGAGCGTTGAGCAGCAGAATCAGCACAAATGGGATGACCGGGGTTAGAATGTTGTGGAGGAACTCGATTGTTCCCCAGACACGAGAATAATAAACATCCATTGTTACCACACAAAACCAGGGATTGTTCCACAGCCAATACCGACCCGTTAACATAAAATACCAGAAGATGTTCTTTAAACAGCTCAGCAAACTCACTGTTCCCACAACCACAGCACATGTTTTCTCACTGCAATATTTACTTTTCAGATTCTGACAACAAATGGCCACAAATCGATCAAAGGTGAAAGTGACGGTGAACCAGACAGAACAGTCTGTGACTGTGTAAAGCAGGACGGCGTGGATATTACACACGGGGATGGACAACAGGAACTGAAACTGTTCCCAATAAACAATGGGAATGTGTCTGAATATCAGGTCCAGGATAATGACCAGTAGATCCGCCGCTGACATGGCCACCAGGTACCGAGTGACACACTTGGAGAGACCGCACTTTCCCCGAGACAGGATCCCAATCGTCAGCAAGTTAACTGTGAGGAAGAGAAATAAACAGAGAAATTAGACATCAGACTGGAGCAATGTTACCAGATCTGTGTATGTGTGTGAGTGTCAGAAATAACCAGAGAAATTAGACATCAGACTGGAGCAATGTTACCATGTCTGGGCTGTGGTGCGTGTGTGTGTGTGTGTGTGTGTGTGTGTGTGCATATATATAGGAATCAGTGTCTGGGCTGTGGTGTGTGTGTGTGATGTGTGTGTGTGTGTGC